>NC_083577.1:55892282-56613532 GCF_027579695.1 Neoarius graeffei | reverse complement strand
GCATAACGAATCTACTTAATGTGTAAAATGTTTCACGATTTTGTGCCAACATGTGCTGTCGAACTGGGAAATGCAATGCACACGTCTCCCTTTTCCTTTTGAATAATATGTTACATTAGGACATTTAGTACAACACTAATGACTGTCGTTGCTTGTAATTTTCTCTGGTTCCGAGCTTGCTGAAGAAAAGCTCTTGATTTTCATTTCTGCTGTACAAATTAGTACAAGTCAAGTTGTGTGCATGATGCAGAAGTAGAGATGCCTGCCCATCCTCGTATTCCTTGCTGTACCTCATGGTTCTGTCAGGCCAGTTTGCTTTACAATGCTGACGTGAAAATATTGCAGGGTTAAAAAAAATCACAGAGTGACTGGTCTGATGGAAAGGCCAGAGGAATTACTGGCTAACGGTACTGCACGGAGTCTGTGGAGTAAAACCAACGGAAATTAGGGCTGCTCGATTATGGAAAAAATAATAATCATGATTATTTCAGTCAATATTGAAATCACGATTATTCAAACGATTTTTTGAAACAATACATTTATTCAGCATTTCTCTTTAAAACAAAAAAACCCTCTTTGTTATTGATCTGTGGTTGGTTGAAGAGAGCAACTGGACTTGCTTGAAGATTCTTGAAAATGTTTTGCCTCTCATCCTAAAGGCTTCCTCAGTTCTGTCTGACTAAAGGGAGTATCCAGTATTTATCCTCTCATGGATCATCATAGAATCCGAATCAGAATGCTGATGGCTGCATTGTAGGTGGCTGATAAAAGATGTCATAGACACCCACCTCTGTTCCATGATGGTCGTTCCAGGTTGACAAAAATGAACGATCCTCTCTGGCTGAGATGTTTGCCAGTTTTCTGGAAGTCCTCTCAACCTGGAACGATGGAGTATGAGAGGACTTCCAGAAAACTGGCAGACATCTTAGCCAGAGAGGATCGTTCATTTTTGTCAACCTGGAACGACCATCATTGAACAGAGGTGGGTGTCTATGACATCTTTTATCAGCCACCTACAATGCAGCCATCAGCATTCTGATTCGGATTCTATGATGATCCATGAGAGGATAAATACTGGATACTCCCTAGTAGTCAGACAGAACTGAGGAAGCCTTTAGCAGACCTGTTTACTCCTACGATTTGTCCGTAGTTCCTACGATTTTTCAAAACAAAATACGGACTACGAATTCTTGTCCAAAAACTACGATTTATGGCCGAAATGTTGCCAAATGTTTCATCAGGCTTCCGTCTAAACGGGGGACCAGGGGCGCTGCGCCCTCTTACTCTCGGCGTGCGCCCCCTTACCGACTCCGTGAAAACATCCCAGCAACACTACGTGACAGTGTGTCTGATCATCAAATACGTTATAATTGCTCCAAAAATATTCCAATCATAGTAGATACACCGCCAGACGGTGCAAAAACAATCCGAATTGGCGTTTTCCAGACTGAGGCGCCATGTTGTTTAGTTGTTTACTTGTCACGGCTGCTCTCGCGAGATTTGACATGGGTTACATACAAGGTCAGCTGACTTGTAGAGCGAGATTTCTCGAGACTGAATGACCTTTCACCCACCGGCGCGGGAGCTTTTGACAGAAGTAGTCCGCGAGTTGTTTTTGTTGACACTTGGGCATTTAAAGATGTCATCCCGCGGCACGAAATGGAAGAAAGCCAAAGACTGTCCGGGGCAGAAGAAGATTACTTCTTTCTTTTTCAATGTTGACAGACAATTTGTTACAATTTCCCTCTCAGATAGCCTCAGAATGTCCCATTGGAGCATTTTTCAAAGGCTTTGCACAGCGGGGGGACAACCGGCACCATCCCCCCCCCCCCCCCCCCCCCCCGCTTCGCTCCCTCGCCATGGTGAGCGCCCTCATACAAAGTTTTTCTAGAAAAAACCCTGTTCATAACTTACTTTATAATCATATTTATTGTGGGAATCGAACATCGATCGTATAGTCATGGGCGTGGCCATGTTTAATCACGTTTAAGCCACGTTTACTGTACGTTGCATTGTGGGAAGGTTCCATTGTTTCAACTTTGGTTTCTGAGCACACAATCATGGCGGCCGCGAAGCGAAAGGCCGATGGCATTATTGATAGTCCTGCAAAGAAATACCAGAAAAAATAAGACCAGTGCTAGATTTTAATGTTTAAACTTTTGTTCATGTAATCTATCACTTACTTTCAACTTGAATGAGTACTATTATCTAATAGGCTGCTTTCTACTTTTTGTCTTTGATACAATACATAGATTGGACCCCAGTAAAATTCCTACTGACAGCTTACCAAAACTACTGACAAGATACTGCAAGACTACTGACAGGGCAAATTTGGGGTAAACAGGTCTGCTTTAGGATGAGAGGCGAAACGTTTTCAAGAATCTTCAAGCAAGTCCAGTTGCTCTCTTCAACCAACCACAGATTACTATGTACCTGGATGACTGAGATTCGTCACCGATATCTGTTATTGATCATTTACGTTCACCTTTCTTTCAAACTGAAAATAAATATAGTCTAGAAAAACTTAAGTTTGCGATGTATAAAACAAAATAAAAATATTCTTTTGACATAAGACAGAGAAAAACAAATGTACATAGGCTGCATGTCTTTGGCTAAATAATATCCGATGGATGCTGTGAGTGCGTTGTGCCTCTCCGAACTCGTGGCATTGTAGAGAGTGGCTGAAATGGATGGCTGCGTTGTCTTGCTGGTTGTGGCGGCATCGGCTTTATCTTTTTGTTTGTTTTTTATTGTTTCGTCGTGAATAACTTTATGGCTCAGTTTCAGGTGGTTGAAGAGGTTTGTAGTGTTGCCAAGAGGTGCAGATACTACCTTATTGCAAATCTTACACACGATGCGCTTCTGTTCCACGTCGGATTCTTCGAATCCAAAGTGATCCCATATTACAGACGTTTTTCGTCCCTTTTTGTCGACCAACCAATTCTGCCCTCCTTCTGTCATCTTGCGAGCCTACCTCGCGCCAAACAATTCACAGTCTCTCCTCCTTTCAGCTGCGTGAGTGGAGAGCCATAGAGACACACACACTGCTTCCGCCGCGTGAGTGTTGTCGGCAAGTCTGCGCATGGGCCCGCGGGAAGGAAATGTTGTCGTGTCCCCGACAAATGGCAAAATAATCGTTTCAACTCGATTATATGAATTTTGAGATCGTTTGACACAAAAATGGAAATTGTGATCAAAATTCGATTAATTGCACAGCCCTAACGGAAATCTTATCAGATACAAGATACAGAAAAGCTAAATGTTGCAAACCTGCTCTAAATGTAATGACAAATCTTTGTCAAAGTTAATTAGTACCTGCTCTGTTACAGCTGAAGGTGTTTTTGATGACGTAGATGTTGGCACAGATGTTTTGTGATGCAGGTTAGATTTAGTTTCTGGTCTTGTGTGCATGCGTGTTATAGGTACCAACGATCCTGAATGCTCTACAAAGGAGTGTACAAGCAGTGTTAGTAGGGAAGGTTCAGATTCAGGACTGGTTTGGGAATGGCATCAAGCGAGCAGCACTGATGAACAAGTGGATTCTGAAAGAGGTGAGCATTGATGAGGATGAGCACTGCCTGCTCCAAACCGATGGATCCTTCCTTTATCTTCTTTGTAAGGACGGTCTCTACAAAATCGGCTCAGGGTACAGTGGCACTGTCCGGGTAAGTCCATGTCTTTTATCTATATATTCCTAAGCAACAAAATATAGATATTATATATTCTAACAGATTTGATATTGAACTTAAAGGAACAGTCCACCGTACTTCCATAATGAAATATGCTCTTATCTGAATTGAGACGAGCTGCTCCGTACCTCTCCGAGCTTTGCGCGACCTCCCAGTCAGTCAGACGCAGTCAGACGCGCTGTCACTCCTGTTAGCAATGTAGCTAGGCTCAGTATGGCCAATGGTATTTTTTGGGGCTGTAGTTAGATGCGACCAAACTCTTCCGCGTTTTTCCTGTTTACATAGGTTTATATGACCAGTGATATGAAACAAGTTCAGTTACACAAATTGAAACGTAGCGGTTTTCTATGCTATGGAAAGTCCGCACTATAATGACAGGCGTACTAACACCTTCTGCGCGCTTCAACAGCGCATTGATACGGAGCTCAGATATCAATGCGCTGCCGAAGCGCGCAGAAGGTGTTAGTACGCCTGTCATTATAGTGCGGACTTTCCATAGCATAGAAAATCGCTACGTTTCAATTTGTGTAACTGAACTTGTTTCATATCACTGGTCATATAAACCTATGTAAACAGGAAAAACGCGGAAGAGTTTGGTCGCATCTAACTACAGCCCCAAAAAATACCATTGGCCATACTGAGCCTAGCTACATTGCTAACAGGAGTAACAGCGCGTCTGACTGACTGGGAGGTCGCGCAAAGCTCGGACAGGTACGGAGCAGCTCGTCTCAATTCAGATAAGAGCATATTTCATTATGGAAGTACGGTGGACTGTTCCTTTAAGCTGCTTCTAAAATGTTGGTCAAAGTAAATGTTTGGTAACAGATAGGGCTGCAGCGATTCACCATAGTGCACCGAAAATCGAGTTCATACCTGCCGTACCAATTATCAATCCATGTAGCTGTATTTTCAGTTTGATTCGGCGACATTTTTTATTTCAATTTTTACTGATTTTATAAACGTGCTTTTACCGCATAACCATTACGCTTACATTGTTAAACCGATGCAAGAAAGCAATCGGCTGGAATGGAGCACAGCTTTGCATCTATATAAAAATGTGCGATTTGATTGGTTTGGGTCCTTGCTCTTGTCCAATCAGAGTAGCCAACACTTTACATTGCAACACCGTTGCTGGGCACCAGAATGGCGGAAGTCAAGCTTAAAGATCCTTCGTTTCATCTTAAATCGAAAGTTTGGCTACATTTGGGTTTCGAGAAGACACGAAGGACATTGCAACGTGCCGTACGTGTTATGTTGATGTGAAGTATAAGGGAGGGTCAACTACAAACCTCACAAGTCATTTAAAATGAAAACACAACGTGGGTGTAAACGAAGTAAGTGCTGCCGAATTGAAAACTGAAAGTGTTACGAAAATGGTGAAACCAGGTATCGTACGCGGGGACGGTTACAACTGACTGATGTTGTCAACAGATCAAAGCTGAACGAAACTAGAAATAAAGCTGTTTTGAAGGCTATTGGTGGCTACCTTGCCTATGATATGCGGCCATACTCTACCGTACAGAATGATGGGTTTAAAAACATGATAAATGTCCTTGAGCCAAGATATTCCATTCCTAGTAGGACATGTTTGAGCAAATGCTCAGGAATTCATCAATTCAAGTTGCCAAACTATCCTTATTTTAACTTATTTTATACATTTTTGTTTTGTTTTAAGCATTTTACACTTGCATATCCTGTTCCCTAGTCAGCATTTGGAAAGTTTTCATCTTTCCAGACAAATTTCAATGGGATTTTGTTAATTAAAGTTTAAAATCTGAGGTTTGTTTTGTCCTTTTATATTTAGTTGCAGAATCGAATCGAAATCAATCGAATCGAAGAGTCTGAATCGCGAATCGAATCGGTGTCTTCGTGGATCGTTGCAGCCCTAGTAATAAATGATTATAAGATTATAATTAGTGTGAATGTTGTTATAAGATTATAACGTGTTTATTATTGCAGGGCCATGTGTATAGCTCTACATCTCGCATCAGGAACCGAAAGGAAAAGAGATCATGGTTGGGATTTGCTCAGGTAACAGGCTTCTTACTTTTTTTTCCTCATAGAGCTGATAGCTAGTGCTACATTTAGGTGCAAAAAGCCATACATTTATGCATGTGTGTTTTTATAGGGCTCTCTGTTATATCGGGATATGAACAGTCACAGCATGGCAGCCATCAAGATCAATCCAGAGACTTTGGAGCAGGAGGGCACTATTGCAATGCCTGGTACAAACACCCGTGTTTCCTGAAGAGCATGTTGGGGCGAACGGCTGCTTAATTAAAGAGGGACTTTGTTCAGCATTATTATCACTAACACTACGTTCAGACTGCAACCTGAAACGACCCATATCCGATTTGTTGTGAAATCCGATTTTTTTGTTAGGCCGTTCACATTACCGATTATATGAGACTTGTATGCGATCTCCAATATGAACGGAAAACGACCCAAAAGTGTCCCGCATGCGCAAATTGACACGTAATATAAGCACATCTACGTAATACGTAAACAAAAAAAAAGCGCACTCTTCAAGTTTGCAAGTAAAGCATGGAGATGAGGCGAGACCTGACGATGTGGTTTTTGTGGCGGCGGCGGAACTCACACAATAATCTGATTAACAGCAGACTAATGAGACCGAAGGTGTCAAATTACTGGAAATTTCCAGAACAATCTTATAATCTTGTAATACAGGATGGTTTAACATCCAGGTCCCTACCAAATCCACCATTAGCTTCAGTGCTTAATTTGTAAAGTGGGAGGTCCTGGAGCGCAGAGGATGACTGGCTCCGGTGCAAAAAAAAAAAGAAGGGGGGGGGGCGCTTCTGGGCATGTATTGTAATAACACTGCAAATTAAGTTCATCTGCGAAAAACCCCGCTCTCACACTGCACTTGAGATAGGGACAGTGTTGATTGCGGCCAAGAGGCCCTTCAGTTCATCTGGGATGGATTCTCCATTACTTTCCCTGAATTCCCTGAATGCCCTGATGACATGTCGTGGGTCATTGATGCAAAAATGCTGGCAGAGCGCTTCCACTTCTTTTTCCCCGAACAGCGCGTCTTCCTCCCGCGGCCACGGAAGTGTGCACCCTCCTTTTCCGTAATATACAAACAGATATTTTGTGGATGTCGTTTCATGAGAGAAATCACCAACAAGACAGATATCAAAATCAGACATTAACACTAAATAAACTTGCATTTATTTATTTAATTATTATTATTATTATTATTATTATTATTATTTTATTTTGTTACATAGTCAAGAGAGGTGGCGGATCACCGGATCCAGTGTAAATAGCTGCCGGAGCCAACGTCCGAGGTTCCGGAGCGCGCTCCGGCTTGCTCCCCCTCAAATTAAGCCCTGATTAGCTTGATCAATTCTATAAAAGTCTATTTAAATTCTGAAAACTGTACAAATGTTGTTGTTTTCCACCAAAGAGGCGGGATTAGCCAACGCAGAATAGTGACGTTTGTCTCTTGTTGATGACGTGTAGGCCGCATGAATGCGACCTGTCCGGTCAGACTGCAGTTGCATGTGAAAATAACGGATATGCATCGGAATTAGGACCACATATCCAAGCGACCTGGGTCGCATGTGAAAAAATCGGATCTGTGTCGTTCAGATTGTCAATAACAAATCGGATACAGGTCGCATATGGGCAAAAAAATCGGATATGGGTCGTTTCAGGGTGCAGTCTGAACGTAGTCTATGTTGTTATAGTGTTGTACACTGTAATTTACATTATGTGGTATAATAAAAACATTTTGTCTGATTGAAGCATGACTGTAGAATTAAAGATGGCTTGAAAATGGCAGCAAACATATTCATCTTTAAAATATGTTACATTTTTTTTGTTCTGAGGTCTTCAAGCAGAAGGACAGAACATCATATTCACTGATGGAGAATACATCAACCAGATAGCAGCCTGCAAGGATGTAAGTACTAATTTGTATTCATATAAATAACCATATTTTTTTTTTTTTTTAATATATAAGTAACCATTATAGAGGAGAGGGGATATGAATTTTATTGTCATAAAGGACTGTTACATGTACAATAGCATATCTGCAATAATAAGTAATAAAAATACAGTAAATAGCCTGATTCCACAACTTGAGTAATCCACATTATGTCAAGCGGGTTTTTTTTTTTTAAATGTAGTAAAAATAAAGAAAAAACATTGAATTAGAAGGTGTGTCCGACTGGTAATGTATTTGCATAAATGTTTTAATCAGCATCAGCAGACTTCAGGAAGTTACCACGGATATCCTGGGGGGAGGAGCGTGTGCATTCTGCAATATTAAAGCATAGGAGAATTAAAGAATAATCTCCAGTACCCAGTCACCTCACTTTTTCACTCCAGCAAACACAGACTCCGTGGTATAAACAGGATATCACACTTCAGTGCATTGCCTTGCTGCCTGAGCCGGATGTGGCTGTGTGTGCCTGTCTGTAAGAATTTGTCCATTGAAGCTACTGGTTTGCTGCCAAGAAGAATAAAGCCTTTCACTTTATTCTTTCCTATTATTCTCCGCATTGTACAATTGCGCACCCTCCGATTGCTTTAGTTTATCTCGCTGTTATCACAACAAAAATAATAAATATGAATTTTCAAGCAAAGTAAATTGTCATTTGAAATAAAATTTGCTTAGATTTACAAAGCAATAGAGCTCTTCAGCGTGACACATTACTGAGTGATTAGTTTATTTGATGATGAGACTTATCACTAGATGCAGATTCGGTCCCTCTGGCATAGGAAGCACGAGATGTCATTTACGTTGAAGACTATTTTAAAATACGCTATTGAGTTTTTTTTATGTGGCGATAACACTGTCTTGCTGGCCTAATTAACAGAGTGTAGAATCTGACTTGCTCTTTTGATGGCCATGTTTAGACTGCATTTTTACTTGTTGAATGGCTCTGGAATACTAGGATAATTGGCTTCACACATACAATGGGCAGGACGTCTGCCTTTTTTTAATAGCACAATTGCGCTTACAAATGAAATTACTCCAGACACTTTATGAATCCCATGGACCCCAACCAACCCATCCATCTTCTACTGCTTATCCAGATCCAGGTTGTGGGGGTAGCAGCCTAAGCAGAGCAGCCCAGACTTCCCTCTCCCCAGCCACCTCCACCAGCTCTTCCGGGGGAATACCGAAGCGTTTCCAGGCCAGCTGAGAGATGTAATCTCTCCAGTGTGTCCTGGGTCTGCCCCGGGGTCTCCTCCCGGTGGGGCATGCCCAGAAAACCTCCCTTGGGAGGCGTCCAGGGGGCATCCTAACAAGGTGCCCAAACCACCTCAACCAACTCCTTTTGATGTGGAGGAGCAGTGGTTTTATTCCGAGTCTCTCCCGAATGACCAAGCTTCTCACCCTGTCTCTAAGGGAGAGCCCAGCCACCCTGTGGAGAAAACTCATTTCTACCGCTTGTATCCGTGATCTCATTCTTTCAGTCACTACCCATAGCTCGTGGCCATAGGTGAGAGTGGGAACGTAGATGGACTAGTAAATTGAGAGCTTTGCCTTTTGGCTCAGCTCTCACTTTACCACAACAGACTGGTTTAGCATCCGCATCACTGCTTGATGCTGCCCCGATCCTTCTGTCCAAGTCCCGCTCCCCCTTACCCTCACTTGTGAACAAAACCCCGAGATACTTAAACTCCTCCACTTTAGGTAGCAACTCCCCCCTGACCTGGAGTAGGCACTCCACCTGTTTCCAGCTGAGCGCCATGGCCACGGATTTGGAGGTGCTGATCCTCATCCCAGCCGCTTCGCACTCGGCTGCAAATCGTCCCAGTGCATGTTGTAAGTCACAGATTGATGAAGCCAACAGGACAACATCATCCGCAAAAAGCAGAGACGTGATCCTGTTGCCACCAAACCAGACACCCTCCGCCCCTTGGCTGCACCTAGAAATTCTGTCCATAAAAGTTATGAACAGAACCGGTGACAAAGGACAGCCCTGGCGGAGTCCAACATGCACTGGGAATGAGTTCGACTTACTGCCGGCAATGCAAACCAAACTCCTGCTCCAGTCATACAGGGACCGAATGGCCTGCAGTAGTGGGCCCTGAACCCAATACTCCCGAAGCACCCCCCACAGGGCACCACGAGGGACACGGTTGTAAGCCTTCTCCAGGTCCACAAAACACATGTAGACCGATTGGGCAAACTCCCATGCACCTTCCAGTACCCTTGCAAGGGTAAAGAGCTGGTCCAGTGTTCCAGGACGAAAACCGCATTGGTCCTCCTGAATCCGAGGTTCGACTATCGACCGGACTCTCCTCTCCAGCACCCCAGCATAGGCTTTCCCAGGGAGGCTGAGAAGTGTGATCCCCCTATAGTTGGAACACACTCTCCGGTCCCCCTTTTTAAAAAGGGGGACCACCACCCCAGTCTGCCAATCCAGAGGCACTGTCCCCGACCTCCATGCAATGTTGAAGAGGCATGTCAGCCAAGACAGCCCAACAAAATCCAGTGCCTTCAGGAACTCAGGACGAATCTCATCCACCCCTGGAGCCCGGCCACCAAGGAGCTTTTTAACCACCTCGGCAACCTCAGCCCCTGTGATAGGCAAGTCCTCCCAAGCACCCTCAGACTCTGCGTCCTCCTCGGACAACATGAAGGTGGGATTGAGGAGATCCTCAAAGTATTCCTTCCACCGTTAGATGATGTCCCCAGTTGAGGTCAACAGCACAATATCCTTGCTGTAAACAGTAGGGACAGGGCACTATTTTTCCTTCCTGAACTGCCGGACAGTTTGCCAGAATCTTTTTGAGGCCGACCGAAAGTCACTTTCCATGGCCTCTCTGACCACCTCCCACACCCGAGTTTTTGCTTCAGTGACTACCAGAGCTGCATTCTGCTTAGCCCGTCGGTATCCATCAGCTGCCTCTGGAGACCCACAGACTAACCAAGCCCAATAGGACTCCTTCAGCTTGACTGCTCCCCTCACCACAGGTGTCCACCAGCGGGTTTGGGGATTACCGCCACGACAGGCACCAACAACCTTGCAGCCACAGCGCTGCACAGCCGCCTCAGCAATGGAGGTGCGGAACATGGTCCACTCGGACTCAATGTCCCCATCCTCCCCCAGTATGCAGTTGAAGCTCTGCCGGATGTGACTGTTGAAGATCCGACGGACGGGAGCCTCCGCCAGACATTCCCAGCATACCCTCACTACTCGTTTGGGCCTGCCCGGTCTGTCCGGCCTCCTCCCCCGCCATTTGATCTAGCTCGCCACCAGGTAGTGATCAGTTGACAGCTCTGCTCCTCTCTTCACCAGAGTGTCCAAGACATACGGTCGTAGATCGGATGAAACGACTACAAAGTCAATCATCGATCTGCGGCCTAGGGTGTCCTCGTGCCACGTGCACCCTTGTGCTCAAACATGGTGTTCGTTATGGCCAAACCGTACATGGCAAAAAAGTCCAACAACTGAACACCACTCGGGTTCAGGTCAGGCAGGCTGTTCCTCCCAATCACACCCCTCCAGGTCTCCCTGTCATTGCCCATGTGAGCACTGAAGTCCAACCTATCCACAACCATGTATTCATATTTATGGAATTGTCAACACTGTGTGTAATCTATGATGTAGGATGGCTTTGTGGTGCGAATCTATGCCACGAGTACGGACCCTGCCTTGCAGCAAGAGTTGCAGCTCAAGCTGGCTAGAAAGTGTCTCCATGCCTGTGGCATCTCGCTTTTCGATTTGGAAAAAGACCTGCATATAATCAGTGAGTGCTCTTGTCAGTAATAATTCGTAGTTTTAGAAAATGTTGCTAGGCATATGTATAAAAGCTTGCACGAATTTCTCATGTTTGCCTGTTGATGCGAAACGAAGTGCCTGAGTCACCTGAATTTTATTCTGTACATTTTATTGTGTTTGCAATCACATTCTCAGGCACAGGGTTTGATGAAGAAGCAGCACTGCTTGGAGCCGGTAGAGAGTTTGCTTTGATGAAAACAGCTTCTGGGAAGGTAGGTGTTTGCACCATAATGCTTTTTGGTAGTAAAAGTCAGTGTGGTAAAGAAAGGCATTCCATACACGTTTGAGTAGATGCGGACTGGCCATCAGGACATTCGGTGGGCCGGTCTGGTGAGGGCTAGAACAACTGAAAGTATCTAGTACTCGGGCAGTTGGTATATAGCACTCGTTAAAAGTATCTTGCGCTTATTTGCCAAAACACGGATAGAAAGAGAAAAAGAGCCAACCCACAGCTGGCGGTGCAGAGAAAGCTTTGCTGGCTGACCTGCGTGAAAGAAAAAGTTCAGACTGCAGCTTTGTTTTTGTGCCCCACAGGATGCCATTTCTGATGCACACCTCATTATGCAGTAGTTGGTGACATTATGCCAGGGATATTCTGAGATTGAGTTAACCTGGATTTAAGATAGTACTTAGATTTTGAACTACAGTTATTTCCGGCAAAATTTCAGGCTTTTTCGTTACACTATACGGTCATATGACATTCCGAGAAGATGTTTAATTGAAATGGAATATAGAGTTGCATTAATATAACTGGTTGATCCATGAAACCATTTCTTCAGCACATAGATTTCTTATCACCTTACCACAACTCTGTCTGTTATAAGTGTTTGACAGATCCCTTATAAATGTTGAAACTTCAGTCCTGCCATGTGTCGTCCAATGTATACCTCTTTTGTTTGCTGCTTATATGGATTTATTTTATTTTATTTCTATGTCCCCTGACTCTCCCCGCTCTAGTTGTGAAGCAGGCCTCACTTTATAATGATTACTGTGGCCTCCTGGTTACATAACGTCACTTGCTCCATATCCCATGAATTGTGCTTTATACTTTACACAGGCTTATAATGTTAATGTACCAATTATTAAAGCTGCCAGAGAAAATAATAAAACTTCATAAAGGTTTATATATAAAAAATTTCTCATATATCTATGTCGTGTACATTTGCTCATCTACATTTCTTGTAGATCTACTACACTGGAAAGTATCAAAGTCTCGGGATTAAGCAGGGTGGGCCATCAGCTGGGAAATGGGTGGAACTGCCCATTACAAAATCGCCTAAGATTGTACAGTTTTCAGTGGGCCATGATGGCTCCCATGCCCTCTTGGTGGCTGAAGATGGCAGTGTCTTCTTCACTGGATCTGCCAGTAAAGGAGAAGATGGAGAGTCAAGTAAGTCTCCCTTGGTTGTTATTTCATTTGACTCTTTATTCATATATATATAATATAAAACATCTTTTGGAACCTTGTTTGAAATAGTTTTGATTATATTTAGTTGGATTAGTTGTCCTTTCACTTTAGGGTTAGTTCACTGTGATTTATTTAAATAACTAGTGAGTTTCAGATGTCTGCACCACAAATTTCATTAAAATGATCTTATCCCAACATTTATTTGAAGATTGGTTCCAGTTTCAGTTCATGCTGGCATGCTGAGCTAAGATTTAGATTGAATTTGAATTTAATCTCTTATCCATACAGGACCCAAAGCTACAGGAAGATTTTTACACTCACCCGCTTAGTATCCTAAGAGCAAACGCACAGGTGTAAGATTTTGAATTATTGCTGCATTTTGTTGACCTTGTCGTCTTTGGTCCTCTTCAGCAAAGAGTCGGAGACAGCCAAAGCCCTACAAGCCTAAGAAGATAATCAAGCTGGAGACAAAGACAGCGGTATACACAGCCTGCAACAACGGCAGCAGTAGCATAATAACTAAGGATGGAGAACTCTATATGTTTGGCAAGGATGCCATTTATAGTGACAGCACCTGTAAGCATCTTCACTGAAGATAGTATTTGTAAACGATGGACTGATATTTAGTCTATGTGAAATTTATGCCTGACAGCATAGTGTGGTGTTTCCTCTTACTGGCACTTATGCTTTACCGTATGAACCAAAATGTGCCGCATCTTAAAACTGCCATACTGTTAACATAGTCTTAATTATTCCAGAAAGATTCGCTTGTCAGTGATGCGTCTGTGTATTCTTTAATAGCCCTGACTGATTTTGTGATTGCAATCTTTGGTCGAATTACAATGTTTGCCTTTTTTTTTTTTCAGGTCAGGTATCAGATCTGAAGGGGCACTTTGTTACTCAGGTAGCCATGGGTAAAGCCCATACATGTGTACTGACTAAAACTGGAGAAGTGTGGACGTTTGGAGTAAACAACAAGGGCCAATGCGGCCGAGACACAGGAGCCATGAGTCAGGGAGGGAAAGGTAACAGCAGGCTTTCCTTTAAGTGCAACCGTTTAGTAACGGCAATGTTCAGTGAGAGAATTTGCCTAGGCCTTGTGTGATTATTCAGACACTAGTGTGCTGTCTTGGCAATTAATTTGTTTCATTTTCTGCATTTACTATTTACAGCTTTTGGAGTAGAGAACATGGCTACAGCAATGGATGAAGATTTGGAAGACGAGCTAGATGAGAAGGAGGAAAAGTCTATGATGTGCCAGCCAGGCATGCACAAGTGGAAGCTGGACCAGTGTATGGTTTGCACTGTATGTGGGGACTGCACTGGATATGGAGCTAGCTGTGTGAGCAGTGGAAGACCAGACCGAGTGCCTGGAGGGTGAGTATCGCACACCCTGATATCCACAGTAGCAGGGTATGTGCTGTTATGTCTTTAGATTTGTGTCTGTGTGCGCTTATGTGTGTGTGTGTATTCTCTTCAGAATTTGTGGTTGTGGTTCTGGTGAGTCGGGCTGCTCGTCGTGTGGTTGCTGCAAGGCTTGTGCTCGTGAGCTGGATGGCCAAGAGGCCAGGCAGAGGGGAATCTTTGATGCTGTGAAGGAGATGATCCCACTAGACCTGCTGTTAGGTACAATACCAACTTACAACTGTTTTTCAGACTGCCCACTACCATCGCTAACATTTCATTCCATGTCGAAGAGCTGTTTTTTCTATATTTTTGTAACCGTTTGCCTGTCAACATTTGTGTGTTTGTGTGCGCGCTCCATTGACTTGCATTGCCTTTTCATGCTCATCATTCACCGTCTCCATGTTGTCTCTTGTTTGCCCCCTCCTTCTACCCTGGTGCTTCTGGATCGTTTTTATTTTAGCTGTGCCTGTCCCTCCCCCTCCAGGCGTTAATATAGAGGAACACATCCAGATCCGACAGGAAGAGAAGAGACAGCGCATCAATCGGCGCCACAGGCTAGAAGAAGGCAGAGGTAAGATGCAGTCATGACCTTACACACACACACACACTTCCTTTTGCTCATCCTAGTTCTTCAGATTCACAAGACGATGATACCTCACTAATAGATATACCGCTTAAGTTTTTAAGAACTGGAGCTTTGTGTAGCTGTTGAATCAGGGCATTGCTTCTCTTGGGTCCTATGATCTTTTTCACATGCAGCTAATGCCGCCTTTTTTTCTTTTTTAAAATTTTATTTCATTTTATTTTTTTGTGGTGTGTGCGCCTGGGGCTTTTGTTGTTCCAAATACAATAAATTTGATAAACACAATTTGAAAATGAATCTTTTACTCTTGATTCGTCAAAGCAGCTTAAAATAAATGAGACCCACAGAGCTGCCACAGTGAGATTCAACCTTTACATTTGATTGTGACTTTCTTGTGAAAGTGCCCCCCGTTGCTTGTGTGTTTATCATTTGCCATGTGTTTCCATTTGTGAGATGCTTTACCCATGCATGTGAAAGTTTCTTTCTCCCCCTCATAGGCCCCCTTGTATTCCCTGGTCCCCTTTTTATGAACCAGCGTGAGCAGGCCCTAGCCAGGCTCAGACCCATTCAAGCCTTTAAGCTAATGCGGGACAAACTCAAAGGTACTATGGTCTTCACTACAGATTCTGCTTGGAGCCCAGCTGCCTGCTCTTTTCCCTCACCTAGCACACTCACCTAGTCTTCTTTACTCTATCTTCTTTTTTCATTTCTTTATTACTCTTACTTGATTTAAGAATAATACTTTTACCTTTTCGCTCCCTTTTTTTAAAGCCCATTTTTATCTCCGTATCTTATACACACTGGGGTAGAACTAGAGAAATAAATTTTATGCTAATTATATCCTTTTTTTTTTGAGTCAAATGTTCAGTGTTCACCATGTTTGTTAAATAACACTAATCAAGCTGAAATATGCAAATACTGAGAGATACTTAAGTAATTTATTCAACCAAGATCCAATCATGTTTGGCAGTCTGCACAACAGAGTTCGTACAAGCAGATGGTGTGATTTATTATAGGTACATTTTGGCATGTGAAAATGGTAGGAAGCATTTAATTAGTTTCATCACTTTTTTTATAAAATAAATTCCACTGCGTCATCACCGAGTAGTCATACAACATGGTTATATTAGGAATAATTTATAAAAATAAAAATAATCATTTCATGTTTAAATACTGTTTCACAACCTTGCTGGTGGTAGATAAATGGTAGTGAATAATAGACACTTAATGTGTATAGTCACCTGGAGAGGGGAACATGCCTGCCTCCATTTTCACATCTGAGGCATATGGTCTTGCCTGCACACTTGTTTAATTAGTTAATTATATACTGAGTATTAAGATTCTCATTCATCTCGCTCTTTTGATCAACGCTGTGACAGACTTGGAAGCGATATTTCATCAGTTGTATGTCCATACTCTTCTTTTGGTTTTAATGAGCAACCAGTCATCGATCAAATTTTTTTTTTTTTTGATTTTTGAAATGCCTTCTGAAAGAAACTCACCTAATTAGGTTTTACTTTCTTGATGTTATGCCTTGTTTTTTTTTTTATTGCTGCTGTCTCATCTAGCATCTTTTGCTATGTTTATTTAATTTCATTTCACGGTGCATGTCTTTTTAATCTTTCATTTCGTCGTTCGTCTTGAAGCTCCAGTTCTGAATCTCTTTTCAGGTGACTGATTGTCCAGGTTCTTCTTGCTGATTAAGGCATCCATCTATGTGAGGTGGTTCCCAGCATCATCAAACTGTGCTCTGCTTTACAGATGGTAGCAGTGAGCGTGGGGACAAAGATGCAAGTAAGATCACTACCTATCCTCCGGGAGCAGTGCGCTTTGACTGTGAGCTCCGTGCGGTGCAGGTCAGCTGTGGCTTCCACCACTCTGGTAAGCTAGGACTATAACTGACTAGGCAGACAGATAAAAGTGTTCTGGAATTTCCCGGAATTCCGGTTTTTTAGATTTTCCGCCGGATTTTTTCTGCTAATGACCCGGAAATCCGGATATTTGACAAAACTCTTGAAAATCTCCGGTTTTCCGAATGGAGAAATTAATTTTTCGGATTTTTCACGTTCCTAGACGCGGCGTAATACTTTGCATCGTCCTTGCATGGGCGCGGTCTTTAAATAGCCCAAATATAGTTCGTTGATTAAAGACAGGTGCTCTTTGTTAACGGCGCGCGTGCCGGAGGTCGTTAGGCGCGCACGCCAAGGCACGCCTTCAGGTGCATGTGCTAAGGCGCGCAGGACTGACACCGTTCTGCTCAAGCGCAACACAATCGCACTAGAAAGCATGTTCAAGCTGCCAGTGTAGCTGCAGTCTTTTTAGTTGCAAATTACGAGTATTTTCTCTTGTGTTAATAATTCGCCATGTCAAAACAAGCAAAACTTTCCTCCTCCTTTCGACGTGAAGAGAGGTAAGCAATTTATTTTTTATATATATAATTTTTTTTTTTTTTTACCCATCAAAGTTGCATTTTGTGGTTTCGAAGCTAAGTTTTAGTGCCGTTTCTAGAACACAACATCAAGAAAACGTGGAAGAAACAACAATAATGAAAGAGCCGGTTTCTAAGCTGCATAAAACTAGCAGTGGTAATTATTTTTTGTTACATAATGTACTCAGGCTGCCAGTCAGTGTGTGACACACACACACACACACACACACACACACACACACACACACACACCCTACGCCCCTGATTTCTCATCTCATCTCATCTCATTATCTCTAGCCGCTTTATCCTTCTACAAGGTCGCAGGCAAGCTGGAGCCTATCCCAGCTGACTACGGGCGAAAGGCGGGGTACACCCTGGACAAGTCGCCAGGTCATCACAGGGCTGACACATAGACACAGACAACCATTCACACTCTCATTCACACCTACGGTCAATTTAGAGTCACCAGTTAACCTAACCTGCATGTCTTTGGACTGTGGGGGAAACCGGAGCACCCGGAGGAAACCCACGTGGACACGGGGAGAACATGCAAACTCCACACAGAAAGGCCCTCGCCGGCCACGGGGCTCGAACCCAGGACCTTCTTGCTGTGAGGCGACAACGCTAACCACTACACCACTGTGCCGCCCCGCCCCTGATTTATATGAGAAATTTGGTATTCATTGGTGTGTTTAAATTTACAGACAATACGAGCTAATGTAAACAATTGGCTTCAACTTGTCTAAATATGAATTGGAAATGTTTAGTTCACTTATGCAAACGCACAACTCTACTAAAAGATTTAATTTTTAACAGTACTGTTTTGGGATTTTGCTGAGTTTACCTTCAACTGTCTGATTTTTTTTTTTTCAAAGTAATGAACTGTGTAGCCAGGAAAATCACTGCGTTTTCTAAATGCACTCCTGAAAATTACTCATTAACTAGGGGAATTAAATTTGATATTTTTGACATGTTAATCATTAATGTACATGAAAGAAAAAGGCTTAAAGTTATAACTTGTTTTAGTGAAAATAAGTACTAAAATGCACTAGAATGCAGGGTTTTGTGTGTTGTTATTAAAATATTTTCGGGGGATGTTGCGCCCCCCCCCCCCCCCCCCATTTCAGGATTTTTTCCTTTGCTCCACTTTCATCTCTACTTACAGAATAAATCCATTGATTAAGCTTTTGTAATATGAAATAATACAGTTACACAACACTGTTAGTTGTGTTCCCATTGCATCACATTATTCATTATATATTATTCACTTGTTACAAATTGCATTACTTGTATACACAGAGCCCAATACATAATAAATGACACTCCTGTTTGCATTTAACAGTATGCTAACCTCCCTTCCACAGTTGTATTAATGGAGAATGGGGATGTGTACACATTTGGCTATGGGCAGCATGGACAGCTTGGACATGGAGATGTAAATTCTAGGTAATAAGGATGAAGATTTAATGTGTTTGTATTTAATTTTATTTTGTGTAAATCTTGTAAATATAAGAAACTGGTTTGTTGACCTGTGGCTTTTTTTTTTTGTGTTCCTTAAAGGGGGTCTCCCACTTTAGTACAAGCTCTCCCCGGCCCCAGTGTTCAGGTTACAGCGGGCAGTAACCACACTGCAGTGCTCCTCATGGATGGACAGGTCTTCACTTTTGGGAGCTTCTCGGTATGTTGATCAGTCTCTGTGTATTTCATGTGTACCAGTTCCTATTACACCAAGTTCAGACATTTTATGTCTTAAATGAATACCTCAATCATTCTGAGTAACAAAATAAGGTTTCTGTTTTCATGATTATGGTAAAAAGACGAAAATAAAAAGAAATGCATACAGCCACAGTGTTGTATATTATTTCAGGGCAGCACTGAAATTTCCATAGTTCATATTTGAGAAATATATTTGTGAAAGATTTGTGACTGGAGTGCAAACAGGAAAAAAAACAATGACTCATACCCAACCAAATTAACAGCTCATTGGTGTTGCAACAGCAAATTACACTTCTGCCTGCACCAACAAAAAAAACAACAATGTATTTTTGCTTTCTCTCTGCAGAAGGGACAGCTTGGCCGGCCCATTGTTGATATGCCTTACTGGAATGCTAAACCTTCACCCATGCCCAACATCGGAGCCAAGTATGGTCGCAAAGCCACATGGATTGGTGCCAGTGGAGACCAGACCTTTCTGAGGATTGATGAAGCACTAATCAACTCCCATGTCTTGGCCACCTCAGAGATCTTTGCCAGCAAACACATCATTGGTACATTGATCTTGGAATTTGAGGGACTTTTGCTTGAAATTTGTTCTAATAAGAATATTCGTGCTTGTCCTGGATTAAACTGACTTATGATTTGATCTACTTAGGTTTGGTTCCTACCTCTGTATCTGAGCCACCTCCCTTCAAATGCCTGCTGATCAACAAAATGGATGGAAGCTGCCGGACTTTCAATGACTCCGAGCAGGAAGATCTTCAAGGCTTTGGCCTCTGCCTAGACCCTGTATATGATGTCATCTGGAGGTAAGGATCTTATTATGTTCTCTGTGCTTAGCTATTGATCTTGGTAAGAATATGCTGATATCAGCTGAGAAATAAAAAATGGTAACCAACACTACATAACGAGTATGGTACTGGCAGCTCTATGGAGCACTTGCATGTGACGTCACAGCCGATCCAGATTGTGACAGACGCCATCTTGTCGGTCAAACGCCATATTCCGCCTTCTACTTCTAGTTCTACTTCTGCTTTTACTTCTACCTTTTCTTCTGGAAAACCCTACTATATACAATTCTACTACAACGGCTGCGGCTACAAGCTCTCCCTACCTGTGCACATTTTTTATGTTTTTTGTGTGTATTTTTGCGTGTTGTTCGTCTGTACCGGACTTCAATATCCACTACAACCGTATGGACTTACTGGACGTTGGTTTCCAGCAGAAAATGACGGTTTGTAGCGATTTCCATCGCATGCACAACATTCCGGACGAGAAAAAAAAAAAAAACATTCTGGACGAGATAGCGAGACCAGCGGGGTCTCCGTGGATTGTTATCGGAAGCAAAGCGAAGGAGGTGACGCCGGGAGCGGAAGCAAAAGCGAGGCTGCCAAGCCGGCCTGTTGACTAAGCTCAGAAAACAGCTACTCAAATCTCCACTGGCAAGCTTCTACCTCTCCAATGCCAGATCCATGTAAACAAGACGGACGATTTGGAATTACAGCTGGAATTACCTTATTCTATTCTATAATCAGCTGGTCAGTGCTATACTCAATACTTAAGTGACTTACCCGTCCAATGAGGATTCTTGTTTACAAGATGCCACATCTGAGTCGCTGACAAATCCTGAATTTCTGTAGAGAAAACTGTCCAGAGATTTATAAGCACGCAGTGCTTCACCACTGAACAGCGAGGGAAAGTTAATGAGGTAATTATACACGTCTGGGTATTCCACTGGCAGTTCAAAATCCGGTCGTGAAAACTCCGTCCGGTAAGCCATAAGGGTCACAAATCTGTAGATCGTTTATTTTAGACATATATTTAGTTATCTGTTCATTAGAAAAATGAGCCGTGTAGTCCGTCGGTTGAAATTGATCCATTCTGCACACGAGTGCAGCAGTATTCAGCGGTGTTTTTGACCGACAAGATGGCGGTTGTGTACTTTCCGGTCACGTGACTGCAAGAGCTCTATATTCTTCAGAGCAAAATAATCTTTCTTTATTATGTGAATCCAGATATCAGTAAGAGTTTGTCTGGGTGTTTGTTTGTTTGTTTGTTTGTTTGTATATAAAGTTAATATGTGAGTGAGGCTATACATATGGTTTTTATTTTTTACATTTTTTTAATCCCCTGCCCAGATATAGAAATGGGTTCTGTCTGTCCGGCTGTCTGTCCGTCCGGTTACGTTTTAGTTTCCAGGCCATATCATTAAAACTACTGAACATATCTTCATGAAACTTTGTATGCATATCGAGCAACATGTGAACTGGTGCCTTTTGCTATTTTGGATTTTTGAAAAAAAGTATTTTTCAAATTTTTACATAAAAAATAGATTTTGACCTAGTTTATAAGAGCAACGTTTATTTCCGGAGCATATATCCAAAACTAGGGTGGCACGGTGGTGTAGTGGTTAGCGCTGTCGCCTCACAGCAAGAAGGTCCGGGTTCAAGCCCCGTGGCCGGCGAGGGCCTTTCTGTGCGGAGTTTGCATGTTCTCCCCGTGCCCGCGTGGGTTTCCTCCGGGTGCTCCGGTTTCCCCCACAGTCCAAAGACATGCAGGTTAGGTTAACTGGTGACTCTAAATTGACCGTAGGTGTGAATGTGAGTGTGAATGGTTGTCTGTGTCTATGTGTCAGCCCTGTGATGACCTGGCGACTTGTCCAGGGTGTACCCCGCCTTTCACCCGTAGTCAGCTGGGATAGGCTCCAGCTTGCCTGCGACCCTGTAGAACAGGATAAAGCGGCTAGAGATAATGAGATGTTTCCATGGAAACAATTTCAGACTTAATCTCTCAGGTTAGTCTTAGGGGTAGGTTTTGTTTCCGGAGCAGAACTTGAAAACTATGAGTGGCATGGTCTTGAAAGTTGGTACATGTGTTGATTTAAGTAATGTATATATGCCTTTTGATACTAAGAAATGTGAGAAATTTTAATTTTTAGTTCACCTGGACCAAAGATCTGGTGGGTTTATGCCATGAGCTGCTGAGCTCAGTGTAAAGAGGTAGCGTTGGTTTCCTGCAGCAGAACTTAAAAATGTGACAAATAATATCTTGAGACTTGGTATATAGTTGGTGTATATAGGGTGGGGGATATAGATGACTCTGTCTTCTTGTTAATAATTATTTTCATTCTTCATTATCAACATTTTCTTCCAGGTTCCTGCCCAGCACACGAGAGATGTGGTGTTATAATGCTGTAATTGCAGACGCCCGCATGCCTACAGCCACGGACATCCAGTCACGTTGCAGCATCCTGAGCCCAGAGTTGGCATTACCCTCAGGATCCCACGCTGCTACCACACGCTCCCATGGAGCCCTTCACGTCCTAGGTACACCAGTACCTCATCAATCAAAGTCTCTCTACACTCTCTTTCTTTCCCCCTGTGCCATTATGTTGTCGCTGTCACAAGCATTCTTGTTGTTTCACTTCTCTGGAAAACTTTCCTTATTATTATTCATGTTCAATTTTCATAGACGAAATTCATAGTGACACCAATGTAGTAGGACTGAATTAGATACAGACACATTTCTGAGATCTTTCATTTTACATCTGGGTTGAGAATAATGGTCCAAAAAAAATCTCGATAAAATATTGCAAGAAACTTTTGATGACGAATAGAAGATCATTATATGCTTCATGCTGTTTAAAATGGACCTCCAGAGTAATGGAACTGCTTTCACATGCTGTTGCTGCTGCTGCATGCAGGAGGTATTGTGTATGGAATATTGACTTGTAGAGAATGTGGTGTGTGTCGTGTCCCCCCCCCCAAAGCAAGAATCTGTTTTCACATATGATTTCAATACCTTCGCTCCAATCAAAGTGTAGTTGTACAGTTGCTGAATAATTTTATGCCTTTTTTTTGTGCTGCTTGTGTCTTTGAACATCAGACTTCTATCTTTCTCATTTTTGGGGACACATCTTTTCAAATGCTTTTTGGAAAGCTTATTAATTTCTGTCCAACTATCTCACTTTTGGTTTCGAGGTTTATCTGGCCGAAATGGTTAAAGCTGATTGTGACCAAATTTGAAATAAATCGCAAACTTTATTTGATTATTTGAAGTGGACTCAAGGATGAGGATTCCACAAAATTGATTACAATGAAAAACAAGAAACCTACGAATTATAAATCAGCCCTTGTGAAGTAGGACTGTAACGATATGCGTATCGAAATCGAAATCGCGATACGCAGAGCCACGATCCGTATCGCGATACAAGAAGGCAGAATCGCGGTACACCCTTTCAAACTTCTCCTCAGCCCAAAAACAGAGGCGCTTCCAAACTTCAATTTATGAATACTTTTTATTTAAATTACATTTTAAACTTACTTAAATTACTTTTATTTTTTATATCTATTAGTAAGTCGTTTTTTCGCCGACCTGCGACAATCTGCGAGTCACGCAACGTCCACACTCGCCACTGGCAGAGCATTCATTTCTTTTAAGCGGTCGCCATTCTGGTTGCGACGTGGGGAGCGAATCTGTAAACAAGCAGCTCATTGGCTGGCTAGGTGTGCCACAAGCCAATCACAATCACTTGACCGGAAAGGCATGCAGTGTTGCCAGATTGGGCAGGTTTAGGTGCTTTTTGGCTGGTTTTGAACATATTTTGGGGTGGAAAACATTAGCAATATCTGGCAACACTGAAGGCATGTCTGCTTGGGCGGAAGCCTTCTGCGGCAGTTACATTTTGACACGCGAGCAATGTTTCACCATAAAAATTCCGTAATTTCCATCTGTTTTCCGCGATCACAGAAAATCATTGGCCCTATGAGGGTGAGACAGTGAGAGAGCCACCACCCAAAAAAAAATCTTAACGGATTTACACGATTTGGAAAAATGACTTTTTCAGAACCGAAAAAAACAGAGCTTCCGGCTCAACAGTATTATTTTGAGAAATAAAACAATCTTTGGATATACATTTGTTCATTTTTGCATACATATTACTCATTCTCTGCAGTGGTCTGAATTATTTGTTATTAAATAGTTAATGTAAGTAAGTAAATGTTAAGTCAAATTTACTACTTTAAAAAAACATTTTAAAAAAAATCGTGGGCGTATCGAATCGTGGGTCAAAAATCGCGATACGAATCGAATCGTGAGTTGGGTGTATCGTTACAGCCCTATTGTGAAGGTTATATTATTATTCCTGATTCTCATGGGTAACCTACTTGTAGGTTGTTTGGATACACTGGCAGCCATGCAGGAGCTGAAAATGGGTGTGGCTAGTGCTGAAGAGGAGACCCAGGCAGTGATGAAAGTTTATTCAAAGGAGGATTATAGTGTGGTCAACCGCTTTGAGAGTGAGTACACACTCCCTTAGCAGATATAACATTGAGCTACTGAATGTTGATCCATAAATAACTGATGTAATTTATTTGTGTTATTTGTATCTACAGAATGTTCTTAATAGTATAGATGAAGAGTGTTGCAGTGTGTCAATACTGTTGTGTATTCAGGTCATGGTGGAGGCTGGGGTTACTCTGCCCATTCTGTAGAGGCCATTCGCTTCTGTGCGGATGCCGACATCCTGCTGGGTGGTCTGGGGCTATTTGGAGGACGTGGAGAATATACAGCTAAAATTAAGGTAAGCTAGTGTTTAGGAGCAGAGCTACACCACACCTCACACTAACAAACGGCCACATGTCCAAAACCACACCTTATTCTCAATATAGTGCATTGTTTTTGTACTGCATCATTTGTGTCATGTTTAACTGCAACCCATCCTGTATTTTTAAACAATCATTCTCATATACACTCTCAATCAACAGGTACTGTCGTGAGTAGGTCATTTCGACACACATACAGTGGAATGATGGCATAATATTTGTGATTGCGTTTAGCTTATGAAATGTACTCAATTATTACCATCCTTTCAAACACAGCACAAGTGTATCATATTATTATACTGTTGGATGGTAACAAGTTTTTTCCATATTGTGCAAGTGCTACGGTTGATGGTTGGTTGTTTTCTTGCAGCTGTTTGAGCTGGGACCAGATGGAGGTGATCATGAGACAGATGGAGACCTATTGGCTGAGACAGATGTTCTGGCCTATGATTGTGCTGCTAGGTACTCCTAACAGAAATATGTGTTATTTTTACAAATCTAAAACAATTACACTGGAAGGGAACATGTCACAGCTAAACGGTTTTCCCTCGAGCTAAAGCTGAGACAAAGGCTCACTTTTTTTTCCTTTTTTTTTTAATGAGTTTTAATGAGATGTAGCTGTTTGGAGCTATAGGTTTATGCGTACTAGTCTGAACATTACATTATGTTACAGGCATTTAGTAGACGTTCTTATCCAGAGCGACATACAACGTACCCAGAACAGCCTGGGGAGCAGTTGGGGGTTAGGTGCCTTCCTCATGGGCACTTCAGCCATTCCTGCTGGTCCAGGGAATTGAGCCAGTGACACCTAACCCCCCCCCCCCCCCCCCACCAAAAAAAAAAAATGTTGCTTCTGTAACCATTAGGCCATGGCTTCCCTGTGCATTTACTACGATGTAGTTTGTATGGGTTAATGAGAATTGCGATTGCTTCCATGACATAGATATGTAAACACTAGATTTTTATATTTCAGGAGGAGGGAGGTGTGGGACTTGGTCATTCTGAAAACTTTAAGCCTGATTGTGCTTGTGTTTTCAGGGAAAAGTATGCCATGATGTTTGATGAGCCAGTATTGCTTCAGCTGGGCTGGTGGTATGTGGCCTGGGCAAGGGTGTCAGGACCCAGCAGTGACTGTGGTTCACATGGGCAGGCAACTATAACCACTGATGATGGGTACAGCTTAATTTTTCAAAATGCAGATTTTACTATCTCAGTGTCAAGACTGCGAATTAGTGTTTAAAATTATATTATTAACATGTCTCTATTTGATTTTGCAGTGTGGTGTTTCAGTTTAAGAGCTCCAAGAAATCAAACAATGGTACTGATGTGAATGCTGGTCAGATACCTCAGTTGTTATACAGGTAAGTGATAGATGTGTTCTTTAAGTTGATATTTTCTATATGTACTCTTAATACACTCAACACTTAACTGATGAATTGTGCAATGTTTCCAGGTTACCATCTAATGACGGTAATGCATCAAAAGGAAAACAGCAGACCAGTGAACCAGTTCACATTTTGAAGCGCTCTTTTGCTAGGACTGTTTCAGTGGTATGTTTTTGTACATGAACAAGCATAGTGATTGGATTATGCAAATCAGTACAACTACAGTAGCCAGACAGTTTGTTAATTGAATGATTACAGTTTGGGATGAATTATTATTTAGATTTTAGAGTTGTTTCGTTTAAACTTGTTACCACACTGCTAATTTCGCACTTTAATTAAAAACTCAGTATAAAATTATTTAACTTGGAAACTGTAATAATTTGGAATGATAAAGTTTGTAACTTAACAGAATATGCTCCGCTGGGTAAATATACAGTAACATGCTGTTGCACTTCGTAGGGGTGGGTGGAGCACAGAAGGACGGCAGGCCAGAACTGAGTTCTCAAAACTTTTATTTTTGCTTTTCAGCTTTGCAACCACACTCTCCCAGTCACCCGCGCGCGTGCACACACAAGTCGTCTGGTTGGGGAGAGAGCTCCTTTCCTCTACTCTCTCTCTCCTTATGTAGGGTGCGGTCACTGAGGAAGACACACAAACACACGTTAATAGACATCAGGTGCAGTGATTCTGCCACTTACCTTCTCTGACTCCGCCCTCTGGTCACAGACCGACGCTTGAGCACGCCCCCGCTGCCACATACTCCCACCGCCCGACTCAGCCCCCAGCCCTCTGTCCGACGCATCTGTCTGTAACATAAAGGGGAGAGAAAAGTCAGGGGAGTGTAACAGTGGCCCCCCACACAGTGCAGCCTTCACCTCAGAGAAAGCCCGCTGGCATTGCTCCGTCAGCTGGACTGGATCTGGTGCCCCCTTTTTAGTGAGATCAGTCAGCGGGCTGGTGACATCCAAATAATTAGGTATAAACCTACGATAGTAGCCAGCCAGCCCCAGGAACTGTCTCACCCCCTTTTTGGTCTTGGGCCTCGGGCAGGCCGCAATCTCTGCTGTCTTATTAATTTGGGGACGCACCTGCCCATTACCCAAGTGGAAGCCCAGATACTGTACTTCCACCCGCCCAATCGCACACTTCTTCGGGTTGGCCGTGAGACCCGCTTGCCTCAGTGACCCAAGGATGGCCCTCAGGTGTTGCAGATGCCGCGGCCAGTCATTACTATAGATTATTATGTCATCCAAGTATGCGGCCACGTAGGTGGCGTGGGGGTGGAGGACCCTGTCCATAAGCCGCTGGAATGTCGCGGGCGCCCCAAACAGCCCAAAAGGAAGTGTAACAAATTGGTGTAAGCCAAACGGTGTGGAAAAGGCCGTTTTTTCTTGGGATAGTGGAGTCAAGGGGATCTGCCAATAACCTTTTGTCAAATCCAGTGTCGAGTAAAAGCGAGCCGTGCCTAGTCGATCCAGCAGCTCATCAATACGAGGCATTGGGTACGCATCGAATTTGGACACCACGTTGACTTTTCTATAGTCTACACAGAACCAGACCGATCCGTCGGCCTTGGGCACCAAGACCACCAGGCTGCTCCAGTCACTGTGGGACTCCTCGACGATGCCCATTTCGAGCATGGCCTCGAGTTCTTCCCGAACCACTTTTTTCTTGTGTTCGGGTAGCCTGTAAGGGTGGCTGTGCACTACCACCCCTGGGGGCATCTCGATGTGGTGTTTTATGAGGTCGGTGCGGCCGGGCAGGGGCGCGAACACGTCCGAAAATTCGGTCTCCAACTGGGCAACCTCCGTGAGTTGGGTCGGGGAGAGGTACTCGATGTCAGTGTTCCCTTTTGAACCTCTGGCCCCAGCTCCGCCCTCTCCGGAACCACTGACACCAACGCCACGGGGACCTCCTCGTTCCAGAGTTTGAGCAGATTGAGGTCGTAAATCTGTAGTGCCCCACCCCTGTCCGTCCGCTTCACCTCATAGTCGACGTCCCCAACTCGCCGTGTGACCTCAAAGGGTCCTTGCCACTTGGCGATCAATTTGGAGCTCGATGTGGGCAACAGTATGAGTACTTTATCTCCCGGTGCAAACTCCCTAAGGCGCGTACCCCTGTTGTACAGGCGGGTTTGCCGTTCTTGGGCCTGCCGCAAATTCTCCTGGGTTAGGTGTGAGAGTGTGTGGAGTTTTGCGCACAGGTCAATAACGTATTGAATTTAATTTTTGCTCGGGGAAGGTCCCTCCTCCCAGTTTTCTCGCAGTACATCTAGGATACCACGTGGCTTACGCCCATATAATAATTCGAACGGGGAGAACCCCATGGAGGCTTGTGGGACCTCTCGCACTGCAAATAACAAGGGTTCGAGCCATTTTATCCCAATTACGTGCATCCTCGCGAACAAATTTTTTAATTACGTTCTTGAGTGTGCGATTGAACCGTTCGACTAAACCGTCCGTTTGTGGGTGATAAACGCTGGTGCGGATCGGCTTAATTCCCAATAACCCATACAGTTCGCTCAGTGTGCGTGACATAAACGAGGTGCCTTGATCAGTCAGAATCTCTTTGGGGATTCCGACTCGGGAGATGACATGGAAGAGCGCCTCCGCAATACTGCGTGCTGAGATATTGCGAAGAGGCACTGTTTCCGGGTATCGCGTTACATAGTCCACCAGAACTAAAATAAAGCGATACCCTCATGTTGACTGATCTAATGGCCCGACGAGATCCATCCCAATTCTTTCGAACGGGGTCTCGATTAACGGTAGAGGGCGCAAAGGCGCTTTTGGAATGGCCGCTGGATTTACTAACTGGCATTCGCGGCATGCCATACACCACCTATGGACATCGCCGCGAATCCCTGGCCAATAGAACCGGGCCATTATTCGGGCTAGTGTCTTATCCTGCCCCAAGTGTCCAGCCATGGGATTAAAGTGAGCCACTTGGAATACTAATTCCCGGCGGCTCTTTGGAATCAAAAGCTGTGTAATCGGCTCCTTAGTCTGAGTGTCCTGCGTCACTCGGTATAACCTACCCCTCATAATGGAGAAATGGGGGAAGGACGGGGCGGCGTTTGGCTGGAGCGTTTGACCATCAATTACTCTCACTTGGTCAAACGCATGCCGCAGAGTCGCGTCCCATGACTGTTCTAATGGGAAATCCGCAAGGGATTCCCCGAGAGAAGGAGGAGGAGCCTGCTGCTCCTCACTCTGACACGGTGATGTAGATGGTTCTGTGACAGCTGCTCCCGCCAATGCCACACCAGGACCTCCCCCTGCTGAACTACGGCAGGACCCACTCTTCACTAAATGCCTCATTAACTCCCGAAATCCCGGCCAATCAGTCCCCAAAATTATTGAGTGGGTAAGGCGAGGATTAACCGCTGCCTTTACACTAAATTTTTCCCCTCGAAAAAAATGTGGACCGCCACTAAAGGGTAGTTGTGAACATCCCTGTGCACACACAACACCTTCACCAATTGTGCTCCCCCCAATGCCTTGTCTTGCTCCAGGCTTTGGTGGATTGAGGTCTGATTACAGCCAGAGTCCACCAACACCTGATATGTATCCCCTTGGACACTCACCAATATGCGATACGCTCCGGCCCAATCGAGGGCGGCTCCTGGCGCGTCGGGGATCCGAACCACCTCGCCCACCTCCATTGCCGAGCACTGCTGCTGGAGGTGGCCCGTCTCCCCGCAGCGCCAGCAAACCGGCCCAGGCTTTCTCTCTGCACCGGCGCTCTGGGGCTCACTCACCTGAGGGGGGAGACAGACACAGAAGTGGGAAACGGGAGGGCACCGCGGGTGTGGCGGGCCGGCTGGGGTGGAGCCGGCCCCCGCGGTGGGGGAACGGGCCCCCGCGGTGGGGGAACGGGCCCCCGCGGTGGGGGAACGGGGCGAGGTCGAGACACAGAAGGGGAGGGAGAGAGGGGAGAAGAGGCGATCTGCCGTCCTGCCGTTGGAACAGCCGCCAAATGGTCCTCCGCCAGCTCGATGGCCTGATCCAGCGACGCCGGGCGATGGCACTGGACCCACTCCGCGGTCCCTTCGGGTAGTCGGGCGATGAACTGTTCCAGTACCACCTGATCGAGTCCCTCGGCATCGCGGTTGTCAGCCCTCAGCCACCGCCAGCAGGCGTCCCGGAGTTGCTGGCCAGACGTGAACGGCCAGCCGACTTCCTCCAGGCGCAGAGCACGGAAGCACTGTCGGTGTTGTTCAGGGGTGCGCCCCACACGCTGGAGGACGGCCCGGCGGAGGTCTGCGTAGACCAGCTGGCTGTCGGCGGGGAGCTGTAGCGCAGCCAGCTGCGCCTCGCCCGTTAGCAGGGGGAGGAGGCTCACCGCGCACTGTTCCACTGGCCAGCCCGAGGCCTCTGCTGCCTGCTCAAAGAGCATGAGGAAGGCCTCGGGGTCGTCATGCGGGCCCATCTTCGTTAGGGTGTGGTGGGAAGGGCCCGTGGAGGTGGTGGACCCCGCCAACGCGAGGAGGTGCCGGAACGCCTGTTGATCTTCCTGCTGCGCCAGCACCAGGGCCTCGAACCTTTGCTCCTGCTCCTTCCGGAGGGCGAGCAGCGTCTGGTGCTGGCTCTGCTGGGCCGTGGCAAGGGCATGGACCAGGTCTGCGAAGGGGGAGGACTCCATGGGGCTGTTGTTTTCTGTGCTCGGTCCCGGGTTTCAGCACCACTGTTGCACTTTGTAGGGGTGGGTGGAGCACAGAAGGACGGCAGGCCAGAACTGAGTTCTCAAAACTTTTATTTTTGCTTTTCAGCTTTGCAACCACATTCTCCCAGTCACCCACACGCGCGCGCGCGTGTGTGTGTGTGCGCGCGCGCGCGCACACACACACACACAAGTCTTCTGGTTGGGGAGAGAGCTCCTTTCCTCTCTCTCTCTCCTTATGTAGGGCGCGGCCACTGGGGAAGAGACACAAACATGTTAATAGACATCAGGTGCAGTGATTCTGCCACTTACTTTCTCTGACTCCGCCCTCCGGTCACAGACCGACGCTTGATCACATCCCCGCTGCCACACATGCTAAATATGGTAATTATTAGATGACAAGCGATTGCTTTTAGACTACATGAGAAGCCTAGCCTCTCCTAAAATGTAATCAAAATGCCAAAAGGAATTTCAGTATTTTAGCAAATCAAATAATCAGATAACTCACTGCAGTATTATTATGGTTTGTCCATTTTAATGCAGACTGTTCTTGGTGATCACTTGAAACGTGGGGGTTTATGTTTCTATGAAAAGAGGTTTCCTCTTAATATTTTAAGGCAGTCTGGCATTCACAGAGGATTATATATCCCCCCCCAGTGTGATATCTATCCTTTTTGTAATTATATAATAATCCATATTTTAACCAGGGTCTGTCCATCCATCTGCTGTTTGTCTGGGTCCTGGTCACAGGGGCAGCAGTTCCAGCAGATAGGCTGACTTTCCTCTCCCCGGCCACCTCCTGCAGCCCTTCTGGGGAGAGACATGGGTGTTCTCAAGCCTGCCAAAGGATATTATTTCTCTAACGTGTCTTGAGTCCACTCCGGGGTCTCCTCCAGGCTGGGCATGCCCGGAACACCTCACTTAGAAGGCATCTGGGAGGCATCCTAGACAGATGCCTGAACCATTTCAGCTGGCTTCTTTTGATGCGGAAGGTCAGCAGCTCTATTCTGAGCCCTTCTCTAATGTCTGAGCCCCTCACCCTCTCTCGAAGGGTGAGCCCAGTCACCCTTGGGAGAAAGCTAATTTCCACCACTTGTATCTGCAATCTTGTTCTTTTGCTCACTACCCACAGCTTGTGGCCATAGGTGAGGGTAGAAATGTAGATTGATCAGTAAATCAATAGCTTTACCTTTTGGCTCAGCTTACTCCTCACCATGACACACCAGTACAGCCTCCATCTCATTGCAGAAGCTGCACCAATCTGTCTGTCAATCTCTTGCTCCATTTTTCCCTTCACGTGTGAACAAGGCCCTGAGATACTTGAACAACTCCAGTTGAGGCAAGGACTTGTTCTTGACCTGGGCAGTTCACCCTTTTTTCAGCTTAAAACCCATAGCCTCAGACTTGGAGGTGTGACTCCTCACGTTCAGTTGCAAACCACCCCAGTACAATCCCTCCACTTGGCTATGCCTAGAAATTCTGTCCATAAAAGTTATGAACAGAATTGGTGTCAAAGGGCACCCCTGGCAGAGTCAAGAACCCATCAGGAACAATTCTGACTTATTGCCACCAATGTGAACCAAGCTTATGCTCCAGTTATACAGGGCCTGAATGGCCTGTAGCAGTGGACCCAGTACCTCATACTCCTGAAGCACCCCCCCACAAGACACCTTGAGGGACACAGTCATATGTCTTTTCCAAGTCCACAAAGCACATATAGACTGGTTGGGCCAACTTGCCAAACTCCTCCCACACCAGAGTTTTTGTTTCTGCAACTGGCAAAGCCATACTCTGCTTGGCCATTCAGTGTCTGTCAGTTGCCTCTAGTGTCCTACAGGCTAACCAAGCTCAATAGGACTCCTCCAGGTTGACGTCTCCCTTTTACCACTGGGTTCAGTGGTTGCTGCCATGACGGGCACCAAAAAATTTATGGCTGCAGCTCCAAACAGCTGCCTCAGCAATAGAGGTGCAGAACGTGGCTCATTTGTACTTCATGTTGGAATGCAATAGAAGTTCTGCTGGAGATGGGAGTTGAATATCTTCCAGACAGGAGCATCTGCCAAACATTCCCAGTCCACCCTCACTATATTTTTGGGTGTACCCGGTCTGTTCAGCATCCTCCCTCAACATTTGATCCAACTCGCCAGCAGGTGGTGATCAGTTGACAGCTCAGCTCCTCTCTTCACCCGAGTCTCCAAGAAATACAGTTGCAGATCTGATGTGACTGATCAATTTTGTATTCCTGTCATCGACCTATAGCCTTGGGTGTCCTGGTGTCAAGTGCACTTATGAAAACTTCTGTGTCTGAACATGATGTTCGTCATGGACAAACTGATTAGCACGGTGGTGTAGTGGTTAGCACGGTCACCTCACAGCAAGAAGGTTCTGGGTTCAAACCTCATGGCTGATGGGGGCCTTTCTGTGTGGAGTTCTCATGTTTTCCCTCTGTCTGTGTAAGTTTCCTCCCACTTCAAATACATGCAGATGAAGTAAAAATTGTTGAACTTGTACATTACTCTGGATAAGAGCATCTGCTAAATGCCTGTCGTGTAATGCAAAGCACAGAAGTCCTATAACAAAATACCACTCATGTTCAGGTTGGCCAGACCTTTCCTCCCAGTCACTAGTCTCCAGTCTAGTTTCACTGTCTTTGCCCACATGAGCATTGAAGTCCCCCAATATAACCATCAAGTCCCCAGAAGGAGCGCTTTCCAGTACCCTGCCTAAGATCCTCAAGAAGGCTGGATACTCTGAACTGTTGTTCAGTGCATAAGTGGAAACAGTCGGAGTCTGTTCCCCAACTTGAAGGTGCAGGAAAGCAACCCTCTCATTCACCAGGGAAAACTGCAATGTATAAGTGCCAAACCAGGGGGCTATAAGTATACCCACTCCTGCCTGCAACCTCTCAGCCAGGGCAACTCCAGAGTGGTCTAGAGTGCAGCCCCTCTGCAGGAGATTGGTTCCAGAACCTATGCTGTATATTGAAGTGACCCCAGCTATATCTAGTTGGTAACTCTAAACCTGACGCACAAGGCCAGGCTCCTTCCCAACCAGAGAGGCAACATTCCATGTCCCTAAAACCAGTTTTGGCAGCTGGGAATCAGACCACCAACCTCTGCCTTTGGCCACTGCCTGATCCACAATGCACTAAACCCCTATGGCTTCTCCTGCAGATGGCAGGCCTACAGGATGGCTGACCCAAGTGGCTCTTGTGGGCTGAGCCCAGCCGGGCCGCATGGGTAAAGGCACGACCACTAGGTGCTTGCTGATGAGTCCCCTCCCCTGGCCTAGCTCCAGTGCGGGGCCCTGATATCCCTGTTCCAGGAGAGTTATTCATGCTTCCTTGCTGTCCTCCTCATAAATGCCTTTAGAATCCCACTTAGTCTGGCCTCTCACCTAGGACCAGTTTGTGTTGGGAGACCCCACCAGGTGCAAATAGCCCCTGCCAACAATCCTCCTAGGATCACTTGGGCACTCAAACCCCACCATCATGATAAGGTGGTAGTTCATGGAGGGAACTTAACCAGCGTAGTAGGGGCAGAGTCAGAATGGCAAAGGGGCATGAGGGGTGTTTCCAATTTGCAAACCATGCACATTCATTGATCTTTACATTTACTGCCATAAAGAATTTCAAGAGATAATTTATACCGTTTTATTAGAACATTAAAAAATAAAATTGGGGAACAATTAGAACAAGTTAGATATGTTAATGTATAAAACTTTTATAATAGCTTTCAGTGTGTAGTCAGTTTTTAGTTTTGGAATTCAAAATATCCTGAAGGACTGCCCTGAAAAGTACCTGCAGTTTTTGGGACAGGTACTATATATGTTTGCCCAGCTATTTGCTCGGCTTGGTCTTTTCCACCCACCATAATAAACAGAAGTGTTACTATGGCATCACACATATGGACAGACTACACACAGAGTGTTCCAATACTTACAAAAACACTGAACACACAAGTAAAATAAAACGCACAAAATGACAGCCAAATGTGTGTTTTTGTGCTTGGTTTTTGGTGACTGTTATTGGGGAATGAAAGGTGAATTTAGAATGTCTGTGCTTACCTGAATTGGAGAATATTCTAGCCATGACTGTGCATGCACTCACAGCAGCTTGCTGCTACAGTCAGGGACATTATGCAGTATGGGGAAGAAAGGGAAAGTTTTAGGTGGTGTGGCAAACTGTGGCAGAGCCCTCTGTCACAAAAAATGTAATTAATGTAATCAAACAATCTATTCTTTAAGGCCACAGAATCAACCAGTCATGTGCTCTAACTTTCCAATTGTACATATATTTTTCTCTCAGGAATGTTTTGAGTCTCTGCTGAGTATTCTTCACTGGAGTTGGACCACTCTAGTGCTGGGGGTGGAGGAGCTGAGAGGACTAAAAGGTTTTCAATACACTGCCACCTTACTGGACCTGGAGCGGCTGCGCTTTGTGGGAACCTGCTGTCTCCGCCTGCTTCGTGTCTATATTTGTGAAATCTACCCAATGTCTGGTATGATTAAAAATTCTACAGAAAAGATCAGAAAACTGATCAGAGAATTCTTGTAAATGTATAAGGCAAAATAGAAGCAAAGATTTTAACACTTAACACACACTAATACTGTTAATCATGATCATGCTGGGGCGGCACGGTGGTGTAGTGGTTAGCAATGCCACCTCACAGCAAGAAGGTCCTGGGTTTGAGCCCTATGGGGGGGGTGTCTTTCTGTGTGGAGTTTGCATGTTCTCCCTGTGTCTGCGTGGGTTTCCTCCGGGTGCTCCGGTTTCCCCCCATGCCCAAAGACATGCAGGTTAGGCTAATTGGTGACTCTAAATTGACCGTAGGTGTGAATGGTTGTTTGTCTCTATGTGTCAGTCCTGCAATGACCCGGCAACTTGTCCAGGGTGTACCTCGCCTCTCGCCCATAGTCAGCTGGGATAGGCTCCAGCTTGCCCGTGACCCTGCGCAGGATAAACAGTTACAGATAATGGATGGGTGATCATACTGGACAGCAGTATAATGACTCTTAATTTACATGTGTTTAGTCAAGCTAAACCATTAGCTTATTGTCATGATCGAGTGAGCAACAGAATGCAATTTTAGGAGCACAGTTAAATTGAAAAGATTTTAATTAAAGGACTCCTATCTCCTACCATGACAGTCATATGAAGTCATAATTCTCTAAACATGTAAATAACGTTTTCATTGTAAACCGTATTCCTAACTCTGTTTTACTCTGCTTGTGCTCTGTCCTCCTCAGCCAGCACCAAAGTAGTTGTTGAAGAGTCGAGCAAGTTGGCAGAGTGCGTGGGTAAGACACGCAGCCTGCTGAAGAAGATTCTTTCAGAGGGCATGGACAACTGTCTGACCAAGTTGGACAACGATCCTCAGGGCTACCTTAGCCAGCCCCTTACCTTGCTTGAAGCAGTGCTGCAGGAATGCCACAACACCTTCACAGCCTGTTTCCATTCCTTTTACCCTACTCCTGCCTTGCAGTGGGCCTGTCTCTGTGACCTGCTTAACTGCCTTGACCAGGTAATCACTTTGGTTAAAAGCCTCAAGCAGTATATCTATTGTTGAAACCTCAGTGCTGCGTTAGTTAACGTTTTTAAAGTTTTCTCTGTCAGTGAGAAGCTGAGCTATTTTCAGGCTACAGCAAATAAGCTATTTGACAGATTTAGGTCTACGATCTGTTCAGATATATCCTCAGTGGCTTACATGACATACTAATTTAGAGGTTTTACATTTAAAATGCTGAATTCAGGTAGAGAATTTGAAAGTCTGTAAATGGTATGATTATTAGAATTATCCCTTTTTTTTTTTTTTTTTTTAAACTGTACTAGCCTCAATGCCAGGCATTGCCCGATTTGCCCAACCAAGACGTTCGGGCAGAAATATTTGAGCGAGTTAGGCCCATTAGGGCACACCTATGGTCGGCTTCTTTAAGCACAAAAATGATTTTCGAGCGAGCACATTACAAAAATAAGATGTATTAACCAGCATCCTTGCATCCCCTGTGATCATCATTTTTTTTTTTTTTTTTCCCTGATTTGTAACGGCAATTCTGAGTGGCTCGCTTCAGGTGCATGTGCGCATTTGTGTGCATGTTCTTAAAGTGGTGTATATACCTTTTACCATCCCCCTATCAAGTAGCATCTGTGACTGGGGATTCTCAGCAGTCAAAAGAATCAAAAGTGACTGGAGATCGCACGCACGCAACACACACAGAGCGAGCGCATGTGTATCACAGAGTGCGCGCATACACAGAGAGAGAGAGAGAGATACGTTTGTGGGTAATTATGTGGATCTGTTATGCCTGCTGGAAGAGAAGAGCAGGGAGGATTGGGAATCGAGCGACAGTCATTTGTTTACACTCAATACCAACACTTGTCACGTCCTAGCAACCCTTGCAAAGACGTGGACAAAAAGCCCAGAAACTCCCATTTACCCGGGCAAAAATGATACAGGATTTACCTTGTAGTGTCCTGATCCCCAGATCTTTAACCCAGCCACATATAAAAAGTTGTACTCCTCCATGCTCTTCCAGGTTTTCATCTGTGTGTCCATGTAGAACGATGTCTGCAGCACCAGGTAGTTTGAGACGTCAGGGAGCTCAACGGATGGATAATTTTCCAACTCATAATGAATGAATGAATAACTTTATTTAAAAACAATAAGTTGATTAGCAGAGCTGGTGGGGTCGTGCATGTACAGATACAAAGAATTACAAATACAAAAGACTAAAAATATACAGTCTTTTAAAAAAAAAACTTAAAATATGTTGATTATCTTCACATTAAGTTAATTAATAGTATCCATAACTATTGTCTTTGTATTTGGTTATGGCTACAGTATGATCAAATTTTATTCTACTATTGCCAAATTTAGGTGGTAAATTTTTCTTTCATAGGAAAAATCCTTCTTTGTTAGTGCGTAAGGATCTAATCGCATTCTTTTGAGTGTACTTCTTGGTTTTAATAACTTGCTTGTTTGCTGAACACAAACATGGCAATAAGTTCTTGTGTTAGTGGACCAGACTCCACTTTTGGATCATTAATCCCTTTTGAATGAGAATGCCCTGCATGCATGGGTTGGCTTCTGGCACATCCTTACAGTTTTAAATGCAATACCTACAATCTAAAAATGTGTTTTTATTGCATTTATTTAAATTCCCATCTGTAACAGGGAGTGATGTTGCATCCCATTAATACACTTTAAAATAGATTAGAATAGATGAGCCAAAATAACTGGGGGTCTGTGGCAGCGGGGGCGTGGTCAAGCGCCGGTCTGTGACAGGAGGGCGGAGTCAGGGAAGGTAAGTGGCAGAATCACGACACCTGAGAGCAATTAACCTGTGTTTGTGTGTCTTCCCAGTGACCGCGCCCTATATCAGGAGGGAGAGCGAGAGCGAAAGGAGCTCAACCCTGAACCAGACGCCGGTTGTGTGTGTCTGTGCGAGTGATATTGTTAGACTGAAAAGTGTGGCAATAAAGCCAATTTATAAAACCTGATCTCTGTCCTGCCGTCCTCTGTGCTCCACCCACACGTAGGGAGTCTTACAGTGGTGCCGAAACCCGGGACAGGGAAGACACACAAACACAGGTTAATTGCTCTCAGGTGTCGTGATTCTGCCACTTACCTTCCCTGACTCCGCCCTCCTGTCACAGACCGGCGCTTGACCACGCCCCCGCTGCCACAGGGTCTTTTTTTAATGGGCCCCAACTCGGTACAAGTATGACTAGGTGGGCCTTAAAGCAGAAAAGGTTGAGGACCCCTGCTCTACAGGGCCTGGATCTTGATGCATATAATGCTGAGAGGGCCAGTCCACCTATGGTGGGCCAGCGTGAACAGTGCCCACAATTCGCAGAGGCTACACAGGAAGCTGATGTAGATGCGGAGGACAGGTTGTTTAAGTTCCTCCTAAATGCAATGGCAAACTGAATGATAAGACAGTACTGCAGTACAGACTCCTGTTTTATAATGTTTTTAGTTTTATAATTCATCTTTTGCAATATCGCTAGTCATTGTTATAGGCAAAACAAAGTGTGTTTTGTGTCCTAAACTCTATATAAAAAGATGTATTATGTACTCGTACCGTACGTAAGTCTTACATGTATGATGTTGATTTATGTTTCATGTTTTCAGGACTTGTCTTGTTCTTCTGTTGCAGAAATAAATGTTTTTAAAAAGAAATGTTTAAAAAAAAAGTACTTTTGTCTACCTCTAGAAAACACATCAGTATTGCCTTGAACCGTGTACTTGAAAACTTGCCGAAATACCACAAAATTTTAGGACAAAAGGAAATTCAAGGGGGGGGCAAAAATTTTTTGAGGCCATTTGTCCTGCAGGGCAAAAGGTGTCGGAAGTTAACGTTGAGGCCTGCTGTATCACATTCAATTTGAATGGCCATTACTGTCCTTCTCATCTGTCCATGATTTGCTTAATTCATCCATGAAATTCACCCCTGATCTCCCAGGACATCCAAGAAGCAAACTTCCGCACCTCAAGCAGTCGTCTGCTGGCTGCTGTAATGTCTGCACTGTGTAACACATCAGTCAAGCTGACCTCAATCCTGCCTATTGCGTATGATGGGGAGGTGCTGCTGCGCTCACTTGTCAAGCAGGTCAGCACTGAGAACGACTCAGCCCTTGCCCACCGCTTCCCCCTGCTGGTGGCACACATGGAGAAACTCAGTCATGTAAGTGCCTGTTTATGTACCCATTCAGTACCTACAAGACTGCTCTAGATTTTATCCACTATAATGTAATGCAGTACCTCAGTTCTCATCTTGCGTGACATCTTACCTAAAGCCTCTGTAATTGAATGAATGATTTTTGTGAACATGTTTTAAGCAAGCAGTTGCACACATGGATTGATCATGTAGAATATGTAGCTTATTTTTTAACCATCGTGGCTTATGAGGTGATAGAAATTTTACTCACATCTTTCTTAATGTAAAACTGATACGCCTTGCTTGTTTGATTTCATCTAGACGGAAGAGAACCTTATGGGGATGACAAGTTTCCGGGAAGTTCTGGAAAAAATGCTGGTGATAGTGGTACTACCAGTGAGAAAGAGTCTGAGGAAAGAGATGGAGCTTTTCTCCCCTCATTTGGTATCCAACACTTGTGGCCTTCTGGCTAGCATCGTCAGCGAGCTCACTGCCTCTGCACTTGGCTCTGAGGTTGGAAACGCATATCTATCTCACCCACCTCCCTCATGGGCTGTCTGTCTCACTGTCTCTGTCCTCCTCTTTTATTTGCTCCTTTGTCCTTTTTTTTTTTGGTCCATCTTTATTCCCTTTTCTCTTTCCCAGAAAAACACGAGCATGCTGCCTCATTCGGCTTGGATCCAGCTGGGCTCTGTGTCAGTCCTCTTATCTTATTACAGCAGCCTCATGGTCATAAATAGCCTTTGGCAGTTCTGGAGAGATGATGTAATTTTTGTTAATCACATTTATCCTATCTCTCCATTTCTCTTCTTGTCTTTTGGATCCTTATGTTGTAGAAAGCTGAATCATGGGTACAGATGTGTTCTTCACAAGACTGCAGTAGCCATCTAGTCTTTGGTCTTTTGCAGTACATCTCCCTATTGCTGTCATAGACTCGTTGTCATGGCAACTGCTCAACCACAATGTGTTTCCTCTGCTGGCTTTATAGAGTTGGAGGCGCATTAGTTGTTTTTGTAACCATTTTCACCATTTTATCATGTTTTCCAAAATATATGAGCTGAGCTGAGCTGAATGACCCAATACATGAGCTTTATTGTTCTGTAATCATCATTCATGCAGACATGAAGAGCATTACCCTTCTCTTAGATGTCTTGACTGTACTACTGTCACCTAAAGGAAAGAAGTGTAACGTCACTGCAAGTTGATGTTTATTATGGAATATGTTTTGCATCTACTGCGGTATTACTTCAATGATCTTATGTTATATGTATTGACTTAGAACTAACCACTACACTGCAAAAAATGGCCTTTCAAAAATAAGAAATAAAAGATTAAAACAAAGCATATTTGCTTGAATCAGGTGAAAAAAATCTGCCAATGGAACTAGTCAAATTTGACTTGGTAAGATTTCTTAAAGTAAGATGAAAAATCTAACCTGTTTTTAGATGAAATAATTCCAAAATAAGATTGGGGAACTTATTATGCGAGATCTGATTAACTCAAAAATAATCAAAATAGTTCTTATAACAAGATCGTACTTCTTACATTTAGCCATTCAAGTCATTTTTATTTATTTCATTTTAAGGGTATTTCACTTAAATTCATGACAGTCTTAGCAGTAAAAACTGAATTTAAGATAAATATACTAATATATATTAGTATTGTTAAATTCTACAACTAAGCATTGCTAGCTTAAAAGATTCTCCTTTTGTGACCTGTAATTAGTAAAATACTCTAGATACGAGACCAGGGACTATCTTGAATCAAGTTGACGACACGTGTAGCATTGCAACAAGTTTATTTTTTTTTTTCCCATTTCAACATTCAATCATTAAAACATCTCTTAAGATTCCACTTCCCCAGGACCTCAGGCACCAAAAAAAAAAAGTCTACGCATTTTGACTTGCAGTGCTTACACAACGCCAAAGCAACAGTGCAGTGTACGAGGGGTTTACAAGATCAGGCACAAAAAAACAAACAAAAAAAAACACTGAACTTCACTCACAGCATTCCAAAAAGACCTCACTAAAACGCCCTCCACTCACTCATAGCCTTTTTGAAGGCACTTGTCTGGTCTAGAGTATGTACAGCATCTAGAAGGATCTGAGTAAACAGTCACAGTAAACTAAGGTGGGGTTTACATTAGACCGTATCAGCGGATCATCAGATTAACGTTTTTAAAACGATTAGCGTGCACACAGCAACGCCAATACACGATTCGCGTGCACACAGCAACACCAGTACACGGATACGCTCAGCTCCGCAGGCATCCTGCGCTCCAAATCACTCCGCCCTGAACATGCGAGTGCCCTCTGGAGGGTGCGCACTCCGGCCCTGCGCAGCTCACAGAGCGCGCGAGTATAGCGCACGAGCAGTGATTTGGGACTGAGCCGCTGTGTGTGTGATCCCAGTGCATGTCGGGCATGCGCGTCACTTACCACTTGCAAGTGGAAGGATGGCAAGCCTAAAGACAATCATAACTACACAATGGGCAGTATTTGCATCAGTATTTGCAGTATTTTCATACTTTTATACTCTTTAATGAAAGGTGATACAAGGCGGAAGTCCGCGCCGTTTTTCAGCAGTCGCGTCACATGACCAACGCCAGCGAATCAGGAAGGTGGATGTCACAGTGACGTTGTCCAATGACGACGCCAGCTAGAGCTCAGCACAGCGTATCCGCGTATTCTCAATGTTTACACAGCACCGGACCAGACACGATCTGGATTGAATACGTGGACCCTGGCGGATTCCCGTTTCCAGGCGTTTTAATGTAAACGGACAGTGCAACCGCGAAGAAAACGAGACAGATACGGTCTAATGTAAACTTGGCCTAAGGATATGAAAGGTGACCCAAACGTCTACGCATTTTGACTTGGAGTGCTTACACAACGCCAAAGCAACAATGCATTTTGGGGGCACTGACTGTTTGTTTGTTTGGTTTTTTTTTGGTTTGGTGCCTGATCTTGTAAACCCCTTATACACATTAAAAAAAAAAAAAAACTCACGAGTGGGTGGGGAAAAAAACAAACCACTGAACTTATCCTCCACTCACTCATAGCCTTTTTGAAGGCACTTGTCTGGTCTAGAGTGTGTACAGCATCTAGAAGGATCTCAATCGTAAAGTTCATTTATTCCAAAAACAAGCATACTTTTTTTTTCTTGAAACAAGATGAACCGCATTTGACAAATGTCCAAAATGTACTTACTTGTTTAAAAAAAACCTTGTTTTATTTTCAAAGGTGCTCCAAATAAGACTTTTTCAAGACATTTTGTCTATACAAGATTTTCAAGATGGACTGTCTAAAAACTAGCCTTTCTAGCTAAATGAGGTTTTGCTTGTTGGGCAGTTATGTCTTATAATAAGGGTGGCTAGATGTTTTGACTTGAAAATAGACAAACTTCCTAAGATTTTTATTTTTTGCAGTGTAGCGAGTTTAACTGATGAAGGAAAATGTATGTGCACTTTTCGTACAAATATATTTTTAAGTTTCTCTTTTACAATCTCCTTATTCAGGTGGATGGGCTGAACTCTCTCCACTCCGTGAAGTCCACTCCCAGTCGTTTCACTAAGACCAGTCAAGGCCGCAGCTGGAACACAGGCAATGGCTCCCCTGATGCCATCTGCTTTAGTGTAGACAAGCCAGGTGTGGTGCTGGTGGGCTTCTGCGTCTATGGGGGAGGAGGCATCCATGAATACGAACTGGAGGTTCTTGCAGATGATGTAAGAGCTATTGCTTAGCATAAATCATAATATTAAATTCAATTAAAAACTGGAATAGCCAGGATTATTTCAGGGGTTTACTGTTCTCTATGAAAGAGTAGAAGGAATGGAAACTTGGCTTGAACTAGGTTCAAAATGTATATTCTTTTTTTCCCCTGGAAACTTTTAGAAAAGTGAAGATTTACAAAATGGCCTAATATGTAATGCATTTTTGATGCATCTTTCAGGCACAGACAGAGCACCACGGAGACTCGGCACATTCCCACAGATGGACATCTTTGGAGCTGGTTAAAGGCACCTACAGCACTGATGATAGCCCTAGTGACATTGCTGAGATTCGACTGGACAAAGCTGTGCCTCTGAAGGTGATTTTATTGCTGGCTCAATCTCAACTCTAAATCTTCTGTCATGTGGTCTGCATATAGACACTCAACATTTTTCATTCAGTTTTACTCCTGATATTTGTCTTGTGCAGGAAAATGTGAAATATGCGGTCCGTCTGCGCAACTATGGCAGTCGCACAGCTAATGGAGATGGAGGGATGACCACGGTGCAGTGTTCTGACGGCGTGACCTTCACCTTCAGTACCTGTAGTCTCAGTAGTAATGGCACCAACCAGACTAGAGGCCAGATTCCTCAGGTTCTCTACTACAGGTTAGACATTCCACCTCTGCATCCAGCTTTATGTGGTCAGACCCCGTTGTAGTTTAAAGAGCCTAACTCGCTTAACAGCAAATATCATTTTACAAATCATTTAATTTTTGTTGCTAATATTGTTCGTTTATCTTCTGCGTTGCAGAAGTGAATATGATGGAGATTTGCAGTCCCAGCTGCTAAGCAAAGCCAATGAGGAGGATAAAAACTGTAGCCGCGCTCTCTCGGTGGTTAGTGCTGTGGTACGGGCAGCTAAGGACCTCCTGCACAGAGCTTTTGCTGTGGATGGTGAGGATAAAACTTTGTCATCATCTCGTATGTTACTACTGTAAATTATTATGACTTGTTCCATTTATTCTTTTTGCAGCTGAGGACATTCCAGAGTTGCTGAGCTCATCCAGTCTTTTTTCCATGCTGCTTCCCCTTATTCTGGCCTACATTGGCCCAGTGGCTGCCTCTGTACCAAAGGTAAGAAAATGGCTAGCTTTGTCTGCAGATTTTTGTTTTTCATATCCTTTGTTTTAGGCAAGCATTTGCTTTGCTATTTGACGCACTGTAATACCTTTTTAATCTGAGTGATTCCACGCTTATGGGTACTGAAATGGGGACATGAACTTATTTTTAAAAATTCACCTAAAACCATTTCTTTTTTTACCATCAGGTCACAAAACATGTAATCTTTAATGAATGATATGTTAAAAGATAACTTTAATTTTCTGAGATGTAATAAAAACATATTTATATGCCAAAGTCAGAACGTAACAGAAGTGTTGTGGACATATATATTCTCAATTTTAACAATGTAGAATTACTTTTTGAAACATAGGAAGGTGATGTTTTAGCAAATATAATTAATAAACGTGTGTAGTAGAATAAACATACACATTCTTTCAATAAGATTAACATGGTATATAGCTAGATTGTAATTAATTGATGGACAATCGTAACAGAAGTAATGTAACAGACATCATTTTGGAACTCATAGGCTCGACTTTGGCATATAAATATGTTTTTATTACATCTCAGAAAATTAAAGTTATCTTTTAACATATCATTCATTAAAGATTACATGTTTTGTGACCTGATGGTAAAAAAAGAAATGGTTTTAGGTGAATTTTTAAAAATAAGTTCATGTCCCCATTTCAGTACCCATAAGCGTGGAATCACTCATATAGAATTATTATTTCGATGCTTAATGTCCGTTTTAATTCGTCTGCTCTCGTCAGGCTGCTGTGGAGGTGTTTGGTTTGGTACAGGAACTTCTCCCTGCTGTGTCTGCACTGAATCAGAAGTATGCTCCACCTGCCTTCAATCCTAACCAGTCTACAGATAGCACTACTGGAAACCAACCTGAGCAGGGCCTGTCTGCTTGCACAACCTCAAGTCATTATGCGGTCTTGGAAAGTGATCATCCTTACAAGCAGGCTGCTGTCACCCAGTATAAGGTAAAGATTATAATTCCTCAAACTTGAAAAAGTCAGGTGTTTCAGTACATGTAGATACAACCCCGATTCCAAAAAAGTTGGGACAAAGTACAAATTGTAAATAAAAACGGAATGCAATGATGTGGAAGTTTCAAAATTCCATATTTTATTCAGAATAGAACATAGATGACATATCAAATGTTTAAACTGAGAAAATGTATCATTTAAAGAGAAAAATTAGGTGATTTTAAATTTCATGACAACAACAACATCTCAAAAAAGTTGGGACAAGGCCATGTTTCCCACTGTGAGACATCCCCTTTTCTCTTTACAACAGTCTGTAAACGTCTGGGGACTGAGGAGACAAGTTGCTCAAGTTTAGGGATAGGAATGTTAACCCATTCTTGTCTAATGTAGGATTCTAGTTGCTCAACTGTCTTAGGTCTTTTTTGTCATATCTTCCTTATGATGCGCCAAATGTTTTCTATGGGTGAAAGATCTGGACTGCAGGCTGGCCAGTTCAGTACCCGGACCCTTCTTCTACACAGCCATGATGCTGTAATTGATGCAGTATGTGGTTTGGCATTGTCATGTTGGAAAATGCAAGGTCTTCCCTGAAAGAGACGTCGTCTGGATGGGAGCATATGTTGCTCTAGAACCTGGATATACCTTTCAGCATTGATGGTGTCTTTCCAGATGTGTAAGCTGCCCATGCCACACGCACTAATGCAACCCCATACCATCAGAGATGCAGGCTTCTGAACTGAGCGCTGATAACAACTTGGGTCGTCCTTCTCCTCTTTAGTCCGAATGACACTGATTTCCATAAAGAACTTCAAATTTTGATTCGTCTGACCACAGAACAGTTTTCCACTTTGCCACAGTCCATTTTAAATGAGCCTTGGCCCAGAGAAGACATCTGCGCTTCTGGATCATGTTTAGATACGGCTTCTTCTTTGAACTATAGAGTTTTAGCTGGCAACGGCGGATGGCACGGTGAATTGCGTTCACAGATAATGTTCTCTGGAAATATTCCTGAGCCCATTTTGTGATTTCCAATACAGAAGCATGCCTGTATGTGATGCAGTGCCGTCTAAGGGCTCGAAGATCACGGACACCCAGTATGGTTTTCCGGCTTTGACCCTTACGCACAGAGATTCTTCCAGATTCTCTAAATCTTTTGATGATATTATGCACTGTAGATGATGATATGTTCAAACTCTTTGCAATTTTACACTGTCGAACTCCTTTCTGATATTGCTCCACTATTTGTCGGCGCAGAATTAGGGGGATTGGTGATCCTCTTCCCATCTTTACTTCTGAGAGCCGCTGCCACTCCAAGATGCTCTTTTTATACCCAGTCATGTTAATGACCTATTGCCAATTGACCTAATGAGTTGCAATTTGGTCCTCCAGCTGTTCCTTTTTTGTACCTTTAACTTTTCCAGCCTCTTATTGCCCCTGTCCCAACTTTTTTGAGATGTGTTGCTGTCATGAAATTTCAAATGAGCCAATATTTGGCATGAAATTTCAAAATGTCTCACTTTCGACATTTGATATGTTGTCTATGTTCTATTGTGAATACAATATCAGTTTTTGAGATTTGTAAATTATTGCATTCCGTTTTTATTTACAATTTGTACTTTGTCCCAACTTTTTTGGAATCGGGGTTGTATTTTAGTTTGGCAGACTGCTCCAGTGATCAGTTACTGTTAATTTAACAATTATACTTTTTTTTGATTGTTGAAAAACTGCTTTCTTTTTAGGTGTCCTTCCCAGACTGTGTTCGCTGGATTACTATCGAATTTGACCAGCAGTGCGGAACAGCCCAGCCAGAGGATGTGCTGAGGGTTCTCATTCCCACCCGAACTCTGCATTTCTCCAGTTTGAGTGTCAAAGCACTCACACACGAGACCATAAATGCTTGGACCGAACTCAAGAAGTTCTCTGGATCCAATGGCTGGCCCTGTAGTGTCCTAGTCCTGCCAGGTAGGAGTTACAAGCTATTAAATGTTTAAAACTGTAAAGTATTTAAAAAAAAAAACCTTTTCTCCATTTTTCATACTATATTACCTCCCCAGTCTTTTAGACTGATAGTACTGTTAGTCTGTGACCTAGTGAGCCAGTATCAGGTTGTATTTTTTGATAGAGACTTCAGAGCACTTCTGTAAGTCACTCTGGATAAGGATGTCTGCATGTAAATGTAAATTAATGAATAGTGTGAGTTTGCCAGTGTTTGCCATCATTTATCTCATGCATTTTTCTCATTTGTAATGCAAGGTAATGAGGCCCTCTTCTCCTTGGAAACAGCATCAGATTATGTGAAAGATGAAAAAGCCTGCTTCTATGGATTTAAATGCGTGGCTGTGGGGTACGAGTTTAACCCTGGGTCTGATGAGGTAATGGATCATTTTAAGCCTGTTTTTGAATGCATTTTTAGAAGCCAATCTAAATTCATGATTGTAAATAAAATTAAATGATTATTATAAGATTTCATTGTGCGTCTTTTTATATATGATTTATAAAATGTGGATAGAAAATTGTGTGTATATGTGTATATATATATTTTACTTGCGCGCACACACACACACACACACACACACACACACACACATACAATTTTCTATCCACATTCACATATGAGCAATCGTGCGCTCTGATTGGCTACTGTACCACTAAGCTATCAGCTCATATACTATGAGTAGAGAAAAACAAAATGGCGGCGCATGTTGCTGAACCAACCGAGGACAAAATAAAAACTCTATTCGAAAAAAAAACCCTGAAAAATAGTTATCAGGTATTTAAAATAAACAGAAATGGCTAAAAGAGATCTCCTGTTCCACACTCCAACCCAGTCGGTGGTGGTAATGCACCTTTTAAGTTGGTTTGCCAACCGCCAAAAAAGCAACAAAATATGGAATAAAAGTATTTGATGGTAAGAACGTATCTTTATTTTTCAAGAATTATTATAGCGTTTTTCAAAAATTGCTGTTGTCCTTTCGCTGGTTTATTTACATTCTAAGTGGAAGTGATTTTGTCAGATGCTTTGTATAAAGTTTTTATTTATTGAATTTGCAAAAATAAAAACGGTCCATTTCTCAAAATCTAATAAGTGTGGATAGAATAAAAGTTATTCCACTCAATCTCGTCGTACATGGTTTATAGCCTCAGCTATAAGGCTGACTCGATTTTGTGGAATGACTCAATTTTGTGGAATAACTTAAATATATATTGAGTTATTGTATATATTAATATTATATAAACACACACACATTCATACATACATGAAATCTTATCTAATTTTTTTCTTGAAAAAAAATTACTTTATTTATAATCATTGGATGATTGGACAACTATGGCAGAAGTGGTGAGGGAGACAGCTAGGAAGGTGCTGGGAGTGGCATCATGGCCAAAGGAAGGATGACAAGGAGACTTGGTAGTAGAATGAGGAACTCCAGGAGAGGAGGAGGAGGAGGAAGAAATTGGCAAAGCAAAACTGGGATAAAAAGAGAGTTCAAGAGAGCAGACAAGCATACAAGATGTGAGGGGAAAGTAAAGAGCAGTGGCAAGGATGGAGAAAAGGATTAGCAAGATAACGAGATCAAGCTGGGTTGATGAGGTGGATGGAGGACTTTGAGAAGCTGATAAATGAAGAAAATGAAAGCGAGAGAAGGTTGGCTGAGGTGGAGATGGTGAATCAGGCAGTACAGCAGATAATCAAGGAGGACGTAAGGAGAGCTTTGAAGAGAATGAAAAGTGTTAAAGCAGTCGGGCCAGATGAGATATAGAGGGTGTGTGTGCATGTGTTTTATATCTGTCTGTCTGTCTGTCTGTCATGCATATTAACTGAAACTCTTGCCACTGGCATTTCAGGGCATCATTCAGCTGGAGAAGGAACTGGCTTATCTGGGAAGTGTTTGTGCCGCTGCGCTTATGAAGAAGGACCTGGCTTTACCTATAGGTAAAAAAGAAAAACGATAGGGCATTACAAAAAAAAGAAAACTGATGTTCGAGTACTCCATTTCCATGCCTCGATATTAAAAACACCTACACTGGAATTGAAAGAGCGTTCAGAGATTTTAAAAAGGCAATAGAGTTAAAGAAAATAAAAAAGTGAAACAGAATTATATTGTAAACATTAAAACCTAAGTAAATCTGGAAATGATTATATTTGTTACCTATAGGTTATGCCAGCTGTGGAAAGTGCACAACTCAGGATTTTTCACATGTGCACCGCATTAAGACAAACATTTTCTATACCAATATTTTAGCAATGTGCTAATTAGTGATGTCTGCTCAAAGACAAGCTTCCTGTTATTCTTATTAAATGCAATAACTTTGTCCCTGTTCTTAAGGAAATGAACTGGAGGAAGATTTGGAGATTCTTGAGGAAGCTTCACTTCAGGTAATTGATTTGAAACATTTGTCATTCAGGGGCTTCAAAGTTTGGGAGAATAGCAGGGTACAAATAATTTACAGCAGGGTGCAAAATGGTAAAATGTCTGCCAGCGGCAGACATAATGCACGCAAAGCGTGCAGGGAGATATATATATATATATATATATATATATATATATATATATATAGAGAGAGAGAGAGAGAGAGAGAGAGAGAGAGAGATGCAAGTATGAATTTTTCATGGGGCGGGATGGTTTGGAACAGGCCATCTAAAATTGGGATAACATTTACCCGGGACGGGTATTTGAGGCGGATCGTCTAGCTTAAGCTTGATTAGCGTTGTTACGCACGCCAGTGTTTCCCACAGAAATTTTGGAGACTATGGGGGAGGCGCGGGGGTTGTTTAAAATTGAGTGATATGTTAAATATTAAGTTATTATTGAAAAACTATTGATTAAAAAAACAGACACTGAGAAATGGTCCTATAAACAACTTTACCAATATAAAAGATTACCAGGACGACAAAAATGCAGAAAAATAGGCTTTACTTATCCAAATGCACCTGTTGGTTCAAAAGTTAAAGTGCATAGAACCTCACAGCACAACATGAAGTTACCTTAAAATATAATATAAATGCCTCAGCTTTCATGTAAGAAAAAAACTATTAATACTAGTACTGTGTGCAGGCAGTCTCTCCTGAAGACTAAATTAAACAATAATTATAAACTAGGGCGGCACGGTGGTGTAGTGGTTAGCGCTGTCGCCTCACAGCAAGAAGGTCCGGGTTCGAGCCCTGGGGCCGGCGAGGGCCTTTCTGTGTGGAGTTTGCATGTTCTCCCCGTGTCCGCGTGGGTTTCCTCTGGGTGCTCCGGTTTCCCCCACAGTCCAAAGACATGCAGGTTAGGTTAACTGGTGACTCTAAATTGACCGTAGGTGTGAATGTGAGTGTGAATGGTTGTCTGTGTCTATGTGTCAGCCCTGTGATGACCTGGCGACTTGTCCAGGGTGTACCCCGCCTTTCGCCCGTAGTCAGCTGGGATAGGCTCCAGCTTGCCTGCGACCCTGTAGATCAGGATAAAGCGGCTTGAGATAATGAGAATGAGAATTATAAACTAATAAAATAAATGGCTCAGGCTTCATAGAAGAAAAAAAAACAATTTGAACAGAATCTCACAGTATGATGCTGAAGCTGCCTAAACAATGGAAAATAAAATACCATTTTGGCAAAAACGTTGGCATCCATTAATTTCTTGTATTAAGTAAAAAAATATGTTGCCAGATACTGCTGACGTTTTACAGCCCAAAATATGTTCAAAACCCGCCAAAATGCACTTAAAACCGCCCAAATTGGGCGGGAAAACGCGCAATCTGGCAACACAGGCGGCAGTAATGGCTGCACTCGTGTCGAGGATGTAAACACAGTTGACGCGGCAGCGGACATACATGACATAGTGGATGTAATTTACGTTCACAACTTTTTTTGCTGTCAGAAATATTTAATATTAAATTTTGTGACTCGACTGACAATAGCCGGCGGCATAACAAGCCACAGACGGCGATTTGCCGCCGGTGACCAGCTACTTTTGAGACCGCTGGTCATTAATTTGGCTTTTCTCCATACGTGTAGAATAAAGTTATAGTCTGAATGTTCTGATTTTGTCAGGTCTGTAAAGCACATTCAGGGATTCTGGGGAAGGGACTGGCTCTGTCCCACTCTCCCACCATTCTGGAGGCACTGGAGGGCAACCTGCCCCTGCACCTGCAAAGCAATGAGCACTCCTTCCTGGAGGACTTCATCACTTGTGTGCCCGGTTCAAGTGGGGGACGTCTAGCCAGGTCAGTCTTAAACTTCGCAAATGGTTTGTAATATTTTGGTGATCAAAGGCATCACCTCTATCTAATGAACACACCAGTTGTAGCCATAATAATGGGAGCCCCACATTCCCTGTGTCAGGGTACATGATTTGATACTTGTATTTGAGCTGATGAACCGACAAGCAAGCATATCATGAGTTGGATCAGGTGTTTTGGAATTGGAGAAACAAGAAATTGAAGTATCAATTTTGTTTTCTTAAATTTTTTTTTTGCTTACTGGCCTGGAAAAGTGCCACTCATTGCAGTGGTGTACTGGTGAATATTTTAAAACGATGCCTGTATAGTATTGTTCGAAGCACTATACAAATAAATTGACTTGACTGTAACTGAGAGCAGCCAGAATGTCAAGTGGCACCTGAAGAAACTACAGTCTCACTCACCTCCTAGCAAGCCAGGCCTATTAAGCTGACTTATTGGAGGAAATGGCAGAAAACTGGATTTGTGCCATCACAAATGCCCCTTTTCCACCAAAGCAGTTCCAGGGCTGGTTCGGGGCCAGTGCTTAGTTTGGAACCGGGTTTTCTGTTTCCACTGACAAAGAACTGGCTCTGGGGCCAGAAAAACCGGTTCCAGGCTAGCACCAACTCTCTGCTGGGCCAGAGGAAAGAACCGCTTACGTCAGCAGGGGGGCCGAGTTGTTAAGACCAACAACAATAGCAAGACCGCGAAAGATCGCCATTTTTAAGTGACGAGAAGCAGCAGCTGTACAAACGCGAAGTCATTGATTATTATGATTGTTGTTGTTGTTGCTGCTGCTTCTTCCTTGTTGTTTTTGCTTCGATATTCGCACCAAGGTTTACGCAAATGTAGCGACGGAGCTGACGTATACAGCGACGTAACTGACGTGGCTTCGCTTAGCACCGGGAGCTATGGAAAAGCAAACTGGTTCTCAGCTGGCTCTCAAGTTGAACGAGTTGTGAACCAGCACCAGCACTGGCCCCGAACCAGCCCTGGAACTGATTTGGTGGAAAAGGGGTAAAACCAGCTTTATGGGATCAGTATGGATTTTTATGGGTGCAAATCACCTAGTGCTGATCACTCTGTACTTTATGTAGACATGGTGTTTATTGGTGTGTTTGTGGTTGGTCATGCCTGAAGCATCTATCATTAGTTACTTCACTTTGTTAATGTTAGAGATAATTGTTTATGTAAGTAAACTAATTATTTTTATCATTTTTTTCCTTTGTGTAACTTAAATGATATAATTCTGAAACTGTAACTGAAAATTATCAATGGAAGTAAATGTTGTCCAAATGCCCCCATTACTAACGTGCCGACGAAAAGACAAAACATGATCTTAATGCTGGCTTCAAGTAACAGAGGAAATAACAAATGCTCGAGGAAGGAGAGAGAAAATCTTTATTGTTGTCACGTCGTTTTCAGATGGCTTCAGCCCGACTCTTATGCAGACCCTCAAAAGACATCCCTTATCCTCAACAAAGATGATATCCGCTGCGGCTGGCCAACAACTGTCGTAGTGCAGACCAAAGACCAGTATGGAGATGTGGTTCATGTGCCAAATATGAAAGTAGGTCTTCTGTGTGCAAAAAAGAACTGTATATTACCGTTTTATCTGAGTTTATCTGAGTTGTTGTTTTTTTTTTCTCTGATCGGCAGGTGGAGGTGAAGGCTGTGCCTGTCTCTCAGAAGAAATCTATTCAACAGGACAACATGAAGAAGTTGCAGCGGTTCCCAGGAAGCCCCTCTAACTCAGCATCAGGCATGGACCTCACCTTTGGTGGCTTGCCAGCACCAAAACTGGAAGCCACTTATGAACCCATGATCATTAAGGAAGCTCGCTACATTGCTATCACCATGATGAAGGTTCACTGCTGCCGTTTTGTTTATATGTGGACTGATAATAAGTAACCAGATGCATGTCATATATTTCATGTTTGGATTTTTCTCCCTAGGCGTATGAGAATTATTCGTTTGAGGAACTGCGCTTTGCCTCACCCACTCCAAAGAGGTAAATATAGGTGAAATTGTAGATTTATTTTAATTAGTGAATGGCGGAACTTTTCTCAAAGCAGTTGTCTTAACAGGCCTAGTGAAAACATGCTTATCCGGGCGAACACAGATGGCACCTACAGTGCCAACTGGACTCCTGGTGCTGTTGGGCTTTACACCATACATGTCACCATAGATGGCATTGAAATTGGTAAGCGCGTTTTTGATATTGTTTACTAAATTAACATTTCCTAACTCGGTCCTTAGAACCCTCAGGTGGTCCACATTTTTGCTCTCTTCTTCTGCTCTCCTATTCACATGGCATTCAGTGTTCTTGATGATTTGCTTTATATTTGCTGAAAGGAGTAATAGGGAAGAAAAATGTACTCTTTCTGGACAGAGGTCTGGATTAGAATCCATTGGGCCATTATTAAAAAATGTTCTGTTTCCGGTCCACCGGCCGGGTGAGTGCCGTTTGTGCGGTTGAAATTTTTTTTTTAACGCCGGTTTTTCGACATTTTTTTCAGGTTCGTAAATCTAAAATCGAACTTGACATTCACTACGTTCAGACTGCAACCCGAAACGACCCATATCCGATTTGTTGTGAAATCCGATTTTTTTGTTAGGCCGTTCACATTACCAATTATATGAGGCTTGTATGCGATCTCCAGTATGAACAGAAAACAACCCAAAAGTGTCCCGCATGCGCAAATTGACACGTAATAAGCACATCTACGTAATACGTAAACAAAAAAAGCGCACTCTTCAAGTTTAATGATTTCTTTTTTTTTTGTTTGTTTGTTTGTTTAATTATCTGGTTAGTGTTAAAGTGTGAGGTCTCGTGTGTGTTTTTGTTTCTGAACTGAAATGAAAACGTGTAGCCTGGTAACGAGGGTTGACTCCTAAATGTCTCTCTAATTTCTATATAAGTGCACTACATGTTACTAGGAAGTAATGGATTTTTAAACTCTATATAGTGCACTCGAGCTTCAGTAGGCAGTCATTTGGGATACGGCCGCTGTATTACCAAACTCTTAATTCAGGCTTAATAATTTGCACATATTTATTTCGTCATATTAATAAACTTTTTCTACATTTTTATAAATATTTATTTAGATTGTTTATAGCCAGCTGAATTTGCAACTTCTCTCAGTGCTGGCTCAAGGTGCAGAAACACCAGTGCAGTTTGCTATGGAGATGAGGCGAGACCTGGCGATGTGGTTTTTGTGGCGGCGGCGGAACTCACACAATAATCTGATTAACAGCAGACTAATGAGACCGAAGGTGTCAAATTACTGGAAATTTCCAGAACAATCTTATCTTGTAATACAGGATGGTTTAAGTTATAAATCAGTTATAGAAACTGTTTTATTTAATCAGGCTAACAGATCAACATCCAGGTCCCTACCAAATCCACCATTAGCTTGATCAATTCTATAAAAGTCTATTTAAATTCTGAAAACTGTACAAATGTTGTTGTTTTCCACCAAAGAGGCGGGATTAGCCAACGCAGAATAGTAACGTTTGTCTCTTGTTGATGATGTGTAGGTCGCATGAATGCGACCTGTCCGGTCAGACTGCAGTCGCATGTGAAAATGTCGGATATGCATCGGATTTAGGACCACATATCCAAGCAGCCTGGGTCGCATGTGAAAAAATCGGATGTGTGTCGTTCAGATTGTCAATAACAAATCGGATACAGGTCGCATATGGGCAAAAAAATCGGATATGGGTCGTTTCAGGGTGCAGTCTGAACGTAGTCATTTACGCATTCCCAGGGCTTTCCACTAAGGCTCATACTAGCCAGCCATGACAAATAAGTAGCCAGGGGGGTAAACACAAACTCCTGTGTTTACCCCCCCCCAGGGTTAAATGTATTTTCCACAGACCATTTATTTATTCACTTTACTCAAATACAAAGTAAAATGGCAGTAAATCTTCTTTCTTTTCTTGCGTATTGCATCATGAGGCGTTCCTGGCTTGTAAATCTCTTATTTTCGGTGCATGACACATTCACGCAGCTGAGCATGCTATGAATTAACAATGACAACGGTCTGCAGTGGCGGCTACACAGTTAAACACTCAGCGAACATTTCTCCATTTGTGTATGAAAATACACTCCAACCACTCAGTTTGGTTTCATTTACAACCAACGGTGTCTTTTGATGCCAGCACGTAATTGAACGAGAGAAGGCTGGTTTACTGGAGACGAAATAAGTGTTATCTCTGCTTCTGTTCCCTCCGACGGCCCCGACACACTACTGCCTCCGCCGAGTGCGCGCGCACTCTGAACTGAATCAGCTCTGTGCATGCGCCGTGCGGCACAAAAAAATGACAGCCACCATGAAGGAAGGAGATCCGGAGTTTTCAAACATTTGCTTAAGTGTGAAATCGCAAAATGGTATTCTAGCGAACAACAAAATAGTAAAGATTCAGAAAAACAAATCATTCAGTGATCATTTTAATAGTGTGATTTCATCCGAACTAGGCCTAACGCTCGATTTAGAACTACAAAAAGTCTGTGTGTCGGACATTTTAAGTACCTTTGTAAAAGTTTTGCAAATGTTGCAGTCAGCATTTAAAATGCTAACTTAGTTTTTGTACAAGTTTCAGTTGATTAAACTGTCATTTTATTAAATGTGTCTGCTTTTGTAATAAAAAAGTATGAAAGAAAAAGCAAACACAGCATTGCGATTTCTTATCCATCCATATAAAAAAAAAAAAAATCCCTCCCTCCCGACTGAAAATTTTTTTGCTCACCCGGTGGACAGGAAACGGATTTTTTTTTAAGGATGGCCTTGGTAAAACTCAAATGTAGTAGAAATAAACAGATCATTAGTGCGGATGAGACTCTGACCAAGTATTGTTTAACGCTAGTACAGTTTTTCTGGATTTTCCCATTCCCATCACAAATGTGGTACTCCTTAATCACTCACTACGTTTACATGCACATCCAAATCGAGCTACTGTCAGTAATCGAGCAAAGGGTCCCAGCAGGGGTGCCAGAGAAATCCAATCCTACATGCAGTGTTTAAATCGAGCTATTGTTATGAGGTGCATTGTGCACCCGAGCCACAGGTGGCGCTACACGCCCCATCGTGGTGGTACACTTCCGGTTGTCGTCATGAAGAAGAGCTATTCAAGAGTATAAACGAAGTGACTACAGGCGGAAATTAGCATGTACTGCTATAACCTGGGACAGACATCTGTCCTGACCACAAGGATAATGTTTAATTTGTGCACTGTCCCTTTTAAAAATAAAATAAACTCTAAGAAGAGAGTTTGTATGTACGAACAGAAGTGTTCCTAATAAAGTGGGCGGCTAAGGTGAAGTGTCATGCCGACCGAGGCTGGTTTTTTTTTTCCCGACCGAGGCTGTTATGTTTCCCGCTTGTGGTCTCGTCACTTGTCACTTCCGGAAGGGGCAGTACTGAAGTAAGTAGCTGGACTGCGTGGCTCGATAGGGTTTACATGCACTAAGTAGCTCGGCAAAAATCGCATAATCTAGGTCGTGTAGCTCGATTGCGAGAAATCAAGTTCGATTCAATTTCAGCCTAGCTAAGGTGTTTACATGCCATTTAGAGCTTCGATTTCAGATGAGCTACGGCAGAAATTCGATTTTCTCTATGTGCATGTAAACGCACTGACTCTGTGGATATTTATGTAAATAAATAAATTATGCTTTTTAAAAAATAATTTATATTTGATCTATTTTGTCCTGTTGTTCGTATGTATGTATGTTTTAAAATTTTCAGTTATCTTTTGTAGTTTACAAATTTTGTGATGGCTCACCAATGATTAATGCATTCAGGATTGAGTGGGGTTGTAATATGGGTGTAGCGGCAATGATAAAGTGCAGCTGGTTGTGCTCCAGTAAAATTTGGCTCCCTCTCTTCTCCCCACTCTGGTCTGCTCTGTTCACATGCATTCACAGTATTTATTCTAAGGGAATGATGTTCTGTAAAGGCATTGTCAAAATAATTTGACGCTTTTCTTTACTATTTTAAAAGTACTAATTATTTAACCATATTGCTTTATACAGTAATTAAATGATTTTATGTGAGCGCTGACAGCAGAGGTTTTTCATACAGATGCTGGTTTAGAGGTTGAAGTAAAAGACCCACCCAAAGGCATGATTCCTCCTGGGACGCAGATGATTAAACCCAAAACTGAACCACAGCCAAGCAAGGTGAGATTCCAGCTTTCAAGCAGAAGAACCGCTAAACCGGAAGAGTTCCAGACCTGATCAGTTTAGCCTTTGCAAGGTTTCTTTTATTCTTTTCAACCATGTTATGATACCCATTTTTAAAATTCACTTTCTTAACATTCTTTGTACTTGTTTACTTTCAACTGGGGGGGGGGGAATAGGTTTGAATTCAGTTTCGTGGATTATAATTAAATTTATGTTTAGTTTGACATGAAGTTTATGCTGGGAAACAAGCAACACAGCTGAGCAGAACCACTTTTGTGCCTTGCTGCTAGGCTTTCCATTTCTGCCTAAAACCTCTCAAGGCTTGGCATCATGGCTTGAGGTTTTTATCTTGACGAACAAATGTGACCGATTGTATTGACAATGAACCCTTTCTTACACTCTTTCTGCTAAATACCCCTGCTGTGTTCTTGTCTGGCACTCTTGTGATTTGAAGGTGCTTTGCTTTCTCCTGTCGTCTGCTTGCTTGTCTCACTCTCCCCCGTCTCTCTCTCTCTCTCTCTCTCTCTCTCTCTCTCTCTCTGCTCCTCTCAGGTGCGTAAATTTGTCGCCAAGGACAGCGCAGGGCTGCGTGTGCGTAGTCACCCATCTCTGCAGAGCGAACAAATAGGCATAGTCCAAGTCAATGGCACCATCACTTTCATTGACGAGGTAAAACATTGTAGACTAGGGACACACATCTCTCTGTAATGTTTTCATGTGCTGTCATTTTCCCTCTTGTATTTCATCTTCTTTTAATCAGTGAACCTGGTAACAATAACTTGTAATTCATTTATGGCTCCTTTTATCTTAAATCACAAATAGTGTTAAGCCTATTGAAATCATTGCTGCAGCTTAAAGCTTATATATTTTTTTTATTATTTTGGTTCAAAACATTTCTTTGCATTTCCTTTGCTTCACATATGCAAGAAACTTTCAGGCTGCAGTTTTATCCTTAGCTTTACCCAAAGGTACGTTCTTTGATTGATCGTTATTTAGGGATCACCCTTGATGCTCTTTGCTTTCACAAAACACAATAGCATTTGCAATATAAATGCAAATGTTCCAAATTCATAGTAATTCTGCACAGACATTTCCTGCAGGATAGTGCGGACCTAGAACACACACAATCTCTGTACCGACTCTAGCACATACATTTTGCAGCCTCTGAGGATCACGCAATGGCCTGTTAGCAATTACAGGAAGGCATGGCTCTGCTCTGTTGCTTGTTTTCCCATAGATCCACAATGATGATGGTGTGTGGCTCAGACTGAATGATGAGACTGTAAAGAAGTATGTTCCCAACATGAATGGGTACACTGAAGCCTGGTGCCTCTCTTTTAACCAGCATCTGGGCAGAAACCTCCTGGTCCCTGTTGATGTAAGTATAGGCCTCGCGTTTGTAGAACAGCAGGAGCCCCTATACTATTTATCTGACACTGGAAATTGCACTTTATAGCCTTCAAGTTTAGACCACTGTGCCAGTGTTTTCAGTGATGATCTCTCCTGTAAGTGCATCCCCTAACCTAATGCCTAAAAGCATTGAATGTTTGTTCCAGTGGTTTAACACTAAAGCCTTGTTGTGTGCATGTAGTGGCCTGTACTTTGTCATTTGTCCAAAGAGTAGCTAAAAGCCCTGTTTAAGTGCATTAGTTTCACATGCGGAGGTGGGGTGATTTTAATATTTACTGCTTTTATTTCTGGGATTTTAGTCCTATTTAAATAGGTCGTGTCAGTCGTTTTTACCATGTGGATGTTCCCACGACTGGCTAAATTATGTTGCCTTTTTTTACCTACAATAAAATGAACTGTAGACATAACCCAAAGTAATATATACAGCTCTGGAAAAAATTAAGAGACCACTGCAAAATGATCAGTTTCTCTGGTTTTACTATTTATAGGTATGTATTTGAGGAACTTGAACATTTTTGTTTTATTCCATAAACTACTGACAACATTTCCTCCAAATTCCACATAAAAATATTGTCACTTGGAGCATTTAATTGCAGAAAATGACAGCTGGTCAAAATTAAAAATGAAGTGCTTTCAGACCTTGAATAATACATAGAAATCAAGATCATATTCAAGTTTAAACAACACAGTACTCATGTTTGAACTTGGGATGAGTTCAGAAATCAATATTTGGTGGAATAACCCTGACATTTAATCATAGCTTTCATGCATCTTGGCATGCTCTCCACCAGTCTTTCACATAGCTCTTGGGTGATTTTATGCCATTCCTGGCGCAAAATTTCAATCGGCTCAGCTTTGTTTGATGGCTTGTGAACATCCGTCTTCCTCTTGATCACATTCCAGAGGTTTTCAGTGGGGTTCAGGCCTGGAGCTTGGGCTGGCCATGACAGGGTCTTGATCTTGTGGTCCTCCATCCACACCTTGATTTGACCTGGCTGTGTGGCATGGAGCATTGTCCTGCTGTAAAACCCAATCCTCAGAGTTAGAGAACATTGCCAGAGCAGAAGGAAGCAAGTTTTCTTCCAAGATAACCTTGTACATGGCTTGATTCATGTGTCCTTCACAAAGAAAAATCTGCTCCATTCCAACCTTGCTGAAGCACCCCCAGATCATCACTGATCCTCCAGTAGATTTCACAATGGGTGCGAGACACCGTGGCTTGTAGGCCTCTCCAGGTCTCCGTCTAACCATTAGACAACTAGGTGATGGGACAAGCTGAAAATTGGACTCCTCAGAGATGACGACCTTATTCCAGTCCTTATGGTCTTTAGCAAACCTCAGTCTGGCTCTTCTTTGCTTCTCATTGACAAAGGGCTTCTTTTTTCCAGCTCTGCATGACTTCAACCCTGCCTGGAGGAGCCTGTTTCGAACCATCCTTGCTGTGCACTTAACCCAGAGCTGCCATTTGCCATTCTTTTTGTAGGTCACTTGATGTTATCCTATGGTCGTTGAGTGACATTCGAAGGAGTTGACGATCATCCCAGTCAGTGGAGTCATTTTAACCCTCTGCCAGTCCGTAACTTTGTAGTCCCCAATGTCTGCTGCTTGACCTTGTTCTTATGAGCTGCTGTCTTTGAAATTTTGAGGATGGAAGCAACCTGATGCTCACTGTATCACTCTGACAGTAGAGCCAGAATTTAACCCTTCTTTTTCTCATTCAAAACATTTCTTCTTAACTCTTTTGGCATGATGAATAGATATTTTTGTATTCCAATTAAAATTAAGGTACTACAAGCACTGTTATTGCCATCCAAACTGGTCCTATTGCAAGAGGATAGTGATGACCACAGCAGTGGTTTTTATACTTTTCCTTGTTAAATCAGATTTGGATCAGGTGATCACCTAATCAGTACCTCATTAAGTAAAATGAGGTGTGCTTGTGTTGAAATTCCAGCACAGACACTGGAACGAAATGACTGCCATACATAGAGATGCTGATTTAAGAAAAAAGGGAAATCTCATTATCTCTAGCCGCTTTATCCTGTTCTACAGGGTCGCAGGCAAGCTGGAGCCTATCCCAGCTGACTACGGGCGAAAGGCGGGGTACACCCTGGACAAGTCGCCAGGTCATCACAGGGCTGACACATAGACACAGGCAACCATTCACACTCACATTCACACCTACGGTCAATTTAGAGTCACCAGTTAACCTAACCTGCATGTCTTTGGACTGTGGGGGAAACCGGAGCACCCGGAGGAAACCCACGCGGACACGGGGAGAACATGCAAACTCCACACAGAAAGGCCCTCTCCGGCCCCGGGGCTCGAACCCAGGACCTTCTTGCTGTGAGGCGACAGCGCTAACCACTACACCACCGTGCCGCCCAAAAAAGGGAAATGGTCTCTTAATTTTTTATATCCATCCATCCATCATCTGTAGCCGCTTATTCTGTTCTACAGGGTCGCAGGCAAGCTGGAGCCTATCCCAGCTGACTATAGGCGAGAGGCGGGGTACACCCTGGACTAAATTTTTATATATACACACAACACACATGCCTTCAAAATTCCCTCACAGTGTTAAATATTCCACCATATCTTTTGGGAAAAGAGGTTTCTGTCACTTCCCTCTGAAACCAAACTGCCATGCATTGGGTTAGGTTTAAAAAAAAAAAATGGAACAATAAAGATGACGTTTTAAAAGTTTGTTAGAGAAGCAACACCTTTCATTGACCTCCTAGTACAGGTGTAGCCTACATACTTTTTATGGGCATGTAACGTAATCATGATCAAGTGCAACCTGTGTTGGCAGAAGCCCGACAAAAAGCAGTTCTCATGGTGTGATGACCATGTGTACAATGTAAGACACTAGAGGGAGCTAATTTCTTGAGTTGTGAAGAGTATTTTGTGAGGGCACTTGCATTGTGACTACATGTAACATAAAAAGCATTGATCTGAAAATGAACTATAAGAGTGGCATATCTAAATATTACTTCATTATGCACGGTTGTGCACTGAAAAGGTTGACTGGATGAATGAGGATGCAAAAACTCTATTTAGAACCATGGCCATTCAAAGATATTGACGTATATTAACAGTTAGTGGACTTTTGTAGCTCTTTAAAGGAACAGTCCACCGTATTTCCATAATGAAATATGCTCTTATCTGAATTGAGACGAGCTGCTCCGTACCTGTCCGAGCTTTGTGCGACCTCCCAGTCAGTCAGACGCAGTCAGACGCGCTGTCACTCCTGTTAGCAATGTAGCTAGGCTCAGCATGGCCAATGGTATTTTTTGGGGCTGTAGTTAGATGCGACCAAACTCTTCCGCGTTTTTCCTGTTTACATAGGTTTATATGACCAGTGATATGAAACAAGTTCAGTTACACAAATTGAAACGTAGCGATTTTCTATGCTATGGAAAGTCCGCACTATAATGACAGGCGTACTAACACCTTCTGCGCGGTTCGGCAGCGCATTGATATCTGAGCTCCGTATCAATGCGCTGCCGAAGCGCGCAGAAGGTGTTAGTACGCCTGTCATTATAGTGCGGACTTTCCATAGCATAGAAAATCGCTACGTTTCAATTTGTGTAACTGAACTTGTTTCATATCACTGGTCATATAAACCTATGTAAACAGGAAAAATGCGGAAGAGTTTGGTCGCATCTAACTACAGCCCCCAAAAATACCATTGGCCATGCTGAGCCTAGCTACATTGCTAACAGGAGTGACAGCGCGTCTGACTGCGTCTGACTGACTGGGAGGTCGCGCAAAGCTCGGACAGGTACGGAGCAGCTCGTCTCAATTCATATAAGAGCATATTTCATTATGGAAGTACGGTGGACTGTTCCTTTAAACCCTGTGCCACTATTGGTGACGTTTTCATGTCGGTTTGGTCGGCTTATTAAGCAAAACTTTTCTAAACAGGTGAAAGGGGAGTAGTTGCACAATTCACTCAACAGCTCAAAATGCCCGACCTGAATCACCCAATAACTTGTGGCTTCGCAAAGCCAGGCACAAGTAGTAGTGAGGGAGTCTGTAAATGTGTGCTGTGTTACTCAACTGTGCTGCAATACAGAGAGAAACAGGAAATGATCACTGTTCAGTTATTTATAAACCACTGTGTATTTCTGAAAGTTGGCATAAAATAAATAAAGATTTGTTGGCTGCGTTTGCTCCATGGCTTAGAAACCTTCAGATCGGTTGTATTAGGAACCTGGGTTAGTCACTGAAGAAGTATGGAAGGGACTTTATAAGAATAAAGATGGCTTTCTGCCATAAAACAATTGGCTGTCAGAACCCTGCATTGTTGGACAATATGCCATCATCCTGAACTCATGGATTTGAGGAGCCTCATTAAAAACAGCATGACACACCACAGTTTTTTGGAAGATTGTTTAAGATTATGTTTTAAAAATGTATTCTAAGCATATCTTTGGATTGCTTTAAATTCAGCTTCAGCTGATCATGATTGAGCTCCTAGAGCTCGCAAGCCATAATACAGGGAATTCAGGGAAACTAATCAGTAAAATCGTCATCAGAAACGAACAGCTTTCTTCCAAAAAAAAGAAAAAGAAATCCCATACTGTCAGCACCTTTTCTGTCTTAAGTAATTCTCGACCGTGATTTGATTTTCTTACAATTTGTTGCTCAGAATACCTTTAGTGCTAGCCAAGGAGTCAGGGATATCGACCTTTTGTCTTGGACGACCTTATCTTGTTTCCCTCAGGTAAGTTGTCAAAAGGAGGGACAGATGTGTATGGCTTTGCTGCTTCTTTGCTTTCCACCAGTTTTTGTCTTTTATTTGTCTGCTCAAAATCTTGTTGATTTACAGTTAATGTGCCGTCCCACAGATGCATGATTATTTTTTGTGAATTATATGTTTAGGAAGATGCAATGTAATGTACATGACTAACTGGACTATGTTGAATAAATGTCTGTCTAGTAAATTTTTATTTTTTTTTTTGCATTTACATGAAGGTTTTATAAGAAATGCATTCAAAATATGATTTAATAAGTCATTTAGCATGATTTCATTTTGTTTTTATGCTCTTACATATAAAAGGAGCTGATCAGCATGCTTGCCACATAGTCAGTCCTACTCTCTAGTATGTCAGACATTCTGTGTACACGTTGTTCTCATTCCGTTAATAAAAAATTGTCACATCAGACTTTTACATAAATACAAGTACTTATTAATTATATTTTTGTAGATACTAGTTACAGTTGTAACTGATATGGCACCTGCCTAAATGCTGACACTGCAGTGACATCCATTTTAAGAGTGCAGCAATGTACCCGTTGCCTTTTTTTTTTTTTCTTCTGCTACAGAGATTGACCTATCACCTTTTGGTTTTGCAGGAGGCCAGGCCCCAGTCAGATGAGTGTATACGGGAGACCAGTGGCCGCCCCTCCAATGAGGCCCCCATGCGCAGTGTGGACAGGGCTGGCCTGGGTGGCGGACCCGGTCTTTATAAGGTAGTGAAGACGGGACCCTCGGGTCACAACATCAGAAGCTGCCCAAACCTTAGAGGTATCCCCATTGGGATGTTAGTACTGGGGAACAAAGTCAAGGCGGTAGGCGAGGTATGAACTCCCACCTGTGTTCTTTTGGCTGCTAGTAAATCACTACGTTGCCGGATTTCTTGCCTTATTTCCAGTGCTGCGGTCACTGTAATATCAGTTTCCTTTTCTTCTTCGTGTCCTTTCAAATTGCAGTGTGTCATTTCCTTTTAAAGAAACAATACATAATAAGCTCCTGGTGTGGATATGTGATCATTCTTTGTATATTGAATTTCCTACACATAAGTAGATGTAAATTCTGCATGGCTTCAGCTTTTGCTCCTGCTGTGAATGAATTGCGTTCCAGTACAACTATTTTGGAATGCTCAGTAAATAATGTGAGACAATACATGGGCTCAAATTTCTTCTGTAACCAAAAGATAAAAAAAAAAATAAATGTTTGTGAAGCTCATAAAAAATTTTAAAAAAGGCTGAAGTCATTTCTAAAATGAGAACCTCTGGCCACTTGGAGTATTCCTTCCTGGTTTGCCATTGAGGTGGCTGAATGTTCCTCTTCCTGCTCAATCTTTCTAAAAGGTGTGGTGTGTCATGCTGTCCCAGAGTGCCTCTCTTCAAATTTTAGTGACTACTGTGCACTTAGCACTGCTGCCCCAGTGTTCTCTTCCATACTCACTCTCCAAACAGAACAGCGTGCTCTGTGTTGAGTATGATACTAAGTGAATGGCACATCAGTTCCTTTAACCTTTGCTGTCAGTGTAATCATGACTCGTTTTATTGTAAATCATCATATACTACACTGTGACTACAATCTGTGCAATGGCCAGTGGTGTGTGTGTGTGTGAGAGAGAGAGATGAGATAAATAATGTTGTTTGTCTATCAGGTGGTTAACCCAGAAGGAACATGGGTGCAGCTGGATAAGAACAGTGTGGTCGAGTTCTGTGAGAGTGACGATGGAGAGGCCTGGTCCCTAGCAAGAGACCGAGGAGGAAACCAATATCTGCGTCATGACGAAGGTAAAACCATTCCCACAAACAAACCGTTCAGAAATAAGTTTCCATTCACGCTTCCAGAAGTCGACTTGGACAGGCACCATAATGAACGGATTAAGGGCCCGTTTACACGAGGACGCTGTCGGGTAAAAACGACTAAATATTTTATCGGAAGTGCCTTTCGTCTACACGGGGACGGCGTTTTCGAGGCTGAAAAACGGAAAAAATTGAAAACGCCTTCCAGAGTGGATAAGTTAAAAACAGCCCCCGTTGCATATCCGTCTAAACTACCCAATACGCGAATCTCTGCCCGGATCTGCTCACGTCGGGTACGCATTTACGTCATAGTAAGAGCATGTGTGGCAGCGGGGGCGTGGTCAAGCGCCGGTCTGTGACAGGAGGGTGGAGTCAGGGAAGGTAAGTGGCAGAATCACTACACCTGATGTCAATTAACCTGTGTTTGTGTGTCTTCCCAGTGACCGCGCCCTATTTAAAGAGGGAGAGCAGAGAAGCTCATCCCCAAGCTAGACGCCGGTTGCGTGTGTGTCTGTTGGTTTAAAAATATTGTTAGACTGAAAAGTGTGGCAATAAAGCCTATTTGTAAACCTGATCTCTGTCCTGCCGTCCTCTGTGCTCCACCCACTCATATAGAACGGCTACAGCATGTCTGATTACATCGATCCAACGGACCTTCAAGGTGCTCTGGCAACCTCACGAGTAGCCATAGGCAGAGTAGTCAAAGTTTTCGCGGCGCAGATGTGCAGATCAGACAAGACGGAAGACGTTGCGCATGCGTGCAGACATAGCGGAGGTCTTTCACAGCACCACTAAGCCGCCTGGCATGCACATCCAATTGAATTCCACACATTTATGCTTCACCGTATAGACGCAGATTTCCTCCTTGAAAACGGTCGTGTAGACGCGGAAAAAAGTGAGAACGAAAACGGACTTTTGCATTTTTGTTTCAGACCGTCCCCGTGTAAAGTGGGCCTAAAACAAGTACTTATCCTGTGGAAAGCTAATGAAAAGTATGTCTTTTTTGGTTTTATTTTTCTTCCAACAGAGCAAGCTATCCTAGAGCACGGTGCTCAGACTCCTCCCCCTAGTCCCTTCTCAGTGCAGGCCTTTAGCAGAACTATGGGCAGTGGAGCACAAGGCTTTGATTATGGCATCTCCAACAACAAAGGTGAGCTTAGAAGATCACTTTAATGCGAGAAAAACCTGGTTTAGTAGGAAACATGCTGCCACGCAGTACCGCACATTATGTGCTCAAACCCACTATGTGTTAGTCTGTGACCATCAGCCATTATTGTCTTCTTATACTACATTACGTTTCAGTATTTGCACACAGTTTAAACCCTTTCACTCTAATCAAACATTGGGCCTCATTTATCAGCCTGGATACAAACAAACGTATTTGCAAATCATTTGTTTTACACAAGAAATTTGGTATTAATGAGAATCCTGTTGGGGCGGCACGGTGGTGTAGTGGTTAGCACTGTCGCCTCACAGCAAGAAGGTCCGGGTTCGAGCCCCGTGGCCAGCGAGGGCCTTTCTGTGCAGAGTTTGCATGTTCTCCCCGTGTCCGCGTGGGTTTCCTCCGGCTGCTCCGGCTTCCCCCACAGTCCAAAGACATGCAGGTTAGGTTAACTGGCGACTCTAAATTGACCGTAGGTATGAATGTGAGTGTGAATGGTTGTCTGTGTCTATGTGTCAGCCCTGTGATGACCTGGCGACTTGTCCAGGGTGTACCCCGCCTTTCGCCCGTAGTCAGCTGGGATAGACTCCAGCTCGCCTGCGACCCTGTAGAACAGGATAAAGCGGCTAGAGATAATGAGATGAGATGAGAATGAGAATCCTGTTAGCACAAGTGGTCTCTTAATTTTTTCCACAGCTGTATATATCCTCCTGAATTTGTGTATATTTACATAATGAGACTCCTTAATTTGACCTAACAGGTTTAAAATTGTACAGTTGGCATAAGTCACTGCAAATTTATATGCTGATTACATTGACAAGTTGAAATTACTTGTGTGCTATTGTGTACACAAATATAATAAACTTTTCGTAAAATTCAGTCATTTCATATTCATGTCTTAAAAGAAAGCAAATCCTTAGTCAAACAAAACCCAAAAATAAATGCTGTTTGCTGATCATGGCAAGTGCCCTGATGTGCTCTCTGCACGTTTAAATGAAAAATAAAACTTTTTTAAAATGGATAAATTGTTATAAAGTTATGATATTGCTAAAAATAGGCTTAACTGGATACGACCATTTGCACTGAAAACATATATCCGTCTGTGATGTGACCTGCACACGAGAACACCGTTTACTTTCGTAACACAAAGCTATCAAATAAAGGCTTCGAATTCTGAAAAAGAAAATCACCAGATGCCACTGCTCTCTCTCTCTCTCTCTCTCTCTGTGTGTGCTTGTGTGTGCTCGTTTTCACTGCTTCAGATGGGTTAATACAAAGAAAGAACTTCACTGTGCTGTAATGTACGGTATATGTGACAAAGGCTTCTAATTCTACAAATCTCATCAGAAGTTTTCTGTAACCATGTGATTTTTACTGATGACAAAATCCGCAAATCATACTTCACGTTTCTGAAGTTGAAATCTCACTCGTAGATTTCACTAGATAACACACACGCAGTACCGGGCGGCACGGTGGTGTAGTGGTTAGCACGGTGGCCTCACAGCAAGAAGGTTTTGGGTTTGAACCCAGCGGCTGGCGAGGGCCTTTCTGTGTGGAGTTTGCATGTTCTCCCCGTGTCTGCATGGGTTTCCCCCACAGTCCAAAGACATGTGGTTAGGTTAATATGGGATAGGTGCCCTTGAGCGAGGCACCTAACTCCCAACTGCTCCCCGGGTGCAGTTAGCATGGCTGCCCACTGCTCTGGGTATGTGTGTGTGTGCTCACTGCTTCAGATGGGTTAAATGCAGAGAGGACATTTCACAAGTGTGTGATGAATGAAGTTGTGCTTGCTTGCTTTCTTTCTGACGCAGATACTAGTAAACAGTCCCGTTGCCATAGCAACACGATTCTTGCCCTCTATAAAGATTGCTTTTCTCAGTGAATCAAAACGAACAAAAGCACACCACATAAAATAATCAGTGATCGGGGCTTATTTTTTAAACCCAAATGCTTCACACTCGGGCATCTTTAGGGTTGTTTACAACAATTTAGAAGTGACGTATCCACGAGACCCACTAGCCTCGGTAAGTCATGTAGAGTGCAGGTGACATCATGATTTATACTCTGAGCGTGATATTTGAACCTCAGAGAGAGTAAGATGTTTGCGCCCAGGGCCATTGTTTGTTTTTTCTCATCTCATTATCTCTAGCCGCTTTATCCTGTACTGCAGGGTCGCAGGCAAGCTGGAGCCTATCCCAGCTGACTACGGGCAAAAGGCACCTGGACAAGTCGCCAGGTCATCACAGGGCATTTGTTTTTTCTTTTAAAATAAAATTCTTCCTGTGTCACGCCTCTGCTTGCCGACCTGCACTGGCTACCTATCGCAGCTCATGTCAAATTTAAGACATTGGTGCTAGCTTACCAGGCTGTCAAGAGTTTAGGGCCAGCATACCTCCAGAGTCTGATCCGTCCCTACACACCAGCCAGATCCCTATGCTCCACTACTACTGGTCGCCTGGCCCCTCCTCTCCGCTCCTGCCAAGCCCGCTCAAGACTACGGTCTGTCCTGGTTCCCCGTTGGTGGAATGACCTTCCCATTGAGGTCAGAACTGCCGACTCCCTGACCACCTTCAAGCGCAGACTGAAGACTCGCCTCTTCAGGCTGCACTTCTTCCCTGCACACTGTGTAACTGCCTTTCGGTCTTGACCAACCCAGGCTGTTTTGAGTTCTCTATTTAGTTATACTTTATATGGTTGGTTTGTTTCCTTGTCTGTTTGAGTATTGGTATGTCAACAGCATATTACACTAGATATTGCTGTCACTTGTTCAGCTGGCACTAGAACTTTCTTGTCTAGACGTTCAGCACTTCATGTACCTGACTTTGGCACTCGTTGTATGTCGCTCTGGATAAGAGCGTCTGCTAAATGCCATGTAATGTAAAATCTGTACACAGTATACAGATACAAATACGAACAAGTAAACACTCGAGCATGTCTTGTATGGATATTATCTGTCAGTATAAAGGAGTTTATTTTTGGGTTTTGTTAATCTTTAAGACAAATAAGACTAGTCATTCAGTTAAGACAAAAATGATACACCATAAAATGAAGAGTTAATCTATGCTTATGGAAGCTGATGTTCTGCAATGGCTGAGCTGCATTACTGTCAGATTTAGTACACTGTGTATAGCAGATGCTCTTTCCCTTTTTAGTCGTCATTTCTCTCTGAGGTTTACCTTTTGTGGAGTTTTATCAATAAATATAAATCAGCTGTGCTGTGAATACACTTTGCACTTTACAGGTGATTGGCATTCAGTGACGTGCATGAGTTAGAGGAAAATCAGTATTACCGAAACGTTTGTAAATTGAAAACGTTTTAAAATCATTTGCACAATACTTAACAAAAAGGTTGATGAATGAGGCCAAAAATGTATTCATCTGACAGCCCTTAATTTCAGATTTGTGATTCTGTATTTGTCGAAACATTTTGCGTCTTTCATCTTTTTCATCTGTTTTTGCATTTCACTGGGAACAATACTACTTCTCATCAAATTTGTACACATCAGTAATCTGGGCAGTTGTATATTTGTGTAGTGTTTTCCTACATGTACATAGTTAGTATTAGTAAGTATTTAGTAAAGTTTTGACAGTTACTTAAATTACAAAGTGACTTCTTTTGTTTTTGACCAGTCTTGCAGCTGCTGATAGTAGAAAGCTGTTGTCTTAGGCTTATAATGTACACTGTCTGGCCAGAAAAAAGTTGCTCACTTTAATATTTTGTTGGACCGTCTTCAGCTTTGATTACAGTGCATATTTGCCGTGGCATTGTTTTGACAACCACATGCAATATCACATTTATTTCTATCCAGAGTTGCATTAATTTTTTGACAAGATCTTGTCTTGATGGAAGAGTTGAACCACCCCGTAAGGTTTTCTCCAGCACGTCCCAGAGACGTTCAGTGGGGTTAAGGTCAGGATTCTGTGATGGCCAATTCAAGTGTGAAAATGATTCCCCATGCTCCCTGAACCACGCTCACAATTTTGAGTCTGATGAGTCCTGGCATCGTCATCCTGGAATACACCTGTACCATCAGGCAGGGTTTCCGCGGGGCATTAAAAGTCATTAAATGGATTTTGCAAAAATTAAGGCCTTAAATGACATTAAAAAGCATTAAATTTGATTCACAGTAGCCTTAAAATTCTTTCGGTAGTCTTCAAGAAAAGACTTTCGGTGCAGAATTGCCGTAACACCAGATGTTTAGACAGTGGCTGGCTGGACCAGGAGGAGGAAAACTTGGAGCAGAGAAGAAATGGGGAAATGCAAATTCCAGCAAAAGTGGCTGGAAAAAGAGGAATTCAAGACATGGTTCCAGCCCGTAGATGGTCGAGATGGAGAAGGATTTTGCAGTGTTTGTTAAAAACATTTAAGCTAGGTACAATGGGTGTCAACGCCGTTGAATCTCACATGCAGTCTGGTAGCCACAAATCGGCTGTAAAAGGCAGACAGTAGTTAACGGTGTCTTCCGTGACCAACAAAGTAACGTCTTCAGCAACTACTACGACCACCACGGATGGCACAACTGCTGCTGTAGTGACCACCGCTTCCAGCGGTCGGAAAATCGAGCGAACTTCGAGCATCATTTGGATCGAATGCGACGCTGCAGGCGAAGGTGCTCTGGTGTCTGAACACTGCCGTGCAGCACCACTCGTACGCATCCAATGAGTTGTTCCAGGCAATGTTTCCAGATTCAGAAATAGCCAAATCTTTCACCTGTGGAAAAGACGAAACCAGCTGCGTTTTAAAGTTTGGACTTGCCCCACACTTCAAAAATGAACTGATTTCTGCAGTTAACAATGCAGGACCATTTGTACTGATGTTTTGAGAGTTTTAACCAGTCAACAAAAAATAAGCAATTACATGTCCACGTTCGATTTTGGGAGGCCAGCCTTCAGAAGGCTGCTGATCAACTCGCTGAGCAGGCCGAAAACAAATCTAGCGCACTCATGGCTCAAACGATTACAAAATCTAATACTCTAAGGAAGAGATACAAGGACAAATGCAGTGAACTGAAAAATGTTGAGTCAGAGTTGGAATCAAAAGCTAGAGAACTAAGGCACGTGTATTAATCCTCTTCTGTACAAAAAACCCTGTGTATTTACTATAGCATGTTCTGTAGCATGTAACATTCCCGTGTAATTTCTGTAGCACTTGATTTTGCATACACTACGTTTCAGACTTAAAATTTTTCAATTCAGTTTTATTTGTATAGCGCCAAATCATAAAATACATTTATCTCAAGGCACTTTACAATAAATTAAGAGTTTCCAGAGGTTTTTTTTTCTTTTTACGATACATATATATCCGTTGATGGCATTAAAAGGATATTAAAAACATTAAATTAGATTTGCTGATTTCTGCAGAAACCCTGTCAGGGAATTAAAAAAAAAAAAAAATCCATTGATGTGATAACCTGGTCAATTCATGACTTCATTTTATTGCTACATGACATTTCTGAGCCTCGACCTGACCAATTGATCATAATTCTGTGTTCACACTTATACCGGTACGAAAGTGGTATAACTGTATCAATACAAAGTATACCGGTACAGTTTAGTGCATCTGTCCACACTAGCGAGAAATGTTTGCGGTTTTCTTTCACGATAGTTGAAATGCGCGTGCGCAAAATGTTTCCGTGGTTACCGAGTAACTTCCTTCCGAGAATATATGGCATCCGTTATTTCGAGATCTCGAGAAAACAAAACAATTATTTCATGATCTCAGCTGGATCACTGTATCTCCGTCGGTAGAGACGAAGCCGGGCCAGTCTTCTGCGGAGGTGCCGCGGACTCATTTTGAAATTATCCCTTATTAAAAGACTTAATGCAATCTCTCCCTGTGTCAACCCCTGATCAAAATATTGCCTTATTAGGTGATCGATTATTCCAGACATTCTAATGACCAAAGTTGCGTCTATACAGAATGAGAAACAGCCCCAAAGTCAGCATATCACAAGTCTCTTGGCGCACCTGAATGAACCATTTCTCAGCTGTTTACTCGAGATCATGAAATAATTTTGTTTTCTCGAGATCTCGAATTAGTTGTGTTGTTTTCTCGAGATCCTGAATTAATTATGTCATTATCTCGGGATAACAAGGTGAATAAAAAAAAAAAAGGATTATATGAAGGGCCTCTCTCGGCTTCCGTACGGATGAAACAACGTGTGTGTGCTTTTTGTTGTCAATGTACAGTCTGTATTTCTGGTGATCATTTATTCAGTCGAATCGTATAAAACGCCCGAGGCAGTTGAGAAAGAAACAAACGAATCTCCGTTCTTCACTATTTTATTCAGCGAAGACATCGATTGAGGTGTGTGACTTTGCGCATGCGCATTATATTTGTATCGATACAGAGCCGCTTCATCTGTCCACACTACAGCGAAGCGCTACAGTACCGATACTGTACCAGTACGAAACCCATACATTTGTGGGTTTCATACCGATACAGTTATACCGCTACAGTACCGGTATAATTGCTAGTGTGGACAGGTGTTGCGGTACGAAAGTAGTTTCGTATCGGTACAAAATCCCTGGTGTGGACAGGGTATAACACTTCACTATGCATGATTGGTGCATCGGTTCTTCCCTTCTTACCCTGACAAGCCCATTGCTCTGGAACAGGATAAATCTGGACTCATCAGACCACATGACCTTTTTCCATTGCTCCAGAGTCGTCTTTATGCTCCCTAGCAAATTTGAAGCCTTTTCTTCTGATTATCCGCACTAACAAATGGTTTTCTTATGGCCACACAGCTGTTTAGTTCCATTTCTGTGAGTTCTCATCACGCTGTGCATGTGGAAATGCTCTTGCTTTCATTATTAAACGTAGCCATGAGTTCTGTTGTCAAGATATTTATTAATTTAATTCATTATCCATACACGATTCAGCTTCGCCAAGCATTTAAGTGATCTCTGATTATAGTCAGTCAAAATTTATTTATTTTTTTATCTGGCCACTTTTTTTTTTTCTGTAACATTGACAGTTCACCACTATCCTTCCAGGTTTTAATAATGTGTTGGAAAGTTCTTAACCCAATTTCAGCAAACTCCTTAGTTGTTTTCTTTGCTTGATGCAAACCAATAATATGACCCTTCTGAAACACGATAACATCCTTTCCATGACCATAGGATAGGTCTTCCAACATGGTGATGTCTTCCTACATCTTATTTCTTTTTTATTAAGAAATAAGAAGTTACAGCATTAGTTCGAGTTAGAAAAATTTTTGCCAGATGGAACATATTAATCATTGCAGTAATTATCCAGTTAACGTCACTTCATTATTTGCTTATTTAAATCCAATTGGCGACTTTTTTTTATTTTTAATTTTTTTGGCCAGGCAGTGTAGCTGAGCATCAGAACGATGAGTCTTTTTCCCTGTGAGGCCCCGGAGTAATGTTTACTTTACTCCCTTGTTTAGGCAGCTTTAACTTTTTATACTTAATTGCTCTTTTGTACAGTATAGCCTAGCTACTCTTAAACACTGTGGTGCTACATTCACCTGTATTTGGGAGGGGGTTAGCTTGGTTAATACATTCACTGTCTTATCTTTTCTTTCTGTGTTCTGCATGCTTTTATGTTTATTGTGTGTCATGGCTAACATAAGTGGCAAATAATGTTGCCCTTGGATGCATGGGAAAGATTTGGTGTGCTGCACACATAGTATGTCTGGTCCTACCATGTTGTGTCCCACTTTTGCTCTCAGTAGAATACTTGGGTTAAAGCCTGAATCCTGCTGAGCTTTCTTCATTCACTGCTGCTAAGTAGTGTGTCCATACACCTTTGCTGAGCGGCATGGTGTCTTATGGACCCTTCATCACGACCTTAGGCACGTTCATAGTTGCACTTCATGGTGAGATTTTTGTCAGCCAAATTTGATCTAAGTCTGTAGTAACACTCTTAGGTGTTCTTTGGGGTCTTCTAACCATGATGGAACCAACCAGTATAAACCAACCATGATTTGTGCTCAACCTGGGAGTGATGAAAGAACAGTCAAGGCAATGTTGCCAAAGCCAGCACCTTACCTATGGCCTGATTACACTACACCTTATCTAACTGAGGTGTGGATTTTTTTTTTTTTTTTTTTAACCTGACTTACTGTCCCAGAGCCTCTACCTGATCCCCCATAATTCAACTAATCCACTGACACCCCCATTGTACTGCTAGTGAATGTGCCTGTGTGGGGCATTGATGAGTCTTAACGTTTTATATGGTTCCAGTCGTAAAAAGCTATAGTATTCCCATTGTCTTCCACATTACAGGTGACCGCCTGAGTGCCATACTGAATTCCATTCAGTCTGGGCCTTTCCTCCCAGCTCCCTCCATATTTGAGCAAGCCGCCAAACCTCCCTCTTCCCTTGTCCACAGCCCTTTTGTATTTGGACAATCCCTTTCCCAGCAGCCTCAGCCACAACCACAGCTTCTGAGTAAGTCTGGCCCTCTGTTTGACAGTGGTGGTGCTTGCTTGCACAGGTGCACAGGGCTTTGTATTTGTTTCTGTTACTTAATATTTGTGTTTTTCTTGAAATGTCTGTGTTCCTGTCAGGCTTAAGCGCCTTGCTCTTCTGCCTCTTTTTCCATCAAACTCGCTTGCTGTATATTTCAATAAGTGCCATTTTTCTTCCTACATGTCCTGTAGCCATTTTAACTCGAGCAAGTCATGCTTTAACACTTCTTCTATTTCTTTTGCTCCTCATTTTAAACTGCTTTTACTCACCCTGTCTTTCCTATGCTATCTTTCCTGGCCGCCTCATTTTCCTTGGTCATATTTTATACCATTTTATTTTCATGATTCACTTAATGTTGTAAAGGCAGCTTTTAACAGGGCAAGATTGTACCAAAATGCTCTAATTTAGTTTCAAGAAAGATGTTGTTATTATTGAGTCTATTGTACAACAGTGACTCAAACTTTTTTTTTAAAGTTTGATTCCGGTTTCCTTGGTGAGAAAAGTATTTATTTGGGGTGTGAATGTGTCTGCGTTCATGTAGAGTTCTTCACCCAGCTAGTGTACTGTATGTGCATTCACAGTCCAGGGATTAATTCCCAGTCATTGCATTAGTTACTGTTTTTTCACTTGTTTTTCTCTCCAGTGGATATATTCTTTCTCTTCTACAGTGCTCCCTACGTCTTTTTGCATGCCTCTCTCTCTCTCTCTCTCTCTCTCTCTCTCTCTCTCTCTCTCTCTCTCTCTCTCTCTCCCTCCTTCTCTGATGGTTTCTTTGGTTCAAATCATGTTGCTTACTGTCCTTGCAACTGTTTTCCGCTGTAGATGCTTCTTCATGCAGCCTTGCTTCAAGTGAGCGTGTGCACAAAAGCAGTGCGGCTGGGCCTGGCACCGCTCTCTCATCTCTTGCTCTCAGACAAAAGGGTGGGTAATGCATGCCTCCTCCTAGGAGCACCAGGAGACTTACTACCGAGACGGGCTTCGTCTCATCCACTGCTCAATGATCTATGTAGTTTTCCTATCGGTATGGATTGGAATACGTAGGTTTCGTTAGGTTGACTACAGTACTTTGGCATAGTGAAATCTGGCCGAGCGGATTGGAAGGCTAAGGTGTCAGTGGTTTCTTTGTCATGTTCCCTGTGCTTCATAACATGGACTTTAACCCCCCCCCCCCCCCCATTTTTTTCTCTCCCTCATGTTATTTCTGCTTTTCTTGTCACTTTTAATTTTCAGGCATCATATTTATATTTAATGTAATGTTTTCCCCCTCTCTTGACAGTTGAAATTCAAAACTCTTGAGCTTTGTGGGAGGCTCATAAATTGAGTAATCATTAATCTGTTATGACATTCAGGTGAGCGAGGAAATGTCACAGCTCGATCAATGTCTCCAGCAAGCAAACACCATCAGGAAGGCCGCACAACTAAAGCTGACAGCCGCTCCAACCGCATCGCTGACCAGGGCAAAATCAAGGCCATTGACGGCCTGTCTGCCAGCGAGGCTCTGATCCTCAAATCGGACACAGGCAAATTGCGCTCCGACTCACACAGTCGCTCTCATTCACCCAACCACAACACCCTACAGGCCCTAAAGGCTGATGGGAAAAACTCAGGCCTCCGGTCCGAGTCTCCAAATCCAGGTTCGCGTTCTTCTTCGCCCAAACAGAAGACGGTCATCTCGGGCAGATCAAGTCCCTCTAACAGCAGTTCCCCACGCTCCTCCTCTCCACATGATAAGAACCTGCCAATGAAAGTCTGTCCCTCCTCAAAGGCTCATCTAGACCCTCCTCGTGAGAGATCCAAATCTGACTCCTATACTCTGGACCCTGATGTTTTGAGAAAGAAAAAAATACCCCTGACAGAGCCACTGAGAGGCAGGTCTACTTCTCCCAAACAGAAACACCCATTAAAGGAGGCTAAAGGGGGAAGCAGCAATTCTGAAAACTGTTCCCCATCTCCTCATGTTGTCCAGGAGAACCTCCACAGTGAAGTAATAGAAGTATGCTCTTCCATTGCCCTGCTGTCCAGCGATGAAGCCAATGATGAAAATGCAGACCTGCTTAATGCCGAAGAGGGCTCTTCCAAAGTACATTTCAGCATTGGAAAGGCCCCTGTCAAGGAGGAATTAGAAAGCCGTTCCTCACCTAAAGTTAGCCGCAAGACCTCAAGCAGGCACGTGCGCCCTAAAAAGGACAAATCGGGGCCACTCTTTAAGGGTGAGAATGTTCGCCATGCTGAGCCTGCCAAGCAGGCCATGTCACCTTCCGTGGCTGAATGTGCCCGTGCTGTTTTTGCAGCCTTCCTGTGGCATGAGGGCATTGTTCATGATGCCATGGCCTGCTCCTCCTTCCTAAAGTTCAACCCTGAACTAACCAAAGAGCATGCACCTATTCGCAACTCACTCAGCTGCCAGCAGAGCCTCGATGAGAAGGAAAGCAAGCTGAAAAACCGTCACTCACTTGAGATCTCCTCTGCTCTCAACATGTTTAACATATCACCTCATGGTCCTGACATCTCCAAGATGGGCAGCATCAATAAGAACAAGGTTCTCTCCATGCTTAAAGAGCCACCTTTGCCTGAGAAGTGTGAGGATGGGAAAGGGGATCAGGCCTCTTATGAGGTGACCAGCCACTCTACATTGAGGTCAAAGTCTCTCCTGCCTCTCACTCTCCAACACCTTGTAGCTTTTTGGGAGGACATCTCTATGGCAACTATCAAAGCTGCCACACAGAACATGATCTTCCCCAGCCCTGGTTCTAGTGCGATCCTGAAAAAGAAGGAGAGTGAGAAAGATAGCAAGAAGGCAAAGAAGGAGAAGAAAAAGAAGGAGAAAGCAGAGGTTCGCCCCAGAGGGAACCTCTTTGGGGAAATGGCACAGCTGGCCATGGGAGGCCCAGAGAAAGACACAATCTGTGAGCTGTGTGGAGAGTCTCATCCCTACCCTGTTACCTACCACATGAGGCAGGCCCATCCAGGTACATAGTTGACTTTTTATTCAGTTGAACTTGGGAACGTTTGCACATAATTGTTAGAAGTCTTGAATAGAGATGTGAGGAGTGGTTTTTTTTCTTTTTTTTGGTCCACTATTCTTTCAGGCTGTGGACGTTATGCTGGAGGTCAAGGCTATAATAGCATCGGTCACTTCTGTGGGGGATGGGCTGGGAACTGCGGAGATGGCGGCATAGGAGGGAGTACCTGGTATCTGGTTTGTGACCGCTGCAGAGAGAAGTACCTGAGAGAGAAACAAACCGCAGCTAGAGAAAAGGTAGAACTTTTACTTTTTTTGAATCTGCTTTCTCTCACACACATTTGATATTGCACAAGTGCAGTTTGTTTTGCATTTTATTCTCTTTAGTATTAATTGTGAATTAAAATGTACCACTGTGTGCGTTTGCTGTGTGGATCAGGTAAAGCAGTCCAGGAAGAAGCCTTTGCAAGTGAAAACTCCTCGAGCACTTCCCACTATGGAGGCGCACCAGGTGATCCGTGCCAATGCCCTGTTCCTGTTATCGCTGAGCAGTGCAGCCGAACCAAGCCTCCTGTGCCACCACCCACCCAAACCATTCCACACACACCTACCTAGCCTGAAGGAGGGAGTTTCTGAAGAGCTGCCAAATAAAATTGGCTGCCTGTATCTGCAAACCCTGGCTCGGTACATCCAGCACGATTATCTTTGCTGTCCTATTATTAGCTAGTCAAATAGGGTGCAGAGACAACCTGAAAATCTAACACTTAATATGCTTAAATTACTTTGAATGATAATGTCAAAGTCACTCCACAGACTTGTTAAAATGTTTATCGTGCCCCGTTTCAGTCAACATACAGAGAATTTTGGAGGCTACCAGGATGAAAACCTGTTCCAGGATGAGATGCGCTATTTGAGATCAACATCAGTCCCAGCTCCTTATATCTCTGTCACACCTGATGCTTGTCCCAATGTCTTTGAGGAACCAGAGAGTAACATGAAGTCCATGCCACCTAGGTAACAGCACCTTTCTTCTTCATTACTGCTTCTTCATTCAGCCAGGGTGAACATTTCTGCCTCAACAAGTGAAATTATTGTTGAATAAATCACGTATTGTTTTGGTAGCCTGGAGACAAGTCCCATCACGGACAGTGACACAGCCAAACGGACAGTGTTCCAGCGCTCTTACTCCGTGGTCGCTTCCGAGTATGACAAACAGCATTCGTGTTCTCCAGCCCGAGTGAAGGCAGTGCCCAGACGGAGGGTACACAGTGGGGATGCAGGTACTGCTACTACTTACTGCCACATCTACAGTATTGTTTTCACTGACCTTAAAGTTCTAATGTTTGTTTACATTCTGAAGTTTGTTTTATACCACGGCACTTTTGAATTCTCAAATTTTTTTGGCCAGAAGGCTTTTATTTTTTTTTTCCTTAATATAGGGGCATTTACACTACTCTGACAGTAGTGACAATCGCAGGTGTATGTTAATGTTCTGCTTCGACTGTATTTTATAGTAGCAGCTTATACAGAGACGTGTATGGAGGATGCTCACATCATCTAAGACTAAAAAATGGATTTGAAAACATGTTATTTAACAAAGAACAAGGTTTATGTTGAAGTTTTTGCTAATTAGACATTTATTTGGCATTTTTGGAAGGCGTCTCCAGTGGCAGCACTTTAACCCCTTCACTGCCCTTGGACAAGCCACGTACGTCATGACATCTTTGACCGCTGTGTCTTATGACGTACGCTACTCGTCAAAAACACCTCCTTTTATCACTTTTACTTCACAGCGGCACATTACCGTGAGTTGGCCTAGTGGTTAGCGTGTCCGCCTCTCAATCGGGAGATCGCGAGTTCTATTCACAGTCGGGCCTTACCAAAGACCATCATAAAAATGGTACCCAGTTACTTGGTGTACGTTGTGTTTTCAAGTACTAGTAATTCATGATTATGGACAAGACCTGTTTTTTTTTTTATGTTTTTGAAGTTGTTTTTGATTACTAAAGTTATTTTTACTCAGGGGCGTCGTGGCTCAGGTGGATAAGGCGCCATACCATAAATCCGGGGACCCGGGTTCGATTCCGGCCCGAGGTCATTTCCCGATCCCTCTCTGTCTCTCCCTCCCGCTCATTTCCTGTCTCTACACTGTCCTATCCAATAATAAAGGTGAAAAAAGCCCAAAAAAATATCTTCTAAAAAAAAAAAAGGTTTTTTTTTACTCTACAACAGTGTTTTTTGTGATTTTTCTATACAAATATTAAAAATATAAAGTTCTGAACAAGTTAGAGAAAGATTATCAAAATATCCCAATTTTGACCTATTTTTTCTTATATGCCCGGCACATTACAATTAATTATGGGTGGCAACCGAGGGGTTAATTGTCGGAGGCTACTGTTACTATAAGTTTTCCACCACAGCAAAATTTAAGAATGAAGGACTTTGTGCCTTGCAGTTTCTTGGTAACATGACAAGCTGCGTTTTCTGTATTGAATAACTTTCAGGAGAAAATAACCTTTTTGGCTGTTCATCTTTAATTTAAAAAAAAGTTAAAAAAAAAAAGGACTGCTGTGGTATAAGAGAAATGAAACATGTCCGGACATACAGTACTATTATTAGAAAATAATGAACCTTGCGGGTGGTAATCAGACTTGCATTGAGATGCATCACACCAGTAACTGTGATTATTTTCCTATAACTGTACACCCTGTTGTGTTTTAGTCCTTCCTTAATAACAATTAGTCCCATAGGCCAAACCTAGATGAGTGCTTAATTGAAGACAGGAGCACTTGTTTGAGCAACCAGTAAAGCCGACAACAAAAGACTCAGACAGTACTAGTACCAGTAGTATATATTATATGCAACCAGTGCCTAATTCATGACTGAAATCTAGGCCGTTATCACTTAACTCTAGTTTGTTAATGATAAAAACGGACATTTCTCACTTCACTAATATTCTTTATGCATTTAGATTTTATGATTTAGCCCTGTGATGACCTGGCGACTTGTCCAGGGTGTACCCCGCCTTTCGCCCGTAGTCAGCTGGGATAGGCTCCAGCTTGCCTGCGAACTCATTTCATGTGTAGCCAAAAATATCCACAAACCTTTGACTGACGGTGTATATTATAGTGTCATCAGTTGTCATTTGATGTAAAAGGTTTTGTTAATGCTTTCTAGTTTGTGATTGCCTTTTTCTGTTTAGTATACAATTCTGTATCCCTGCATTCTGATTCACATTCTATAGATGTTGCTCTTGATGCACAAGGTGTTGCATGTATTTATGTTCTCTATAGAAGTGGGCTCCTCCCTCCTGAGACACCCCTCTCCTGAGCTATCTCGACTAATCTCAGCACATGGCTCCCTGAGTAAAGGGGAAAGGAATTTCCAGTGGCCCGTGCTGGCCTTTGTCATTCAGCACCATGATTTAGAGGGTCTTGAGGTGGCCATGAAGCATGCTCTGCGCAAATCGGCTTGCAGAGTTTTTGCTATGGAGGTTAGTGATGAGAAGAAGAAACCTTTATATGTCACATATATACATTAGACCACAGTGAAATTCTTTCTCTGCATTTAACCCATCTGAAACGGTCAACACGCATGCACACAAGTGAGCAGTGAACACACATACCCGCAGCTGTGCTGCAACACCCGAATAGCAGTTGGGGGTCAGCTACGGTGCTCGAGGGCACTACAACCATGGAAAGTGCTGTTCATTCACTCCCCCATCCACAGGTTTTCCTACTGGTACAAGGGAATTGAACCAGTGACCGTTTGGTCCCAAAGCTGCTTCTCTAACATTTTAGGCCATGACTGTCCCATAAAAATATAATGTATATGAGGATTGCATAATTATACCGTATAACCTCTAATGAACGCCCCCTCCCTAATTAACGCCCCCCCCCCCCCCCCCCCCCCCATATTTCAGAAAAAAAAAATTCAAAATTTAAAAAACTAACAGTCTAAACAGTTTTACATACCCCAGGTTTTCTATCCAAGTCCAGTATCCAAATCGAATACCGTTTTTACGACTTTTAGGTTAAAACTCGCAGTGTAGGATTTGTGTTTTTCAACGCGTGTCCATCTTTACGATTAGAAACAGAATGATCAGATCAAATTATCTGGGAGGCGCGTGACTTCTGCAAAAAGGGAGCTTTATGCAAAGTGAGTGACGTAACAGTGGTCGGCGAAAAGATCAAAGGTGTCAAGCCAGCTGACACGCGAGCTATAGCTGGGCTGTTTCTTCGCCGAATGAACACCTGCATTACCGTATACACTCCAGTAAGCGCCCCAAATAATAAAAAAATACATTTTTAAAAACACTTAATTCGACAACTTTTCACCTAGAAAACGTATGAAAGTTAGGGAAAATTAGTCAGGCAGTTATGTTAGGGTTTGAAAAATTCGATCAACTGTGATTTTTTTTTTTTACCCCTAATAAACACCCCCCTTTTGAAAAATGTAACGCCCCGAGGGCGTTCATTAGAGGTTATATGGTATTATATAATAATTATACATTGGGGAAGCCATGGCCTAATGGTTAGAGAAGCAGCCTTGGGACTGAAAGGTTGCTGGTTTGATTCCCTGGACCAGCAGGAATGGCTGAAGTGTCCTTGAGCAAGACGCCTAACCCCCAAACGCTTCATAGGTTGCTCTGGGTATGTTGTATGTCGCTCTGAATAAGAGCATCTGCTAAATACCTGTTATGTTATACAATTACATATGATGTAACTAAAATGTACAGTGTATATAAAAAGTCTACGCACCCCTGTTAAAATAGCAGGTTTCTGTGATGTAAAAAATAAAGACGAAGGTAAATCACGTTGGACCTTTCCCCCCACGTTTAATATGACATAGCATCTAACTGCTTGTAATACAGCACTCGCTCCTTTTGGGTAAGAGTCTAACAACTTGGCACATTTTGTTTTGGAATTTATATTCCACTCTTCCTTGCAAAACTGCTCCAGATCAGAGTGAAACCAGATCTGACATGATTTATCTTGTTTTTAACAGGGATGTGTAAACTTTTTCATATCTATTATATTGTCATATTAATGCAATTGAATTCATAATAAAGACTCTGTTTTCTCATTAGGCATTTAATTGGCTGCTGTGCAATGTGATTCAAACCACCTCTCTCCATGATATCCTCTGGCATTTTGTGGCTTCTCTAACACCATCTCCATGTGAGCCTGAGGAGGAAGAAGAGGATGAAAACAAAGGCAATAAAGACCCTGTGGAGCAGGTCAGGCTGCCCTGCACAAATATCACTCGCACTTACATTTTTCCAGCATAGTCAAATTTTCCTACCGTTTGAATGCTGCCTGATCTGTTTCACTACAGGAGAAAGATTTGGGGGTGTGTGAGCATCCACTCTCTGACATAGTCATCGCTGGAGAGGCAGCTCACCCTCTCCCCCACACCTTCCACAGACTTCTCCAGACCATCTCTGACCTGATGATGTCATTACCTGGTGGCAGTTCCCTTCAACAAATGGCCCTCAGGTAAGTGAACCACTGCAATTTCGTGCTACACAGGCACCTATGTTTATGTTGTGTGTGACTAAAATCCTGAAACTTCAAACAGGTGCTGGAGCCTCAAATTCAAACAGTCGGACCATCAGTTTCTGCACCAGAGTAACGTGTTCCATCACATCAACAACATCCTGTCCAAATCGGATGATGGCGACAGCGAAGAAAGCTTTAACATTAGCGTGCAATCAGGATATGAAGCCATCAGCCAGGTTGTAACAAAAAAAAAAAGCATTTTTTTTTTTTTTTTTGTAATATTCTTGCAACCTCAGGCTTTATGCTTTATGCATTTCTGCAGAGCCAAGTGTATTTGTATGTAATACCTTCAAGAGTTGTATTTGCCATATCACATGATGTGAATAAGTTGGGGGCTTTTTTTCGCGGTCCGGTTTCCATCAAATCCTGCGCTCTGATTGGCTGGCGAGCGTGTCCGTATCCTACGTTACAGACCCCGGTTATGGACCTCTGGCGACTCGTTCGTTCACAACAACAAAAAACATAGTAGCATTTTTTTTGTCAATATTTATCTTTTATTTATAAGTATCAAAAATCTTATAAATTTTTGCCAGCATTTCTCAGGAGAATAGCATTAATTTTACAGCATGGATAGCGATAACAACAGTGTTCAAGTTCAAGTCAACTTTATTGTCAATAATGCCATATGTGCAGGACATACAGAGAATTGAAATTGTGTTTCCCTCTTATCCGTGGTGCAAACAGGAATAAACATGAAATATAAAATATAGGTACAAGATATAAACTTTAAAAAACTTTAAAAAAAAAAAAAACAAACAAAAAAAAGGGGGGGTATATTTACACACACAAGCTAAAGCTATCTAAGAAAAGGCAGTGGCAATCCAGAAAGTATAAATATGGCAAATGTGGCAGTGTGAACAGAATTAACGGTATAACAGGGCTCTACATTAACTTTTGAAACCACTTGTCCTGTCGGGCAAGTTGGAAGGCAATTTACTTGTCCGAATGTGAAGTTGATTTGTCCGAAGAAATAATTGAGAAAAAAAATCCCACAAATAAACTATTTGTAACCCGACAATCTTTATTGCATTTGTTGCATTTGCATCACACCACTTGTGGCTTGTACTCTTGCCATGAGACACTAGAATGTCTCGCCTACATGAAGCTGTACCTTTAAACATGCTGCTCGAGACATCAGCATAAGTAGGATGCGATATGCACAGAGAACATGGCATTCCATCTCCGGTGTCTTGGACCCATTCAAATTCATCCTTCCAAGAATTGAGAAATTTCCACTCTCTCTTGCTGTCATAGTTCTGCTGTGATTGTTTCCTCTTCTTTTCAGCACCAGATGCCTCGGATTCACTAGACTTCTTTGTGAAGCCGAACTTCAGGAGGGACATTTTCTAAATATAAAAATTTTTATAATGAACACCATCAACAACAATTCAAAGATTTGGAAATTACCACATACCATATACAGTTGAATAATGATCCCGCCAACAGAAATGTCAACAAATCCACGTGTATGACACGATTAAAACCAATCATAAACGACCGTTTACTTTTCAGCTCAAATACACGAAGCGGTATTGGCCGGTTTCGCAAGTGGAATATTCAGTCCCCCCAGGATTTCACGGGCCTTTTTTGTGATTGTTGCGGGCTAAAATGTCTGATGTTGCGGGGGGGGTTTCCAAAAAATTGCGATGAAAATTGCAGTGTTTTTTAGGTTTTTGTTGCGATTACATTGCGGGAGGAAGTGAAAGTTGCGAGAAATTGTTGCGATTTTCTCTTTTTGTGATTAAAATTGAGTGATTATGTTAAATGTTAAGTTATTACTGAAAAACTATTGATTAAAAAAACAGACAGTGAGAAATTGTCCTATAAACATCTTTACCAATATAAAAGATTACCAGGACTACAAAAATGCAGAAAAATAGGCTTTACTTATCCAAATGCTCCTGTTGGTTCAAAAGTTAAAGTGCAGAGAACCTCACAGCACAACATGAAGTTACCTTAAAATATAATATAAATGCCTCAGCTTTCATGTAAGAAAAAAAAAACTATTAATACTAGTACTGTGTGCAGGCAGTCTCTCCTGAAGACTAAATTAAACAATAATTATAAACTAACAAAATAAATGGCTCAGGCTTCATAGAAGAAAAAAAAACAATTTGAACAGAATCTCACAGTATGATGCTGAAGCTGCCTAAACAATGGAAAATAAAATACCATTTTGGCAAAAATGTTGGCATCCATTAATTTCTTGTATTAAGTAAAAAATAATGTAAAGTGCACACAGTCCTTCACTGTAAACGTAACACACTTTCAGTAACAGAATTTAAGCCTATATAAACACTGACTCGCGCATGCTGCTTCTCTTGAACGTATACACGGAAGTAAGGCGGAAGGTAGTTTGTCGACGTCACCTCAAGACGACGCCAACGATTGGTCAAATTTGCGGGAAAGTTGCGGTGATTGGATATAATTGCAACACCGCCCTGAATTCGCGGAGATTGGTTGAATTTGCATTGATGTTGCAAATCGCAACATCGCGAAATCCTGTAGGGTCTGAATATTGCGCATGCGCACATCACTTTTTCCGAATAGAAACATCCAGCGATTCATCAAAACAATATGTCGAGTGAGATGCTTCGGAAATCATGTGAATAAACTGATAAATTTGACATGTAACCCGAATATCAGCGTATTTTGGCACTTGTCCAATAGGACAAGTAACTGAGACGATGAACTTGTCCGACATAAAGTATCACTTGTCCCGGACAAGCGTTAATGTCGAGCCCTGTATAAATTTAAATGTGACGAATGACAATATAAACAGAATGAACAATGTAAACGGGAACAGCAGTCTGACAGTATAGTACGGCAGTATAGCACGATATAAACAGAATTATCAGTATAAATAAATATAAATATGGCAGTATGAGCAGAATTTACAGTGTAAGTATCAATATGGCAGATATGACGGTATAAACAGTGTAGCAATAAAGTCTATCAAAGATAAGATGTATAAAGTGCAAACAGTGTTGTAAACAGTTTTTTATATAGTGCAATTAACTTGAAAAAAACCCACAGCGAAAGCAAGTTTTACTACCCTGAGGAAGAAGAAATAAAAGAAAACATTTCAGGAGAAAGCTAAAAACCTGTAACTGTTGCTAACGCCGAGCAAAAACATGGCTGAATCCTGAATGACTCAATTTTGTATAAATAGGGGACTACATAGGTGGCAAAATGTAGTTTTTTTTTTTTTTTTTTTTTTCCTGCTATGGAAGTGCACTTGTATGCCAAGGAGGAAGCCATTTGCATTAGAGCCGTGAATGAGGATTCAAAATGGCGGCTCGGCTCGGTTTTCCCTTTTGGGCGCTCGTTTTCTGTTAGAATTTGGTAAAGAAAAAAATAAATGTATTATTTAGATTAACTGGTGACTCTAAATTGACCGAAGGTGTGAATGTGAGTGTGAATGGTTGTCTGTGTCTATGTGTCAGCCCTGTGATGACCTGGCGACTTGTCCAGGGTGTACCCCGCCTCTCGCCTGTAGTCAGCTGGGATGGGCTCCAGCTTGCTTGCAACCCTGTGGAACAGGATAAAGCGGCTATTATTTACCAGCTTAAGGTCGGTCCATATGGTGAAATATCGTGACCTCGGCCTTGAATACTGACCTCGGCCCAGAGGGCCTCGCTCAGTACTTTCAAGGCCTCGGTCACGGTATTTCATGATACGGACCTCCCAGCTGGTAAATCACATGTATTTATTTTTTTCGCGGCCCAAATCCTGCACTCTGATTGGCTGGCGAGCAGGTCCGTATCCTATGGTACGGACCCCGGTTATGGACCTCTGGCGACTCGCTCGTTCACAACAACAAACATAGTAGCATTTTTTGTCAACATTTATCTTTTTTTTATACGATTTATTTATAAGATTATCAAAAATCTTATAAATTTTTGCCAGCATTTCTCAGGAGAATAGCATTAATTTTACAGCATGGATAGCGATAAAGACAGTGTTCACAGCGAAAGCGAGTTTTACTACCCTGAGGAAGAAGAAATAAAAGAAAACATTTCAGGAGAAAGCTAAAAACCTGTAATTTGCTAACACCGAGCAAAAACATGGCTGAATCCTGAATGACTCAATTTTGTATAAATAGGGCACTACATAGGCGGCAAAATGTAGTTTTTCCTGCCATGGAAGTGCACTTGTATACCGAGGAGGAAGCCATTTGCATTACAGCCGTGAATGAGGATTCAAAATGGCGGCTCGGCTCGGTTTTCCCTTTCGGGAGCTCTCGTTTTCTGTTAGAATTTGGTAAAGAAAAAAATAAATATATTATTTACCAGCTTAAGGTCGGTCCGTATGGTGAAATACCGTGACCTCGGCCTTGAATACTGACCTCGGCCCAGAGGGCCTCGCTCAGTACTTTCAAGACCTCGGTCATGGTATTTCATGATACGGACCTCCCAGCTGGTAAATAACATATATGTATTTTCAACATGAAGAGAAATCTATTAATAATCCGGTAATGAATCTTATACTGTTTACATTGTACATGTAGTAACCTGTTTCTCTGAATGCAGGAGCTGTGTATGGTAACCTGTTTGAAGGACTTGACCAGTGTGATGGACATAAAAACATCCAGCCGGCCTGCTATGATTGGCAGCCTGACAGATGGTTCTACTGAGACATTCTGGGAGTCAGGGGACGAGGACAAGAACAAGACAAAGAGCATCACCATCAGCTGTGTGAAAGGCATCAATGCCACTTATGTGTCTGTGCATGTAGATAACTCCCGTGACATTGGAGTGAGTTGGGACTGGAGAGCATTGATGGTTATTATCAGCATATAGATAATGAATTGTTCAGTGATCAGTTTTGTAACAAAAATGCCTGTTCTTTCCAAATCCTTTAGAACAAAGTCACATCAATTACATTTCTCTGTGGAAAGGCAGTGGAAGACCTCTGCAGAATCAGACAGGTAAATCTGATCTATCCCTGCACATTAGGAACCTTCCTGGTATAATACCTGTGCAGAAATCTTTCACTGTTTTTGAAGGAGTCTACTTTTAAACAAATTCCACCAAGGCCATAAGCTGTATCTCCAACTCTGTTACTGTGATAAGCAAAGCACTGGTCTCGTATTGTTATGGTTTTATTAACAGCAGAGCTTCATGTGAAAGCCAGTCTGCTATCTGATGGGTTTTGAAGGCCTGTTTATTCAGTGGAATCTTTGTCGTGTCAGATTGACCTCGACTCGAGGCACATGGGCTGGGTGACCAGCGAGCTACCTGGTGGGGACCACCATGTGATTAAGATCGAGATGAAGGGTCCTGAGAACACACTGAGGGTGAGGCAGGTTAAGGTGCTTGGCTGGAAGGAGGGCGAGACCATCAAGATAGCAGGGCAAATCTCAGCCAGCATGGCCCAGCAAAAGAACTGTGAAGCAGAAACTCTTCGTGTATTCCGTCTCATCACCTCACAGGTTAGTGAAATTCTGTTTCATACTGATACAGTATTGTGTGGTGAAATTAATGTAAAAAAAAAATCAACAATTGGGCTTAAAATGGATTCGTTTTTTATACCGAAGGCAATATTTTTGTGTGTAGGTGTTTGGAAAGCTGATTTGTGGGGATGCCGAGCCTACTCCAGAGCAGGAGGAGAAGAACCTGCTGTCATCTCCAGAGGGTGAAGACAAGGTAAGCATAAAAGATCGCCATAACCATAGGCAACAGACATTTGAGATTACATTAAAGAAACAGCCCTGTGATGACCTGGCGACTTGTCCAGGGTGTACCCTAGCCTGGGCCCGCCCATCCTAAGCGTGACGCAACACGAGGGCCTGTTGCGAGCTTAGTCTGGCCAGGCAAGCTATCTACAGCTCTTCCAAGCTCCCGAAAAATCGGGAACCAATCAACTTTGAGCATCTCCAACGGCCCTGGGTAGAGGCGTGTTCAAGGCACTGACATAGTAGAACTGCGACCGGAAGCCATAGATTGTTTACAGAATCTATGCCGGAAGCGCTTCATTCACGAATGCTGTATTGAGAGCATTCAACGGGAAGTTCTCATTGAAAACGGAGCAAAGCGCAGCCCTGGAGGTATTTATTGAAAGGAAGGACGTTTTCGCCTTGCTTCCGACTGGCTTCGGTAAGAGTTTAATAATAGGATGTCTACGGTTTAATCTACCAGTTAGCCCCATCGCGTCACATACGTCAGAGGAAAGAGTGATGTGATTGGTTTAAGCTTCGTCACAGCCTTTTCTGGCTTCGATCAGTAGCAAACTGAGGCATTTCAGGGAGGCGGGTCAACCACGGGCTCTGGGAAACGGTTGGGCTTAATATCTTGGCCAGACCAATAGCTCGGAGAGCTTTGAAGTCGCGTTAGCCAGACTAGGTGTACCCCGCCTTTCGCCCGTAGTCAGCTGGGATAGGCTCCAGCTTGCCTGCAACCCTGTAGGACAAGATAAAGCGGCTAGAGATGATGAGATGAGATTAAAGAAACACCCAGGATGCATTTGTTAATGGTTTCTTGTGAACATCATTTGTAGGCACCATCTGATGCTGATTTAAAGGAACACATGGTTGGGATCATATTCAGCAGGAGCAAGCTCACCAATTTGCAGAAACAGGTACGGCATGATGAAAGATGAGCCATAAAACTGCTTTACACAGCTGCATCTATGGTCATGCATGAAGAAAGTGTTTATTCTTACTTGTGAGCTAGAATCTAAGATCTTGTCGGAGCAGTATTTATTTTATATGATGTACTCAAGCCGCACAACTAATCAGAATATGAAGTAATATTATAACTAGTAGACCAACTTCCCCAATGTTTTGTAAAAGAGCTACCTGCAGCTGAGCACAAGAATAATATCTGGTTGGACTAATCAGCATTATGAGATTGCATACAGTGATGCCTGTTTACATTAATCTGATAGCCAAAATGGACATCTGTATTATATTTTACTAACCTAGGGAGAAGAATCCGAGACAAATAAATCACATTTCTCATGCGTGACTTTTTTGAGACGGCTGTACTTAGAGACACATTCTGAATTTTTGTAAGATGGGCTTTATACCACAAAGAAAAAAATGCTACATCTTTGGGGGTTTTTTTTGGTGCATCCTTAGGTATGTGCGCACATAGTGCAGGCGATACGCATGGAGGCTACGCGTGTGCGTGAGGAGTGGGAGCATGCCATCTCTAGTAAAGAAAATGCCAACTCGCAGCCCAGTGATGATGATGCCTCCTCAGATGCATACTGTTTTGAATTGCTGTCAATGGTCCTAGCCTTGAGTGGTTCCAACGTAGGCAGACAGTACTTGGCCCAGCAACTCACCCTGCTACAGGATCTGTTCTCCTTACTCCATACAGCCTCACCACGCGTGCAAAGACAGGTGTGTATGAGAAGCCATTGGTATGGTACAGTAGTACATGCGTTTTTGTTCTTTTCTCCCACTCAGCACTGAAGCAAGCCGCTGCTAGTATTCTGATTTAATCGTTGATTTTGATCACCCAGGTGACCTCACTGCTCAGACGTGTCCTTCCTGAGGTGACTCCTGTGCGCTTGGCCAGTGTAATCGGTGTGAAGGCTTTGCCACCTGCAGATATCAGTGACATCATCCACTCAACAGAGAAAGGTGACTGGAACAAGCTGGGAATTCTGGACATGTTCCTGGGATGTATTGCCAAAGCCCTTACAGTACAACTCAAAGCCAAGGGCACCACCATTGCTGGTATAGCAGGCATGGCAGCAGCCAAAGGTGTCACAACAGTTACATTGCCCATGATTTTCAACTCAAGGTGAGCTCAATATGGCATATCTGAAAAACGATAAAATATGAATTGATTCATGCTTCAGTAAGCTAAATGTGCCTTTTCCTTTCTGAATAGTTACATCCGGCGAGGTGAGAGTCACTGGTGGATGAAAGGCTCAACACCACCTCAGATCGCTGAGATCATTATCAAGCTGGTTAAGGACATGGCTGCTGTAAGAACTCCCTAAAATCCTTTAGGCTCATTTCCAGTCTGTGATTGTATCGGTTTCACATGCGTTTCCTCATCAGCCATACCTTATCCTCTCTAGGGTCATCTCTCAGACGCCTGGTCCAGAGTAACCAAGAACGCCATTGCTGAGACCATTATTGCTCTCACTAAGATGGAGGAGGAGCACCGCTCACCAGTGCGCTGCATTGCCACCACACGGGTATGACTAAGCCTTTCATCATTCAGCACAAGCAGGTCAGCTAAGCCACTTCATCACAAACCAGGTCACTGAGTCATCAGGCATGGGCTTAAAGGAGTTCTCTGGCTCACTGCACATATGTCCTAAAAACCAAAATATCCAGATAAATATATCTGCATAGGTTTTCTTGTATATGCTTTACTGTACATTATAGAACAGCATTATGAATATGAAAAATACCTGCTGTATTGTTTCTGCGCAGCTCTGGCTGGCTCTTGCCTCTCTGTGTGTGCTGGATCAAGATCATGTGGACCGGCTGTCCTCAGGCCGCTGGATGGGCAAAGATGGCCAGCAGAAACAGATGGTAAAGCACCATACATTTTAACAGCTCTCAGAGATGCAGTAGAAGTGAAAAACACGTCCTGCTTACTTCACTGTTAAAACACTCTCCAATCCCTTTTTTTTTTCTCTCCACAGCCTATGTGTGACAATCATGACGATGGTGAGACTGCAGCCATCATCTTGTGTAATGTGTGTGGAAACCTGTGTACCGACTGTGACCGTTTTCTTCATCTGCACCGCCGCACCCGCTCCCACCAGAGACAGGTAAACTCCCATTTCCATGACTGGGGAGGAAGAAGAAGCAGCAAATCCATAGAAATTCTCCTAATCAGGACAAATTTAAAGGGATTTCATACAGATGAGTTGATTTAATTTGTCTGTCTTTTAAAGATTTTTTTTTGGGGGGGGGCTTTTTTCACCTTTATTGGATAGGATGTCCTATCCAATAAAGGTGAAAAAAGCCCCAGGGATCCCAGAAGTCCGCTATTTAGCGGAATTCCGCTATTTTTCTAGCCAAAGTGGTGGTGGTGGTTTTTTTTTTTTTTTTTAATCTCTTGTATATCCGTTAAAAATATGTTTGTTTAAGTAAAATGACCAGCAGAATACGTTCTGATTTGGTTTGCTTGTTTAGCGATGTTTTTTTGTCAGCTTCATTTGTTCTCGTTGACATTCAGGAACACTCGGAAGTTAAATTGATGTAAATACCGCGAGACTGTACGCGATAGAATGAGAAAACAATATGGCTGCGCCCATTTGCTAGAAAATGTGTTTTAACTCCGTTCGTGCTTTTGTTTCTAATGCGTTGAACTTAATTCAGTATGCAGGGCTGTGAAATTTCTGCGGATTCTGTCGCGAAAAAATCTTCACAAAACGTCTATTTTTGCATTAAAAATCATTGGGGGGGGGTCTAGTCGGTTTTAATCGCCTTGCACGAGACCGGCGGCTCAATACAGCCGGACTCACGGAGTTTTATGCCAGCTGAGCGTGGAACACGTCTTGACTGCGACTCAGGAGCAGTGTTGCCAGATTGGGCGGTTTCAAGTGCATTTTGGTGAGTTTTGAACATATTTTGGGCTGGAAAACGTCAGCAGTATCTGGCAACACTGCTCAGGAGTGCATGACAGAGCTAAAAATAGCTATTGCGTGACCTGGCACCGCGTACGTGAATTTTGTACTTACAGGGTGCAAGATCAGACATAGTTAAGATGCCATCAAAAAGGAAAGCTAAGGAGGTGTTTGAGAGAGATGCAAAGAGGGCTAGAAAAGAACACAGACAGACTGAAGGAAAAGATGAAAAAGAACAAGTTTGCAAAACTGAAAGAGATGGTGTTAAAGAAAAGAAAATGAAAAGACTTTCATTAGATGCTTTTTGACAGACTATGAACATTTTGTAAATAGCTTTAATAGAGGAATGCAAATACTATAGAACTAATAACTAATAGCCTTACTGAAAGATGAATTGAAAGAAATAGCTGGGAGTGATGCAAAGAGGAACAGAAGGAGCCAGAAGTAAAAGAAAAGATGTAAATAATATATTAGATAAGAAACATTAATTTTTTTAAACTTTTGCTCTGTAGACAAGAGACATTGTGACAGATTCTTGGAAAAAAACAGGACATAATACAAGAATTAAGTGTAATTTGGAAGACAACAGGTATCTCTCACTTAAATATTGAGCATGATTTTTCACAAAGTCATTTTGAAAGGCCCATCAAAGTTTTCTTTTATTAACATTTCTTTAAATTATTTACACATTTTTTTTACTTTTATTTTGATTAAGAGATAAAATACATAGGCACTTATTAGATATTTCAAGGTATTTTACATGGATCTTTCATTTTAAAAGAGAAAACTGTTGATAGGTATTTTATATGGCAAAATGAAGACCAAGACTAGTCAAATATTTACTTGTTGAGATCAATTTTTTACTTGCAGGAAATGCTCAGAATACACCATATAACACCTAAAATGGCTTGGTGTCTGGGGCCCTGCGGGCCCCAGACCCCCGGCTTATGCTGGGGGGCTGTGCCCCCCAGACCCCTCCTTTTCCTCACATTTCTTATTTACAATTTTACAGCCCTGAATATGTCGTGGAAAAAAGACATCGTCCATAAAAGAGATAGCGGAACAGTGTCCGGGTTAGAAGAAGTACATTCTTCAAAGCTACATTTTCATCTAATTTTTATAAATAACAAATTTTTTTTGCCACTTATGTCATTGATTATAAAATATGGCATCAAATAGATACACATTATTGTTAAATTCTGTTGCTTTTCTATGTTAAATCTATGTAAAAAATGTGTTCTATAGCATCTTTAAATGTTAAAATCTCAACAGCTTCAGGGGGCTTGCAGCCCCCTTGACCCCTGCTGATAGTTTCTTACATTCCTCTATTTTTTTCAATTACTGTTGGGATCCCTGAGTGTAGAGACAGGAAATGAGTGGGAGAGAGATGGGGAGGGATCGGGAAATGACCTCGGTTCGGAATCAAACCCGGGTCCCCGGATTTATGGTATGGTGCCTTATCCACCTGAGCCACAACGCCCCCAATTTGTCTGTCCTTAAAAAAAAAAAAAATCATATCAGCTAATAATGATTTTCCTTTTTCCATGACAAACAACAAATTAATTGAAAAATTAAATAAAGGCACAAAAAACCTGAAATTTTGTTAGTTGTAGCTTCAGAGCTCAAGATGACAATCTACATCCCCCAAAATAAATATACTACTAATAAGTCAGTGTTGATGAGTTTGAGACCGTCAAACAGTAAATAGTAAATAATAAAAATGCAGTAAACAGTGCTAATTGAAAACTAGCAGCATGTTATAAAGCATTGTTTTATGCTCAATTATTAACATATTTACATTTTTTATATTAATTATATATTGCATTTTTAATGGGCTAAACTTGCCACTCACACGAACTGTGTTTGTGCATTTGTGAGACCGTTGATCGTATTGTTTGCAGGTGTTTAAGGAAGAAGAGGAAGCCATTAAGGTTGATCTCCATGAAGGCTGTGGAAGAACCAAACTCTTCTGGCTTATGGCACTGGCTGACTCGAAGACCATGAAGGCCATGGTGGAGTTCAGGGAGCACACAGGTAACGTCTCCCTACACCTCTTGTTACTTTATGTTGTGTTTGTAGAAATTGACCAAAAGAGTGTCCATTTCTTATTATTCATGGACATTCCTTTGTGGCCTTAAGTGACCGGCTCATGTGTTTCAGGTAAACCTGCTTCAAGCAGTTCAGATGCCTGCCGCTTCTGTGGCACCAGGAATGGCACGGAGTTGTCTGCAGTGGGGAGCGTGTGCTCAGACCCAGACTGTCAGGTAAAATCTGAGCACTTCTCACAAGATAATAAATGCACATTGCCATGCTAGTATTTGTCAAATACAGTAAGTAGCATGTCATTAGCAACATGACCACAGTTTGTCTGTGATTGTTGCGCGTGTGTGTAGGAGTATGCAAAGTTGGCCTGCAGTAAGACTCATGTGTGTGGTCACCCTTGTGGCGGGGTAAAGAATGAGGAGCTGTGCTTGCCCTGCCTGCACGGCTGTGACAAGAACACCGGCTGTCTGAAACAGGATGCTGATGACATGTGCATGATCTGTTTCACTGAGGCTCTGTCTGCTGCTCCCGCCATCCAGGTACTGCACCATGGGACAAGTGGTTATTTCAGTATTCATATTGTAAAGTGGACACTCGGTATGACCTGTCGATCCTTCTCTCTTTATTCTCAGTTGGACTGCAGCCATGTTTTCCATCTTCAGTGTACACGTAGAGTCCTGGAAAACCGCTGGCTGGGGCCCAGGATAACCTTTGGTTTCATGGCCTGTCCAATCTGTAAGGTATGTAATCACGCCAAGCGGAGTGTCATGGTTTGCATGAAGAGCAAATTTTCTTTGACGGTGTACTTTACTAATTCCCAACATTTATTGATGATCTTGCATGTTTTCTGTTCCCAGAACAAAATTAACCACTCTGTGATCAAAGATCTGCTGGATCCAATTAAAGAGCTCTATGAAGATGTGAGAAGAAAAGCTTTAATGAGACTGGAATATGAAGGGCTGCACAAGAGTGAGGCCATCACCATGTCCGGGGCTCGATTTTACAATGACCCTGCTGGATTTGCTATGAATAGATATGCTTACTACGTTTGCTATAAGTGCAAAAAGGTTAGCTCCACAAGATTTGTTTAGTAGCTTACAATATAAAATTAGTATTTTAATGAAAACTGTCTCTCATTTAATGTTGCATTGTTGTCAGTGAATGGCTAATTCAATAACATAGCAGAATGCAGCTGACTGATAATGAGAAAAGAATAAATACCACCTTATTTTAAGTTGGAAAAGAGGATAATTTTGTGAGCAAAAACAGGTGTGAGGTCAAGCAGAACAGATCTTGTATTATGTGAAGGCTAAGTGTGCTGAAATCGAATTAAGAAGAACAGCTTTATTCATCACACGCTTGTGAAATTCCTCTCTGGATTTAACCCATCTGAAGCAGTGAACACACACACACGTGAGCAATGAGCGCGCACACATACCCAGAGCAGTGGGCAGCCATGCTAACAGCGCCCGGGGAGCAGTTGGGGGTTAGGTGCCTCGCTCAAGGGCACTTCATCCCAAAGCCGTCCCATATTAACCTAACCGCGTGTCTTTGAACACTAATGCCATCTGTTCAAGTTCATGTTTTGAAGTGTGGAAACCAGCCCCTGAAGTTGTCTCAGAATGAGATCTGTTGATTTTTCGCAGGCTTATTTTGGTGGAGAAGCACGCTGTGACGCAGAGGCAGGACAGGGAGACGATTATGACCCCAGTGAGCTCATCTGTGGTGCATGCTCAGATGTGTCCAGGGCACAGGTAAGTAAAAAAATGATTCAGATAGAAGTGTGTGTACACATGCACTTTTTTATTCAGGGAGGATGGATAGCAGCTGTGAAGAAACTTGTACGAAGAAGATTCTTCATTTTCTTTTCACTTTCGCAGATGTGCTCCAAACATGGAACAGACTTTCTTGAGTATAAATGCCGTTACTGCTGTTCTGTTGCGGTGTTTTTCTGCTTTGGGACCACACACTTCTGCAATGCCTGTCATGATGACTTCCAGAGAATGACCAGTATCCCCAAAGAAGAGCTGCCTCATTGCCCTGCTGGTAAATTTAAATTCCTTTAAAATGTACACTAAATTTAATTTAATTACATTTTGAGTTATGAAATATGTGTCTTTGACAGGCCCTAAGGGTAAACAGCTGGAGGGGAGTGAGTGTCCCCTGCATGTTGTGCATCCTCCAACTGGGGAGGAATTTGCACTGGGCTGTGGTGTGTGCAGAAATGCTCATACCTTCTAAATTTCTGGGTCCTATGTAAGTTGCTGTTCGAGTCCCTGTTTTATGTGCAACGGCAGACTCCTGCTTCAGCCCAGTCTGAGAGGAATGTCTGGATACCTGGCTTTGAGAAAGCAGTGATGCAGCACCGTGCTTTGAGATTCTGCCTCTCTCTCAGCAGACCCTGAAGAACCCAGGAAAATGTAAAACTGTGGAGAAAAAAAAAAAACCTTGTGACGTGTCTGCATGCAGCCGTTGTAACCCTCGGCTCCCTTAAACGTTGCTCACCACCTGATCACTGAAGTGTACCAGTTTGGAAACTGACTCTTTTTTTCTTAATCCTGTACAGTATTCTCTGTTGAGTGCATTATGGCTTAGCAGAAAAGACTTCAGTTCAGATTATATATGTGGACTGTCAAGAATGTTATGATGGCAGGAAAATAGTGTACGATTTATCTAATCTTGTATATAATGATAATATCCAAAATAGGTGTATTCAGATGTTGCTACTCTACACTTCAGTTTTGTTTAATATTCTGGGTTTTGTTTTGAGCCAGAACTTTTAATGAAGTGCAATACTGGGTGTGCCTCCTATCTTGCAGCTGTAAACATGGGGAATGTATGTCAATAAAGCAACTGTACATTTTTATACAGTAATACACGCTGCTGTGTTTTCACCTGGCAAATATAGCATCATCTGTGTGCTCAGAAATCTTTGATGGGCCTACATCTGTCACGTGTGGGGGTTAACAGGAACCCTTTCAACTCTGCGATTATATAATGTGGTACAAAACCATTTTCTGTCTTTTTAAAACCATAAAAGGTGAGTAAGTTCTATTATTGTATTGTGAAAATAGAACACCAAAATCTTTGGGATGGGGCCAGTCTACACACCTAAAAAGATTAGACATTGTGAACCTTTTGGAAGTGTGAGAATGTGTGCAAGTGTGATAAACAGCTGCTGTAAAAGAAAATAATGCTACCTGTAAATCTGCTCTGTATTGTCTGTGGTGGATAGAGTTGGGTGGTAATAAACCAGATCCTCTGTTCTGCAAGGTACATTACAAATGTGTCGTTGTCGTCGTTTTTTTTTTTTTTTCTCTCTCTCCTGAAATAATTAACTTTGGCACTTGCACGTGTTTACAATATTTTAACATCACAGAGTGAAATTACCAAAGAAGTTTACATTGGTAGCCAGAATATATGATTTAAACTAATACAATAGTGTAAGAGAGCATGATTTATGCAACTGAATAATGGTAGTGTTCATCATTTGACCTGGGGATGTACTACACCATCCACAGTCCTAAAGTTTGTTCCACTAATCAAAGACTTCATCATAGGAATACTAACCACTCTAAACTTTGCTTTCCAACCTGCTTCACCATAGTTGCTCTGTTAGGGAGGAGGAAAAGATTGTGCTCGGTACTGTAAAACATTTTAACCCAAATCCACCCACATGGTCACCTTGTAGTTGGTCCACCTTGGCCGGCTTAAACATTTTTTTTTTTTAAATAAAATAAAAATGGGATACCGGTATGTCATCAGCAGTGACCAGTCATGATGTTGAATAGGAAGACAAAAACTAGCCAAAAAAATATTCTATCTACCAGTCACCTTTATTATGAAACCATTGGACTTGTCTTCAAAGGCATTTCGAAGAATGAATAAGTAAGTAATCCAGTTATTACGTATACAACTGCTACTAATAGGCTGCACAAATCTACAGTCTGGGCTGGAAAGAAGCCAGCCTCACCCTCTGCTTCATCTCTTCCATTACAGCATTGTACTTGGTTTCAACAAAAGAAAAATTAGAAGCCTTTGTCACATGTATACTTAACCACAGTGAAATTCCTCCTCTGCATTTGACCCATCTGAAGCAGTGAATACACGCATGCACACAAATGAGCAATGAGCGTGCACACATACCCAGAGCAGTAGGCAGCTAAGTTACAGCACCTGGGGAGCAGTTGGGGGTTAGGTGCCTTGCTCAAGGGCACTTCAGCCATGATACAGAGGGAAGGAAAAGTGCTGTTCATTCACTCAACTCCCCTCACATTTTTACTGCCGGTCCTGGGAATCAAACCAGCAACCCTTTGGGCCTAAGGCTGCTTCTCTAATATTCAGGCCATTATCCATGTTTCATAAATTACATTTTATATTTATTTAGTTGTGCATTTCGTTTAAAAGAAGAAATATTTGTATGCCCCACTATGCATGAGATTTGTATTAACTACTTAAATACTAAGGGCCCATATGGTCTCCATATATAAAGATTTTCGGAACAACCCACTTTAACCCAAATGAGCCTCAGTATTAGTATTAATCATTCATGTTCAGTAAGTGCTTTATTCTTCTCAGAGCAGAGTTGGATCCTGAGCCTCTGCCAGAAAGACTGGGCCTTGGACAATTTAGCTGTCACCTACCGTGTAATGATTGTGGGAGGAAACCCACATGAGAAGAACAGGTGGAACTCCACACAGACACCAACCAGAGCTCAGGATCAATCCAGGAAGACTGGAGCTGTGAGGCAACATTGCTACCCACTGCACCACACAGATGTCAGAGCCCATACCCACAGAATCGAACAAGTCCACTTGTAATCCTATGGGCCCCAAAAAGCCATGCTGGCTGGGAAGTAGTAAAGTAGGAGTAAAGTTCTTACTACTTAACTTAATCCATCCATCTGTATCTGTAGCCGCTTATCCTGTCCTACAGGGTTGCAGGCAAGCTGGAGCCTATCCCAGCTGACTATGGGTGAGAGGCGGGGTACACCCTGGACAAGTCGCCGGGTCATCGCAGGGCTGATACAGAGACAACCATTCACATCTACGGTCAATTTAGAGCCACCAGTTAGCCTAACCTGCATGTCTTTGGACTGTGGGGGAAACCCATACGAACACCAGAGCATTTTTTAAGGATTTTCCACTAGGAGACCAACTGGTCTGGGCAATACAATCACAGGCCCCAGAGTCCATGAGGCTGCACCGCTGCGGCATATTCTGTGATGCAAATTGCCGCATTACGAATCCTCGTTTCAGCCAGCATAATATCAACATAGTTAATGCAGTGCCAAGTTACCATAACTTCATAAATATGGTAAAATACTAAAATTACACTATGAGTTTAAGTTATTGTTTTATCAACTTTCATAATATTATGTATTTTAAGAAAGTGAAAAATAAGAAAATCTTCAATTTTATTGCTCAGTGTGAAAAATAGTATCAAATAACTGTATATTTAGTCTATAATTTGGAAATTGGAACAGTCTTGACAACCTGTCTGTGAAGATTCTCAGTCATCCAGGTCATGGTAAACTGTGGGTGGTAAAAGAGAGCAACTGGACTTGCTTGAAGATTCTTGAAGACGTTTCACCTCTCATCCGAAAGGCTTCGCCTTTCGGATGAGAGGTGAAACGTCTTCAAGAATCTTCAAGCAAGTCCAGTTGCTCTCTTTTACCACCCACAGTTTTGACAACCCAACTTCAATATTTCTTAAACATTCCAATCCAAAGAAAACAGTCTTATGAATTTCTCTGCAACAGTCTACGCACCAACTAATGTTAATGGCTTAACCTGATTTGCAACCTCGTGTGGCACCTCTAAATCTGGGCTGCCAACTCTCACGCAATGAGCGTGAGACACACGCATTTGACTGTCTTCACACGCCATACCTCCGATTTCTCACGCTGAAAAAAATCTAGTTTATCTATCTAATCTAGGCTACCCATTGCGTCGCGCCAACCACTTGCGATCGATCAATTATGCCTTACGCACGGCTAAACAGGCAAAAAGGTGTTCCCTTCTGTACACACTCCCCTATGGTAGGTGGCGCATCTAATGATGCTGCACTCGCCGGAAGTTGGATAATTGCCCACCGTCAATTTAGAGGAAGAGGAGGGAGAAGGAGGTGTCTGAGTTGAAGACGGGTGTTTCAGACAGGTTTGTACATATGCACGCCAATGTGTGGCGTTATTGGCATAATTATGAACTTATATAAAGTTTCTTAATCATTTTAGCCTATAAGTGTTGTGAGAATATTTAATGCCATATTGAGAGCTGTGTACTAGGCATGCTAAATCATTATAGGCCTCCTGCCGTGCCGCAGCCTCTATCTTCCCCAACAAGCAGCACGGGAAAGCACCTCCTTAGCACATGTTTATTAAGCGCACTTCTTCGAAGCCTTTCGGATGAGAGGTGAAACGTCTTCAAGCAAGTCCAGTTGCTCTCTTTTACCACCCACAGTTTTGACAACCCAACTTCAATATTTCTTAAACATTCCAATCCAAAGAAAACAGTCTTATGAATTTGGACCAGCAATTCAAGCATCTCCCATAATCCCATTTCAGTTTTACCTTTCAGCATCAATCTAACATAACTTGGTCTCCCAGTGAAGCTGGTTTGGCATTGACTAGGAGACCAAATCTGGCCGCAGCAAACTCCGCACAGAAAGGCCCTTGCCGGCCACTGGGCTTGAACCCAGAACCTTCTTGCTGTGAGGCAACAGTGCTAACCACTACACCACCGTGCCACCCTTACTTAACTTTATAAGATTTATAAATGTTTATCAATACAGAATACAGGTACAGAAATGAGTGTTTTAATGATTTTATACATCAGTGTCATATTAAACAAATGTACTCTGCTGTTTATATGAAGGTTAAGTCATGCACCTCATTTTGAAGTACTGTCTCTTGAACAGTAAAACGATTCTTTAGTTATGTTTATGTACAAAGCCATCAATCTACACGCCTGCACACTAGGGTGGTCCCAAATTTTTTTTTTTTAGGATTTTGGTACGACCACCTTACCTTTTTTTTTTTTACATTGCCTAAAAGAAGTTATTGTGCGAAATTTGGTTAAGCTTGAACAATGTTTAGAGGTGCCACAAAGCCATTAAAGTTTTCGCTCAAGACACAATATAAAATAACGTGGCTTATTAGCTGTTTCATATTAATACAAACAATACAGTAATATAACTTCCTGTGTTCAAAGTAACAATAGCTATTACTTGTCTGCGATTTTCTAAACCCTTCGGTATTATGGTATCTTGTGGAGATAAAAGAACACACTAAGGACTTCCCTAGCAGAAGGAAGCTTTCTCCCAGACAGTTCCTTGGAAGTGGGACCAATTAACCAAACATAATTGTCCTTTCTGGTGTTGTGCTTTGCACCACCGGTACTACTTGTATTACTGTTGCTAGCCATCTGAAAAACATAGAAAGAAAAACATTCACAACTTCATCAGCATATTACGATCAGTGCTCATTGTTTAAGAACCCCTTAGTGCAGGCATCACCAAAGGGCGGACCTCGGTCCGGATCCAGACCCAGTGATTGTTCTGTCCGGACCCGTGACCAATGGTAAATTCACGAGATTAAGTAATTTTCATGAAGCATTATTTTGGACGGTCGTGGCTATTGACAGTGGGCGCTGCTACTCCAGTTAATACAACAATAGCTTCACTCAGTTGAGCCAATAAAATCATTAGTTTACCCAGCGCACCACAGCAGAGCAACGAGCAGAGAGGAAGAGAGTGAAGTTAAAGTGCCATTCCACCATTGGATGTATTCTTTGGCATAAAATACAATATATTTTATGACAACATGACTAGACAGAGAAATCTTTTAGCTTCAAAATGATGTATCAAACATCATTTTTTGACAACGACAAGTAAAATTAATTTTGCGACCAAAGTCACCTACCCTTTTAATTTCCGCACGGTAGTGAAACGTGATGTCATCGGTAGGTTCCCCTTCTTGTGTACCACGTCACGTGTGACGTGGCACAGATTATCAGCAATGGCGGATAGAACGTGATTTCCACTTGTCGATTGCTGTGCCGATATTCACCATCGACCGTCTCCTTTGGGCATCACTTGCTATTTTCCTTCGCTTCTTTTCCGAAGCTGACAATCGCGTTCTATCCGCCATTGCTGATAATCTGTGCCACGTCACACAAGAAGGGGAACCTGCCGATGACATCACGTTTCACTACCGCGCGGAAATTAAAAGGGTAGGTGACTTTGGTCGCAAAATTAATATACTTGTCGTTGTCAAAAAATTATGGTTGATATATCATTTTGAAGCTAAAAGATTTCTCTGTCTAGTCATGTTGTCATAAAATATATTGTATTTTATGCCAAAAAAATACATCCAATGGTGGAATGGCACTTTAAGAGACAACCGACCGAGACAACATGGCTTGCTCCAAAAGGCGGCGGAAAGTAGACAAGGAAAATCGTTGTTTTAAAGATGAATGGATGGAGAAATATATGTTCATTCTTCCGGCGAGCAGTTCGAAACCAGTGTGCCTCATATGCTCCGAAAACGTGGCATTAATTAAAAGCGGCAACGTGAAGCGCCACTACGAAACAAAGCACAGCTCTTTTGAGCAAAGTTATCCCCTGAAGTCTGAGCTGAAGGCACGCAAAATAACCCAACTGCAAGCACAGTATGACAGGTCTACCCGACTCATCACACATACATTTACAGCCCAGCAACGTGCAAACGAATGTTCCTTAAAAGTAGCGTGGATTTAGGAGCAACATAAACACATTGGAGTGTGTTCCCTGGTCTAATCAAAGGAGCACTGCACACCTTGACTATGTTTGGATCGACTTACAGCTGTGAGTCAGCTTTTTCCACAATGAACATTGTCAAAACCAAGTACCGTTCTAGGCTCAACAATGAACACCTACATATCTGCATGAGAATGGCACTCCAACCAAGATTTAAATTACTGGCAGGTCAGCCACATGCCCGTTTTTCTCATTAAGAAGAGTAAAAGAAGAATTAAAAGAGAAAAGTTCAAAGAAAAATGTTCTGTTTGCATCCCCCCCCCCCCCCCCCCAAAAGCCACTTGTTTTCTGAAGATGTGGACTTTTTTTTCTTGAAAATTAGGCCCTCATTTTTTTTTAGGCTGGGACCTCCTTATTTTAAGAACAAAGAAGAGAAAATGTGAAGTCAGTGCTCTGTTTGCACTTTTTAGTTACTGTTTTCTGAGTTGACTTTTTTACTTGAAGTGTAGGCCTTCAATTCTTCAGGTTGGGACCTCTTTAATTTAAGAGAAAAAGGAGTTATTCCACTCTGTTTGCACTTTTTTATTTTATTCTGAGGTTTCTGTTTTTTTAATCTGAAATAAAGGCCTTGAATTTATTTTCCTGGGACTACTTTTATTTATGGTAAAAGAGATAGTTGTGCACTCAGTTCATTTCCTGCATTGGAAATGAACAATAAATATTGTTGAAACCATATGAAAATGTGGACATAGGGGAAGGCTATAAGACACAAGCTGGACTTCGGTTCGGACCTTCTACTTGGACAAAATTTAATAGCTGGACCTCAGTGACTTAATTGAATACCCCTGCCTTAGTGCATGAAAGTTAACCTTCTATCAGTCTATAAACTCTTCCTGCCTCTTCTTTTTCATAGAAGTGGCATATTCCCTCTAGAACTGTGACTTTTTGGGGGTTTGAGATCTTCTCTGCAACAGTCTACGCACCAACTAATGTTAATGGATTAACCCGATTTGCAACCTCGTGTGGCACCTCTAAATCTGGGCTACCAACTCTCACGCAATGAGCGTGAGACACACGCATTTGACTGTCTTCACACGCCATACCTCCGATTTCTCACGCTGAAAAAAATCTAGTTTATCTATCTGATCTAGGCTACCCATTGCGTCGCGCCAACCACTTGCGATCGATCAATTATGCCTTACGCACGGCTAAACAGGCAAAGAGGTGTTCCCTTCTGTACACACTCCCCTATGGTAGGTGGCGCATCTAATGATGCTGCACTCGCCGGAAGTTGGATAATTGCCCACCGTCAATTTAGAGGAAGAGGAGGGAGAAGGAGGTGTCTGAGTTGAAGACGGGTGTTTCAGACAGGTTTGTACATATGCACGCCAATGTGTGGCGTTATTGGCATAATTATGAACTTATATAAAGTTTCTTAATCATTTTAGCCTATAAGTGTTGTGAGAATATTTAATGCCATATTGAGAGCTGTGTACTAGGCATGCTAAATCATTATAGGCCTCCTGCCGTGCCGCAGCCTCTATCTTCCCCAACAAGCAGCACGGGAAAGCACCTCCTTAGCACATGTTTATTAAGCGCATTTTTAGTTTGTTTACTGTATGTTATCATACTTTATGACTTTATTTGAAGCCATACTGGAAATGTTGTAAAATAAAGCAAGTAAGAGATATTACAAATGCAAGAAGAGACATTAGCCACCATACCTATTGTTTATTTACAGGGTATTTATTTTTAATTACTTATGATGTATGTAATTGCTCAGTTAAAGTAAATAAAGCATGGTCACCTGTAATATCAAAGAACTTGAACTTGTTGTGAATAATTAAAAAAAAAACCAGAACAATATACTGAGGAGACAGGGTTTCAAAGAGGGCAAGACAGGTAGAGAATATTTGTCAGATAACAGGCCCTGATGAATGCTCTATTACTAATAAGAAACATAGATAAGAAATAAGGCGGCACGGTGGTGTAGTGGTTAGCGCTGTCGCCTCACAGCAAGAAGGTCCTGGGTTCGAGCCCCGGGGCCGGCGAGGGCCTTTCTGTGTGGAGTTTGCATGTTCTCCCCGTGTCTGCATGGGTTTCCTCCGGGTGGTCCGGTTTCCCCCACAGTCCAAAGACATGCAGGTTAGGTTAACTGGTGACTCTAAATTGACCGTAGGTGTGAATGGTTGTCTGTGTCTATGTGTCAGCCCTGTGATGACCTGGCGACTTGTCCAGGGTGTACCCCGCCTTTCGCCCGTAGTCAGCTGGGATAGGCTCCAGCTTGCCTGCGACCCTGTAGAAGGATAAAGCGGCTAGAGATAATGAGAGATGAGATGAGACAAGTATATTAATTTTGCGACCAAAGTCACCTACCCTTTTAATTTCCGCGCGGTAGTGAAACGTGATGTCATCGGCAGGTTCCCCTTCTTGTGTACCATGTGTCGGCCTATTTTTAGACCAGGAAACCCCCAAAGTGAGAGAGTCATTTCTCCTCGTATATGGGGGCCAAAAAAATTGCAAAAATTTTTGAGTTAATCTTTCAGTTAGCTAGATTTATTGGTATTATTTTTATCGCGTTCTATCTGCCATTGCTGATAATATGTGCCACGTCACACGTCACATGGTACACAAGAAGGGGAACCTGCCGATGACATCACGCGCGGAAATTAAAAGGGTAGGTGACTTTGGTCGCAAAATTAATATGCTTGTCGTTGTCAAAAAATTATGTTTGATATATCATTTTGAAGCTAAAAGATTTCTCTATCTAGTGATACCATTTATATATGTTGTCAAAATATATTGTATTTTATGCCAAAGAATACATCCAATGGTGGAATGGCACTTTAAGTATGACCAAAATTTTTAAGCCCAACTTTGTGTGCACATTCCCGCCTATGGCCAAGGTTCAGCTTTTTGTGTTTCAATACTGTTCAAACTTAATCATTTTAATGTTTCTTGTAGCACATGCACATTTTGCTTACTGTTTAAGCATTTTATTTGTTCTTTTGCTGTTGATATTTTTCCCCATGCCAATCTTCTGCTGAACCCAGTGGTGGGGAAAGCCCTTAAATGCATAATGAATAGTCAGTGAGGGACAATCTTATTTTTGCAACAGTTATTAAAAACTTAACTTGGATGCAGGAACATCTACTAAATCCAAAATCTCCCCCCTCCCCCCCTTCATTGTCCATCTCCAGCTGGACGACTCTCAGACAAAACACCAGGATGCAGGGGGACAAGTGAATATCAAACTGAATACAAAATTCCCACTTACTGCGTGGTGTGCGGAAAATTTTGCCATCGACCCCCCCCCAAAAAAAATCTCACTCCAAGGAATTTTGAAAAGTTGCAGCCTTGTCTAAATATTAACCAATTTTTCTGAAATTTTGCTTGTTGCCTTCTTTTAGCCTATGTAAAAAAATGGTAGGGTGGTCGGAATGTTTTGGTAAAAAAAAAAAAAAATTTCCCATACATTTCGGGACCACCCTAGTGCACAGGTTTCCTCCACACCGCGCTGAGGGGAGCTGAGGACTCCCTAAAGTGAATGACTCATGAAATGGAATGACGAATGACAGGTAGTAAATTTGAACAATAAATGGTCCCTTGTCATTCAGATTCTTACAAATGGAATAACGATTGAAATCTTTAGTTTTAGACCTCCCTAGGATAAGATAAGTGGGTGCTTGGTGGGATATCAGCTTTTACAAATGGAATGACAGGGTTTCTATATGTATTGACTTACTTTGAGCTAACGTTGTCAGTGATATCACCTTTTACAAATGGAATGATGAGGTTTCTAGGTGGAATGACATACTTTGAAGCAATGTTATCAGTGATATCAAATTAACAAATGGAATGACATTGTTTCTAGGGTTAGGGTTAGGTTATAGGTGATATCACTGATAACATTGCCTCAAAGTATGTCATTCCACCTAAAAACACTGTCATTCCATTTGTAAAAGGGGATATCACTGATAACATTAGCTTAAAGTATGTCATTCCACCTGGAAACGCTGTCATTCCATTTGTAAAAGGTGATATCACTGATAACATAACCTAAAAGTATGTCATTCCACTTAGAAACAATGTCATTCCATTTCATGAGGTGAAAGCATGTCATTCCACCTACATTTCAATCGTTATTCCATTTATAAGAATCTGAATGACAAGGGACCATTTATTGTTCAAATCACTAGCTGTCATTCCATTTCAAATCAAATCAAATCAAGTTTATTTGTACAGCGCTTTTAACAATAAACATTGTCGCAAAGCAGCTTTACAGAATTTGAATGACTTAAAACATGAGCTAATTTTATCCCTAATCTATCCCCAATGAGCAAGCCTGTGGCGACGGTGGCAAGGAAAAACTCCCTCAGACGACATGAGGAAGAAACCTCGAGAGGAACCAGACTCAAAAGGGAACCCATCCTCATTTGGGCAACAACAGACAGCCTGACTATAATATTAACAGTTTTAACAGGTATAACCCTCAACTGTCCTCATGGGGCCATCCTTCACAGGAGTGGGGCGATAAAACTCCGACCAGACACAGGGCACCAGGATGGATCAAGCAGGTCCGAGGGGCAGAAGAGGCCAGCATCTCAGGCCAGCATCATTTCATGCGTCATTCACTTTAGGGAGTCCCGGGAGCTGCTGCTGTGCTCAAGGGATTTAATAGGACGTGATTTATGATGTTTTTTTTTCCCACAATGCATTGTGGGATTTGTAGTTCATACAAGCTTATGAAGAAAAGTTTTTCATAGGTTCTCGGGGTTAAATAAACTTTGGTCACGGTCTGTGTCGTATTCGGCTGATTGTCCTGAATGAATAAAACTGAAATGTTTGTGGAGGTGACTGAACGGGATATTTCCCATGATCCCTTGCGCTCCGTCACAAAAACAACAACAAGAACGCCGCCATTTTTAGAGATCCAAGGCAACTGCGACAGCTCGAGCGCAGGAATTAGGTCAACACACACACACACACAGAGAGCCGGGAGTAAGGAATTAAAACGCGGTTGTTTAAACGAGTTTAGTTAACGAGAAGCTTCAAATGCGTCACATCTTGCGCATTCAGATGTTTTGTTGCGCGGTTCCAGGCTAATCCGGGCACTTTGACGGGATCTTCACGGCTTCAGCAAGATTTCTCTACCGGTTACACAGCAGTCAGGTAATTCACTGGCTGGAGCAGCAAAACAAAATGGCTAGCGCCTGTTGTACTGAGTGAAGGTGATAACGTCAACGCGCTTGTGTTTATTTAAGTAATGACACATCCGACATGAATTAAAGTGCTAGCTGTTCCAGTCCACTCTGGAGCTTCAGCAGTCGGCTTCACCTGCACAAAACATTCAAACATGGGTTCACTTACTGGGAGATTATAATGACTATGCTGTTTACAGGTTGGCTTGTTTTCCTGAAATAAAGCAAAGCTCAACAAAATGGCATACATTAGAAATGTCTACTATCAATCCACACCAGAGGCAAGCAGTAAGAAATACACTGCCGTTCAAAAGTTTGGGGTCACCCAGACAATTTTGTGTTTTCCATGAAAAGTCACACTTTTATTTACCACCATAAGTTGTAAAATGAATAGAAAATATAGTCAAGACATTTTTTTGGCCATTTTGAGCATTTAATCGACCCCACAAATTAGGGGTGGGTATTGCCAAGGACCTCACGATACGATACGCATCACGATACTTGAGTCACGATACGATACTGCGATATCAAAATTTTGCAATATATTGTGATATTCTACATAGTTCACTGAAAAATGTGAACTGCATTATGCATCTTAAAATCCGAGTTGTGGGGGGTGTCGTGGCTCAGGTGGATAAGGCACCATACCATAAATCCGGGGACCCGGGTTCGATTCCGACCCGAGGTCATTTCCCGATCCCTCCCCGTCTCTCTCCTGCTCATTTCCTGTCTCTACACTGTCCTATCCAATAAAGGTAGAAAAAGCCCAAAAAAAATCTTTAAAAAAAATCCGAGTTGTATGTACATCAGATGATAGTGATAATTCATGGGACAAACTGAGTCAAAACAATGTAATTCAAATTATCCATGCCATTTTATTGTAACTATACAAGCGCTAGTTACAACATATTTGCAGGAACAACACACTGTCTGGAACAGATTAAAAAGTGCAGTGGGCATCTTAGGGCGTATTCACACCTACGTTGTTTGGTCCGGACCAAACAACCAAACGAACCAAATTTCCCTTGGTCTGGACCTTTTGGGTTGGTCTGAATACAAACCACCGAACTCTGGTCCGGACCAAACAAGCGGACCGAGACTGAGCTGCAAGGTCGGACTCGGTCCGGACCAAAGGAACCCTGGTGCGGACCTTTTGGAGGTGTGAAAGCAGACCGGACCTAATCTGACAGTTTTGCTTTTTTTGTACCTCGGGAGCTTCCGTCGTTTGTCGAGCATTATGGGAAACAGAGTCTTGACACTCCACCACAAAGTGCAAACACTGTTTCGGTTGTCAAGGGAACCTTACAACAGTCGTTCAGTCATTCAGACCAGTGGTAGGCTAGACTACAGAGTACAAAAAATGAGTAGGGGGCAAACGTGGGCCGAGGAAGAAACGCGTACCCTTGTGGATATATGGGCAGATGTCCACATATCTGAGCTTTTGGAGAGAACACACAAAAATGCCGACGTGTTTGCTGTATTCAGTGAGAAAATGAAGGAGAAGGGGTTCACGCGCTCCCCAGAACAATGTCGGCTAAAAGTGAAGAAACTCCGTCAGACCTACATTAAAATCAGGGACATTCTTTCAAAAAGTGGCAGTACTAGCGACGCAAAAAAGAAATTCATCTATTACGATGGATAAGGTGAATATCCCGACACATACCTCCTCCGTCTTGCGTGAAGAGCCAGAACTGTCACAACATGATGTGCGCTCATCAGCGCTATCCTCCGTAGCCGCCTTGCCCTTTGTCGTCGTCGTTGATAAATTACTTGTACAACAGCATAGTAATCGCACAATTGTGAAAACAGTAAAAACTGGAAAAAACATATAGCTTTGATGACATTAAAAAGAATAACAGCACGGAAAGCCTCCATGACTACTTTTGAACTTAACGCTTTGTGCGCGTGTCGTCTCTGACCAATAGCTGAACGACCTCAGGGCGCGTGGCTTTGTTGACAGGTTTTGGTCCGCTTACTAAAATGTACAGTGTGAAAGCGAACCGCACCAAAATGAAAAAATAAAAAAAACATTTGGTTCGGACCAAATCAAGTGAACTATCCTGGTCTGAATACACCCTTAGTCTCCCTGAGCACAATAATGAAACAAAGTGCAGTGTGGGTCAGTGTCCACACACTGAAACTGAACTGAAACCTCAGTGAATCATGTTTCTTCTGAACTTTGAGTAAATACTCAAAATAAAATGCAGTGTCTCACACACACTAAAATTGAAAATGCAAAATAAAGTGCAGCTTCTTGCCTTTGGCCTTAAATGACAAAATTAAGTTCACAGTTACAGTAAGTCACACATCACTGAAGTAGATGGGAGGACTTTGGCGCTGTCCAGTGTAGTTTGCTTCGGGTCGGGTTTCGGTGGCTCCGGCTGAGCTAATATGTCGGGGTGGTGTCGTGCTAAGTAAGTTCGCAAGTTTGTTGTGTTACCTGAATATCTAATTGGAGCGAAACAGGTTTTGCAGAGTGCGTACTCTTTGTCCGGCTCACTGTTTTTTCTCCTTTCATTTGGAATCCAAAGTGCCTCCAAACATCTGCCTTAAAGTTCGGTGGCGTCTCTAGGTTTACGTTAACAGCCATGCTTGCTTGTTTTTTTTCCCTCACTGCAACCACCGGGAAAAAAAGAGAAGACGAAGAGTGCCTTGCAGTGAGGTAGCGGCACAGCGACACCTTGCGGAGCGGAGGTGTGGAAGTCGTACTGGATTTACAACCCGTCTGAAACATGATTTATTATTTGAAAAAATATCGATATTCAAATTTTGAGTATCGATATTGAATCGGAAGACAAAGTATCGCGATATATCGCCGTATCAATATTTTTGCACACCCCTACCACAAATGTGATGCTCCAGAAACTCAATCTGCTCAAAGGAAGGTCAGTTTTATAGCTTCTCTAAAGAGCTAAACTGTTTTCAGCTGTGCTAACATGATTGTACAAGGGTTTTCTAATCATCCATTAGCCTTCTGAGGCAATGAGCAAACACATTGTACCATTAGAACACTGGAGTGATAGTTGCTGGAAATGGGCCTCTATACACCTATGTAGATATTGCACCAAAAACCAGACATTTGCAGCTAGAATAGTCATTTACCACATTAGCAATGTATAGAGTGGATTTCTGATTAGTTTAAAGTGATCTTCATTGACAAGAACAGTGCTTTTCTTTCAAAAATAAGGAAATTTCAAAGTGACCCCAAACTTTTGAATGGTAGTGTAAGTAAAAACGTGTGTGTGTGTATATATATATATATATATATATATATATATATATATAAAATGTCAAGTCAAATATGCTATACATGCTCGACATACAGCACAGATGAAATTTCAGTCCTCTCTGATCCACGGTGCAAACAGGCAATACAATAAGGGTTGTTTTACAATCAGGGTACGCAAGCTAAAAATCACATTTAACGCTTATTATCTTCAATATCAAAAGGCTTGACTAAATAAACTTGGTTATTTATTGTAGCCCTGTGATAGCTCTATTTACCATGCAAAAAAAATTTGGTGATGCCGTTATTTTTGGTGAATGTATGGCAATATGTCATATTTAGCAAAATTACTCGTGTCATTTAGAAAAAGTGTTTTTTTTGACCACAGGTAGCTCCAAAACGGATGCACTTAAATCATTCTTTATACCATAAAACAAATATTTGGTTCCATATCATTGGAAACATAGTTAACGTTGAATGCCAGTAAGTTTTCAGACTATTTTGATCAAATTAGTATGTAATTGTGTTAAAAAAAATGTCCTCTCCGAGACAGCTAATTTTTCAATATAAAATAACATATCTAAAATGATTATTTTCTTCCTAAAATGTGGTCAAGATATTGGGACATAAATATTAGAGACAACTAACACAAAGCTTACAGCCTTATATTTAAAAGCACTATGGAAGTAGTGGATTCTGAATTGTCCAAAAAAAAAAAAAAAAGTCCTCTCCGAGAATCACTTCATTTGTTTCTCCCAGCCCTGCTTAAAGCTACACTTAATCTTGTTATAATACAAACTATTACACATGCCTATCTGCTCTTTAACTTGTCCTTCACTTAAAAACTGGTACAAGAACCAGTTTGAATCAATTTGAATTTTGGACCCCTGTGACACAAACTTTATACCCTGATTGTAAAACAACCCATAAATAAAAATAGAATAACTGAAATAAACAATATAAACACTCTAGATAAGAAATAGACATAGACTAAACACTCATATATACATACAAATTGGAGCAAAGGGACATAAAATAAACAGTCATGGGCGCTTGAGGTATAGCAGGTAAACATGAAATAAGCAGTATAAACTAAACTAATAGCTGTTAAGGTGAGGGAGTGCAAATGAGCGAGGTAAAGTGAAATGTGCAGTCCCTGAGTTCAGTGTGCAAATGAATGTTGGGGGGGACTGTGAGGGTGACATGATGTCAGATGCTGAAGGGGGGGCAGGGGGGTGTACGGGCAGAATCTGTGGCAGAGGGGGGAGGGAGTTGAGCCTCCTGACCGCCTGGTGAAAGAAACTGTCCTTGAGCCTGCTGGTTTTGGCCCAGAGACTCCGCAGTCTCCTCCCCGACGGCAGCAGGCTGAAGAGGCTGTGAGATGGGTGACCTGCAATGGGTCACCTGCAATCCTGATGGCTTTGACACCTTTCTTGATTTCATGAAGTAGAGCGGCGGCTACAATTATTGACACCTTAGGCCCTGTCCACACGGCAACGGATTCAGGTGAATCTGATAAAATTGTTTATTGTTTCGGCCTGGTGTCCACACAGCACCGGCGTTTTGGGTGCCCCAAAACGAAATCTTTTGAGAACGGGTTCCAGAGTGGAAAAATCTGGCAACGGCGCCGTTGCGAAATCGTCTGTTTGAGTAGAACGGATTTGTTTACGATGACGTCACAACCACATGACTGTGAGTGCTTGGGTAGAAGTGTAACGAACTCGATGCGAGTTGTCAACAAATCCTATAACTTGGTTCATGAAACGCGCTTACAAAATATTTTCACTGTGAATATTTATTGTGTAATGGTGCAAAGTGAGAGAGAGAGAGAGAGCAAGTGAGAGAATAGCCCTTAGGGCAGTCTTTAGTCCAAACACTGCGAAAGCAGTATAACCAAAACCGCGCACTGCCCATGCGCTTTCCAAAAACAAAAACAATCCCGCCAGCAAAAATAGGGAAAAAAAAGAAGCGATCTCACCTCTTCAGATGTTGGTTTAAGTCCGACAATACATTCCTCAAAAAGGGCGTAGAAGAACAAAGTAATCCATCAGCGTGTAGCATTCAATTTATTCCGGACCATTAAAGAATTCTGGAGGATATCAGAATGTTGGCGTACCGGCTTCCATCTACCCCCGTTCATTCTTCTTTCCGCGTCGCCATTCAAAAAACGAGCACGCGATTTAAAGGGACTATATCCATAGGATAGGGAGTGAGAAGGTGTGTGTGTGTGTGTGTGTGACAGTGACAGGGAAGAACCTAGGCTCATGCTCGCCCTGAATTTCTCTTAAAATGAAGGCAGAAGAACGTTCAGCGCCTGGCCAGGCTTTCTATGTATTAATTTACATAGACGTTTTAATATGAAATATAAATAAGTGTCTTATACAATAGATACTATTTTACGCTACTGATTAATAATCAAAACTTTGTGGCTGATGCTACAGAAGAAGGGGTTTATGTGCATGCGTCCTACTTCTATTGTTCTGGTGTCTCTGATGGGACCGTCTTACAGCGCACGTAGAGGTGTGGCATGTGTATTGCATCGTTTTCAGCAAGCGTTGCGTTGCCATATGTACCTGATATTTTACTGATCCGTTGCCCATGTGGACGCGATATTTAAAAAAAAAAAATCTCGTTGTTGTGTGGATGTAGCCTTAACCATCCTTTGGCCATTGCAAAAGTATAAAAGACTTTCAATATGTAAATTGTGCATGAATAGTTACTCAAACTTCCACTGGGGGGGAAGGTTGATTCCCGATTACTTATGCCCCTTTTCCACCAAAGCAGTTCCAGGGCTGGTTCGGGGCCAGTGCTTAGTTTGGAACCGGGTTTTCTGTTTTCACTGACAAAGAACTGGCTCTGGGGCCAGAAAAACCGGTTCCAGGCTAGCACCAGCTCTTTGCTGGGCCAGAGGAAAGAACCGCTTACGTCGGGGGGGGGCGGAGTTGTTAAGACCAACAACAATAACAAGACCGCGAAAGATCGCCATTTTTAAGCGCCGAGAAGCAGCAGCTGTACAAACGCGAAGTAATTTATTATTGTTGTTGCTGCTGCTGCTTCTTCCGTGTTGTTTTTGCTTTGATATTCGCGCCAAGGTTTATGTAAACGTAGCGCCGTAACTTCCGTATACAGCGATGTAATGACGTATGTAGCGACGTAATGACGTGGCTCCGCTTAGCCCCCCGAGCTATGGAAAAGCAAACTGGTTCTCAGCTGGCTCGCAAGTTGAACGAGTTGTGAACCAGCACCAGCACTGGCCCCGAACCAGCCCTGGAACTGATTTGGTGGAAAAGGGGTATTAGTGTATCAGAGCACGTGAGACTGTTCCACAGTTTCATGTTTATTTGTATAGCACTTTTAACAATAAACATTGTTGCAAAGCAGCTTTCCAGAATTTGAATGACTTAAAACATGAGCTAATTTTATCCCTAATCTATCCCCAATAAGCAAGGAAAAACTCCCTCAGACGACATGAGGAAGAAACCTCGAGAGGAACCAGATTCAAAAGGGAACCCATCCTCATTTGGGCAACAACAGGCAATATGACTATAACATTAACAGTTTTAACTTTTTTTGCTGATGTTATCTCCCCCCCCAAAAAAAAAAAGTCACACCCTCCAATGACCACCTTTAGATTTGATTAGGCCATGTATTTGCCATGGCATTGTCTCAACAACTTTCTACAACGTCACATTTATGTGCACCCAGAGTTGCATTCATCTTTTGCTGAGATCTTGTCTCGATGACGGGAGAGTCGAGCCACTCTGTGAAGCTTTCTCCAGCACATCCCAAAGACTTTCACTGGGGTTAAGGTCAGGACTCTGTGGTGGCCAGTTCATGTGTGAAAATGATCCTTCATGCTCCCTGAACCACTATTTCACAGTTTGAGCCCTACATTTATGCCCGTGCCATCGGTGGGGGGTGGGGTGGGGAATCCATTGATATGATAACCTGGTCATTCAGTACGTTCAGGTCGTCAGCTGACTTCATTTTATTGCCGAGCCTCAAAATGACCAACTGAAACAACCCCAAATCATAACACTGCCTCCAGACGCTTGTACAGTGGCTGCTATGCTTGATGGGATGCATTGCTTCATGTGCTTCCCTTCTTACCCACGCCCATCACGCTAGAATAGAGTAAATCTGGACTCATCAGACCTCATGACCTTTTTCTATTGCTCCAGAGTTCAATCTTTATGCTTCGTAGCAAATTGAAATCTTTTTTTTCAATTATCCACATGAACAAGTGGTTTTCTTATAGACACACAGCTGTTTAATATCAATCCTCTAAGTTCTCATCACATTGTGCATGTGGGAATGCTCTTACTTTCACTGTTGAATATAGTAGAATGCACGTCTGTCAAGATTTTTTTTTTTTAATGATTTGAATTAACCAAGCGTTTAAGTGATCTTTGATCACAGTCAGTCGAGTTTTTTTTTTCTTTTCCTGACCACATTTCTTCTTTCATGAAATTGACGGTTCACCACTATCCTTCTACAACCCTGATTCCAAAAAAGTTGGGACAAAGTACAAATTGTAAATAAAAATGGAATGCAATAATTTACAAATCTCAAAAACTGATATTGTATTCACAATAGAACATAGACAACGTATTAAATGTTGAAAGTGAGACATTTTGAAATTTCATGCCAAATATTGGCTCATTTGAAATTTCATGACAGCAACACATCTCAAAAAAGTTGGGACAGGGGCAATAAGAGGCTGGAAAAGTTCATCTCATCTCATCTCATCTCATTATCTCTAGCCGCTTTATCCTTCTACAGGGTCGCAGGCAAGCTGGAGCCTATCCCAGCTGACTACGGGCGAAAGGCGTGGTACACCCTGGACAAGTCGCCAGGTCATCACAGGGCTGACACATAGACACAGACAACCATTCACACTCACATTCACACCTACGGTCAATTTAGAGTCACCAGTTAACCTAACCTGCATGTCTTTGGACTGTGGGGGAAACCGGAGCACCCGGAGGAAACCCACGCGGACACGGGGAGAACATGCAAACTCCACACAGAAAGGCCCTCGCCGGCCCCGGGGCTCGAACCCAGGACCTTCTTGCTGTGAGGCGACAGCGCTAACCACTACACCACCGTGCCGCCGCTGGAAAAGTTAAAGGTACAAAAAAGGAACAGCTGGAGGACCAAATTGCAACTCATTAGGTCAATTGGCAATAGGTCATTAACATGACTGGGTATAAAAAGAGCATCTTGGAGTGGCAGCAGCTCTCAGAAGTAAAGATGGGAAGAGGATCACCAATCCCCCTAATTCTGCACCGACAAATAGTGGAGCAATATCAGAAAGGAGTTCGACAGTGTAAAATTGCAAAGAGTTTGAACATATCATCTACAGTGCAGAATATCATCAAAAGATTCAGAGAATCTGGAAGAATCTCTGTGCGCAAGGGTCAAGGCCGGAAAACCATACTGGGTGCCCGTGAAATTCGGGCCCTTAGACGGCACTGCATCACATACAGGCATGCTTCTGTATTGGAAATCACAAAATGGGCTCAGGAATATTTCCAGAGAACATTATCTGTGAACACAATTCACTGTGCCATCCGCCGTTGCCAGCTAAAACCCTATAGTTCAAAAAAGAAGCCGTATCTAAACATGATCCAGAAGCGCAGACGTCTTCTCTGGGGCAAGGCTCATTTAAAATGGACTGTAGCAAAGTGGAAAACTGTTCTGTGGTCAGACGAATCAAAATTTGAAGTTCTTTATGGAAATCAGGGACGCCGTGTCATTCGGACTAAAGAGGAGAAGGACGACCCAAGTTGTTATCAGCGCTCAGTTCAGAAGCCTGCATCTCTGATGGTATGGGGTTGCATTAGTGTGTGTGGCATGGGCAGCTTACACATCTGGAAAGACCCCATCAATGCTGAAAGGTATATCCAGGTTCTAGAGCAACATATGCTCCCATCCAGACGACGTCTCTTTCAGGGAAGACCTTGCATTTTCCAACATGACAATGCCAAACCACATACTGCATCAATTACAGCATCATGGCTGCGTAGAAGAAGGGTCCGGGTACTGAACTGGCCAGCCTGCAGTCCAGATCTTTCACCCATAGAAAACATTTGGCGCATCATAAAACGGAAGATACGACAGAAAAGACCTGACAGTTGAGCAACTAGAATCCTACATTAGACAAGAATGGGTTAACATTCCTATCCCTAAACTTGAGCAACTTGTCTCCTCAGTCCCCAGACGTTTACAGACTGTTGTAAAGAGAAAAGGGGATGTCTCACAGTGGGAAACATGGCCTTGTCCCAACTTTTTTTGAGATGTGTTGTTGTCATGAAATTTAAAATCACCTAATTTTTCTCTTTAAATGATACATTTTCTCAGTTTAAACATTTGATATGTCATCTATGTTCTATTCTGAATAAAATATGGAATTTTGAAACTTCCACATCATTGCATTCCGTTTTTATTTACAATTTGTACCTTGTCCCAACTTTTTTGGAATCGGGGTTGTAGGTTTTAATAATGCGTTGTACAGTTCTTAACCCAATTCCAGTAATTTCAGCAAACTCCTTTAGTTGTTTTCTTTAAGGGTCAATAATTTGACCCTTCCAGGACTCTAGATTAACTTTTTAATCCACTTGTCCAATTGAACAAGCAGCAAGATTTTTCACTTGTCCTGACCATAACCTTTTTAGCACTATGTATTTACTAGTTCAGTGAAAGGAAAATGGTTGTCACTCCCATGCACATTGGACTTTCATGCACGCTCTGAACAACAAGCTCCTGCCCTGGATTAAGCGCAATCAGCGCATGCAAAAAAGGACACTACACACATCTACACAGTGCGAAGTATTGCATTGTTTATGACCATTACCGAGCTGGTGTTATTGCATTGTCTTCCTGGTTATTGGCGCTCGTTTCTGATCTTGTCCTGCCCGGTATCGTCTGTTTGTACCTTGCTTGACCTTTTTGCCTTTTATCTTTATTGATTCAGTCTGTCATTTTGGACTATATGCCTATTTATTTCTTTTATAATAAAGACACTCTTCCTGCACATACAGCCGTCTCTCCAATCAACCTGCGCTTAACAGTGGTTAACAAAGTTTATCAAAAAGTAGGTGTAGTTATGATAGTGATGCTTTAATGATTTATAATTGTTCAATAAAACTCAAACTTTAACTGTAACGATAAACAAAAATTAGCGACTGCCCCATTATGGTGCATGTGGTGTTCTAATCCATTACCTGATCTGCAGTTTTAAGTTAGACTCACCCAAATTCAAAGCTTCTGGAGGAAATAAAGTTACATCCTGATTAATCCAGTAAACCGTGAAGTATAAATTAATTTAAAGAAATTAAACCAAAAGAAAACAAGTTGGACATGAGAAGGGTGACAATCACGTTGTGAATGAGAACAAACCGTAAGTGAGTTCGGCACTGTCGTAAAATTCCCGCCAAATGTTTTACGATAATGTGTTGATGTGAACCATACAAAAGAAAAATACAATGAATGTCCAAATGAAATGAAGATTCATCACAGATATTTATTTTATTGAGGCATTCGATCGCCATTTTGATGAATTCCGAGTCTAGTAATCTATAATTAGATATTACGACGTGGTTATTTTTACACACACACTTGCTGTACTCGGCTTCCCCGGAATTTCCTTCACAATAAGACTGCCGGATCACTGAGGTGATTGAACTAGTTTTGTTGGAACTTTTATTGATGTAACTCTTGAATAATTACTATTAAATTATTTGTTGATTTTCAACAATCCCTAAAAGACGTGGTCCCGAAAAGATATAAAAGCATAAAGTGTCATTGCTACATTGTCTGGGTCGGCTATATGTAATAGTCGGAGTAATTTTCTCTGGTCTGGAAACCAAATTAGATTGGCCTATACGTAGAAAATGTGATAAAATATGTGGACTACTTGTACCATTTATGTAAACTGCTTATTACTATTACTTAACTCATTTTTTATCTATTGCAATTTTAAGCAAGTCTTCATGGAGTTTGGCCATGTCATGTAGCCTTAGCAGCGAGTCAGCAAGGATAAATAATCTGCACCTGAACACGACACTGTTAAACTCATCTCAACATGTCTTTTACAATCGTTTACCCCGCCATGGGCAATGCTGAAGTCACTGTTACAAACGGTACAGCACGCAACACCCTCATTATTTTTAGGCAAGGGGCCACTTTCATTTAGTCTGAGGTGAAGTGTTTCAGTGTATCCATGACGCTCCTGGATACACTGAGCTGATGGACTCTCGGTCCAGGAGAGAGGCGTAAAGCCCGCCCACGCAGAACACTGGTCTACTTAAAGGGCATATTCTGGACTAGGGCTGTGTGATATATCGAATATACTCGATATATCGCCGAAAATTCTGTGTGCGATACATAAAATTATTATATCGTAACTATCGAGTATTTTATGGTCATCTTCCGACTTGCGTTCGTGTTGTGTTTGTTTAAAACATTTCCCAGTGGTTTTCTCCCTGTCCCTCAGGCAGTAACGTGAGAGGCTGTCTAAGGGTAAAGAAAACAATAACGTCACGCACTCGCCAACCAATCCCGGGCGACATCTCGGTGCTGAAAGGAACTTCCGGGAAGATTTTCTAGTTTCGGTTGTGTTGCAGATTGGGCGGTTTTAAGTGCGTTTTGGCGGGTTTTGAACATATTTTGGGCTGGAAAACGTCAGCAGTATCTGGCAACACTGCCGGCGGGAAGATTTCCTGGTTCCGGTTTACAGCGCTGACTCAGTTCGTGCAATCGCTGATTTTGCATAGGCTACCATGTAAGCTCTGTCAATTTCAGCGACAAATTAAAAGTGGAAGCGGACGAATTGGTTCCTAAAAGAACTAGTAAAGGGTCAGTCATCTGGCATTTTTTTGGATATCGCGAGGAGGACGTGGAACAGCAAATGCCAGTTTGTAAAGTGTGCAAAAAAAACCTGTCATCACGAAAGGCAGCAGCCGGAATTATACACATCTGAGAGGCAGAGCCAGAAAACATTCAGTTCAAAAGTGTGCAAAGGGAAAAATGATGTTTTGCAGATCTCTCTCTTCTCTCCCTCAATCTCTCTCTCTATTGTGAATGTTCCAGTGGTTCTCAGTAGTCAGATTAATAGCTTGGAGATCTATTTTAAAAAAAAAATAATTTAATGAATGAGCACTTTTCTTATTTAGGCTAAATGTCTTTCTCAGTGTTGAGCTGCACTTTACTGATTTGAGCTCTGAGCAGCTCTGTATTGTATTGTCCCTTTGTTTCAATTTTCAAGATTGTTTTTGCAGTTTGTGCCACATCTTTGTTGAATAAAAATAGTCTTATTTCAATTCAATTGTGATTAATCACCAACGTGACAATTTAAAATGTGTTGTTGAAAACCACCTGTAAAGTTAACCAAGAATGTTATTTAATCTGCAGGGATTGTAGTGAAAACAGTAAAGAGTAAAAGTTAGATTTCATGGGGTCCTTTAGAGGAGATTTAAATATATCGAGATATATATCGTGAAATGGAGAAAATGTATCGGGATATTCATTTTTTTCCCATATCGCACAGCCCTATTCTGGACCAATTTTTTTTTTTTTTTAAATATGAAAGTATGTCCCTTTCCACACTCATCCAGAAGGGTAATTTTGCACAAGGCCATCTGTCTACAGCAGAAAAAAATAAAATAACAAAACGCGTCTGGAAAAATCCCAAGGGAGTCTGGAGCCAGATTCGTGACGTTACCTGCGGAAGCGCCAGCAGGCTGAGTGAGCTTTACACGGTTTCAGTGCACAGCCTGTGTAGACCAAGCGCTCCCATTTCTCTCTCATTGCCCGGTCTTTTGGAAAACGATGAGTACTAATCCCATCAAGATTGGTGTTGCTACACCCTCCTACGATCCATCTGTTAACCATTTTAATAATTACGCGATAACTTTGAAGAAATTTGCAGAAAATCACCAGGTCGTTTTCTCATAAACAAACCAGCGCTGACGTAGGATTCAGAGGGAGGCGTCCCGCAGATGACGTCACGTAAATCAACGTTTGCCAGGAAATTCAAATCCCAAGTTTTTTCAGAGGTGGACCAATTCGCCTCAAATGGCTTGATTTCAACTGAATTTTTCTGGTATTGTGTAAGGTAAAAAAAAAATTGCAGAGAATGCAGAATGTTACAGATATTTGACCAAAGTTTAATATAAAATAGGAGAATTACATTGATCTTGCTCCTGAATTTACCCGTGATATGCACTTTAACAAGATAAAACAATCAAGATGCTCTTTCTCAGTCTGGGAGAGAAGACATAAAGCCCGCCCACGCAGAAAACTGATTGATTGGTCTACTTAGCAAGACCTAGCAATCGGCATGTGCTCGTGCGCTCTCTCTCTCTCTCTCTCTCTCTCTCAGGGAGAGTTGAGAATAATTCAACTTGTCCCATCAGACAAGCACCTGCGGATTTGACTTGTCCGGACCAAATATTTAATTGCCCTGTCCAGTTGGACTAGCGTTAATGTCGAGCTCTGCCTTCTGAAACACAGTAACATCTTTTCCACGACTACAGGGTACGTCTTCTGCCATGGTTGTTAAAGAAATGAGAAGGTACTGACTGCAGCAGTCAGCGTTAAAAGTATTGTTGCCAGCTAAAGCATATTATTCACTGCAGTAGTTATCCAAGGCTCTTAACTATTTGCTTATTTAAATCCAAATGACAACTTTATTTTGACCAGGCAGTGTATTTCCTGAGTACAGGTCGTATTGACTGGTGAACGAGCCCAAAATAAAGCCAGATATGCTTTGGCAAAGTTTACAAGTGTGACTTCAGTGCTAAAATAAATACAAGGGGGTCTCTGGATGTGATTTGCAAACAGGGACAACTTGTATTGATATCCATTTACAATTTTGTCACCAGAAAGGATTTGACAGAAGTGATGGATAAACTATTTGCAAGTGTCCAATGTGATTTGCACAGAGATGATGTCAGGGTGGTGTTTAATGTGGCGTATTTATGAAAGTCTTTTTAATCTATGTTCTCATTTTCAAGAATGAAAAGAAGATTAATCCGACACAAAGAGGCTAGCGGCTCGTCCTGTGAGGAGAGAATGGAGGTTTGCAAGAAAGTTAGGCGTCCCAGCGAGGACTGTGGAGATGTGGTGTCCACCTGGGCGTGGTTACCACAGGAGATCCTACTGCGTGTCTTTCAGTACTTGCCCTTGTTGGATCGAGCCTTTGCCTCTCAGGTGTGCCGTGGTTGGAACGAAGCTTTTCACATGCCTGAGCTTTGGAGATGCTTCGAGTTTGAACTCAACCAACCTGCAAGCTCCTACCTGAAGGCCACACATCCTGATCTCATCAAGCAGATCATCAAGAAGCACTCTAATCATTTACAGTATGTCAGTTTTAAGGTGAGGAGAATGCTTAGATGTGTGTTGTATTGTGGTTGATTTTTTTTTTTCTTTTTTCTACTAGTAGGCATACAGGAATAAGTAAATTACCAAGAAATTTCCAGATGTAATGTCTGGGTATTGTTTAGGCTTTGCACTGTTTAACATTGTACAAAATGTGCATGCAGGTGGACAGCAGTACAGAATCAGCAGAGGCAGCCTGCAACATCCTGTCTCAACTTGTAAACTGCTCGATAAAGACCCTCGGACTCATTTCCACAGCACGCCCAAGCTTTATGGAGTTAACAAAGGTAAGGCCAAAAAAAAAAAAAAGTGTGTTTCCGGTAACATGAAATACTAAAATAAGGTCGGTAGGTAGGAAAAAGTTTTTTTTTTTTCTTAATTTTTTTTTTTTTATTTTGTTCGAAAAAATTAACACAACATCTTACAAAATAGTATTTTGGCACATAATCCTTTATACCACACATCATAATAAAATAAGTGTTTTAAATCTTTAAACGAATAAAAAAAATATCGCGAGAGTTCGAGTTGTGATCTACGGAAGCGTATTGCTGCCACACTCAAAAAAAATTGGCTTAGAATCAAGTAATTACATGAAAAGATGTTAACAAAGTTATCATGTTTTTACAATATATATATCATGTAATAACATCACGTAATTTCATGATACGAAATTATCACGTTTTTTCATGATATTTTCATGTAATAACGTGAAAACACCTTATCAAGAAATAACGTGAAAATAACGTCCTAGGCTACTTCCATTAAAAGCAGACGGCCTAGCCTACTGTAGAACTTGGGTCGAGCAAAAACACCGAGCAAAAACATGGCTGAATCCTGAATGACCCCTATTTGTATAAATAGGGGACTACATAGGCGGCACAACGTAGTGTTTTTCCCCTGCCATGGAAGTGCACTTGTATACTGAAGAGGAAGCCATTTGCATTACAGCCTTGAATGAGGATTCAAAATGGCGGCTTGGCTCAGTTTTCTCTTCCTCCTTCAGTATACAAGTGCGCTTCCATGTTTATGCAGGAGGGCTGATAGAAGTGGCAAAACATTTTACTTTTTATCGTTTCTTTCACAACTTGAATGCGTTGAAACAAAAAATTATGACAAACTAACACCGCTTACACTAAAATATCGAGGGAAATTTGTAATAAAAACTTTACGGTCGGCAATTTCGACACGGAAATTCTCGGTTACCGGAAACACACTTTTTTTTTTTTTTGGCCTAAGCATCTGAAGTAACCTCATAGAAGGTTTTTTGGCATTTTTTTTTCTTTTCTGTCTAAATGTGTAAAGGTTTGTCTTTGAATCTTTCCAGTCCCACTTCATCTCTGCACTGACTGTGGTGTTCGTCAACTCCAAATCTCTGTCATCTCTCAAGATCGACGATACCCCTGTTGATGACCCATCACTCAAGGTCTTGGTGGCCAATAACAGTGACACGCTCAAGCTGCTGAAAATGAGCAGCTGCCCCCATGTCTCTCCTGCTGGTATTCTTATTTTCACTTCAATCTGTTTAAAGATTTTGGATTAGCTGTATGGATGACACTGGTTTCTAACTAGAAAACCAAGTTCTGGCCTACAGTCGTGGGGGGGAAAAGAAAGTACACCGTCCTTCAAATCTGTATTTTGATTTATACACCAGTTAATTCCGGTCCACTAATTTGATTGGTTGAGCAGCGTTCCAGCAGTGCCGCTATTTAGTACAACAGCACTGGGACGCTTCACTGTGTGGATCACTCTGCTTGTCTGTGTTCGGCAGGTAAAACTCCACTTCCTAATTTGAAATGGTTACTACATTTGTGTTAGCGACATGATCAGCAAATCTGGCAAATTATTATTTATTTATTTATTTAAAAGCACTTGATGTACCTGACTTTTGCGCTAGTTGCACGTCGCTCTGGATTAGACCCCGAAGCCGCCGCCAGGCGCCGCTAAAACCGCCATTTAGAATTTGAGCCGCCGCCAGCCAATAATTTTGTAAGCCAATTTGAGCCGCTATCTAATAAAATTTGGCTGAGCCACTAAGAATTGTGTACATCAAATAATGGGTTTATCCACATCATGAGCTACAAGAAAAGTGACACAAACATGATCAACTGTACACACTAGTAGTAACACAATAGAGACGTATAGGCATACACTGTAGAGATTTAGAACTGATATCACAGCACAGAGAGCCACCACAAGCTTGCCGTTGTGACTACCTGTCTGGCTTCCCGCCCCTCACACCGTTACCACGATACACTGGGGAACCCGGGAACCCACCCAGAGCATCAATCGACTCCGATATCGACGAGATGGCTGCATTCTTTGCTGCTGCTGAGGGAAAGTGTAAAGGTATTTTTTTTTTTTTGTTTGTTTGTTTGTTTCACATACTTCGAGATTGATAAAAAAAAAAAGTACTCCACCACTCTACTTTCATCATAGTAAGATAGCTGCCAGTCCTTCACTGGTCATTGCTAGTGAGAGTAGATAGCTAGATGCCTTCCTCGAACAATCCAGATTAGCTTATTATTAGCATTGAACTACAATCTTGCTAGATTTATATTTACAATGAAGTAAGAGACCAGGGGACCTGTGGTAATTTGCTATTTATTCCCCCCATTTGTTTGATCCGTTCGCCCGGATATATGCCACACAGTGACGTCCAGTATCAGCCATTTGTAGCCATAAACATTTTGGTGGCTGCAGCAGCCATTAAGGTTTTGGCTGAGTCAGCTAGCCAGCCAATAATTTCATCAGCCAGCCATTATCCTGAAAACAAACGGCTTTGGGATCTACTCTGGATAAGCGCGTCTGCTGAACGCCATGTGATGTAATGCAATGTATTTCATTATTAACGCCTGGCTGCTAATTATTGATGATTGTGGAAGCTGCGCCTCATTCGTGATTAGGTTGCATGAGAGGTTTCTGCAGTATTTCCCAGGTATTGCGTAGCCATAGGAAGTCTTTGGGGTTTCCTTTGGAGCAGAACAGAAAGCAGACAACACCGTCTTCCTTGAATAAGGTTTTAGAATCAGATTTGATATGATTTTAAAGTTGCGTTCACATTACAAACCTCGTTCAGTTCGTATTTGCGAGACAACTCATGGTATTAAAACTGACTAAATGGATGCGTGAGTAGCTAAAGTATGCAATGCATTTTGCTGTGTAGGACAGTAGTTTTCCAGGTATACATGATAAGGGCGAGAAGGTGAAATAGCCAGATGGCTAGCTTTTGCTGTTTTTGCAGCTATTGTAGCTCTCCTCCATTGTTTTACTGCGCTGCTAGTGCTGCCTGGTGAAGACGACGCTCAGCACCTGCGTATAGGCAAAAAGCCACAGGAGTTCCCATCGGACTCTTCTCATTCACGACACGCGGTCACAAATCTGATATCCGATTTGGGACCACATATGATTCAAATCAGATTTAAAAAGATCGGCTTTGTGTCAACACAGCCCTGAAGGAAAAAAAAATCAGATCTTTGTCAGTCTGTGTCTATGTGTCAGCCCTGTGATGACCTGGCGACTTGTCCAGGGTGTACCCCGCCTTTCGCCCGTAGTCAGCTGGGATGGGCTCCAGCTTGCCTGCGACCCTGTAGAAGGATGAAGCGGCTAGAGATGATGAGAATGAGATCTTTGTCAAATTAAGGTAGAAAATCAGATTTGAGTCACCTGAGGGCTTGACGTAACAATAGTCTGACAGGACAAGTTGAATATTTGTTAAATTGCCATGTTTATAGTAATTTTCCAAAAGTTACTCAATAACGTTTTAAGAAAACCAGTTCAGTGATCTGGCAGAGTTATTGTTTACGAAATTACAGGGAAGCCGAGTACAGGGGGGTAAAAATAACCACATCATAATATCTAATTATAGATTATTAAACTTTGAATTCATCGAAATCAGCGAAATGGTGATCAGATACCGCGCTAAAATAAATATTTGTGGCGAATCTTCATTTCATCTGGACATTCATTGCAAATTTATTTTTTTTGGTACGGTACACACTAATGATCACAAATATCATAAAATATTTCATGGGAATTTTACAACAGTGCCAAACTCGCTTTTTATGGTTGGTTTTCACTCACATGATTCCGTCACCCTTATCATATCCAACTTGTTTTCTTTCAGTTTCATTTCGTCGAAAGAAACTGAAAGAGACGACAATCGCGATTCTTAAAATTGCATGTGCACCATAGTGGGGGATTGGAAAGTTTGTTTATTGTTAGTTAAATTTTGAGTTTTATTGAAATTATAAATCATTAAAGCATAATGATGATTATAACTATACCTGCTTTTTGATAAACTTTGTTAATCACTTTCCTTTCAGTGAACTAGTAAATACATAGTAATAAAAAAGGCTATGGTCAGGAAAAGTGAAAAATCTTGCTGCTTGTCTGACTGGACAAGATTAAAAAGTTATTGTTGAGGCCTGCACTTCAGCCTGGGAATGTGAACGTAGCCTAAAGGCCTCTGCATGCTTCTGCGACAAGGCTTTCACAGATAGCTTTTCGCAGACAGTTGTAATTTATCATTGAGCAGGGAGTAATAGGCGTGCGCGATGTTATTCACCACAACAACGCAAGGGGGCGCGAAATCGCTAGGAGTAGTTGGTGGGTGTGGTTAGTGGAGTGTTTATCCTCCGGTTACTTATTATGCTTATAATGACTAGAACTGGAGTCGTATAGATGTACGTACTTCCTCACTTCCTTGATCAACCGCTCTTCGTGCTGCTCTGTCTTCACTCGTGTTTTTAAAAATGGCGGTCGTGAAAACAAACCAAACCAGGAAAGTAAGGAAGCGGAAGTGCGTGTACAGCGGATGTAGAGTGGACCAATCAGAGCCCTCTTGTCTGCGGCGCTGTCTGCGGTGGTCACAATTTTTGGGAGGTGCGCGTAGGGTGCGCGCAGAGCGTCTGCGAAGGGGGGAAGGCTTCGCAGACGCTATCTGCGAGGCCATCTGCGAGGACTGGGTTGTCAGTATAAATTGGCCTTAAGTGCGTGTAGGCCATGCAGTGGATTGTGTAATAGGAAAACACCACTGAATGAACACCCTTTTTTTTTTTTGTGGAAAATAGTGATTTAGTTCCATCAAGGGGATGCAAAATTGTTGCCGTATGATTGGATACAAAGTTAGTCACATCTTGTAACTCACCACCTATGTTTCAAATCGGATAGTCAGCATATCATCATTTGGAGGTTTTTTTTTTTTATATACCCTTTTCATTTTCCAAAAACATGGTCTAGAAAACGTCATGGGAAATTGCTAGAGCCGAAGACCAAAAGGAAAAAATAAATCACGGTTTCAATCAAAAATGACTTGTGGATAATCAAAGTGATAATCAGCATTATCTACTGTAAGAACTTGCCTATAATGTTGTTTTCTTGAAGTAGATGAGGTCATAGATGTTGCGGTAGGTGGGTTGTCTTTCAGGGGAGTTGGAATGAAACTTTCAGTTTTGGGTGTAACCAGACTTTAACATGCTGTAACTTTACATCTGCTTGAGATATGTGCAAAAACAGAACCTTTCTTTTCAAGCCTGGAGTTTTAAGAACCATCTGTTAAGTAGAAAATCTCAGTTTGACCATGTAGGGTTTTTCACAGGCTGACACACAATGGGCTCAGTTTGTTGAAAAAATTACAACATGATCCTTTAAAGCTCAAAGGCAACGGTTTTAATTTTATGCACATTTGAAACTTTATATGTTTAAAAAAAAAACCTCTGTAATTTTCTTCTGGTCCCAAGAAGTATTGTTAATAAGTAATAATTAAAATAAGTTAGCGCGGATCGCGGCGAATTTCTGTTTGGCTATTTTCGTGACCACTCGGCGCGTGACGTCATTTAAGCCAAACAAACCACTTGAGTTGAGTCCACTTCCGTTTACTTGCATTGCTGTTCGGCTTGAGTGCAGATGTGTGTTCGGGAATTTCCAAAGAAAAACCATGCCTTATTGTTGTGCAGTGAACTGTAACAACGGGACCGGTTCAGGAAGAAGTTTTTACCTTTTTCCGAGAGAGGAGAAGAGGCAGAGCGAGTGGGTTGGCTTTTTCCCAAAAAGGAGAAGAGGTGGAGCGAGTGGGTTGGCTTTTTCCGAAAGAGGAGACTAGGTGGAGAGAGTGGATTGTGTGCGTAAAGCCAGAGGGTTGTTTTTTTTCCGGAAGAGGAGACGAGGCAGAGAGAGTGGATTGTGCGCGTGAAGCCAGAGGGTTGGCTTTTTCCAGAAGAGGCGGAGAGAGTGGATTGTGCGTGTGGATTGTGCGTGTGAAACAAAATCAGGCAGTCAAAGAAGAAACGGACCAACAACGCTCAAGCAAAAAGGAGAAGATTGGAGGTAAACATTTTTACTTCTGCTTGCAATTGACAAGTGAAGAATCCTGAGGGATCCTGTACAATCATTGTGGAAATGAGACAAAGGATATTTCCTCGTTCAGACTAGGCTATAAATAGTATAATGCCGCGGATGGCAGGCTAATGTGGCCTAACAGCGCACTGTCCAATAATCGTTACCTATATCCACTGGGGAGGGCGGTTTAATTCTTCAAAAGGGCTCTTATTTAGTATTATGACGAAAGTAAGAATTTATCATAACTACCAGGATAAATTGTTTGGGCGCGAGTCTTGTTGAGGTCCGGGGTCACCGCGATCAGAGTCGGCCGAGTCACTGTCCGATCCCGAGGCTGCACGGTCAAACCAGTGAGCCACATTCACTGATTGCTTCGCAACGGCCATAGGTTCATACATATATGGTTTCACCACTCGATATTTAATTTGGAGAGTTCCTACTTCAAAATCGTTATCGCTTTCAGACATTTTACACAACCTCTCACGACCAAAGTCCATACACATGTGCTCGGTTCCCAAGTAAACACAGAGCTGCTCCCAGTCTGTTTGCCTTGAATGACGTCATAACGACGGTCCCCTGGCGGTGAAAGTGCGCATAAGTGAGATGTAAACAAACCTTCGGAAATTGGGCAAAACAGTATATATTAACTGTTTTATTCAATTTTAGGGTGCAAATTAGACATTAGGAAGATTGAACTTGCTTTTTGAGTCGTTCTTCTAGACAATAAAGTTGATATTCTACGTTTCACCTCCGATCGTTGCCTATGACCTTTAACTCTGTTTCCTGGCAGGAATCCTGTGCGTTGCAGATCAGTGCCACGGCTTGAGGGAGCTGGCATTGAACTACCACTTGCTAAGTGACGAGCTCCTCCTTGCGCTGTCCTCGGAGAAGCACGTGCATCTGGAGCATCTACGCATCGATGTTGTGAGTGAGAACCCAGGTCAGCAGTTTCACACCATCAAAAAAAGCAGCTGGGATGCCATGGTGCGCCACTCGCCCAAGTTCAACCTCGTCATGTACTTCTTCCTCTATGAGGATGAGTTTGAGCCTTTTTTCCGGGATGAGATTCCCGTTACGCACCTCTACTTCGGCCGTTCGGTCAGTAAGGAGGTGCTGGGGCGCGTGGGCATGAACTGCCCTCGGCTCGTGGAGCTGGTGGTGTGCGCTAACGGCTTGCGTCCTTTGGACGAGGAGCTGATTCGCATCGCCGAGCGCTGTACACAGCTGTCGGCCATCGGCCTGGGCGAGTGCGAAGTGTCCTGCAGCGCCTTTGTGGAGTTTGTGAGGATGTGTGGGAGACGCCTCACACAGCTCTCCATCATGGAGGAGGTGCTCATCCCTGACCACAAGTACAGCCTGGATGAGATCCACTGGGAGGTTTCAAAACATCTTGGCCGTGTTTGGTTCCCAGATATGATGCCTACCTGGTAAGGCATTGGCAGGCTTATTCAAGCATCAGACTATTGGATTCATTACCAGCACGTCAAGCTTATTACTTTACCTTATAACGTAGCTCTAAACCCTTTAGTGTATTATAGATATATCCTTGATGTTTGAGATATTGTAGTATTACACATGGCGGGATACATCAGTGGTGTTTTGGTATTACTAACAAAATTTATCAAGTTTTTTAAGGAGGCAAAGATTTTCACTGGTGTAAACACATTAGAATAGTATGGCATTATTATTATTATTATTTTGTTTGTTGTATATCTAAATACTATATATGCTGACAATCATGAAAATAAGCTTTTATCTTATTGAAACTACAGCTGTATTACAATTGTACAGTGCTGTGTGCTTCGTGTGTATGTATTCCACTTGTTTTTTTTTTTTTGTTGTTGTTGAAGGCGAGATGCAGGATTTTGACTGTACATCTTTGTAATATAATTATTGCACATTTTCCCCACTCTAATTTGTATTAATGATGGAAACTGGGTCTGTATAGAATTATTGAAATGTAGTTTGAGTTGTTCTGTTGCCTACAAAAGTACAAAACTCAAATTAAAAAAAAAAAGTACCAACAATAGGTACTACTTTCTAGTAGGAGTGGGCAATATGACAAATCATAAGCCCTTTAAGGCATTTCTATGACGCATGCTGTGTATTTATTTTTTATTTTCCTTCCTGAAGAAACTTCCAGCAAAAGTGTTGCGTAAAAAAAAAAAGTTATCTATAAACTTTAATGTCAAAATAAAAAAACCCTATATTTTTATAATGGCATTTTATTTATTAAAAATACTGAATGAGGAAAAATGAAGTCTATTTTAAAAAATCAAATCTTTTTGCAATTTAAGATATGAAAGTAACAAAACAGCTTAAGTATGCAATGAGATCATGATATTTGGAGCTCAGAAAAGCACACTGTGACATCACAGTATTTCATTGTCATATCACCCAGCCATACTTTCTAGTAGGTGACTGAGCGACCGTTACTTCAGAACCTGTATCTTATGTTAACATCTGCGTTTTCAGAAGGGACGCATCAGAAACCTGTTGCTTTCTATTTGCCAAGTGACAGGAAATGGGCTGACGAATTTTGTCTTTGTATACAGACTCTGAGAAATGTGACAGTTAGCTGAAACAAGGTTGGAATTTTTTACAATATCGTTAAATTAATATTTTTGATCTGCAGTTACAGTACTCGTTAAAAGTTTCGCACCAACTCATAAGTTTTTCCTGTATTTTGACTTTTTTTTTTTTTTTACATTGTAAAACAGCACTGAAGACAAACTATGGAATTATGTAGTAAACATGTTTTTTTAAAAAAATGTTTTAATATTTTAGATTCTTCAAAGTAGCCAACATTTACCTTGATGATGCTTTGCACGCTATTGGCGTTATCTTAACCAGCTTCATGAGGGAGTCACCTGGAATGCTTTTCAATTAATAGGTGCCTCGTCAAAAGTTAATTAGTGCAATTTCTTGCCTTTTTAATGTGTTTTGAGATCATAGTAAATAATAAAAATACAGTAAACAGCCCTATTCCACAACTGTAGTAATCCAGATTGTCAAGAACCGCTCAACTAAGTAAAGAGAAACGGCATCCATCATTACTTTAAGATATGACGTGTCTTAATTCATAAAAGAAAAACCATTGAATAGAAGGTGTCAGCTTTTGACCGGTACTGTAGATTGTGATTTTTTTTTTTTTTTCAACCAGGTTGTACAAGCTGGCATGTGATGTTTATTCATCCTATATGCAAAGCTCAATTCACATAATTTGTCATAACCTGGAAATTAATTTGATATTTGGATGGAAAAATAGTTATGTATATTTCAAAGATGTACTGAAGGCAGTGTCAGAGGCTGCTTTCTTAGCATAATCATGTCAGTGATGTTTGATAACCTTTTTTTTTTTTTTTTTTTAAAAGAGATTTCTCTCATCAGCATCAGGATGTTTGACTGATATGAACTAAATTTCTGTGAATGGTTAAAAGGCACTTTAGATGTTAACTAAATTATCTACAGAAACTTAATTGCAAGCACAGAAGGTAGTAAGATGCAGGGAAGCAAGTATTATATTTTTTGCACTTTGTAAATAACTTGGATCTGGGGAGTGCATAGTAATCTCTTTAACAAACTGGCACAAACAGGGTGTGTTAGAGTCCTTTAGAAATGGTGGCTGTGAATTTTGCAAAACGGTTCATCCAGACATTATAGTCCGACGTACTAAACCTTTCTCAGGCTCTTCTGCCTGGTTACACAGTTTGTATGATGTAAAGCACAACATTATTCAGACCCTGGTGTATTTAATCATTGTTTTTAAAAAAACCTGTTTGATTTATAAAAGGTATACTTATTTATTATTGCATTTACTGATCTTTTTATTGGTTTTGGGTTCAATAGGTGTGTGTGTGTCATAACCAGTGTCCGGTATCTGATGATGGTTATTTATCCAAAACAGTTAAAGCTAGACAGCCTTTCGATTTCATAAGATCGGTGAAATTTGATCATTGTGATATGTTTATTTCTGTAATATCTCCAAAAAAAACCCAGGCCATTATGTGGCTGGGAAGTTATTTAATTTGAGAGGATTCCCTTGCAAATAATGTGCATGAAATCGCTCGCTTTGCACAGTCAAGCAGACAGAGGAAGTCCATGTGTGCATGTGCAGGTTTACTTGCTTCTTCTTTTGGGTTTTACGGCAGCTGGCGTTCACAGTGTTGCATTACGGACATCGACAGGTTTACCTTTGACCGTGCATTGACAGCTACATTGTTCTGTCACTAAATGAACAGCTGATCACACGGAGGTGCTCGCTGACCGCCGATATTTATTAGTTTGGTCATGTGTTTCCGTTCTTTCGCAACTTTTTTTTTTCTTCTCGCTTTGTCACCATAGTCCGTTTTTCATGCTTCATTCGCACACTCTCGTCCTCCATTTTTTTCCCTCCTGTTTCAAATTTGTATCCCACACTGTCTTTTGCGAACGAAGAAAACCCACCACGTGATGTATGACATAGTATCTTGAATTGGGTCATGGTTAAGCAGGAACAAAATGGCAGAGAATTTAGGGCCACGTGGCTCTAAATTCATCAATTGTTCTATTTTTAAAAAATAAATTAATAATAAAATTGCAAGTCTGTGATTCAAATTCAGTAGGTTTTGGTCCACTAAGCAAAAATAATTGGGTGTCAGAGAAAATTTTTTACGACCTAAACGTAATCTGAAAGGCAGTCTACCTTTAAGTTAAAAAAAAAAAAAAGCTTTGGTGTCTTTGGGAAAACTTTGTACTTGTGTAATTTGTGAGTCTGTGCTTGGTCAATTCCAACATCCTAACATGCTTCACATCTTGCATTGTTCAAATAAACTTAAAAGTTTCTGTTGTGCACACTCTGATTCTTAAATGTTATATATTATTACTTTTATATTAGAGATGTAAACAATAAAACATGCTTGGGTGTACGGTCAAGAAAATCAACAACATGGTGTTGTGATCCCATAGTTGATTATTTTTCAATAACAGCAGTGAAGTGTTTTATACCACAACAATCTGCCAAAGAGGACGATTTAATTACATTGAAATGCCTCAAACTTCACGTATTTGTAGTTATATTTAATGCTTCAAAATGTCTGACAAGTTTATTCACGTTATAACCACTCTAAAAAGTCATTCTGTCACCAACTTTTAAGTGATTAAAAAAAAAAATCTGCTCATGTTATTGAGAAACCAGAAACCCTACCTTTCTAAGGCCCTGTCCACACGGCAACGGATTCAGGTGACTCCGATACAATTGCTTATCGTTTCGGCCTGGCGTCCACACGGCACCGGCGTTTTGGGTGCCCAAAACGCAATCTTTTTGAGAACGGGTTCCAGAGTGGAAAGATCTGGCAACGTTGCCATTGTGAAGTCGTCTGGATGAGTAGAACGGATTTGTTTACGATGACGTCACAACCACATGACTGTCAGTGCTTCACGCCGGGTAGAAGTGTAACGAACTCAATGCGAGTTGTCAACAAATCCTATAACTTGGTTCATGAAACGCGCTTACAAAATATTTTCACTGTGAATATTTATTGTGTAATGGTGCAAAGTGAGAGAGACTCTGCCCTTAGGGCAGAGTCAATCCCGCCAGCAAAAATAGGGAAAAAAAAGGAGCGATCTCACCTCTTCAGATGTTGGTTTAAATCCTACAATACATTCCTCAAAAAGGGCGTAGAAGAGCAAATTAATCCATTAACATGTAGCATTCAATTTATTCCGGACCATTAAAGACGCCGCCTTCCGCGTAGAATCATACGTCATCCTCGCCGCCATATTGGAGAGGCAAAGCGGAGAATAAAGATTAGCTGCATTTAACTGTACCAACAGGTTTGCCGTCCAAACGAGATCACATGGGATTACCTTTCACAGGTGAGACTGGAAAAATACTTTTCATTGTATTTGGTCATTATAATGTAATTTTACGAACAGATTTTCCTGACTTTGTGGCTAATATGAAGTCTCGCGCATAATAGTTTATGCGCATGCGTCCTTACTTCTATTGTTCTGGTGTCTCCGAAGGGACCGTCTTACAGCACCCCTAGAGGTGTGGCATGTGTATTGCATCGTTTTCAGCAAGCGTTGCGTTGCCATATGGACCTGATATTTTACTGATCGTTGCCCATTTGGACGCGATATATTTTTAAATAACATCTCGTTGCCGTTGTCGTGTGGATGTAGCCTAAGAGTCCTCAGTTAGAAAACAGTCATAATTCAACTTGACTGTTACAAAGCAATGACACTAGAGATTCTCCACATTTCACTCACATTTTTAAAAAACTGTTTACAGGATCGTGTATGGAGGACGGTCCATTTGTATTATATTACTACATGAACAATAAACATATTAGAATGAGCACATGAAAATAATTGTGATTTGCCTTGCTGCTGGAAGTACTGGCCGAGCTGTGCTTTTATAGAAAATGAATCAACACTTTCTGGCCAATCAGAATCAAGCCTTCAGTAATGCTGTGGTATTTCCAACAGAACACAAGACTTAATTGTTATTCACCTCCAGAAAGCTTAACCTGTGGAATTAATCACTGACAGTCATTTGTTACTTATGATTACAGTTTCATGTGCAAAGCTGTCATGACAGATTTACAGGTGAAAAAAAAAAGCCCTCAAGGTCGCCTTCATCACGGCAGAGGAACTTCTTCATACGTAATTTGGATGTAGGGTGGTTTCATTGGCAAGTGCCAATACTCAAAGTTGTAGAACAAATAAAAAGTCTTCTCCAGTACTACTTTTTTATAGGCTTCTAACAGACTGAGGATGAAATGAAGCATCGACTGGTGAGGCTGAAAAGAATGGTAAAACTTTCTGATATCTGTGGCCAGAGTTTTCATTGAGGACTGATCAAAGATGCTGCTATCATCTCCAAGGTAGGTAGGCTCACCACTGTACAGGTAGACTTTGGTGTAGTTTGTCTGAGTTTTGCTTGAGAGCTTGGCTCCAAGCTCGGCTAATTTCCTGTATGTGCGGTGTACAAACTGTGCACAGTCATACGAGTCGAACCATGTGGTCGAGTTGGGTCCTGGGTCTGACCGTATAGTCCACGTCTCATAATAAATACCCGTCTCATTGTCTTCTTGAACCCACTGTGCCAGATCATTAAACTGCTCACCTATGACAGGAAACAGTGACGCACTGAACACAGAATCAAATTAAGAGTACTCAAACCATTTGTACACTTGTGCACAACTTCTTACCAGAAATCTCTCCCACTTTTTCCAGAGTTCCATTCTGTTTCCAGTGCACATCATCTATTCCCTCAAAGAAGCATGCGGCACCCTGATTGCACCAAAAAGGAGCCATTATCCCCTCTCTTTCATGGGGAAATGTGCAGTTTCCAAGCTGGAAAAGCTCATACCATTCCATGGTATAATTTCTTCCTGTCTCTGAGCTGGCAAATCCAATGGCATCATGCATTATATGCTGGAAACAGAAGATGCATTGTTAATGCTAGTCATCATAATGGAGCCTTAGACTTCAACTATGTTATTAACTTACAAATTTCCCCAAAAGATCTCCATATTTGAATTCCCATACAGGAGTTTGAAGTCTAAACACGGAAATGACATCGCTGTCTCTCATGTAGGGGATACGACCATCCGGGTCTCCAGTTGGGCAAAAGGGGTAAAGCGCTTGGCAGTAAGGGTCAGTGGGAGGACGATGGTCGAATCGCCTAGTCATTTACACAGACAGAGAGAGAGAGAGGGAGTGAGTGTGTGTTTGTCAGGAATACAATCTCGACCATGGGTTCTCAAAGGTTTGCAAAACAAATTAAATTTTATCAACACAATTGTTAAAATATTAGGCTCATTATTTAATTGTGTACAATAATATCCTATTTACTGGAGCCAGGAAGGTTGTTTGTTTTCTGAACACATTAGAATCCAGTTAACGTTATTTGTAGGTGTATTTGTTTTGGAGTTATTAAGATCTGGATTAAATCCATTCGATTCAAGTGACTAGTTAACACAAGCTAATAACAGGCAAATAACTCAGTAAAAATTAAAACAATAACTGTAATGTAGCGAAGGGAGAGAGCAGTCACCCCACCCAGCCTTGAACCCAGGTCTACAGGTGCCAAACCTGCACCCTGACCACAACGCTAAAGAGCCAGGCTCTTTGGCATGGCAGTCAGAGCACATACTCAGCCGTAGTGACAGGCACTCCGTCACACTGCCCTCCCCTTTGGGAGGTGCACCCGTGCGCTTCATGGACATGGGCGTCTCTCACGCATCCCCCAGCTGTACTTCTCCCATGCCAGTGTGCCCCACACACTTGTGCTTCACCCATCTCTGGGGTCCCTCGCACAGGGGTCACCTATCCTGGGGGTCCCTTGTACGGCTCACCTCTGATGGCCTCACAGCAAGCCATCCCACTTCTGACACCAACCGTAGCGAAGGGAGAGAGCAGTCACCCCACCCAGCCTTGAACCCAGGTCTACGGGGTGCCAAACCTGCACCCTGACCAAAGAGCCAGGCAGTCAGAGCGCGTACTCAACCGTAGTGACAGGCACTCCATCACATTTAATAATAGTGCCTGGGTGTTACACACCTTTGGAAACACTCTTCAAGACATAAAATAGCGGAATGGTGGTAGCCATAAGACAGAGAGTACATATTATAATTAAACATGTAAAAGACAGAGTGTTCACACATTATAATTAAATAAACATTAAAAAACCCATCTACTTGATAGTGAACAGTTTACTATACTGCACAACATTAATTAAACAGTGAAATGGAACAGAAGAGAGAAATGCAGAAGTGACACTGAAGCTCTCAGGCTGAAGTTGATAAATGAGAGCTCATGTTTTTATCTTACCTGTAAGGAACAGGCCAAACTCTCTTTCCACCAATATTCTGGGAACTTAACAAAACCAAGAAACAGATCAGAATAAGAAAATAAAACCATTTGAGAGTCATATTTAACGTTTCATGTTCAACTTCACCCAGCAGAAACTTCCGCAGCGGACACACTTCCTCATTTCACCATGTGACTGGTCACGTGGTTTTATAACGCTAATAACCAGCCTCGTGATGAGGGCGGATGGAAAAGTCCTCTGTCTGCTGGCTGAAACTGACACTGAAATAAACTGTGTGCTACATTATTCTGCAGTTTACTACCTCTCTTTCTCCACACACACACACACACACACACACACATTTTATTTTAACCTCTGAAATCACCTCCATGTAACACTCCTAAAAAGAATATTAATCTATTTTGTTCAAAAGTGATATTTTCTATAACTTTGGTTATACACTTTAAATATTTTAGACATAAATGCTATTTTTATTTATAACCTCATTAGAAGGAATCCCCTTTACTCATGGAATTCATACACATGGACAATCCTTTTATTTTTAATACAAGTGATTTTTCTTTCTTTCTTTCTTTCTTTCTTTCTTTCTTTCTTTTGTGTGTGTGTGTGTGTGTGTATCGTAAAAATTCATTACATTTCTACAATATGCAATTTTTATAATAATAATAATAATAATCCCCAAAAACAGCATGAAAAGGATAAGTATGGTAGTCTTTAACGACCTCGCCTGATTTCACAGAGAAAAGGCATAAAGTTTAAGGAGGAGGAAAGCTTAAAACAAACACTTCAGATAAATATATCGTTTATTTAAAAAAAATTAAATAAGAGAAATCACATTTTGGAAAAATGCATTATAAAAGTCTACCATACTGCGCATGTCTGTTTTAGGCAAGGGGGAACACGCGCGTTGCCATGGTAACTGCAAACGTCATAAAGACATTCTATTAGCAGTTCGCTTGTTTGTTTGTTTGTTTGTTTGTTTGTTTGATTGATTGTTAGTTAGTTAGTCTGCGAACTGAGAATAAACAGACGGAAAATGTCGGAGGTTGATTCTGAGGAACTGATAGAAGAACAGCCATTTCATGGAGTAAGTATAATTAGGTCAAGCTCCTGTGTGTGTGTGTGTGTGTGTGTGTTGGGCTGGAGGGTTTGATCTTCACTTGGCCCTCACAAAATAAATGTTTTTTATTTACAAAAAATGTGACATCTTTTATTTGAAAACCTAAAGAACCAAAATATTTCATTTTGTTTACTGAAGTTAGTAGTGGGCTTAATACTTACTTATAGTAATACAGAAATAATTGGAAATACCTCGTGTGTGTGTGTGTGTGTGTGTGTGTGTAAGGAGTATGAAGGTGATCGGAATGAAGAAGGAGAGAGGCATGGTACTGGGAGAGCAGTGCTGTCCAATGGAGACATCTATCAGGGACTGTATGAACACGGCAAAAGATCTGGACAGGTATTTCACACAGACTACTAAACACTCCGGGATTCACTGCAAGTAAAAAAAAAAAAAGACAGACAGTGAACCCTGTGCATGGTGTTTATGAACTGAATCACATACAGTGGTGCTTGAAAGTTTGTGATCCCTTTAGAATTTTCTATATTTCTGCATATGACCTAAAACATCATCAGATTTTCACACAAGTCCTAAAAGTAGATAAAGAGAACCCAGTTAAACAAATGAGACAAAAATATTATACTTGGTCATTTATTTATTGAGGGAAATGATCCAATATTACATATCTGTGAGTGGCAAAAGTATGTGAACCTCTAGGATTAGCAGTTAATTTGAAGGTGAAATTAGAGTCAGCTGTTTTCAGTCAGTGGGATGACAATCAGGTGTGAGTGGGCACCCTGTTTTATTTAAAGAACAGGAATCTATCAAAGTCTGATCTTCACAACACATGTTTGTGGAAGTGTATCATGGCATGAACAAAGGAGATTTCTGAGGACCTCAGAAAAAGCATTGTTGATGCTCATCAGGCTGGAAAAGGTTACAAAACCATCTCTAAAGAGTTTGGACTCCACCAATCCACAGTCAGACAGATTGTGTACAAATGGAGGAAATTCAAGACCATTGTTACCCTCCCCAGGAGTGGTCGACCAACAAAGATCACTCCAAGAGCAAGGCGTGTAATAGTCAGCGAGGTTGCAAAGGACCCCAGGGTAACTTCTAAGCAACTGAAGGCCTCTCTCACATTGGCTAATGTTAATGTTCATGAGTCCACCATCAGGAGAACACTGAACAACAATGGTGTGCATGGCAGGGTTGCAAGGAGAAAGCCACTGCTCTCCAAAAAGAACATTGCTGCTCGTCTAAAGTTTGCTAAAGATCATGTGGACAAGCCAGTAGGCTATTGGAAACATATTTTGTGGATGGATGAGACCAAAATAGAACTTTTTGGTTTAAATGAGAAGCGTTATGTTTGGAGAAAGGAAAACGCTGCATTCCAGCATAAGAACCTTATCCCATCTGTGAAACATGGTGGTGATAGTATCATGGTTTGGGCCTGTTTTGCTGCATCTGGGCCAGGACGGCTTGCCATCATCGATGGAACAATGAATTCTGAATTCTACCAGCGAATTGTAAAGGAAAATGTCAGGACATCTGTCCATGAACTGAATCTCAAGAGAAGGTGGGTCATGCAGCAAGACAACGACCCTAAGCACACAAGTCGTTCTACCAAAGAATGGTTAAAGAAGAATAAAGTTAATGTTTTGGAATGGCCAAGTCAAAGTCGTGACTTTAATCCAATCGAAATTTTGTGGAAGGACCTGAAGCGAGCAGTTCATGTGAGGAAACCCACCAACATCCCAGAGTTGAAGCTGTTCTGTATGGAGGAATGGGCTAAAATTCCTCCAAGCCGGTGTGCAGGACTGATCAACAGTTACCGGAAACGTTCAGTTGCAGTTATTGCTGCACAAGGGGGTCACACCAGATACTGAAAGCAAAGGTTCACATACTTTTGCCACTCACAGATATGTAATACTGGATCATTTTCCTCAATAAATAAATGACCAAGTATAATATTTTTGTCTCATTTGTTTAACTGGGTTCTCTTTGTCTATTTTTAGGACTTGTGTGAACATCTGATGATGTTTTAGGTCATATTTATGCAGAAATATAGAAAATTTTAAAGGGTTCACAAACTTCAAAGCACCACTGTACTAGTGGCTGCACAGGGGCTGACAAGGTTGGGTTTTTTTTTAAATTAATTTATTTTTTTAATCAGCTGAACCCCTTCAGCACAAATGATTTACGTTCATAGTACTTTAAATAGGCGCAACTTTGTAATAAATGGCAAATAACAGTATGTTTACACAATTTTCAGTTTCGGAAATATATTAACATTTTAACCATTTTTTCTTTTTTGGCATTACAATTTTAACTTGTAAACATCTAGCTATTTATTTTCAAAGTTGAATCTAATGCCACATTGACATTTCTATGAACCCCTATAATGCCATTACGAACACTGCGGGATTCACAAACCCCTGGTTGGGAAACTCTGGCTTGGCATATATGAAAAAGGATAGACAAGAAATGATTCACATGTTTTTCTTAAAAGGTTAAGGAATAGACACAGACAAAAATATAACTAGAATTTAGATTCATTTATCTTTCCACTGAAAACTTGCCTTCCATCTGTAAAACTTCCAAAACATTTAATGAAAAAAAATCCTTTAGGTTATTATTAATTTTTTTAAGTGACTTTATGTTTAATGGTACAGATTAATGAACATCTTTAGTCACATATTTTGTGAGTATAAACTATTTTGGTGCTTTATAAATCAAAGACAGTGTTTTGATGTATGTCAGTTTGTCTGAATGGCCCTAAAGTTTAGGATTATCTTGTTTTAGATTGTTAAATGACCTGAAGTGGTGAAGGCACTGTGTATCAATCAATCAATCAATCAATCAATCAATCAATCAATCAATCAATCAATCAATCAATCAATCAATCAATCAATCAAATGTTTTATTTCAATCCTAATTATTTATTTAAATTATATGAGTATACTGTGGGTCTATACATATTGCATATTTATGTTCTTTGAATATTTCATTTAATAATTATTACTTACAGGTATAGATATTTAAAAAATTCTTTATGTTCTTTATTTTTGTTTGTTTGGATCTAAACTCTGTGCATAAAACGTAACCATGCACCATGATTTAAAAGTCATCTGTTCTGAATATGTTTCATCAGGGAACCTACAGATTCAAGAATGGGGCTCGATACATAGGGGAGTATTACATGAACCTGAAACATGGGCAAGGTGTTTTCTATTACCCTGATGGGTCCAAGTATGATGGTGAGCGTTTGCTATACGTTTTTTTTTTTTAAGTATGTGTGGAGATTCAAGGTGAATGCATGCATAACACTAAGTGTCTGTGTGTCTTACTTTGGGTTAGGCTCATGGGTGGAAGACCAGCGTCAGGGTCATGGGATTTACACATATCCTAATGAAGACACCTATGATGGGGAGTGGCTACAGCATCAAAGGTCTATCATTAACAATTGATTTCAAACATATTCATCACATATCAAAGCTATAACATTTTCAACTTCAATTTTCTTGGAGACTTTTGGCCTTCCATAGAGTTTCTTATAAATTATACAGTCATTGTAAGTTTGTGTATAGTCTATGGAGATATTGTCTTATGCCTAGTATATATAAGTATTCATCTGCTACCTTTCTTGCATTTCCTTCTCTGTCTGTCTCACAGACATGGGCAAGGTGTGTACACATACCATGAAACAGGTTCTAAGTATGTTGGTACGTGGGTTATGGGCAAGATGGAGTCAGTGGGAGAGATAATCCATGCAAACTACAAATACCAGGGCAACTTTCAGAACAATAATGTAAGTTCGGCTGGTCCTTTCTCCCTCAACGCACTCTTAAAAAGCACACACGACTTTTCATTTCCTCTCATTTATTGAGGCTTTGTGCAGCCCTCAGGTCCTGGGAAGTATGTGTTTGACACTGGAATTGAGCAGCATGGGGAGTATCTGCAGGTAGATCAGGTAACAGCTCTCTCTCTTTGTGTGTGTGTTAGTTATAGTGAATGAAGGCAGGGCATTGTGTGTGGAATATAAAAATTCAGATGGCGTGCTGGGTGTGTCAGACTAATGAACTGTGTTATTGATTAAAGTAATTTCCCCCCTGCTGAAACTCCAGCCAGTACTAAATGAGAGGACTGTTAAGGATGAGAAGACTTCGAAGTTGCATTCCCCCTACCCTCCTCAGGGGGAACGCTTTATTTCCGTTGCGATCATTGGAGAAGAGGTTCTGTGGCAATGCTTTAATGACAGTCTGTTGCTGTGCCTTTCTTCTGTAGTATAGTTGCACTGTGGCCCTTGTGCATGCCGACAAGGGCTTGTGCAAATAAAAGGCCTAACCTATTGTTGCTAGAAGTTTTGATTGAAGAGAATCTGTTTAGCTGTAGTCAGTCACTGGAGTTTCATATGTTTTAACATTATGCATGTGTGTATGTATAATGTCAAAGCGTTAGCATCTATGCATTTCCCAGAAAGATTGAGATGTGAGATTGTGATAAGTACAAGTTTGCATCAGTACCACTTTTCGTCATGCAATATTTGGCCTGCAGGATAAAGGAGATGTAAAAGACGAGGAGCCCATCACTACCACTGTTCTGAAATGGAAACCCAAAGTTTTGACGTGCTCATCACCTTGTGCCTCTGATCTACCATCTCTCAAAGATAATGCCTCTTCAGGTATGCTCATACCATGTGTCCAAATACCTGTACTGAATGGACCAGGAAATGTTTTCTAGCAGTATTTTATTGTAATCTCAAAAATAGTTTTTGTTTGCATTCCTACTATTTATATTATTCAAATTTTAGTAAGTAATATTAGTGAGGATATGAAGACAATAAATCCATACACTTGCTCAGTTAGTTTAACTGTCGGCTCTTTCTTGATCTTGTAGGCCAGGGCATGTCTGAGGAGGGATAGGCTCAGATGCCATCAGAAGAGCAGGACATAAGGCAGAGCCCAGCACCAGAAACCAGTTAATCATTAATGCAAATGACAGAGATACTGGAATATATGTAAGAAGTAACACACGATAGACTGCAGTTATATGGAAATAATCCACAGATGGGGTGATGTGATACAGCCCGACCCAAAGCCGAGCGCTGTTACCACCATGAGGTGGATTATTTTCATATACCCACACAGTCTAGACTCTAGACTGTGTTATTCTGCTAATAGCACAGCAATTTTGAAATGTTGTGATCACTGGCATTTACGAATGAACAACACATCTCACTGTTGAACAGTTTAAGTTAGATTTAATGCTGTGGAATATCCTGGAGTTAGTTAGCACCTATTAACACTTACTTACATTATAATAGCACATCATCAAAGTCTCTCTCTCTCTCTCTCTCTCTCTCTCTCTCTCTCTCTCAGAAAACACAGCTTGTCATATTTAGTGAGAAACTCTGTCCTCCAGACTTTCCTGTGCTGGGAAACTTTGAAAAGCTCCATGACTATTACAAAGCGCAGACTTACACATAAATGCTAAATAAATGTCTCACAAACAAACAAATAAACCACTTCACATCAATGAATATGTTTTTTCTTTGTTAAACAACACACATTTTTTTAATCAGTTTATTATTAGTCTTAGATTCTGTGGACTGTCCACTGTACAAGTCCTTGTGTATGAGCTGTTACTATTGAAACAATAACAGAACAAGTGCATATAATATGAACCTATCATTTATGTTACAGCCAGAGCTACTGTCTGAGCCATGCTGTTATCCATCCATCCATCCATCCATCCATCCATCCATCCATCCATCCATCCATCCATCCATCCATCCATTATCTGTAGCCGCTTATCCTGTACAGGGTCGCAGGCAAGCTGGAGCCTATCCCAGTTGACTGGGCGAGAGGTGGGGTACGCCCTGGACAAGTCATCAGGTTATCGCAGGGCTATGCTGTTATAAAAAAATAATAAAATGCTTTTGATTGACCTGTCAGATGAGACTTCAACCAGGCTGTGCTATAATGTTGATATAATACTAAAAAGTCTTTCTGATCCTTTACATTGAACTTCTTCTTCTTCTTCTTCTTCTTCTTCTTCTTCTTCTTCGTGTCTGTTGCTAAATATGTCCACATACGCTTCCTTTGGTTCTCTGGTTTCCTACAACATCCCAAAAACCTGCCAGTAGGCAGACTGGCTACACTAAATTGCCCCTTGGTGTGAATGTGTGTGGTGCCCTACAATGGACTTGCATCTCATTCAGGGTATATTCCCACCTCACACCCACTGTTCCTGGGATTGGTCCCAGATCCCATGACCCTGACCAATAAGTGTGTACTGAAGACGAAAGTTCAATCAAGTCAGATGTAGGTCACACACAGGATAACAAAATAAAAAAACAAAATGAGCAAACTTGAGGGGCGGCACGGTGGTGTAGTGGTTAGCGCTGTCGCCTCACAGCAAGAAGGTCCTGGGTTCGAGCCCCGGGGCCGGCGAGGGCCTTTCTGTGCGGAGTTTGCATGTTCTCCCCGTGTCCGCGTGGGTTTCCTCCGGGTGCTCCAGTTTCCCCCACAGTCCAAAGACATGCAGGTTAGGTTAACTGGTGACTCTAAATTGACCGTAGGTGTGAATGTGAGTGTGAATGGTTGTCTGTGTCTATGTGTCAGCCCTGTGATGACCTGGCGACTTGTCCAGGGTGTACCCCGCCTTTCGCCCATAGTCAGCTGGGATAGGCTCCAGCTTGCCTGCGACCCTGTAGAAGGATAAAGCGGCTAGAGATAATGAGATGAGATGAGATGAGCAAACTTGATGAACAAAAGCATTAGTCCATTCTATTATTTTAGGAACCAGCAGCAGAGTCAACAATATATTTTCTTAATATGGTCAGCAGGGGGCAGTGTATACGACCTAGAAGTCTATTTTCTTGGCTCAAGAGTTTTGTTTACTCAGTTCATATACAAATATATCCAGCCAAAGGAGTAACTCCAGTATATTTAAATATTATAGAGGATTGTTGTGGAGAAAGAAGTCATTTCACAGACGTGGAAGCTCTTCGTCAGTAAGCAGAGTGAAGATGAAACCAGCTGATATTCAAAATTCATAGATGATTTAAAAAATAATGTTCATTCTGTGGGGTTCCACTGTCCAAATCTGTAGATGAGTTTTGTCCTGATTTTATTCCTGCTGTAGCAATAACAAGCAATGATTTCAACAATATAAATGTTATAGCCATTTCTATTGTATAAAGGTCTTTAAACAAATGATGTACTTGAATTTGAGGAGGAAATTAGCAGTAAGGTCTTTATAAAACTGCATATTTAAGGTGTATACAAGATCTGTTTAAAACAGCATATCTCTTACATTCAGTGTAAGGAAAGCAACATAGATTCTTGATCAGATTGCTGTTTCAGTTCTTGGAAACAGGTGAACATGGCTACAGGTTTGTATTACTGTTTGAGTCACTGTTGGTGGTGCTATAGGGGTGTTTCATATTCGGTTACACCTTTATTTACTTTCAACCTCCGGCTTTATTCTCCATTTTCTGCTTAATCTTTTACTGAACTGTAGCACAGACACTGACATCTGATTATTTTTTTTTTTAAATCAGCAATTACATTCTATTGTGCCACATGTTTTTGTGGCAAGATAAGAAATGTAGGTGTAAGAATACACAGTACAGTATCTTCCTCGGACTGAATCAGTTCTGTCCTTTATTTATCCGTACATGTGTTTGTTCTAAACACTTCATTCTTTTAACTAAAAGTACCTCTGACTCATGCCTCTCTCTCTCTCTCTCTCTCTCTCTCTCTGTGAAGCTTTCATATCCAGTATCTCTTTAGATGTGTCAATATTTACAGCAACATAACTTTTTAAGATGGTCTGAAAATGCTATACTTCAACATTATTTACATTTTGTCAGTGTCACTTACAGGACTTTCGCTCATGCTGGCAGGTTTATTTATAATTCTGAAAGCAGGCCACTAAAAAATTTGCTTAAAGATTTATTTTGGGGAATGTAGCATGCATTTAGCATTTAATAGTATGTACTGTATGTATCCAGGGATAAAGAAAAACAGCTTTCTTTCTTTCTGATGTATCCTGGATCATCATTTTAGTTCTGTTTGTTAGAAAGATAGATGTAGCTTTACTTAATCCCTCAACCGACCTCAACAAAGCAACATATTTCTGAAAGCACATTTTACTCCCAAACAAATCTGACAGAGAAAGTTCTCAAGGTCTTTAACTGCTTACGTTTCCAGGATCTGACTTGCATTTCTTACAGTAGTAACTGTAGATTGCCAGTTGTTTCTTCAACATGTTACAGTGTTTTTTTTTCCTTTTAAGATATGTAAAGGTTCAAATAAATATATTATGATTAGACAACCTCTCAGTCAACCTCTCTCACTGAAGTTAGTGTTGGACGTAATATTATAGTAATACAGAATCAGTGGAAATACCCCACAGACCTAAAATAACTGTGTGTGTGTGTGTTAGACAGTACTCCAACAGTTATCTCTAACGGCCTCTAGGAATTCTGATTACGCTGTCAGAAGTAATAAGATCAGTTCAATGAGCTTTTTGTTGTCTTAAATGACATTATGTCCAGGAATTGTGCTCGGGCCACTGCATGTGTCCTTTCAATGCTGTGCTCATTCACGTCACTCCTTCTTTTTCAGACAGCCTAAAATCTTCACTCTCTATTGGGCAAACAAAGTTCTAACTGTAACAGTAGGTGTGGTTGCAAACTAGCTTTACCAGAATTCCCAGGAGTCTGAACTGTGTAACTGAGACTAGCAGAAGCTGAGGGAGTTTTATTCCTGGCAGAGGCTTTAAAGCCAGGCTGAAGTGGAGAATGCCTCCGAGGTATCAATATTGTGAGGATATTCTCTTCTCTCTCTTTATGGACTCATGATGCAGCGTCATTCAACCCTCCTGGGAGTAAAACATAAGAGGTAAGATGGGAGAGGAAATTACCACATTTATTCACTAAATATTTATAAAATACAGTTAGTTGTTATTTGCAAATGTCTTGAATGGAGGGAATATGCCTTTCTGGACAGATATAGAGATGGATAAACATGGATAAACAATGCACATGGTAAATATAATATAAATATGATACTATTACATTACTATTGTATTCTGGCTGAAAATGTATGCATGTAGATAAAGGATTTTTAACGAGAAACAGATTTTTATCTAGGGCTTTTTTTCTCTCCTTTTTTTGGTGTTTGGGGTACAATACAAGACAACCCACCATGTCCAAAAGCACCACATCTTTTTCTAGCTGTGAGAAACTATTGTCCACGTTGGTGTAAATTATTTATTAAAATTATGTATTAAAATTATTGTAGTAGTTACACACATTGTAGGACCCATTTCTTGCTTAATTACACCATGTCTATAAGATAAGAGAATATATTAAGTAAGTCAAAGAAGTGTTATGTATTCTTTTTATGCATTAAATGTAGTGTTTGAGTATATTTCTCTAATGTGTAATTTGTGTGTGTTCTGAAAGACAACTGTAACAGACCAATGTAAAAATGAGACACACTGTCAGCAATATACAGAGATGGAAAGTAACAAAATACAATCATATTGTTAGTGTATTTAAGCCTGTTTTGAAGTATTTTGAGTTTTTCTTTTAGCTAATACTTTTAACCTATGCTTACTATATTTAAAAAAATTATTTTTTTCTATGTTTTCAAACATTATATTTCTCTGCATAATATATCTTAGCATTATGTAGCTTCAAGGAGCTGATCTAGATTCAAATAAATAAATAAATAAATAAATCTCAACTTTAACAGATATAACAGCAAAACCGAGCCCTAACTCCTACCAGTGTAATCTATCTGATGCTGCTTGCAGATTATATTTATTAAAGCACTTTGTATTGTAGCTACTAGCTATCATTGTGTTCATTAATGCTTGAGAGGTTAGGAATAAAGCTGTTGTTAGTTAGCCTTAGCAAATATTTTTCCACATCCCAAGGTTTGTTGGTGAAAGAGGTAATAATTTACCATCAGTATCTTAAAAAAAAAAAAAAAATCCTAAAAAATCTGTGACTCAAGGCAGAAGTCTTTCTTTTGGGAATCTCTCTTGCACTTTCATACTCCTAGTACATTTAAGAGATTATAACTTTTTTTTTTTTTACTTTAACTTGATTGAAGAATCTGCAGCTATAATTTAGCTTTTGGTGTCGCATATCTTTAGATGACTAGCCTTATTGTACATTTATTAGAGGAAAGAATGTCAGTACTTTTACCACCTCTGACAAAAGTTTGCTTTGTATAAACACTGACAGTGAATTTAATCAGAGCAAATTAGAACTGAATGTGAAACATTTTGTAAAATGTTGTTTTTTAAATAGACTTTCTCAGTTTCCTTAGGAGGTCTCTCGCACAGGAACAGGGTGCAGTGAGAACAAAACAAAGCCCACATTTATGTTTATAAGTGGCCTTCCTTCTAGGGCAGGTGGAGGATACACACACACACACACACACACACACACACACATACAAAGAAAGTGCAGTCCATCTCGTACATGAATATCCACGACATTTAATTTCATGCAGAGATATTGTGCAACTGTTTAAGTGGATATCATTATACTATTATTACTATTACTATTATACTATTAGTAAAAATTATATTTTCCCACCAGAAATATACATCACTGTAGAAAACAAAAAACATTCCCTGTGAAGTTTGTCTTTAGGTTAAGAGAGAGAGAGAGAGAGAGAGAGAGAAAAGATAGAAAAGTATCTTTTTCTATCAGCAGAAATGTCTCCTATGCTATTGTATATGAAACAAACAAAAACCCAAGCCATTTTGTATCATTCGACTACAGGTTGTACAATGAATTTGTGTGAAACCGGCCTTCAGTATTTACACAGCTGAATATTTGCTTACCCCTACCATATATATGCTGAAAATGAAGTCAGTAGGAACATATTTTTCATTGATTTCTTCTTTTAATAATTACAGAACACCAACACCATCTATTATCTCCCTGGTCTTAGTCTGAGTTTTAGTCATGAAGGATCGCTTAGAAGAGCTGCGTCTGCAAATCAAAGCAAATCAGCAACTTCAAGAAGGTAACTCCTTCACCCAACATGAGGAGGAAGAGCCAATGTCCTTCATTGGACTTTGGCCACAAGCTGTGCTCTTTGAGACTGAGCCTGTGTTGGAGAACTTCCTGGATGAGGCCAAGCGTGTTCGTGATAGCCTTGAAGAGCTGGAAACTGAGGTTAAGACGTTCAGTCAGCAGCAGAGAAACTTTGTGGCCACCATGCGGCGCCTCAGCGTCATGAAAAAAGAGAGCAGTCGCACTCGGGACATCAAGCTGCAGGCTGAGAACCTGCATAAGAAGCTCGATGCCCTCTCAAAGCAGGCAAAGTGTACCGAGACTGAACTGGGGGCGTCAGCTGCTACAGCCCGGATCCAACGTGCCCAGCATGATGTGCTCTTCTGTCGGTTCCAGGAGGTCATGCGTCAGTACAATGACTCGCTCCTGAGCAAACAAGACAAATGCAAGCAGTTCATCATCAGGCAGCTAGAGATCTCTGGCCGAGAGGTATCAGAAGAAGAAGTGGAAAACATGGTGGAACAGGGTAAGTGGGATGTTTTCAATGAGAACATCCTGGTGGATGTCAAGATCACTCGCACACAGTTATCTGAGATAGAGCAGCGCCACAAAGAACTGCTCACCCTTGAGAACAACATGAAGGACCTGAGAGAACTCTTTCTAGATGTATTCATGCTTGTGGAAGAGCAAGGAGTGCAAATTGACAATATCCAGGCCAATGTAGAGAAGACTCAGGACTATGTGATGGCTTCTAATGAGAAATTCAAAATGGCTTCCAGATATAGGAAGAAGAACCCTTTAAGAAGACTGTGTTGCTGTTGCTGCCCAAAGGCATGAAATCAGGGCATACTATATAGTATGAAGGGATTAGGTTGTGAAAAAAGAGGATTTTTATAAAAGTATGGACAATGTTTGTGATAAAAGCACAACCCTAGCTCAATTTAAGACATTTCTGTAGAATCAAGATACCAGATTGTGAAGGCCAAGTGTGGAACCGATTTGGAGCTACTAATGGCACAAATGTTCATGTTTTATTTTAGTTATATAGAAAATATTTATTTATAACAGATTTATTTTATTTCTAGACTATATTACATCTTTTTTTTATGGCCAACCCCATAGCATTTTGTGTTCTGAATTTTATATATATATATATATATATATATCTCATTCTCATCTCATTATCTCTAGCCGCTTTATCCTTCTACAGGGTCGCAGGCAAGCTGGAGCCTATCCCAGCTGACTATGGGCGAAAGGCGGGGTACACCCTGGACAAGTCGCCAGGTCATCACAGGGCTGACACATAGACACAGACAACCATTCACACTCACATTCACACCTACGGTCAATTTAGAGTCACCAGTTAACCTAACCTGCATGTCTTTGGACTGTGGGGGAAACCGGAGCACCCGGAGGAAACCCACGCGGACACGGGGAGAACATGCAAACTCCACACAGAAAGGCCCTCGCCAGCCCCGGGGCTCGAACCCAGGACCTTCTTGCTGTGAGGCGACAGCGCTAACCACTACACCACCATGCCGCCCATATATATATATATATATATATATATATATATATATATATATATATAAATAAAATATAGTGTTTCAGAAAATTTGATATAATTCTGGGATATTTACATCTCAAATAATATGAAAATTTTTTAAACACCCTGTGTGTGTGTGTGTGTGTGTGTGTGTGTGTGTGTGTGTGTGTGTGTGTGTGTGTGTGTGTGTGCATGTGCATTTTCCCATTCAACACTGATGTTTCAGAGAAAAAAATGACATTGCCTGCTTTTTTCCCCTGTCATGCCCTCATTATGAGTTCCTACATGCCAGCATTGTTAAACCTCATTGTTCTGCACGACAATATCAGCATTCATACTGTAAACACAAATCTATACTGTATCAACAGTAAAATCTCCATTATTCATTTAGATGAATGGAGTGAAAGTGTTACGTCAGATGGCAGATGGTGTATTCAGGAGGAAAACACTGAAAAGTATGGATCTGGGTGTGTCTCGTGAACCACCTAACACTTATCCAGAACAATACTATCTCAGTGTTACCATATTTACAGAAAAAAATAATTTTATGTTAATTTTGATTTGGAAAAGATGTCCTCAATTAATAGTTAAATTTTCAAAAATGAGCTGGACCATAACTTATCAGCATTAAGTGGACTTTATAGAGTTTCTGTGAAATTTTGGTTGGCAAGATATTGTTTTCACCCTTTTGTAGTTGATTTTTTTTAAATTGGCTGAACTCCAGTCCCAGTAAGTTGCCACCTATTGTTATATGAACTACACAGTAGTCTATGTTGAGTCTTTTTTTTTTTTAACCCAGCCTAATTTTCAACACAATATTTGAATGGGAGATGGCACTTAATGACTTCTTTTGTCAAATTTAATATACTTCCGGTGCATATAACCACATTAAATCTATTTTAAAATTACACACATAATGTCTTTATATGATAAGTATGTAAATATGTAAATAAGCATGTATTCATAAGATATGTTTAAAAAACAAAATTACTGATATGGGAAAAAGTATTCTGATGCAATTATATATATAATATATACAATATATCACTGTATAATACACCTTTATGTCATATATAAGCTATACCACTGACTTTGGGTGAGAGCTGGGGTAAAACCTGGGCAGGTCGCCAATCTATATTGCAAGGTGAACACAGAGATGAAGAATCATTCACATATGGGTAATTTAGAGTAGCCAGTTGACCTAATCCACATGTCTTAGGACTGCGGGAGGAAACCAGAACACCCAAAGGCACACAGGCATGGGGAGAACATGCAAACTCCACACAAAAAGGCCCCACTTGGCAACGAGGTTCAAACTCAGAACCTTCTTGCTGTGAGGTGACAGTACTAACCACTACACCACCATGATACCCTATATATAGGGTTCCCTAATGTTCAACGACAACATTATTACAACTTTATTCAACGGCTGGGATTGGCTCCAGTTTCCCCCGAGACCCTGATGGATAAGCAGTATTGATAATAGATGGATGAAATAATAATAATTGCACTGCCTGCTGTATCCATGCTGATCCCTAGCAATTGCACTTTTATGTACTGTATTTAAATGAGTGCAATTAGTCACATTTACTACTGAAAAGCGAGTCAGCCACAGTGACTGGGATAGGAATCAGGCAAAACTTACATAAACTCCAAGAAATAAAATGAGTAATATAGACAATCACTGTGTCAAGCCACTGTGGAGGCTTAAGCTATCTGAGAGATGTGAATGAGATTTGAAATATCTGCAGCTGATGTTAGCCAGCAGACAGAGCTCTGTGTGTTTTACAAGTTCAGTTTACAACTGACGGTCAAAGACACTGACACTGGAAACTGAATACAGTCTGTCAAAAAAACCATCACCTGATTCAGAGAGATTATAGGATTCCTGTCTAAACCATCTGCAAGTGTGAACACTTGCCCCAATAAAACCACTGTATTCAGCCTGTCAGGAAGGATAAGCAGGTGAGATACAGCAGAAGACTGGCACCTGAAAGCTTCCTGTTTCTCAGCCATTTCTAAAAGCAGTTTACCTTTAGGCACAGACGAAGCTTGTGTGCTTAGACAGACAGACAGACAGATAGATAGATAGATAGATAGATAGATAGATAGATAGATAGATAGATAGATAGATAGATAGATAGATAGATAGCAAAATGACCATTTTATTGTTATTATTTCATGCCATCACATATAACTATTATTTGCTAATTTTTATCTATACACTGATGCCACTGTTCTACCTTCCTTGATACCATCAATTTGGGAAACTTCCAATTATTTCGCTAAAACAATTTAACTCAACACTAACATGAAGCACATCATTTTTTCTTTAAATTCCACAATACATTTTTTGATAATCTATTTATAATTGTCACTATCTTATTTTACATTTCCTCTTGAAGACAGTACCAACACAGTTCCAGAAATGCCTTATATAAAGCCTTCATTTCTATACAGCAACATCCATCCATCCATCCATCCATCCATTATCTGTAGCAGCTTATCCTGTACAGGGTCGCAGGCAAGCTGGAACCTGTCCCAGCTGACTATGGGCGAAAGGCGGGGTACACCCTGGACAAGTCGTCAGATCATCACAGGGCTGACACATAGACACAGACAACCATTCACATTCACATTCACACCTACGGTCAATTTAGAGTCACCAATTAGCCAAACCTGCATGCCTTTGGACTGTGGGGGAAACCGGAGCACCCGGAGGAAACCCACGCGGACACGGGGAGAACATGCAAACTCTGCACAGAAAGGCCCTCACCGGCCGCTGGGCTCAAACCCAGAACCTTTTTGTTGTGAGGTGACAACGCTAACCACTACACCACTGTGCCCTATACAGCAACATATGAGGCTAATTGTAGAGCATTTTATTAACCTACTGACACTAACAGTACGCAGTTCCCTGAAGTCCCTTAATTTGCACAACACAGAGTGCTCCATATCATTTCAGGTGAGAAAGAAACCAAAATTAGAGAAGTAAAAATACACTGATATTGTTCTAAACCAGGGGTCACCAAACTACGGCCCGCGGGCTAGATCCGGCCCGCCACCCCCCTTTGACCGGCCCCCCAGCCCCTCTGCCCCCCACCACTTGAACCGGCCCTATGAGGCAATCCCCAAAAGTGGTCATGGCCTATTTTTTTTAAATTGCTTTTTGGCAAATAATAACGTCTGCATCTTGTATTTTGTTGATTTTATCAATTAAAATTGATATTTAGTTATAAAATGAACTATTCATATTTTCCGAATTTTCGTCATATGCTCGCGATCAAGCAGTGACAGGCAGCGCACGCGCAGAGAACTGTCAGTGTTCAGGACAGCAAAATGGCTAGCGGTAAGCGAAAAGCTGACCGAAGGTGCAGAGTTTTTAAAGAACAGTGGACCACTGATTATTTTTTTGTTCGGTGTAAGGACCGTGCAGTTTATCTTGTATGTAAAGAAAGTGTGCCGGTTTTCAAAGAATATAATCTGCGTCGTCACTATGAAACCCGCCACAAAGAGTATGCTAGTTTGCGAGGGCAAACAAGAGAAGACAGGATTCGGAGGATGAAATGCGGACTGGCTGCACAACAGAATGTATTCCTTCGCCAAACCCAGATCAACCAGGCTGCTGTCCGAGCTAGCTATAAGGTAGCTCACCTACTAGCTACCCATGGAAAGCCGTTTACTGATGGGGACTTTGTTCAAGTATGCATGCTTGCTGTGGCCGAGGAGGTGTGTCCCGACAAGTAGGATGCGCGTCCCGACAAGTAGGATGCGCTCAACGCGGTGAGTCTCTCCGCACCTACTATGACCAGGCGAACCGAAGATTTGGGGGACAACGTGTATGACCAGCTGAATGAGAGAGTCAGAATTCGAGTTTTTTGCTTTGGCCATGGATGAGAGCAATGACGTGCAGGACACAGCACAACTGCTGTGATCTATTGATCTATTGCTCCTATTATTATAATTTCACTGTTTTTTTAAATGTATTTATTTTATAGGCCTATTTATTTGACCTTTATTAAGTGCTGCATACAATTATTATTAATATTATTAATAATATCAACAGGCCTACCTACAATTTATAATTTTCCACTCACCTTTGCCAGTGTCAATCACCTCAAATAGGCAGATGTTTCTTACCTTGACAGCTTTGATATTATTTTTATTAGAAAATAAATAAATGGAATATCTGTGGTATTTCAAATTAAAACAAAGTGTGAAGACTCAATTACTACTTTTGCAAACCACTAGTAAAGATAAACAAATATGTGCCAGGAATCAAGTGTTGATATAGTAGTATGGATACAGTAGTGGGGATGGCCGTGCCAGGCTAGTAAACTCTACTACACAATGAGGCCTGCTGGTGGTCATATTTGTCTGGGTCATACAATTCTATGTGATATAGCTGACCCGACCCCGGCCCCCCATCACAGTCAGGAACGACAATGTGGCCCCCAGAGAAAAAAGTTTGGTGACCCCTGTTCTAAACTAACTCCACCAGAACTGCTCTCAGTATGCAGGTGTAATTTCATCAAAGTAACAGTAGGTGGCACAACAGGAAAACGTGAGTTTCCACCAGGCTCTTTACCACAGTAATGGTTCTTCTTTGTGTTAAAAAAACAAAAACAAAAAACAAGTTTAGCAAAATTTCTTAAAATTATGATTACTACTACTAATACCATCATTTAAAATATGTGTTGTACTGAAATGACCTATAACTGAAATTGGAAAAACACAATAAAACTGTTATATTAATAGAAAGGCTCTTAATAGTTATTTTGACAAAAAATACTCGACACAGTCTAAAATCTCCAAAAATGACAAACATTTTTAAAATATCTTTTTTTTCAGATAAAGTTAAATTTAAGGTGAAGTTCACAAACCACAAAACTTTGCTATCCAGCCAGTCGGGGTTTCAGAAGACTGTAAGGTTAAAGTGAGACACATTTAATCGCATAGGACACAAGAACTTTAATTGAAAATTGAAAATCACTACAGCTAAAAGGTATTGATGTTTTGTTTTGCTTTATATAATTTCATTTAAACTATAGCTCAAAAATATTATCAATCCATCCACAGTAAAAAAAAAAGAAAAAAAGAAGAAAGACTACAAACCACAATGGTCTTTAATTATATTTGCTCAATTGGATAACTCCTTTTGACTTTGCTACACAATCAGAAGGAATGGGGACAGTGCACTCAGCACTATTTTTGCTAACATAATCAAACTCGAAATCTTCTTTTTTCCCTTCTAAACCTACATCCTAATTGTCCTTGAAAGAGGACAGTAACGTTTAGTGTTTTTGTACTCTCTGTAATACAGAAAAAAGAAAAAAAATCCAGCAACATATGATTGTGTACCTCATAAAATGGTAGCTGGCTCCATCCATCCATTATCTGTAGCCACTTATCCTGTCCTACAGGGTCGCAGGCAAGCTGGAGCCTATCCCAGCTGACTACGGGCGAAAGGCGAGGTACACCCTGGACAAGTCGCCAGGTCATCACAGGGCTGACACATAGACACAGACAACCATTCACACTCACATTCACACCTACGGTCAATTTAGAGCCACCAATTAACCTAACCTGCATGTCTTTGGACTGTGGGGGAAACCGGAGCACCTGGAGGAAACCCACGCAGACACGGGGAGAACATGCAAACTCCGCACAGAAAGGTCCCCGTCGGCTGCTGGGCTCAAACCCAGGACCTTTTTGCCGTGAGGCGACAGTGCTAACCACTACACCACCATGCCACCCCGGTAGCTGGCTCTTACAATCCAATTATAACAGAGACATGACCCATGCTGTGGCATAAAGTATACATTACATTCGTAGTTCTCATCTCAGGAGACCAAGATTGCTAAGCATCATCACAGGACAGAATTACAGAGCTCACTAACTGTTCTCAGAAGTGAAGCAGGAAGCTAAAAGGTCAAGTACAAACCCTCATTCATGTAGTGCTTCTTCTCTGATTCACTGGTTAACAAAGCACAGCAGAGGATTAATAAACTTTCACAATCTGACCACAGCAGTGTGGAATGAATGTGGTTCTTTGTTGTCAGCCCAATCTGTAATACCCTGGCTGGGAATGTGAAGTCCTGACGTAGTTCATCAGGCAGATGTTGCTGTACCTGGAAGAGGACTGGAGGAGTTTTGCACCAGGCCCTGAAACACACACTGGAGCTCCAGCTGGTCAGACTGATTTACTGGGATCTGTGACACCCATGATCTGAACCGTGACTATTTGGGAATGCTGTAATATCCAGATTTCTCTGTGCTTAACTTTCATTATCAGAATGAGGCACCAGAGAGAAGTGTGTGTGATCATTAATGAGTCAGTTTGGAATTAAATCATTTAGCAGGTGTCATGCAGTTAATACTTTCCTAGAATATGAACGTTTGCAGTAATTTGGGTTTTAAAATCTTGCTGGGAAAAAAAAAATATATATATATATATATATATATATATATATATATATATATATATATATATATATATATATATATATATATATATAAAATTGCTTTAATTATTTGGGTGGTGGTCTGGGAAACCTTCACATGCTCAAATTTTGCCATTTTCTACTATAATGTACAGTAGTGAACTTTAGAGGTAGACTGCCTTTCAGATTTTTGAAGTTTAGGTCATAAAAAGAATTTTCCCTGACACCCAAGTATTTTTGTTTAGTGGACCGAAAGATACTGAATTAGAATCACAGACTTCCAATTTTATTAGTTTTTTTAAAATAGAAAAACTAATGAATTTAGGGCCACATGGCCCTAAATTCTCTGCTATTTTTTCCTGCTTAACCTTGAATCACCCAGTTCAAGAGACTACGTCATGCATCACATGGTGGGCTTTCCCTGTTCACGCAAGGCATTGTGGGATACAAATTTGAAACCAGAGAGGAAAACGGAGGACGTGAGTGTGCAAATGAAATGTGAAAGACCGACTACAGTAAAGGAAAGCGAGAAGAAAAGATGTGTTCCGAAGGAAAGGAAACACAGGACCAAACTAATAAATATCAGCGGTCAGCGAGCACCTCGGTGTGATCAGCTGTTCATTTAACGACAGAATTATGTAACTGTCAGTGCACGGTCAAGGTAAACCTATAGATGACAGTAATGCAACACTGGATGCCGGCTGCTGTAAAACCCAAAAGGAGAAGGAAAATAATAATAAGAAAGTAAACCTGCGCATGCGCACACCGACTTCCTCTGTCTGCTTGATTGCGCGAAGTGAATGATCTCATGCACATTATTTGCTAGGGAATCCCCTCAAATTAAATAACTTCCCAGACACTGAATGGCCTGTTTTTTTTTTTTTTTAGATATTATAGAAATAAACATGGCGGCATGGTGGTGTAGTGGTTAGCGCTGTCGCCTCACAGCAAGAAGGTCCGGGTTCGAGCCCCGTGGCCGGTGAGGGCCTTTCTGTGCGGAGTTTGCATGTTCTCCCCGTGTCCGCGTGGGTTTCCTCCGGGTGCTCCGGTTTCCCCCACAGTCCAAAGACATGCAGGTTAGGTTAACTGGTGGCTCTAAATTGACCGTAGGTGTGAATGTGAGTGTGAATGGTTGTCTGTGTCTATGTGTCAGCCCTGTGATGACCTGGCAACTTGTCCAGGGTGTACCCCGCCTTTCGCCTGTAGTCAGCTGGGATAGGCTCCAGCTTGCCTGCGACCCTGTAGAACAGGATAAAGCGGCTAGAGATAATGAGATGAGATGAGATGAGATGAGAAATAAACATATATCACAATGACCAAATTTCAGAGGGAACTAAATTTCACCGATTTTATGAAATCGAAAGGCTGTATTGCTTTAAATTTACCTGAATTGAATTTGGTGTCTTCACTGCACATCTGGTCTCAATCAGAAGTAACATTTTAAAATCTGGAAACCCCAAAATGGAGACAACTGCACTTAAATATTTTATTCCATCTATTAATCAAAAAAACATTACTGACAAACTGTAAAAACGTACAAGTTTACAATCCGAAATGAGTTTTCACTTTGATCCTCCTCCTCCTCCTCCTCCTCAGTCTCTGAGGTAACAGTTTCCTGCAGCATTTTAAACACAAACCTCATCATCGTCTGTTCACTCACTACTCACCGCTCACACTAACATTGCTGTGAAAATCAAAATGATCAATTCAGTCAGTTCTGTTCTGTTGAATAAATTTCTTGTTATTAAATGTCTTTTTTGTTTTTGGTGTTTTGATGATGATGTGATAGTGCAGGAGCATGGGCGCCATTTTAACAGGTCGTATCTCAGCACACACTGAACTGATTAGGCTGATGTCTGTTTTGCTATGCCATGTAGCTGTTCACAAACTTGATCGAATTTTTTTTAAGAAAAGCAAGGTTTTAGACATCTTTATGCAGACTGACTGCATTTACCATGGTGTTAAACTTTCTCCTCACAGAACATGATGTTTTCAGGAAGACATTTAAGGCATGGTTGTAAAGAAACCTATTAAAAATATTTTTACATTGTTCTGGTAACATTTTCTTGAACTATATTCACTAGCAGAAAAACTCAGGTTTGGCTCACAAGTGGTGCAAGAGATAAGTGTTATATAGCATCCTATCATTGGGAGCTTGTTCGAAACACCTCAAAAAAACAAAACAAAACCGAACCTACGACCATCTGTTACCAGGACCCAGGGGAAAAAAATTGCCCATGGTCTCTGGGTAGGAGGGATGGCTTACTGTTTCATCCCTGTCAATCACAGCCACATCATCTATAAGCCCTTGAATGCAGAAGAGGGTATAGAGCTCTTTCCTCCTATTGTGTTACGCTGCCATGTGCCACAGCATGGGCATCAGTTCAGAAATATGCAGGTTGTTGGTTTCATGGTATTCTCAGAGGAAGCACATTTTAGGAAACGATAGGTGACCAAATTGGGTTAGAAAAATGCGGAATAATTGAAAAATAAAATAAAAAATGTCTATCTTCCATAAGTATTGGAAATGTTGAATGTAAGTGTATGACTTTCATTTGATAACAGTTGTGCACTGGGCATATAAGGTTACATCTCAAGGTGAATTGTCTATCTTTCACTCACAAAGGAGATTTGAAAGCACACTGACAGAATGAGCGATGGAAAAGAAGAGTGATGCATCACTTCTACAATGGACTTGAAAATACGCCACAGGAAAAGGACGTGAAAAATGCAAATCTCTGTTACAACATGTAACTGATGCATGAAATGAAATTTCAGAAGTAATATTCATTGACAATGCAATTCTGTCTGGGAATTAAACAATAAACAGATTGCAAAAGATGACACATGGTATAAAATGACTGGAATGGATTGCAACATTATAAGTTTGAAGGCAAGGACACTGGAAGAGATGTGCTTCGGTGAAGAGTTTTTGCATTAGAAATCCCATCTGTTGGTGAGAAGGAAAAAGACAGTGACGGTTTCTGAGGGGGAAAGAGTGGCCACAGTGGAGCTGTCTCTTTTCCCTGCAAACAGTGACGTGTCAGATCACTGCCACATTGCCAAACTGAGGAGACAGTAGGAACGCTGAAATGACACCACAGTTTGACAACTTCCTTATCTATGGGAGAATATCAGGAATAACAATGAGCTGCATACTGTGTTTCAGAGGATAGTTGAGGCTCAAGTGGTTTCTGGAACATCACACACAGCGACGTAAACGTGCCTTGGATTTTCTGCCACTCAATGTCATGTTTTTTTATTTTTTTTTATTTTAATATTCTTCAGGCATTGGTCCAATTTACTTAAATAAATAAGCAGAGCTGTCCTAGAATTAGCCTTCATTTTAAGGGAAATCAACTCTACATTTTAAAGGTGATTTATAAATCACCATTAAAAATGTCAGATTGTTAAATAACTCATCATGAATAACCAGTAGTGAAAACTTTAGTGGTCCTTTAAGCAGGTCTGTTGGATCAGTCACATTTTGTCCTCTCTTTTTCCCATGCTCTTCCGTTGTTCTTCCAGAAAGGTCAGGATCTGCTAAAATGCATCTCTAGCTCCGTTTCGCTTTGTTTGAGGGCAGTGAGATGCACAAGGGTGCTGTTACGACTGGCCAGGTCTGGAAGAGTGATGGAGTGATGGAGTGATGGTGTGGCTTCCGCACTGAAACTGATACTCATGAATTCCAAGTTGCATTCTGAAGACCAGAGCTGTGACATTTTGATGTCACAGCTGCCACAGTTGTACTTCTTGAATTTCTTATTCAAGCAACTCCCATACATATTAGCTATAAATATGTTAACATTTCTGCAGCTGTTTTTCAGCAACATTTTCTCAGGCTCATTTTTTAAAGGTTTATTCACAAATACAGCTTTTGGCGCATTTTGAATGTTCAGTAACGTTGTTGGGTGAAAAAGTATCGACTTCATTTCATCATTTTGTAAAACGACTGAAAGTCTTGTCAGTTATTTGTGTGAAGCAAACACTGCCATGACTTCAAACATCTTTTTTTTGCTCAAAAATCATTTTAATTTGTTAATAATAAATATTAACAAATGTATGAATAAATAAAGAAAATAAGAGGTATTGTCATAGGCAAATAATCAACAGTAACATCACCACAAACTTGATTATTTTCCAATAACAGAATATCCTGAAGTGTTTGATTAATCTTACACCATTGCAATATGCTAATAATTATTTGTTGTAATATCAGAAAGTGCTGACACTGGAGACTCTGGAAAAAAATGCAAAATACTGGAAAAAATGCAAAACAAACATCTCCTCACAGAAAACTCATCAACAATCAATGCCACATTTGTTTCATATTCTGTTTATGTGGACTGTCCACCATGTAGACAATAATCCATCCATCCATCCATCCATCCATCCATCCAACCATCCATTATCCATAACCACTTATTCTGTGCAGGGTCACAGGCAAGCTGGAGCCTATCCCAGCTGACTATGGGTGAGAGGTGGGGTACACCCTGGACAAGTCACCAGATCATCACAGGGCTGACACATACAGTAGAGACAAACAACTATTCACACTCACATTCACACCTACGGTCAATTTAGAGTCACCAGTTAGCCTAACCTGCATGTCTTTGGACTGTGGGGGAAACCGGAGCACCCGGAGGAAACCCACGCAGACACAAGGAGAACATGCAAACTCCACACAGAAAGGTCCCCGTCAGCCTCTGGGCTCGAACCCAGAACCTTCTTGCTGTGAGGCGACAGTGCTAACCACTACACCACCGTGCCACCTTATTTTGTATTAAAATACACAAAGACTTCATACATTCTCTTTTCTTGGCTTGCTCTTGCTTCAGCTTGGAGTCTGTGTGTCATGGAAACTCCATCTATCCATCCGTTATCTGTAGCCGCTTATCCTGTACAGGGTCGCAGGCAAGCTGGAACTTATCCCAGCTGACTATGGGCGAGAGGCGGGGTACACCCTGGACAAACTCCACACAGAAAGGTCTCCATCGGCCTCTGGGCTCGAACCCAGGACCTTCTTGCTGTGAGGTGACAGTGCTAACCACTACTTAGACAATAATGTATCAGAATAATCACATTAATATAAACCTTGTAGCCAGAACTGCTGTTAGTGCTGCTCTTATAGAAACTTAATCAACACCTTCTGACCAATCATACTGAAGAATTCAATAGTGCTGTGGTAAAATACGCAGTAAGTCATTTTATTATAACTTTAAATCATTAAAGATTAATAAAACAAGAAATACAGGGTTGTATTGTTGTAATTGCATTAATGAATATTGCATTACTATTAATGAATTGTGTGACAGCACAACAACATTTAGTTTTATCAGAGGAAAGGATGCCATGGGTATGTGAAGACTGGATGGACCTGATCACGAGAAAAGAACGAAAGAAACACAACAAGCACACAGGAATAAACAACGAGAGCAGGAGCTGTGGGGCCTTCTGTGGTGGCTTTTTGAAAGGCTCTTGTTTCTCTGAGCTTCTTCTCTGGAGGTGACAGACAGACAGGAAGACAGACAGACAGGCAGGCAGGCAGGCAGGCAGGCAGCACTCAATCTCCTGTCCCAGTAGCACCAGGCCTTCACCTTCACCAGCCCTACAAATGTGTCTGATATCCCTTATGCCAGCCATCCCTGCTCACATCTGTTGTCCAGCAGCACTCACACAAACATCAATCAGCTGCTAGCTTATGTCCAAATATTTCGTAATGTTGTACATCAAACTTTTGGCAGCATAAATAGCACAATTCATTATTTATGGTGCCATGAATTATTCTCCCTGATATGAGCTGTAGTCACGTAATGCGAATATGAAGATGGTGTTGTGGAGGCCCAGTGCTGCTTCTCTTTCACTCACTCACTCACTCACACACACACACACACACACACACACACACACACACACACACACACACACACACACACACACACACACACACATCTTACTATCCTTGTGAGGACCTTATGCTACATCTACACCAAATTTTAGCTTTATCTTAAAGTGCCATTCCACCATCGGATGTATTCTTTGGGATAAAATACAATATATTTTGACAACATATATAAATGGTATCACTAGATAGAGAAATCTTTTAGCTTCAAAATGATATATCAAACATAATTTTTTGACAACGACAAGTATATTAATTTTGCGACCAAAGTCACCTACCCTTTTAATTTCCGCGCGTGATGTCATCGGCAGGTTCCCCTTCTTGTGTACCACGTGACGTGTGACGTGGCACAGATTATCAGCAATGGCGGATAGAACGTGATAAAAATAATACCAATAAATCTAGCTAATACCAATAAATCTGGCTAACTGAAAGATTAACTCAAAATTTTTCGCAATTTTTTTGGCCCCCATATACGAGGAGAAATGACTCTCTCACTTTGGGGGTTTCCTGGTCTAAAAATAGATCAACACGTGGTACACAAGAAGGGGAACCCGCTGATGACATCATGTTTCACTACTGCGCGGAAATTAAAAGGGTAGGTGACTTTGGTCGCAAAATTAATATACTTGTCGTTGTCAAAAAATTATGTTTGATATATCATTTTGAAGCTAAAAGATTTCTCTGTCTAGTCATGTTGTCATAAAATATATTGTATTTTATGCCAAAGAATACATCCAATGATGGAATGGCACTTTAACCTCAGTAACATTTTAGATCTTTCGGTTTTTGAAATAAAAGGTACATTTTTTGGTAAAAATTATAATTTTTTTGCCTTCTTAATTCATATCATAATAAATGGGCTATTTCTTTTCCCTACAAGTGCTGAATTGAGTGAGTCAGTGTGTATGCTGTTCCCAAGCTCATTAACTGTCTGGAATGAGATCAGAGCTTTAAGCTTGTGCTGACTTTGCACTATTTTGATGGGATGAATTCAATTTTGCTGTGATAAGCGTAAAATAAAAGCAAAAATAAAACCATTCTTTGGTTCTCAAGACAAATAAAAAGCACTGAATCTGATGCCCTTTGTTTACAAAAGAATTATTGCCTGTGTCACTGTATTGAAATTGCTGTCTTAAAAGTTTTGTTATGGGCACTTGTTAATGTTGACTGTTTCCATATGAAGAGTTGCACAGAGCTGTTTAAAACGCTCCACGGGGAACATTCCCTGCTATAATTTTCATTTAATGGACTCATAAATTTCTACTTCAAAGTTTTAGGATTATATATCTCCAACATACTGTTCAATCATTTTAATTCATTTAGACCACAATAATGCTTGAATAAAAAAGTAATGACTTTCTTCACCTGAGTGTGTCTTGAGCTGCTGCAAGAGAATAAATATTCCTGTAAAAGTTTTAAAGACTGTACTAAAGACTGTCTGTCTGACCCTAAGAGCTCTCTCTCTCTCTCTCTCTCTCTCTCTCACACACACACACACACACACACACACACACACACACACACACACACACACACAGTTCTGAGGGAAAATTACCCTCTCATTCAGATAATAATGTTTTTACATCCTTGGGCGGTAAAATACATTTGACAATTTCTTTGAAATTATAGCATAATAAATGTGCTTTGAGCTGTGAGTCTGGTCTGTTTGATCTTTTTTAATGTTACACATATTATTATTTTTTTAAATCTGGATTTATATTTTTCCAGGTAGAATCACACGAGCCTAACTTCGTGGAAATGAAAATATACATTAAGTGTCCTTCAGGAGAATATTCCAAATTGATTGTGTAAAATAAATATTCATGATTCAGTATTTTCCATCTGAAAAAACAGATTCATAGGGCAGATTTTTCTGCCCTTATCCAAGGTAATATATTGTGGTATATCATGTCAAGTAATTGACAAAAATATTTGAATAATTTCTTTTGAAGTTATTTCACACCCCTAACAAATAATATAAAATAAATGCAAATTGTCCAGATCTTTAAAATGAGGTCTTTAGGTCGATGCCTTTGACCAAATATGCAGTAACACATACAGAAAATAAATTCTTTACCATTACTGAGAGCTTTTAAGATAAAACAGACATGTTTTGTGTATGATATATATACTCGCGTAGCGCCAAGTTGGCTGTAAGCCATGTACAACGAGATTGAGTGGAATAACTGTTTTATTATATCCACATTCACTGGATTTTGAGAAATACAGCATTTTTATTTTTTACAAATTCGATAAATAAAAACTTTATGCAAAACGTCCGACAAAATCATTTCCGCTTAAAATGTAAAAAAAGCAGCGAAATGACAGTCGCAATTAGTGAAAAATGCTATAATAATAATTGTTGAAAATAATTTAAAAAACAGTGCATTCTTCCAATCAAATACTTTTATTCCATATTTTGTTGCTTTTTTTCTATTTTGGGGGGTTTTGTTTTCGAGTAGAGTTCTTATTTTTTATTTTATTTGTCCTTGGTCGGTTCAGCAACACACTCTGCCATTTTGTTTTTCTCTACTCACAGTATAAGAGCTGATATTCTAGTAGTAGAGTAGCCAATCAGAGCGCCCGACTGCTCATATCCAGTGTATATATATATATGCACAACTGAATATATACTGTCTTGGCACACTGTGAATATTGCCCCCTGTCATATTTGTCAAATGTTCTTTGCATATGGAATGCTAATTATTTAAATTAAAAAAAAACCCCAACAACACTGATTTATTATTATTATTATTATTATTATTATTATTATTATTATTATTATTATGCATTTTTTCATAATGTTAGTTTGAGAATAGTGTAAGTAAAGGATCATGGAGTTGCTTATCTAACTTTCAGAGCAAGGTCAGAACTTTGCCTAAAAATCAATTCCTAAGCCTTCTCTCAATCACTTAGCCTCATACAGACATGAAATGAATTTTAATGATCATCCCATAACCTATTTTAAGAGTGGGGCCAGCTCCATAGCGAGAGCTACAAAACCACATTGAGTGGATTCGAGGACTATAATTGAGGATGGAAAACTGTTAGTGCTAATAAAACCGAATAGCTCGAAAGCTCATTTTAGAGCATAATGCAAGTCTGCTGTGTTAAATAGAATGTGGGCTGATTGTCTTCAGGGAAGATTGCATTCTCAGATCAGCTTTTTTTTTTTTTAAATACTAAATGACACTTTCAGAGGAGAATGTCCTCATTCTCAAATTCAGACAATATGTGCTGCCATCTAATCAAGTGTGTTTTTTTAATTAAATGGAAAGGTCTCCATTTACACACTGATTGCCATGAAAGGTGGAGGGGAAATCAAATAGTGTCCAAAGATCAGAATATTTATTCCTTTGTTACTGAATACCATAAGAGAAACTTTAAACTTTTTGTGGGTGTAATAATAAAGATTGTTTGAAATTAAGCTTATAATAGAGGAGATATCATATTAAAAAGGAACAGCAGTGTGAATGCTTTACTTTGGATTATCACTGAAAAACAGATTGGTTCAGGCGACACAACAGGAAAATGACAGCAGTGCTATGCATCATCACAATAATTCCTGACATATAAGCGCAGTTATTACCTGAGAACTGAGCACTGACAGTTGATCAGTAGCAGGCTGGAGACATGTTACGGTTCAAATCCATATCCACACTTTAATAAACACACAGCCCCAGCTTAATGCTGTCCAGATTTCTGTTAGTAGTTCCACTGACATGCTGTTGTATGTTTAGTGGCATTATTTTCAGTTTTGCCATTAATGATGATACAGTGTAATAATTGCGGTCATTTCTTCCCAGTGATCTAAAAGAACGCTGGACTTGCACACAGAACAGCACTTCACTTTGAGGTCATAATACACACTGTACATCTGAATTTGATTTATTTTAGTTATTACTCTCACTGTAAACATAAAGCAGGAAGATCAGCTGTGGTCCAAGCTGTGCTCTAAGACAAACAATAAAAAAATTTATAAGCAAAAAAACACATAAGCAGAGAATATAACAGAGTGTCTTTGACAGGAACCATGCCGAAAGTGTCATGTTTTAGGCACATGTCCTGCTGTTTCCAAACTCATTTTTGATGGATGACCCACAAACGGGACCCAGGACTATCGAATGCAATGTTTGAGTCACTTTGTATCTCATAAATTAAGTCTGGATAGATGTATTGAATAGCATGTCTGCCTTCTCAAATTGCATCCAGATGTCACTGCATTTAAATTAAAGACAAAGGCAGAAGTACGTGTTTCATAAATGTCGAGTTTCCCGAGCAGGTGCAGGATGATCAGAGTGCTCAGAAATGTAGAGGCGATACATGTCCTGTTCTCCTCAGTGATGACCACAGACACAGGCACGTCCGCCTGAGTGAAATCCAAACTCACAAATTATACCCCATGTAGTCTTTCTCTCTCATCAGATACTGTATTATATCTGCTACATTTGGCTTTTTTGCTCAGATTCTAAGTAATATAAAAAAGGGGCAAAAAAAAAGGGAACAAAACCAAACACAAAGTTAATCATTAATAAACTTCTACCATAATATTACAGTAAACTGAACTGAAAAACAGCCAAATATTTCTAATTTGTGTGTTTTGTGGCTGTGGTGATTCCCATACTCTCATATATTCAGCAGGCTCTTCATCTTATAGCTAAAGCCTTGGGCACAAGCCAGATTTGTTGCTTGTTAGTGACATTGTCTCATGACCTCTCTCTTCATGACACATCATATCTAGAATAAATGAAGTTAATAGAAATGCCGTTATGCTCTTACACCACTGCCCTATAACTCAATAAAAAAGTGCACCATGCCCTTGATGCTCTGCTGAGGAAGACACTTAGGTACAGCTTGCTACAAAAGGCCTATCCTCACGCACAGCCTACACACACACACACACACACACACAGATAATTGCTGTAGGCAATGTCATCATGAAGACTGCCTGTGAACTCCTCACAGTAACAACGCAGCAAAATGAGCCAGGCAGCCATTAACATCACAAATTCTTTCTCTCTCTCTCTCTCTCTCTCTCACACACACACACACACACACACACACACACACACACACACACACACACACACACTCCCACCGGTGGGTAGGATATAAAATGCACTTGAACAGCAGAAAGAAAACACAATAAATTATTATGTTAAGCTTTAAGTTACACACAGTGTGGGACTACCATTTCCAGTCCATATATAACAACAATATATTTTAACGAGTCATTTAGTGAGCAAGCCACAAACACCACAGGTGCACAAGCTAAAAACCATGGATTAAAATATATGACTCAGAATTCACTTCGAGTTCACTGCTAGAAATGTGGTGCAGTCATCATGGTGGGTATTATGATACATTATGATATAACTAAAAACTCGGACAACAGTTTCCTCACTCTTGCATGATCGAGGTGTCTGGTACAGGCACTGGCAGACAGCACTCTGCTTGTAAATGCATTTGCTGATGAGCAGCAGCAGCATGGAGCTCTGATGTACAGATTATATTTTTAGGTCTTCTCTGTGACTTGAGTCAGATGAATCATCCCAATTAAATGATTTAGTCACTGATTCATTCAAGTGCATGGATTGCACAGATGTATGTTGTACATAGCAAATAAACTTGAGTAGTATAAACTACTTAATATTTGCTACATTGTGTTATTTTATAATAAGCTTGTACGTCCATGTTTACAATAATTATTTTTTTACACAGCCCAACATCAGTGGTGGCTGGTAGTCTTTCAAACAGGGGAGGCTGGTCGGTTACAATATTTCCAGATTTTAAAAGAAAAAAGAAAAAACACATCAATTTTGCCCATACTCTTGCCTCTGATCTGGTTGATTGTTGTCAGGGTCACAAACTGTGAAATAACAGGTTCTTTTGGCCCATTAGCCTACTGTCCAATATACATGATGGTGGTGTTGGGGGGGGGGGGGGGGGTATATTTTAACATTTTATATTTTAAAATTGTGGCATGTTGTTTAAAAATTGATCATTATTGAAAGCAGTTCTTTGTCAGGAACCTCAGCAGTAACAGCAGAGTGTTCTGGAATAGGCACAAGCACTGGCCTTGGGGAGCCAAACACAGAGCTGGGTGCCACACATTTCATTCAATGACACTTTCCCTATATTTTACTTATTTTGACTGAGAAATGTTTTACTGACAATGTTGATAACCCTTCACTTTTAATCCAGGTCTGTAGTGTGAAATGTTCTCGGCTGTGTTTTTGTTTAAAAATGTTTTCCAAATTGTAGCTGTGTTTAATTCATATCCAGAAAAATATATATTCCAATATAATATACTCAGCATAAACATTTTAAATAGATTCTATATTTTTGGTCCATCCATGACATATTACTAAAGTAGCCTATTTACTGTTGTTGATGTGAATCACTTGCTGTTAGCCAATTCACTTTCTCGTACCAGGAGAGCTGAAAGGAACGAGTATTATTCCCTACCTTTTTCACCAAGTCAATTTGAGGTGTTGCTCTACCCTGCTCTTTAATTTTAATTTTTTCCTCGAAAGGAAGACTAGCAAATGGCTTCGCCAAAATTAAATCAGCAATGCTTGGCATCCGTGCGCAGCTTTCTTGCTAGCTGACTAGCCCCCTCAAGTTCAAGTTCAGTCACTCAAATAAACGAAATTTTTGGAACTAAGATAGCAAACTTGACAACATTTACACTTTATTTACAATGAAAATATATACAAACTAAAAAAGCTGGTAGAAACCGTATGTAATGAATGAAATCGAAATGTAAGCCGATCTCTTACAATACACCACAGCACTTGCGAATCCGCATGGGACTGAACTGAGATTCACCACTGCCTGTCTATAGTTGAAAGGAGCTGTCAATCAAAGAAAATATCCGGCTGCTTTCACCAATCACCAGTCTCCTCGCGGAAAGCTTTGCCATGTCCCTCCCACTGTGAGGCTGGGAGTCCGTGGGGTGGGCGTTTTCGCAGTATTTGTCCAATAACCTTCTTGCATTTTGATATTGAAAAGCGCAGAGCTCCCAAATGCCATTGAAGTCCACTGAGGCTGGGAGTCCGTGGGCGGGCGTTTTCGCAGTATTTGTCCAATAATCGTCTTGCATTTTGAGATTTAAAAGCGCGTAGCTCCCAAATGCCATTGAAGTCCACTGAGGCTGGGCTGCATCGCGTTGTCATGAGGGGGAAAAACTCACGCACACATTAGGCGAACTGGGGAAAGTTATAACGGAATGATTTCGCACTGTAGTGGGTTGAGCACATATATTTCTATGATTCTGGATCTGAAATAGCAATGTTATAAGGTCGGCTATAACATAAGCCTAGCGCAATTCATCCTACACGATGTTCGTCATTTTTAGAGGAGGCTGAGCCTCCCTTGTTGTCTTAGAGCAATTGCCTGTGCCCAACATAGATTAGTGAAATGCTGGAAATCTGCTCAGATTAATGGAGCTGTAACAAGACTCACTGAAATCACGGACTCAACTATATATATATATATATATATATATATATATATATATATATATACACACACACACACACATACATATATATAATAGATATGAGTGGTTTACTGGGAAATACGCCACTCGTATTTTTCATACAAGCTCGATCTGGGACATGGAGAACCAAAACCATGACATAAATCTCTATATGTCACTTGTGAGGAAATTGGGTACTTTTTGTTTGTAATATGTCTATATAGTAAAAAGAAAATCATACGTTGGCTTGAAGATATGAAGTTTCTCTTCTTGTGTTGAAAAATATTTCACTCGTTTGCTTCAGTCACTCATGAAATATACATGCACCATTCAATAAACCTCATATCTTTGCCCCACTGTGTACCATCCTCTCTGTCATATATAAAAGACAACACACACACACACACACACACACACACACAGGGCCACTTTATTAAGAACACCCGTACACCTGCTGTTTTCTGCAGTTCTCTAATCAGCCGATCCCTTGACAGCAGCACAATGCATAAAATCATCCAGATACAAATCAAGAGCTTCATTTAATGTTCACGTCAAACATCAGAATGGGAAAAATTGTGATCTCTGTGACTTTCACTGTGGCGTGGGTGTTGATGCCAGATGCACTGGTTTGAGTATTTCAGAAACTGCTGATCTCCTGGGGTTTTCACACACAGCAGTCTCTAAAGTTTACACAAAATGGTGTGAAAAACAAAAAAAGTGTGAAAAACAAAAAACATTGAATGAGTGACAGTTCTGTGGGTGGAAACACTTTGTTGGTAAGAGAGGTCAGAGGAAAATGGCCAGATTGGTTTGAGCTGCCAGGAAGGATATAATGGCTCAGAACAACTCTTTATAACCGTGGTGAGCAGAAAAGCATCTCAGCATGCAACAGCAGAAGACCACATTGGTTTCCAGTCCTGCAGCCAAGAACAGGAATCTTAGGATCAAGAACAAGTTCCTATTACAGTGACCAGCGAGTGTATAAAAGAACATACAACCTATGTAAATCTCTATTGGATAAACATCAAGATTTGGCTATTCATTGTGAATTTATATGAAAATGCAACACTTTGGAGTTAAAGTTTTTGGGAATTTTGCGCTTTGCAATTGTGAAGGCAGTTCCCAGTGACAGAACTCATGTTCAAAAAGACGAGCCAGTCTGATGTCTGTGGCAAAGTCCCAGGACAAGGTTCATTCTCAACTCTTCATCCTCCTTCTCACTCACTCCCCCACCATCTGGTACTGCATATTCACAACACAGCCCACTGATGAGTAACAGACAGTAAGCCAGGTACATTGCCCTTAAACTGGATGTCAAAATGCAGACATGCTGAAAAGCGCAAAAAGAGAAAAAAAAAATCACTTTCTCCAGTGGTGTAGTGGCTAGCACTGTTGCCTCACAGCAAGAAGGTTCTGGGTTTGAGCCCAGTGGCTGACGGGGAATTTTCTGTGCAGAGTTTGCATGTTCTCCCCGGGTTTCCTCCGGCTGCTCCAGTTTCCCCCACAGTCCAAAGACATGCGGTTAGGCCTTGGGCTAACATGGGGCAGCCTTGGGCTGAAGTGTCCTTGAGCAAGGCACCTAACCCCCAACTGCTCCCTGGGTGCTGTAGCATAGTTGCCCACTGCTCTGGGTATATATGTGTGCTCATTGCTCACTTGTGTGTGTGTGCATGTGTATTCACTGCTTCAGATGGGTTAAATGCAGAGGAGGAATTTCACTGTGCTTGAGTGTCACATCACATCACATCACATTATCTCTAGCCGCTTTATCCTTCTACAGGGTCGCAGGCAAGCTGGAGCCTATCCCAGCTGACTACGGGCGAAAGGCGGGGTACACCCTGGACAAGTCGCCAGGTCATCACAGGGCTGACACATAGACACAGACAACCATTCACACTCACATTCACACCTACGGGCAATTTAGAGTCACCAGTTAACCTAACCTGCATGTCTTTGGGGGAAACCGGAGCACCCGGAGGAAACCCACGCGGACACGGGGAGAACATGCAAACTCCGCACAGAAAGGCCCTCGCCGGCCCCGGGGCTCGAACCCAGGACCTTCTTGCTGTGAGGCGACAGCGCTAACCACTACACCACCGTGCCGCCCAGTGCTTGAGTGTGCATGTGACAAATAAAGACTTCTTCTTCCTAAGGTGAAGGTTCAAGAAGGACGACTTTTGGGTGGAAGGGATAAGTAAAATTAACCAAAAAAACCCCCCTTTGAAGCTTTGTAACATTTTATGTGATTAACTACCTACAAATATTTACACTTCTCAGAGGTCTGAGAAGCCTGTCTGATATTTGAAAGCGGTATTGTCGTATTGCAATCTTATTTTATCTGTTGGACCTTGGATCTAAAAAGGCTTTGCAGTGTGCACTTCTATCAATATTCTGCTCCAACAAATGACTCAGTGTTCCTCAGTTGCTGACCTAGTTTTTGTTTGACAAGATGGTTTGCTTATTTCATGCTCCTTCACATTAAGGCATTTGTTGTGGCCAATGATTAGCTTTCATTGTTGCATATACTTTTTGTAATATATCTAATATATACATGTCCTCCAAACCACTGCTGAAGTGCAATAACCTTGCTGATTTGGGGAGAGTGAGAGTGCTTGTCACACTGGCTGAACAATGTGAAGGCTTCAGGTCAATGGCAGTGAGAGGTCAATGTCTCCTTCTATTATATATGCACAACCATCAATTTCCTCATGTGGGTCAGCACTGGGGCCTCTAGAAGCAGGCGAGAATGCCTTATCTGATGTTAGTCATGGTTACACACGAGAAACTCCAGGCTGAGGATGTGGGCCTCTATTTCTCTGGGCTGAGAGGCAGGAAGATCTAATGCAGACTGAACTGCTAATAGTGTTGGCAGAGCTGTTGCAAAAGCAGAATGAGGGCCTGACTGAGCCTTCATGCTGCTGTCACCATCATTTTAGAGAACTGAATTCTGCCCTGGATGACGCGGTGGTGCAGTGTTTAGTACTGTCTCCTCACAGCAAGTGTTTCTGTGTCTGAACCTGCTGGTCAACCAGGGCCTTTCTGTGGAGAGTTTGCATATTCTCCACGTATCTGTGCGGGGTTTCCTCCAGGTGTTCCATTTTCCTCCCACAGTGCGAAGCCATGCAGATTCAGTCAACTGGCCCATAGGTGTAAATGTGAGTGTGAACGGCTGTGTCTCTGTGAGAGAGACTCTGTGTCTCTCTCTGTAGCCCTGCGATGGATTGGTGACCTGTCAAGAGTGTACCCCGCCTCTCGCCCAAAGTCAGCTGGGATTGGCTCAAGCTCATCTGCAACCCACAATAGATAAGTGGCATAGAAAATGAATGAATGAATGAATGAATGCTGTCCTAGGTCCAGGCTGAAAAACAAATTATTTAACTTTTGTTTTATGTGTTATGCATGACTAGGATAAAGCGGTTCATGAAAATGAATAAAATCCTGAAGTAGGGGGTGTCGTGGCTCAGGTGGCTAAGGCGCCATACCATAAATCCGGGGACCCGGGTTCGATTCCGACCTGAGGTCATTTCCTGATCCCTCCCTCCCTGTCTCTCTCTCCCACTCATTTCCTGTCCTGTCTCTACACTGTCCTATCCAATAAAGGTGAAAAAAAGCCCAAAAAATATCTTTAAAAAAAAAAAAATCCTGAAGTAGGTTTTTTTTTTTTTAATTATTAGATAGGACAGTGTAGAGACAGGAAATGAGCAGGAGAGAGAGACGGGGAGGGATCGGGAAATGACCTCGGGCCGGAATCAAACCCGGGTCCCCGGATTTATGGTATGGCGCCTTATCCACCTGAGCCACGACGCCCCCAAAATCCTGAAGTAGGGTTGATTGATGCTGCTAAACTTTGGATCCCTTTATTGTTGACCTATTTTGTCACATATTTTATTGAGAGAATATTCAAAAATATTAAAACTCCTGTTTTCCTCTAAAATAACATTTTCCTCTCATATGTACAGGACATTCTTGTAGACTGTTTTAAATTCTTCAGAATCAAGCAAAAATACATTATTATGAGCGATGTGATCAACCTCAGCTAATTAAATAGTAATGAAAGCGAATCTGTAAAGCCCCTACAGAGAGGGGTTGTTTTGCAGCTCTGCAGCACTTGATGAATATTAACTTTATTTCTGCTCAATTTCCTTTTTTATTTTTAGACCTTTCCCTAGAGGATAATTTAAAGTCAAATTAATTACAACTGCTGGTCAGCAGAGGGCGATCTAGTGGCATACCTCAGGGTGTCACTGGCAGGGATTCTGTGTGTGCTTAAAATAGCTTCTTTTTTAAAATATTTCCCTCTCTGGAGCAATATAAAATCGACAAAATAAGCAAACAGAAATGAGCCTCATCAAAATCACATTCACCCTCAAGAGGGTGGAAATTCAATTAAAAAAAAACCCAGCTACAATTTAGACATGGCATGGGGCACACAAACTAAATTTAGATTGTAGGCTCTCTTTCACAGAGATGCAAGTAACTACAAATAAGCAAGGGTGCTATAATTGCAACGATATCTAAGCAAAGTGTCATATAAAGAAGTCCCTGCCGTGGTTTCGATGATTTAGCTTTCCCCCTGTGAGAGAACATTCTCTGCTGAAATTCAATGGTGATAATTAGCTCGACATTGTGTTCCCCTGCTCCCCTCCCACTCCGTCTCGTTCCTCTATTCTGCACTCCCTAAAAGGCCCAGGTTTTCTGCTGAGGGGTTTGCAGATGAGATTAAGCATTGAGAAGAAGAATAGGAATGATATGCAAACCTTATTTGCACCGAAATGGCCTTGAGCTCACACCACATCTATTCATTACTGCATCAAAGACCCTCTTCTCGCTCCCTCCACTCGTATAGGTAAATAGCTATCCGGCTTGCCCTTTAGAATTGAAGAATTGAATAATTTCTTCTCTCATGTCTAAGTTTTAACTTTCCCCCTTCACCACAGCATTTTACCCTCGACTTTAGCTCCTATAATAGGGTCGTTTTAGGTTTCGAGCAAAACCAGAGTTTTTAGTGGATATGCAGGATAATGAAATACTATAGGCCTAATAAAATGGATTTGGGATACAGATTTGATATCCATTTTATTTCTCAAGTATATTCACTTGAATATTTTGTGGAATTTAAAGTTTTCTGAAGTTTTTGTTGGTCTTAGCTTTTTTGTTGTCTTCACAAATCTGACTAATGAGCACTAAAGTCCTGCACATTTCCCTGGAGTGATTTGGTTTAGATCAGGGGTGTGTAAACTTCTTTTCAAAGGCAGCCAGATTAGACCACATCAAAATACCACAGTGCCAATCACCAAAATATTATTTTAAGCTCCAGTATAGCAAATTTAATTTTAGTGGAATAACTGCAGCAGGGTTTCATCTGACAGCTGTATTTGTTTCACACAATATGATATTCATAAATTCATGCTTCTTTTGGGAAAATGACATTGACCACTTTATCGAAGGACTCTTTCAAGAGTTAATGAAAGGTTTTCCATACTTAGTGGTTAGACGCATTGCCCATTATTAGCTAATGTTCTGTAACCTGTTTTCTCGATAAAAAAAATTGCTTCTGCCAGAAGCTGTTTCAGCTTCTCTGGACTCTCAACCTCTGAAGATTATTTGCAATGCCCATGACTTGTTTCATAATGTCACATGATATTAAACTTCTTATTTATGTGTATTTATGTATATTATGTATATTTATGTAACAAGAAACACACAATTTCTTTGGCTTTCAAAGTATTCTTATTTCCAGCTTTATTGAAATTCCTTCTCACTGTTAAATTTATACATTTTGTCTTCAGCCATGACTAAATATCATTCAGTAAATTCACTGTACAGAGGCACCTAAGGGTCATGGAAGGATTTGTTTTAGCTACTTTTGCGTTACCTCTCAATACTTTTGCATTATCTTTCAATAAATGTTAGGGTTCGGTTAGGGTTACGAGGGAATGCAAAAGTATTGTGAGGGAACACAATATTACCGAAAAAAAAAAATCCTACCATGACTCTACATTCACAGGTGTAGACAGAGAGAGAGAGAGAGAGAGAGAGAGAGAAAAGGGCTCTTACATTTTAGCTAACTGTGTTAGCACAGACTACTGCCACCGTCAGATGAAAGGAAAAATTGCAATGTGTTGTCTGGTGGACCACTTACGCTGGTATCACACATTTGAAGAGAAAAACCATAGGTCAGTTAACATCTATCCACAGGCTGCGTTTGGCTCGACTCTGGACACCCTGTTCTAGTTCAGATAAACGTCACAAAAGAAAATAAATGTTAAAAGTACAAATGATTCGTTTTCAAGACTTGTGAATAAACATGTTAAAATAGTGATTTTTGAAAATGTTTTGCCACCAAGATGCGAATCTCTGATTTGTCTGCCTACTTATCAAACCGGTCTCATTTCTTGTGACAAAATATTTCACTTAAGCCAGGTTTACACTGAATACATTTCGTCCTGATTTTGTTTTCACAGCCAAAAATCCTAAATCACACGTCAGAAAAAAATTATTTAGTTGTAGCTGAGCTCAGTGGTCTTCAAAAGCATAAAATGATGTGATCACCAGTGGCTGATTTAGTGCCACTGTAACTGAAGACAACTAAAAATATTGTGGCAGTGTCAGATTTTTGGGTTTAATCTCAAAATGTGCCTGCTATGGCATATGATGACAGCTACAAATATGGTAATATCAAAATGGAAACATGCTAATGCATAGAAAAATATCCTTATTACCTTAAGCTCACTTTAAAGAATGTTTCTGTTGTGTGGTGTAAGGCATTTTCTCATGTAAACAGTACCATTTAACACTGTCACCCTTACGCATTATTCCCGGACTAGTTTCTGGTTTGTATGGGAGTGGAAACAAATGCAATACCCTTATTGTTCTATTAACAGTCACCAAAAACAAAAGTGTGTTGCTCCTGCTGCATTTATTAGATTTTTTTTTTAGTTTATTTATTTTTTTAACCCGTTGAGTGATGACAGACGAATCTACTCATAACTTTTCACTGGCCACATTCTGATGTGTTGGTGTCATACTGTTTACAATACACTGTTCTCAATGCTCCTAATATAAAATAAACTGTTTGAATCTTATAATAAAACTAATAGTTGTCTTTGTCTATACCTTATTTTGCGATAAATTGATCGCAGAAACTGGACCACTGCTCATCACAGATCTCAGTCACCATGCTGACATTATAACTGAGTCAATGAAAATCAGAAACCTTGAGTGCATTTTACAGTTGCCTAAGATTTTTGGCCAGGAGAAGTTTTGACTGGGTGTGCATTTATTCATGAACAGTACAATTTAAAGTTTTTATATACACATCATCTCTGTCACCGAGCCAGGCTGATGTGAGGGAATGGTGTTAAAGCTGACCAGCGAGACGTTACTTCCTGTGATTGTGACGCGCCGCATCGGATTATTCCTTTCTGGTGTCACGATAGAAAACAACTACAAGTTTAAAGGTTCTGACTGCAAAGTTGAATTCTGGGTAAAATGTTCTATTGCTGTTGGAGTTTCGAGAAGTTTAGCTGCTGCATACACCGTGTATCCTATGTGTAAATGTTTTGCTGAGATAAAATGTGTCCCGCATTTTAAGGTTCCGGAGATTGCTGAAACAAGTGAGCAGCAATATTATGTTACCACCATGGGGCGTGTTTGACCTACTTTTAACCAAAACAAATCGATGTGGGCAAACATGGCGGACTCGGCTCTCCCGCCAGCTAAAAGCCAGTGGAAAAGAAAAGGAAAGCCTGCCTAATGAGTACAACTGCAAGACAGAGCAAGGTTAGATGTCATTTTTCTGGACAGATAACTAAATCATTCTAGCTAGCGCTTAGCTATCTTAGCCTTAGAATGCATGGACTCGACTCCACGGTAGCGAGTATGGAGTTATACACCCAATGTTTTGATCTTACAGAGAAAAACAATAACACAAAAGCAATAACAGAGCAAAGATATATTCATCTTTTGTTTCCCGGATCTATTCACGAATGTGAACCACAAATTACATACCTGCAAATCAGAACTCTCTGAGGTCGATGCAGAGTCACGATGTTTTCCACGCGTCGCCATCTTGGTTAATAATTAAAGTTCCATAATTATGCAAATTAGTTAAAGCTCCTCATATTCAGCTGTTTCCGTAGGGCCATACTGTTTACCTCAAGAGGTAGGATATTCAGTCCCAAAATGGAGAAAAGCGACCCTCAGAACATTAAATTGATCACATCTCGGCTGCATGATATTGTTCTTGTGAGACATAGGAAAATGCCATGCACAATAAATTTTTTTTTTTTAATTTCAGATGACTTTGCAGTCAACACCTTTAAGTTTGTGCCAATTTTAGTGCAATTTTCACTAAATTTGTCATCAGCCATACATATGACGTTAGAAACAGATGATGTTAGGGAAAAGAGAAGCAAAATGCTGCCAATTTTGTTGAAGTTTTTCATCTTAATTTGTAGATTGTTAAATTTGCTTTTGCCAAAATGTTGATCCATCAAAATTTCCCACTCCATTTTAACACATCACCAATGTCAATTGATGCATCTCTATGTCTCATGTCAGTTGTTTGACCGATATGTTTGTCAGAAATGTTAGATTCTGACCGAGGTTTAGACCAAATATGTAAAGTACATCAGTTTTCAGATCGACGGTTATAGTAGTTGTTGTAACTTGTGAATTGTTGCTGACAAAAAAAAAAATTAAGAAACTTCATCAGGTCCACGATAGGGCAGTGGGCAGAAATACTGCTGATGCAGCATAAAGCATGAATGAATGAATGAATGAATGAATGAATGAATGTTTTTGCATCTAATTATTTCTGAGTTTGTCATGCAGGAGCACAGCAGCTCTTTTCAGTTGGGTTACTTTCCCCTATCTTTAATTGAAACAAACAAACAAACAAACAAACAAACAAACAAACAAACAAACAAACAAACAAACAAACAAACCAGAGGCTTAAACAGATTCTGAATCTATTAATTCTGTATCAGATAATTTTTCTTTACATGGGATCATGCTCTTAGATTTTTACATATATCCTTTGGCCTGCTCAACAAAAAAAAAGGTGTTCTTGATAAACACTTGTTATTTTCAGAACATAGGACAATCTAGCGAATCAATGTACAAAACCAAATTTGATTTCTTCCACTTTCATTTTTTTCATGGTGAAGTAGATGGGTGGCACTGTTTATATGGTAATATGCCGTAAGCAGAATGTAATCATTTTATTTAATCTTATCTCTGCCATTTAAATACTATTTATATTAAAATATTATTTAATTTAAATAATATTTATATTAAATATTATTTAATTTAAATAATATTTAAAAGCTACTGTAATCACACAGTCTAAAATGGAATTCTCTGAAATCCTTTTGAAATTTTAAAAACACATTTTATATTAAAACAATATCACGTTTTGTGTGTGACTGAATAGCTCAGGCTGTGCATTTAGCTTGCATAGTACAGCACCTGGAACATTGTTTGCTACATTTCAGCTGGAGCTGTGCAGTCAGTTAACTAGGTCAGTGGTGACTGGGTGTAGAGAATATAACCCTCCTGCATGTTGCCTTTCCGGGAAGAAACAGAGGAAGGGGACACCTTGCCTGAGATATCCCCAGCCCTGTTCTAACAGCAGGATGGAGTGCATGAGTCGGCTTCACCTGACAACAGCACCTTTACAGCATCTACATATAGAAACTGGACCACATCACAGTGGGTGGATTATGTCTGGAATGCAGCCGATATTGTTACACTGCAGAACAGCACATAGCCTTACTATACACGGAGTTTAAACAGAAAAGCATCAAATAATACATTCAATAATTTACAGGTACTGTTCAGTTATTTTTCACATTTCACACTCGTAGATTGCTCTAGTTATTTTTAAAAATATCACTATATATATTTATTGCAGGGCGGCACGGTGGTGTAGTGGTTAGCGCTGTCGCCTCACAGCAAGAAGGTCCGGGTTCGAGCCCCGTGGCCGGCGAGGGCCTTTCTGTGTGGAGTTTGCATGTTCTCCCCGTGTCCGCGTGGGTTTCCTCCGGGTGCTCCGGTTTCCCCCACAGTCCAAAGACATGCAGGTTAGGTTAACTGGTGACTCTAAATTGACTGTAGGTGTGAATGGTTGTCTGTGTCTATGTGTCAGCCCTGTGATGACCTGGCGACTTGTCCAGGGTGTACCCCGCCTTTCTCCCGTAGTCAGCTGGGATAGGTTCCTGCGACCCTGTAGAACAGGATAAAGCGGCTACAGATAATGAGATGAGATATTTATTGCAACATCCATTGTGGGTTTAAAACTCGGATATCTTATATTTGAGGTGAACAGGGATTTGTAGTCATAACCCCATGATAGGCTATGGATGTTACTGTCATGTACTATCTTATAAAAAGTAAGCCTGTATGACTTTTATTGCCAGCTAGGCCGATTAAAGCAATGCTCTTATCAGATGAAAGATTAGCTCTGCAGCTGGGTTCATGGGATGTCAAAAAAGTGCAGCGTAAAAGGCAGGATTAAGTCCGATTTGAGGAAGGGAAAAGAAAGAGCAAGAAATTAGAAGTATATAGTAGTTCTGTTTTTGAGCGTCTGTTTCTGACCGAGTTCAGGCCAGACAGCAGTGAAGTCACAGCACACTCAGGCCTCCATGCTGTCTGTCTGGGCCCAAACAGCAACCAGGATCAGATAACAGAGATCAACAGACCTGCCACTGCTCAGAGCCAGAGAGATATAAGGAGATAAAGAGAGCGACTTATCAAAGCACTTTCTATTAAAAAAAGTGTAAAAAAAAAAAGTTTAAATAATCAGAACAAGTATCAGTAAAAGATCATATCTCTTATATACAGAATAAGAAGCCTTCCAATTACATCCTAATAGTTAACATGGGAAAAAAAAATCACATCTATACCTACATTCTTTTAAATTACTCCAAACAAGCCATTCTTTTTCTCAAACAAGCTGCTTCACCTTTCCTGTTGTTGGATGCAGCTGAGGCATAGGCATATATGCCAAGCTTGATTACAGCCCCATGCAGCTGTCTGTGTTCAGAACAAATATATTGGCCTCCTTCCATGGCTAATGAGCATAGCCATATTACGAGGCTAGACATTAAGATGTTATAATTTTGGAGATAATTAGTTAGCTTGTCAGTTTTATGTTTGGTACCTCTGTGGCATTGGGAACATGGTCTCACAGACGGTGTTTGCGAGTCAAGTGTCAGTGGATTGTTTCTATTTAATTATCATTTTATTATCGTTTTATTATATGAGTTTAGCTATTACTCTTAGCAGTCATCAGCCTACCAAAGTTTGCTTTACAATTTCCTTTTATTAAAAAAACAAAACAAAACAAAAAAACAACTGAAACAGAAGATAGCCTTGGGGACTTTTGCTGAAAGAAATATACCTTTCAGAAATACCGTAAAACCGGACCATTATTAAGGGCTAAATGACATTGTCATTTGTGTGCTGCTCTCTAAAGAACATGAACTGTGCTCAGCAGATCAATTGACTCAGATAATAAATAAATCACAAACTAAACAACTATAAATTAACAAATCATTATGCTTTACAGTATTTCATATTAAAAGTGATTTTATGTTGTATAGTGGTTAATTTTAAATGCATGTATTTTTTATTGAGACGACAGGAACCTCAGTCAGAAGAGGTTTGTGCCAAAACTACATTCATATGTATAACCAAACATGTTCCAAAAACTTTTGACTGTAATTATCACATGCACCCAGTGCATACCATCAGTAGTGTTCGAGGACTGTGTCAGAGGGACAAAGTAATCTAACTCAACATGTGACCCGTGTCCTTCATTAATGCAAACAGTACCAGTCCCCTAGGTTTTGGCTCTGGGTTTTAAAAACAACTTCAACCATTGTATTGTGTGTACACTGCACATTTGCAAAGCATTTGGGACTTGACTTGGCAACTTGTGGAAGCCTGAGTGTAATTTCCTCTCTCTGAGTGGAAATTGCACTCAAGGGTCAGGGAAAAGGGAAAAAAAGAAAACCCTTTTACTTAATTCAGACAATCTATCATCCTTCAAAGCAGGAGCAGCATGTGAATTTCTTAAAAACAGTGTTTACTGGCCCTAGCCCATTAGTTTGTTGAAGCTGCTATTATTCATTACAAAGGTAGTTGATTTATACTTGATATACTATGGAGCATTGAACGTGAAGATTCTTATAATCATATAATGTTTCAGCTAAGAGCCTAGATCACTTGGGCAATCAATCAGGTTTGACAGAAAACCAAATTCTTGTGGAGAAAATGTTTGAGCACTTGTACAAATAATAATGTGTCTAAAATGGGTGCTAGTAATCAGTGGGAGATTATTCGTGTGCTTGTTACCTCTGCCAAGGAGGTTATGTTTTCGGTAGCGTTGGTTTGTTTGTTTGTTGGTTTGTCTGTTAGCAACATTATGGAAAAAGTTATGAACGGATTGCTCTGAAATTTTTTCCAGAGATGTGACTGGGCACAAGTAACAATCCATTAAATTTTGGTGGTGATCCAGATCACCTTCTGGATCCCGGATTTTTTTAAAGGATTCTTGGCGGAGGTCTGCGCTCTCCAAGTGCTTTTCTAGTTCTTCTTAAGTTTACTTATTCTGCCTTATTCCGACACGTTTTTTGGATCCACTACTCCTCCTAGGGTGTTCAAGATAGAGACACCGTTCCAACTCTGAGATGTCTGGCCCAAAGTGGTGTAGTGTGCTTGTATACAGCTTTTGGATCAATGCGCCCGTTCTCTTGTTCTTGTCGTTTTTCTTTTGTTTTTTTCCCATAGAGAATGAATAGGGCTCATGAATTGAATCGTCCTACTCGGACACGCTCCATCACAGATGCACCAAACCTCATGTGATACTTCAGGCCAACTCCCCCGACACATACATGCAATCGGTTCTGACCCGCACTCATATTTTTCCTTTCTTTTTGCTCATCCCTTTTTCCTCCATAGGCTTGCATTGATTTTTGGCCCCATTGAAAATGAATGGTGTTTCAGGAGAAAAACTTTCACTCTCCATCAGTTTTTTTAACCAAGTGACCAAACTTCAAGAAACTTCACTTGATGCCTCAGGCCAAGTCCCCGCACAGATCCATCCCCTCATCTGAGACCTGCACTTGTCTTTTCCTTGGTTTTCACGCATCTCTTTTTACCTCCATAGGCTTCCATTGATTTTTGGCCCCATTCAAATGAATGGAGTTTTGCTCAGTAACATTTCACCACACATCCACCAAACTTCATATGGCACCTCAGGCCAAATCACCCATCACACACATGATATCGGTTCTGACCTGCACTTGTCTTTGTCTTGCCTTTCATCGGTCCATTTTTTCTCCATTTTGCCGCAGATCAATGGAAGCTTGACTGAGTCATTCCTCCCTTCCCCCATAGGTGATGATGCATTTGGCAAGGATCTGCTCATTTGAGACTTTGACAGCAAATCAACTTCAACTCAATGGCCACTTTATTAGGAATACTTACATGCACACACAATAGCAATTAGCATATAAGCATTCACGTGTTACTATGCTAGCTGTTAACATGTTACCCATTACGATATCATACCTGCTGTTAGCTCGTGAGTTGTTAGCATGTTCACCATTAGCATGTTATCATGAGAGCTGTTAACATGTTAGGATTGGCATGGTAGCATGCAGAGTTTGCATGTTTGCTGTTAGCGAGTTCGCCTGAGCATGTTAGCATGCTAACTGTTAGCATGTTAGCTGTTAGCATGTCACCCTCAGCGTGTTAGCATGCTAAAAGTTAACATACTAGCCATTAGCATGTTAGCCTGTTAGCTGTTAGCATGATAACTGTCAGCATATTAGCCTTAAAGTGTTAGAATTTTAACAAATAGCATGTTAATCATTAGCATGTTAGAATGCTAGCTGTTAGCATGTTATCTATTAGCATGTTATCTATTAGCACATGTTAACATGCTAGCTTTTAGCATGTTAGTATGCTGTTAGCATGTTAGTATGCTAACTGTTAGCATGCTAGTTGTTAGCATGTTGGCATTAACATGTTTGCTTTAGCATGTTGGCATGCTAGCTTTTAGCATGCTAGCATGATAGCTGTTCTGCTACAGCTCAGCAAGCACACTTTGCATTTTCTCTGCGGAAATGCAGTCTAGTTACATTATGCACATTGATAGAATTATTTAATTTAAAAAACAATAGTAGAACTCTGTTTTTGTGCTTGTGCTTTGCACATATGTACTACAAAATAGCTGTATGCACTTTATACCATACACAAGTTAATTTATTTTGGGTTTTCTAAAATCAGCACAGGGTCAAAATTAAACATACAGAAGACATAATATATGGTTAAATGTCCCTTAGTAAGTTTCACCTTGACCAGACACTTTTGGTAGCCATCAACAAGCTTCTGGCAGAATTCTGGTTGGATATTTGGCCACTCTTCTTGACAGATTTGTGGGAGTTCAATTAAATTTTCGTGTTTCCTGGTACAGACCCGACTTTTAAGCACAGTCCACATATTTTTGATAGGGTTGAGGTCAGGACTCATTTTGAGCTTTATGTTAGCCCACTTTATTCATTCCACAACCTGCTTTAATTTGGACCCTGTGTCCATTGGAATGGTCATGACACATTTTTGTCTCTAAACCAATAAATACTCCTTAATTGAATGATGTCTGCAATGCAATTTACTGATTGGATCCTGATTATCCAATCACAGTCATGTCATGACTTTGTGCATGCTCTGAGAGAGTGAAAGACATCGGACAAGACAAGCATGGCAGAGCGACTGCAGAGAGGGAAGAGTAAGTGCCCATTTTCAATCAAAAATATACATTTATGTTCATGCTGTCCAAACAAATTTGAAGTCAGTATAATTTTAACTGTTACAAATGATAATATTTGAAGTTATTTTGAACATATATCATACCATTAATTTATAGGATTTTTTCAAAGTCCGATGTCCATTGCAATGGACATCAGGAGTTGGCCGAGTTTAGCCAACACTCACATGTTTAGTGTCAGTATATAAAGAAACAAAACACCTGTAAGCTTTTCATAGGTAAATTAGGGTGTCACAGTTTATTTATTCATGATTATAAAATTTTAAATATATATATATATTTTGTACATAATGTTCTTGTAGAGTATAAAGTCGAAGACTTCCTTGAACGTCTTGTGAATGGAGAGTTATCCGAACTTGACTCCTTGAATTCAGGAAATGAGGAGGATGAAACCAGGATTGAGATAGGTGTTAAGTTTAGAAATTAGAAAATTTTAATTCTTAGTATGTGTTTTTTTTTAATCAATTTAATGTCTTATACGCAAGATATAAATGGAGTGCATAAGAGTTCAAGAGTGAGAATACATAAAATGAGTTAAAATGTGATTGTTTTGTTATTAGATTTAGAAAGGGACAGTGGAGAGGTTACATGCATGCCAGAAGAACTTGATGTGGCAGATGAGATTGAGATTGAGGAGACAGACAGTGTAGTAACAGAGAAGGACAGGAGGAAGACAGAGGAGGACAGAGGAGGACAGGAGGAGATGACAGTAACCGGGAAGGAAGAAATCAAGTGGCGTCACAGGCCGTTCACTACAATCATGGACACTTCCTTTGAGAGTCCTCCAATTCATGAGGATCATCCCATGAGACCCTATGAATACTTCAAACAGTATATACCAGATGAGATCTTCAATTTGATGGCTGACAACACAAATGTTTATGCCATGCAAAATGGCACACTAAGTTTCAAACCGACAAGTTCAGGAGAGATCAGAACCCTAATCGGTCTTCACCTTGCTATGGGAGTGATGAAAATGCCAAGAGTCTCCATGTACTGGGAAGCTGGGATGGACATTGGTATTTTTCAAAACACCATGCCCCGTGACAGATTCTTCCAGCTCCGGTCACATTTGCATTTGGTCAACAATTTGGAGAAGCCACCTGAGAACAATGATGTGTTTTTTAAGGTACGTCCTCTCTATGATGCCATACGCAGTAGATGCTTGGAGCTTCCACTAGAGGAGAACCTTTGCATTGATGAACAAATGGTGCCATTTCACGGAACTCTGTCTGTCAAGCAATACATCAAAGGCAAGCCACACCCATGGGGGGTGAAAATATACTTCCTATGTGGGAAAAGTGGCATGGCCTACGACTTCCTGCTGCACCAAGGCACTACAATGGAGCTATCACAACAGCACAAGAAGCAGCTAGGACTTGGAGCTGGAGTGGTGTACCATCTTTGCCAGCGAATCACTGAGGCCAACCACAAGTTGTATTTTGACAATTATTTCACAACGTACAATCTTCTGGAGCTGCTGGCTGAGAGGAAAATTCATGCCGCTGGGACAGCAAGGGTCTCTCGCTTTGCCAGGCCTCCTCTACAGTCTGACAAAGAGATGGCCAAAAAGCCTCGAGGAAGCTGTGATGAAGTTGTAAACCGTGATGGTAAGGTGACACTGGTCAAATGGTATGACAACAGACCAGTTGTCATGGCCTCCAACTTCATGGGCATTGGCAGAATGGATGAAGTGCAGCGGTGGGACAAAAAGAAGGCCCAGTTTTTGATGGTGTCCCATCCAGAGGTGGTTAAGCTATACAATGAAGCAATGGGCGGTGTTGACCTGCTTGATCAACTTGTCAGTCTGTACCGTACAGAAATTCGGTCAAAAAAGTGGACCCTGAGAATGATTACACATGCTTTTGACATGGTTGTGGTCAACAGTTGGCTGGAGTACAGGCTGGATGCCAAGAGGGCCAATATCCAGACCAAAGACATCCAGGATCTCCTCCACTTCAAGATGAATGTGGCCCAGTGTCTGGTGAGAGTCCATAAAACAGTGGCAGCAAAACGTGGAAGACCCAGTATGTCTCCAGAACCGTGTGTCCCCCACAGACCAGTTCAGAGACCAGTTCAGGATGTAAGGCCTATACCTGAAGTGCAGTATGACATGGTTGACCACATGCCAAATTATGATGAGAAGAAAGAGGCTACCAGATGCAAGATGCCATACTGTACAGGAAAAACACACTTCTTCTGTGACAAGTGCAACATCCACTTGTGCTTTGTGCCACACCGAAACTGCTTCAAGGCTGCTCATCGAAAATGAAGATACATGAAAACATCCACAAGCTAATGTCTTCTTAAGTTCAAGTTCCAGTTCCATTCCAAGTAAATGTGTTATCAGTTCATTAGCCTACTGTATGGTTATGTGTTGGAAGTACTGAAGGAAAGGATTTTTTCAGGTAATCTTAACTACAGTCATACATCTATTGTGTTCATGTGCATGGTCAGATTGCCTCATTTCTTCCTCTTCTTGCAGGCTCCTGTTCCCTAGCCACGCTGTGATACACCTATCAAATTCATGTACATGTTCAGTACACAGACTGTACACATACTCAAAGCCATGCAAACATAAAGTTCCAGATGTTTAGGTCATACCTGTTTGATTACCATGTGGAAAAACTGAGCCTTATTTTTCCTAAGTTTTTCTGACATTTTACGCCCATCTTGTCGTGGCGTCCATTGGAATGGACATGAAAAAATACTATTAAAAACATGAGTTAGAAAAAAATTGTTTATTCCACTTTGTTTTTATGTTGGATAGGAGTCAGAATCAGTTTTAAAAAAAATTTTTTTGCCCAGCCGAAAAAATGCGGGTCTGAAGGGGTGTGTTTGGGGTCATCGTCCTGTTGGAACACCCAATTGTGTCCAAGTTTCAACATTCTAGCTGATGGTTTGAGGTTATGCTGAAGAATTCTGAGGGAATCCTCCTTCTACATTATTCCATCCACTTTGTGCAATGCACCAGTTCCACTAGCAGCAAAACAGCCCCAAAGTATGATGATATCACCACCATGCTTAACAGTTGGTACAGTATTCCTCTGTATCTTTGGTCATTCTGGCCAAGCAACTTAATCTTTGTCTCATCTGACCATAAAACTTTCCTCCAGAAAACTTTTTCTTTATCCGTGTGGTCAGCTGAAAACTAACTAAGTGTGAAGGTGTCGATTTTGGAGCAGGGGGTTCTTTCTTGAACGGCAGCCTCTCAATCCATGGTGATATAAACTCACTGGACAGTGTTCCAGCAGCTTCTAGTTCATGGTGGGCCTGTGCCTTGGTGGTTCCTTGGTGATTCCCTTGATAGGTTGTTCCTGACCATCTGAACCAATTTCCTCTCAGCTGAGGGTGACAGTTTGGGACTTCTTCCAGTGAAGTGGCTTGGCAAAATAGTTACTTCTCCCAATAACTTACATTTATGTATAATTGTTTGAACTGATGATCTTGGAATCTGCAGTTGTATCGAAATGCCAAAAAGATACATTCCTGAGTTGTGTAAATCTATGATCCTCCTTCACAGATCTGCACTGAACTCCTTGAACTTTCCCATTGTACTGTGAGTTGGTTAATCCAATTCAAACAAAGCCTTTTTATGTTGGCACACAGAAACTGCCAGCTGTAGTCAGGCATGATCACTAACAGGAAGTTAAGAGGCCTTGGCAAGTTAAAAGACATTTTGAAACTTTCAATACCAGTGAATTAATAATCTAAGTAGGCGTATGTAAATTTTTGACCTGTATGTATAATTTTGACCGTGTGTTAATTTCAGAATTTCCTTGAGCAAGGCACCTAACACCAACTGTTCCCTGGGCTGCCCATTGCTGTGGGTATATCAGGGTCCTGTTGTACGTTGCTCTGGATAAAAGTGTCTGCTAAATGCCTGTAATGTAATGTATTCCGGTCCTCAATATGTAGCAGGTACAAGTACACACACACACACACACACACACACACACACACACGAGAAAGGGGTTAATACTAGTGCTGTCAAAAATGTTGCGTTATTAACGCGCTAACTTGACTCAATTTTAATGGCGATAATTTTTTTATCGCGAGATTAACGCTCTGTGACATGATGTAGGTTTTTCATAAGCTTTTGAAACTGCCAGGAACTTGGAACAGAGACTTTGCTTAGAAAACCGTTAGCAGCTAGACTGTAACGCCACGCCACGCCACGCCCAGCCAGAGTCCTCTGCCCTCCCCCCAAAGAACCAGCGCGGGCAGGGCACGCTAGTAGAGATGGGATTTATGGCTCTTTGATGGGATCCGCATCTTTGTGATCCGTTCTTTGAAAAGAGCTGTTCAAAAGACTGGCTAATTTGGCTCTTTTTAAATATTTATTCAGTTTTAAGAAGACAGCGTCTAAAGAAGCCAGATCCCTCTGAACTGTAAACTCAATGCTATCCCAGAAATCCTTCCTGTAATATGCAAATTTGGCCGCCTCTGATTGGACAGCGCGACGCATCAACAGGCAGAAAGTGTAAAAGTACAAAATGTGTTAAGTGAGCTGAAACAGTAAAGATCAGATTCAATGCAATATTTATCAACGAACAACTTAAACTTAATATAATAGTGTACTTTATATTATAATCAAGCATGTCAAGCCTACCGTCACTGTGTAACCTATCTCTCTGATTGGAGTTGTAGACTAACTCAAACAGTAGATCATTTCACTCATGGTTCTCTTGCTAGCCCCACGCCGGTGCTCGGCTTAGGTTTCACTTTGCAGTGGCTGTGTCAAGACGTGTTATGCTTTGCAATAAAAAAAAAAAAACATTGGTACAAAGCAAGCCCATTCACTTTTTTATGCTGATAAGAGAATTACAATGTTTTTTTATGTGACAAAAATGTGCGATTAAATTGCGATTAATCGTGAGTTAACTATGACTGTCGCGACATTAATCGCGATTAAATATTTTAATCGCTTGACAGCACTAGTTAATACTGATTTTCTTTTTGATCCAATGCTATGTAATGCCAGGACTAGCATCCTGATACTGATACTGATACTGATGACATACATAATTTGAGACTGCCTTTTAGTCTTATTTAATTACAGGAATAACCCAGAAAAATATTCTAATTCTCATTTAAAAAAAAAAAAAAGTTAAAAAGCTTCTGAAAATCAGCTAGAAAATAAAAGTCAACTGAAAATTTGGCTGAATTCAAAATACTCAACTATAATCACAGGCATGGGAATCAACTGCCAGGGCTGCATTAGCCACAGTTCCTTGTGCTGAACAAAACAATAAAGTAAAATAAAATAAAATGTCACACATTTATACTCAGATAACAGTGTTCTCTGTTTAAAACAACTTCATGTGCATCTGAATAAAGCCATACGTGAGCAATGAGCATGCACACATACCCAGAGCAGTGGGCAGCCATGCTAACAGCACCCAGGGAACAGTTGGGAGTTAGGTGCCTCGCTCAAGGCTGTCCCATATCAACCTAACCTGCATGTCTTTGGATTGTGGGGGAAACTGGAGCACCTGGAGGAAACCCATGCAGACACGGGGAGAATGTGCAAACTCCACACAGAAAGGCCCTTGCCGGCCACTGGGTTTGATGCTGTGAGGCGACCGTGCTAACCACTACACCACTGTGCCACCCATTTATTATATTATATATATAAATAGATAATTTGTGATCTTACCAGATCATGTATCACATTTTGCCTCGTTATTATCTGTGGGAGTGAAATAACTCCAAATATGGCTCCTTTCACTCACATCACTTACATGTGTTGACTCTCTTTTTCATTTCTGTCAGTGTATGAGGCAGACATAGCAGAAGAGTGATGTACAATTAAAAAAAGCACACAGTTAATAATCTCAATTGATGATGATGATAGATACTTTATTAATCCCAGAGGGAAATTCAAGGTATCCAGTAACATTTCTGCATTGCACAAGATCAATACAAAAACTAAATAGCATTATACACGGAGGTCGTATAAAAAACTAAAATACAAAATACCAAAGAAGAAGTTCCTATTAAAGAATATTAATTCTGTGTGCTTATTTTTTAATCGGAACAAAAATGAAATGTCAGTATCAAAAGTATCAATACAATACTGATTCCACCCATCCATAGTCTCCTGCACAAGAGAGAGTATCACCTAGCTTAATGACTTTTCAGTAGGTCTTGATGGTAGGGCAGTAATCAATACTTTTTTTTTTCCTTTTAACAGATTCATTTAAATGTAACCCCAGTGTGCTGGAGTACGGGTTTAGGCCTAAGAAAGTTTTACTCTTGATGTAAATATGCTAGACCACAACACTATTAAGAGAGAAAAACCTAATATAAATATTTAGGCAGTGCCTAAAAGAGGAGCTCCTGATGAGTGTATGAGCAAAATATTTACAAGTGCACAAAATCAACCTGAATAAAATAATATTATAGTATACGAACCATCAAATTGTGTAGTGTAGTGTAGTGTATTTCGCGTCAATAAATTTCTGCATTGTCTTGTGACAATGATACCAATAATGAGATACACATCACAGTTATGGAGACATTTCTTTCTTTCTTTCTTTGACACTGCATGCCATGCGCCAGAAACACCACATTTATTATGGTGTTATTTATCCGACACAAGCACTAATTGATATCAATCCGTGGTAATTTTAGATTATCTAAAACTAAGGAAAGATGCTCATAATTATTGCAGTAGCAATTATGTTTACATGAGTGTGCAGAGTAAGAAATCGTTCAGGTTAAATAAATAAATAAATAAATTTAAAAAAAGCATACAATACAAAGATACATTGCCCACTATGAAAAAACCAGTAGGATAAAACCTTTTGGGAAAAAATCTACTGGAAAACATACTCCTCGACCGAATGCAATGTATGAGCTCTGAGGGTTAGAGCTGCAATCTTCATATTTCAAACTTCATGTCAAATAGCTGTCTTGTTACAACTGTCAACTGTCATGTCCACGTGCCTCAGATGGCAACTCATGCTCAAGCTTATTTGGACTAAGTGCCAGCACCTGTTCCTTATCAGAGTGCTATCACAGCTAATGCTTATAAGGACTCTCAGTAACACAGAGACTTTACGAAGCATATGCTCTGTACCCTGCATTTGATGTTACCAAGCTTTGTATTTTGTGTTTCCTTGATTTGACTTGCATTTGTGTTCTTGGATTTTATTTCTTCATCTTTCCCTCTGATATCCTGTCTGTGCCTCGCTCGACCACTGCCTGTTTTTCATCTCTGTCTTTGTCTGACGTTTTGGATCTGTTTGCTAGCGTGCTTATTAAGAAATTCTTTCTGCACTTACATCCGTCTATTGCCCAAATCCATGACATCAACAAGCTGGAAAGAAGAAGAAAGAAAGAAAGCACAACTTTATTCATCACACACTTGTGAAATTTCCTCTCTGCATTTAACCCATCTGAAGCAGTGAACACACACATGAGCAAACACATACCCAGAGCAGTGGGCAGCCATGCTAACAGAGCCCAGGGAGCAGTTGGGAGTTAGGTGCCTCGCTCAAGGGCACCTCAGCCCAAGGTCGTCCCATATTAACCTAACCACATGTCTTTGAACTGTGGGGAAAACCGGAGCACCCGGAGGAAACCCACGCAGACACGGGGAGAACATGCAAACTCCACACAGAAAGGCCCTTGCTGGCCGTTGGGTTCAAACCCAGAACCTTCTTGCTGTGAGGCGACCGTGCTAACCACTACACCACCGTGCCACCCAATTTTATTAGTGGACTAAAAAAATTGTTTTAACTAGTTTTATATGAAACTGTCATGAATATTTTCCATAAAATGTGTTAGTAAATAATCCCATGAACATGGATGTTATTTTTTAAAAAGCAAATTAAAAATAAGTGCTGGATAAAAACCAATCTATTTTATATAAATAAAGATACAAATGTTATTGCCTGGTGGTCAAGTGTTTATGAGATACGTTGCCTTGCACTTACAACTGGTATCCTGAGGTAGTACACATTCGGCGTACGTATGTATGGACATCGTATGGTCAAAGCCGTCAAAAATCAGGTTGCTCCATTACCATATTCTCTTAAGTATTGGGCTCTGCTTTGCACACTCTGCATGCAGGGAGCTCCATGATGAGCCAATATTTACGTTTGTTTAAATTCCCAGCTTGAACGTCACTACTGAATGTGATGCTAGACCTGTTTGGACTAAAATGTAGTTGTCATTATGTAGGGGAATCATGTGGCAACAGTCATGTAGCAACAGCACACGGCATAAAATCATATTAATATTCCTATCAAACATCAGTAAGGGGGAAATGTGATCTGAGTGACCCTAACCATGGCGTGGTTACTGGTGCCAGACAGGCTGGTTTGAGTATTTCAGAAACTGCTGTTCTCCTGGGATTTTCACATTCAACAGTCTCGAATTTACACAAAATAGTAAAGAAAACAAAAAAGCACCCAGTGAGTACCAGTTCTCTGGGACAAAATACCTTGTTGATGAAATAGATAAAAGGAGAATGGCTAGACTGGTTTAAGTTCACAAAAAACCTACAGTAACTCAAATAACCACTTTTTACAACCACGATGAGCACAAAAGTATCTCAGAATGAACAACATGCCAAACTTTGAAGCGGATATACTAAAACAGCAGAAGACCACATCAGGTTCCACTCCTGTCAGCCAAGAACAGGAAGCTGAGGCTACAGTGGGCACATGCTCACTGAAACTGGACAGCTAAAGATTGGAAAAACATCCCCTGGTCCCAGATTTCCAGATGTGAGCAATAAAAAAAGTGTTTTGGCACTATAGGATCAGTCATGTCTCCAGTGATTATGATATGATTAGATCATTGCAGAAAGCCTCTTTGACTTGTTCTAAAATATTAGAGAAAATTCTCCCATAATACTCGAGCTCATCCTATACACTATGTTTTCAATAAATCCAAACTATTGGTAAGCCTCAACAAATACTGTATATTTAAAGATATTTGCATACTGACTATGATTATAAACAAGTTACGAATATATATCAGCCTCATGATACCAATGCAGTCATAAATAACTATCGTCAATTTACGCGTATCCTTACATTCGAAATTATTTAAATTGTGAGCCAGTAAATTCAGAAACTGATAAGGTGAGACAATAGGATCTAAAGACAAGAGTGTAACCCCACCAATGCGTCACAGACCTTTTTTCACTTCAAACAAAGGGAACTGATTAAGGTTCTCACCTCTCTCCACATCTTTTACCATTCAGAACATCCGGCAAACCCTGGAGTTCAAGGATACCACACTTTCACACATAATAGAAGATTCATCACGAATTGTCTCTCCTCTCTCAGACCACAGTAATACCCTCCTCTTCAGCACAACACATTCACATTTTTAAGTGCTGCCTGCCTCTGAAAAGGATGGTGTGAAAAGAAATAATACAGCAAATCAAACGCTATACTGAATTACTTTCATCTCTATTCATATGTATAACATATAGGTGTATGACAAAGTACAAGTAAAATGGAAAGAGTATTCGGTGTTTAATAATTGTTCTATGAATAATTTGCATTTGAGGTAAATGTGGCCTGGCATAATAAGACATAGAATCCTCTGTAGGGATGGATCAATAGCATTTTTCAGACTGATAACGCATCCGGGCGGCACGGTGGTGTAGTGGCTAGCGCTGTCGCCTCACAGCAAGAAGGTCCGGGTTCGAGCCCCGTGGCCGGCGAGGGCCTTTCTGTGCGGAGTCTGCATGTTCTCCCCGTGTCCGCGTGGGTTTCCTCCGGGTGCTCCGGTTTCCCCCACAGTCCAAAGACATGCAGGTTAGGTTAACTGGTGACTCTAAATTGACCGTAGGTGTGAATGTGAGTGTGAATGGTTGTCTGTGTCTATGTGTCAGCCCTGTGATGACCTGGCGACTTGTCCAGGGTGTACCCTGCCTTTCGCCCATAGTCAGCTGGGATAGGCTCCAGCTTGCCTGCGACCCTGTAGAAGGATAAAGCGGCTAGAGATGATGAGATGAGATGAGATAACGCATCTGAGTGCATACTTTTTTTTGGCATTCTTTGATACCAATACAAAAATGAGTAACCTATTTGGTATTAACCAATCAGGGGCATCTAGAACATTTTATTTAGCTCTGTTGATTCTGGTTGCTGCCTTGTGTTGCTACCAATAAATGACACATACTGAGTTGTTCAAGATGGTACACGAGGGGTGAAGTAAACGTGTCATAATGCTCACAGAACTCCAGTGCTCTCACAACAGTTTCTCCACACATTCTCTTCACACCTTTGCTTGCATGTAATTCACAGCACCTTCAATACCCACTCATTTTTAATGATCATGCTTGAACACCACGCTCTAACACATTATTACAGATGCTCTATAAATGCGATATGATGTTTCCACTGGTTACTTGTGCTGTAGGAAGATGCTCTCATACCTCCTCGTGACATTTTCACAGAGTACAGTGTACAGTCTGCTTTGCTTTTTTTTGTCATTATTAATAGTGTAAAACATTCAAAATGCTGTCTTGTCATGTTGTCTGTTCATTAACATAGCATGAATGGCTTATTTATAAACTCAGTGTTTTAATGAAAAAGCTTTTTTCCCCCCTCCCCCGTATTATTTTTCAGCATAGCATTTACTCTACTGAGCCCTGATCCATTTACTCTACTGAGTCCATGCCCATTAAAACCAAACACCATCACACACAAGAGCAGAAGGCTGAGGTGAGGGTAATCTCATCCATTTCTCAGACCAACACAGCGCTCTGCATCATGTAAATAACATCCCCAACAATGCTGGTGGCTTTTGTGTTTAAAAGTAAGAGGAGCACAAAACAATAGATAGGAGACCATCCTGTCAAACTCTCCAAAAACTAAGCAGCATATTGAAGAGCAGACAACTGATGAAGATGATCAAACAATAGCGAAATCCTTTAGTCTTTTATATCATAGAAGAAAAAAAAGAAATGTTTAACTTCTCTATGTAAAAAGTGAGTAGACAATGGTGACGCTCGATCCCTTTAGTCCTTCCCATCATAGAAAAAAAATGACATGTTTAACTTCCCTGTGTAAAGCATGGTTTGTTTAAATTCATTTTATAAAGCAGATCCTGAGATGACTATGGCATTCAGTTGAACAAAGTTATGCACGGCTCTTCATCTTATCTTAATCAAACAAGTTACAGCGCTAATGCCAACTGCCTTTAAAGCTATGTCCTCAATCCAGGATGTTTGTAGAAGAAGAGAAACTCTTATAAATACAAGCCTATCACGACTCCATTTATTTGAAAGATCATGTGTGTTGATGTTCCATCTGTTTATTCAAATAATACATTCAACATAACATCAACAGTGCGCTTCTGAGTGATAGGGAGTACAAGGATGGCTAATAGGACAGAGGGATGTGTTATTCTTGTCTGTGGCCTCCCCACCACTACCGGTCTTTCTTTCTCTCCTTTGTCCCTTCTGTGTTGTGTCTGCTCTCTCCTTGTCTCCTTCACACCCTGTCTGTGGCCATCTGGGCCGTCGTAATGTCTGTTCACTCAAGGTGAAAGTAAACTACAGTCCGTTCTGTCTGAACACCCATACCACCAAGACTGCTGTCTCTAATAGCACCACATGTGTTTCAGAAAGCTATTGTGCATGTAGTCCAGATAAGTCTACTGGGAAAACAAAGGAGGCAGGCACCATCACACGTTTGCGTAATGTGACATTTATGCAAAGGACAAATGAGGCTGGAGAATAACTTAAATTCATAACAATGTAAGAATATGATCAGCCAGTTTTGAGTAATTATCTTCAGGTTTAGGTATGATACTGCAATATGCCAACAGATGTTAGTCCTCAGAATACTGGCCACACACAAAACACACACAGCATGAGACAGCCATGCTTCAGAAGTGTTAATAGGCTGAGGGTACTGCATCGCAGGTGGCTAGGAAGAAAATAGGTTTTGTGTCTTGAGGCTGAGTTTGCTCTTATATTTTCACTCCAACCTTTATGCTTCTGTAATTTTGCTACTTTGTGAATACTGGGAACACACAGGTCCAAACATGCTGTAAGAAAAAAAAAATCTGCTAAATGAACATCCAGTGAGCCTCGACATTTATCAAGACCATCCCATGATCACCTAATCCATATGCATTATAATTTTGCTTGTATACAGTGGCATGCAAAAGTTTAGGTAACCTTACTGAAAATGCCTGTTACTGTGAATAGTTAAGTGAGCAAAAGATGAACTGATCACCAAAAGGCATAAAGGTAAAGATGACACTTCTTTTCAGCGTTTTCTGCAAGATTTGTGTATTATTTTTGTTCTGTACAATTGGAGAGTGAAAAAAGAAAAGGAACACCATGCAAAAGTTTGGGCACCCCAATACATTTGAGTTCTCAGGTAACTTTAACCAAGGTTCCAGACCTTAATTAGCTTATTGAGCTGTGGCTTGTTCAAAATTTTCATTAGGAAAGGTCAGATGATGCAGATTTCAAAGCTGTATAAATTCTCTGACTCCTCAAACTTGTCCCTAAAATTAACAGCCATGGGCTCCTCTAAGCAACTCCCTCACATTCTGAATAATAAAATAATTGATGCTCACAAAGCAGGAGAAGGCTACAAGAACATAGCAAAGTGTTTTCAGGTAGCTGTTTCCTCAAATTGTAATGTTGTTATTAAGAAATGGCAGTTAACAGAAACAGTGGAGATCAAGGTGAGGTCTGGAAGATGAAGAAAACTTTCTGGAAGAACTGCTTGTTGGATTGCTAGAAAGGCAAATAAAAACCCCTGTTTGACTGCAAAAGACCTACAGAAAGATTTAGCAGACCCTGTAGTGGTGGTGCACTGTTCTACTATGCAGCAACACCTGAACAATTATGACCTTCATGGGAGAGTCATCAGAAAAAAAAAACTTTCCTGCATCCTAGCCACAAAATTCAGCATCTGAAGTTTGCACATGAACATCTAAGCAAGCCTGATGCATTTTGAAAACAAGTCCTGTGGACTGATGAAATCAAAATAGAACTTTTTGGCCACAATGTGCAAAGGTATGCTTGGAGAAAAAAGGGTGCCAAATTCCAGGAAAAGAACACCTCTCCAACTCTGAAGCATGGGTGTGGATCGATCATGCTTTGGGGTTGTGTTGCAGCCAGTGGCACAGGGCACATTTCATTGGTTGAGGGAAGAATGGATTCAAATAAATACCAGCAAACTCTGGAAGCAAACATCACACCATCTGTAAAAAAGTTGAAGTTAAAAAGAGGATGGGTCCTACAATAAGACGATGACCCAAAACACACCTCAAAATCTACAATGGACCTCAAGAGGCACAAGCTGAAGGTTTTGCCCTGGCCCTCACAGTCCCCTGACCTAAACATCATTGAAAATATGTGGATAGATCTCAAAAGAGCAGTGTATGCAAGACAGCCCAAGAAACTTGTAGAACTGGAAGCCTTTTGCAAGGACGAATGCACAAAAATCCCCCAGGTAAGAACTGAAAGATTATTAGCTGGCTACAAACAGTGTTTACAAGCTGTGATACTTGCCAAAGGGGGTGCTACTAAGTATTGACCATGTCAGGTGCCCAAACTTTTGCTTCAGGTCCTTTTCGTTTTTTGGTATTTTATGCCTGTAAATGATGGAAATAAAAATGTAATCTTGCGGAAGATATTAAAGAAATGTGCCATCTTTACCGTTATGCCTTTTGGTGATCAGTTCATCTTCTGCTCACTTAACGATTCACAGTAACAGACATTTTCAGTAAGGGTGCCCAAACTTTTGCATGCCACTGTATACTACTGTTCTTAGCACATTTCTTCTCAAGCTGCCATCTCTATAAAGTGCACAGAAGACAGCTCTGTCTAGAAAGGAAACTAAATCCCCCAAAACACAGCACAGAGCTCAAATCTCCACTGAGTTTACATCGCAGTGTCCCAGAATAGAGTATTTCTCAATGGAGAACCACCACATCGACATGGATGTGTGAAATGTCTGACAGTTTCCCCAATGAGAAGAACACGTCTGCAGTTAGAACTTCTTCAATATTTCCATTATCCAGGGACTTCAGAATGTAAGTACAGCCATTAATTTGCACTCCTAATCTGGGCTCAGCCTGCATTTTTGCCACCAAATTAGTTGTTAGTGTCAGACAACAGTGTAATCTGAACAAACTGTGACAGGAGATCAGTGTTAATAGAGGTCACGGTAGTAATCCATACACCCTGCACTTGCTGCCCTCCTGTGTTGTATAGACTCACTAACTCAGTAGTGTTACATATGCAATTAGTTTGTTTGTTTTACATGCATTTATGGGTCCTGGGGGTCTGACAGACACAGGGTAGATCTTGCTCCCCATTGAGAACCATCTGCCACACCGTTAATTAATATTCAGTAGGCATCCTGCCACAGCTCACATTCACTTTACCTGTTCAGAGAGCTACTGATGAACGGGTACAGGCTCAGCACACTTCAATTTATTAACACTAATGTAGTATGCTCAAAAACGTCTTTTGGGAAACATGTTCAAATGTCTTTGTCATATTCGGTTGATTTTTAGGTAGGAGTTTTGTACAAATCTATACACAACTTGGACACAAAATATTAAAGCTTCTCATGGCATGATTTTGGAATTTGGCCCTCTCTCGGATAGAAAAATATGACTGTAATCTACTCTCGGAAGAACCATACATAAAATGGGTTGTGTTCCTCCACACCAATTCATCTCATGGCTCCAGTGCTAATCATTATACATTTTGAGAGAATTCAAGGCTATGTTCAATATCACATAATACTACTATGTCTGGCTGGTACAGATGCCATCTTTAACAACATTATTGTGCACATCAATAAGACAGTCACATGAGTACTGGGTGGAAGAGAAATATGTTCTACGGTATATGTATGCAACTGTGCTTCTTTGAACCTCAGTTAACCACCAAGGGGTTATGTATGCTGAGAACTTCCAACAAAGTCAAGTAGTAATGAGGGTTGCAAGGATACAGGAAATTCGAATTCAATATGACATGGTGGTGTCTTGAAACAATCCATTTTCCAAACAAGAAGCAAGCATTGCCTGAAGATGTGTCTTCGATTTCCATTTTCAATTAAAAGATTTAACATTATAAAAATACAATAATTGAAACATGACAATGACAGAGTTTGCATTTTGCTTGCCTGATCCATTCAGACTCTTGGCAGCAGATAATGAGACAAAAGCTGTGCATTAGAATGAGATGAATTTTATACATTGTTAATTAAACATTAGCTCTCTGGCCAAGCTTTCACTGGTGTGGCTTTCAGGGGGAACTGTCTGAATTCCAGAGCTTTTTATTTCATACCCTGCTGTTAGCTGGCTGTGCTGTCCAAGTCACATAACTCTCTGCAACCCTGGACATGTTTTTAATTCTGTATACTCCACTGCCAAGTAGAGACATATCTGCAGCTATCTGAACTTCCCATTCACCATGGTGATGTCTTTAACCCAGACTGAATCAGCTGGGAAATGCTGCCCGAAGGTAGCAGAGATATATGCATTTGTGTATGTGTGTGTCTTATCCTGTGATGGACTGGCATCCCATCCAGAGTGAATTCCTGCTCCAGATACACTGCAACCCTGACAAGGACAAAGCGATTACTGAAAGTGAGTGAGTGATTTTGCTCTCCATGTGTTTATCCAATCTGATTTGTGTCAAACACCTCCATTAGCCACCACCCAGGATATAAATCACAGACACACGAGTTAAACAGGGGTGCAGAAGATTTATTCTAGCCTTATACAATTAAGTGTGAATTAGAAAAATACAAAGAAATCTGGCAAATTCTGATCTTCACAACTAACCATCCAAATTCCACTCATTCAGCCAATCCCAGCTGGCTTCAGGCGAGAGGCAGGTACACCCTGGACAGGTTGTGAGTCAGTCACAGGGTTAAAGTGCATATCACGGGTAAATTCAGGAGCAAGATCAATGTCTCATCTCATCTCATCTCATCTCTCATCTCATCTCATCTCATGATCTCTAGCCGCTTTATCCTGTTCTACAGGGTCGCAGGCAAGCTGGAGCCTATCCCAGCTGACTACGGGCGAAAGGCGGGGTACACCCTGGACAAGTCACCAGGTCATCAGAGGGCTGACACATAGACACAGACAACCATTCACACTCACATTCACACCTACGGTCAATTTAGAGTCACCAGTTAACCTAACCTGCATGTCTTTGGACTGTGGGGGAAACCGGAGCACCCGGAGGAAACCCACGCGGACATGGGGAGAACATGCAAACTCCACACAGAAGGGCCCTCGCCGGCCACGGGGCTCGAACCCGGACCTTCTTGCTGTGAGGCGACAGCGCTAACCACTACACCACCGTGCCGCCCAAGATCAATGTAATTCTCCTATTTTATATTAAACTTTGGTCAAATATCTGTCACATTCTGCATTCTCTGCAATTTTTTACCTTGCGCAATACCAGAAAAATTCAGTTGAAATCAAGCCATTTGAGGCGAATTGGTCCGCCTCTGAAAAAACTTGGCATTTGAATTTCCCGGCAAACACTGATTTTCGTGACGTCATCTGCGGGACACCTCCCTCTGAATCCTAAGTCAGCGCTGGTTTGTTTATGAGAAAACAACCTGGTGGTTTTCTGCAAATTTCTTCAACGTTATCGCGTAATTATTAAAATGGTTAACAGATGTATCGTAGAATGGTGTAGCAACACCAGTCTTGATGGGATTAGTACTCATCATTTTCCAAAAGACCGGACAATGAGAGAGAAATGGGAGTGCTTGGTCTACACAGGCTGTGCACTTAGGCTACATCCACACGACAACGGCGTCCAAACGGGCAACGATCAGTAAAATATCAGCTCCATATGGCAACGCAACGCTTGCTGAAAACGATGCAATACACATGCCACACCTCTAGGGGCGCTGTAAGACGGTCCCTTCGGAGACACCAGAACAATAGAAGAAGTAAGGACGCATGCGCATAAACTATTATGCGCGAGACTTCATATTAGCCACAAAGTCAGGAAAATCTGTTCGTAAAATTACATTATAATGACCAAATACAATGAAAAGTATTTTTCCAGTCTCACCTGTGAAAGGTAATCCCATGTGATCTCGTTTGGACGACAAACCTGTTGGTACAGTTAAACGCAGCTAATCTTTATTCTCCGCTTTGACCTTTCCAATATGGCGGCGAGGATGACCTATGATTCTACGCGGAAGGCGGCGTCCGGAATAAATTGAATGCTACACGTTGATGGAATAATTTGTTGTTTCTCACCTGTGAAAGGTAATCCCATGTGATCTCATTTGGACGGTAAACCTGTTGGTACAGTTAAACGCAGCTAATCTTTATTCTCCGCTTTGACCTATCCAATATGGCGGCGAGGATGACGTATGATTCTACGCGGAAGGCGGCGTCTTTAATGGTCCGGAATAAATTGAATGCTACGTTGATGGATTAATTTGCTCCTCTACGCCCTTTTTGAGGAATGTATTGTCGGACTTAAACCATCATCTGAAGAGGTGAGATTGCTCCTTTTTTTCGCTATTTTTGCTGGCGGGATTGACTCTGCCCTACGGGCTATTCTCTCTCTCTCTCTCTCTCTCTCACTCTCACTTTGCACCATTACACAATAAATATTCACAGTGAAAATATTTTGTAAGCGTGTTTCATGAACCAAGTTATAGGATTTGTTGACAACTCGCATCGCAATGAGAAGATCATTGGCACTACTGGTGTTAAGAATCAGACCATTTCATAAATGAATATTTTGCTGTAGAGCTGCAGTGTTTGTACAATTGCATGTTTTTGCTTCACTATTACTGTCACTATTCTGCTTCTTGCATTACTACTGTGAACTAACACTGAACATAATAATAATAATAATAATAATAATATCCAAGCTCGTGTTTCACTCTCACTAGTGCTCTGTAAGGCTTTTTCCTGGTGATATTCGTTACACTTCTACCCGGCGTGAAGCACTCACAGTCATGTGGTTGTGACGTCATCGTAAACAAATCCGTTCTACTCATCCAGACGACTTCACAACGGCAACGTTGCCAGATCTTTCCACTCTGGAACCCGTTCTCAAAAAGATTGCGTTTTGGGCACCCAAAACGCCGGTGCCGTGTGGACGCCAGGCCTAAACAATAAGCAATTGTATCGGAGTCACCTGAATCCGTTGCCGTGTGGACAGGGCCTTAAACTGTGCAAAGCTCGTGCAGCCTGCTGGCGCTTCCGCAGATAATGTCATGAATATGGCTCCAGACTCCCTTGGTATTTTTCCAAATGCGTTTTGTTATTTTATTTTTTTCTGCTGTAGACAGATGGCCTTATGCAAAATTACCCTTCTGGATGAGTGTGTAAAGGGACATACTTTCATATAAAAAAACCCCGAAATTGGTCCAGAATATGCACTTTAACACAGAGAGACAGACAGCCATTACACTCACATTTACACCTATGGGCAATTTTGAGTAGTCAGTTGAACTAATCTGCATGTCTTTGGACTGTGGGAGGAAACCCAGAGGAAACTCATGCAGGCACAGGGACAACATGCAAACTCCACACAGAAAGGCGCTGGCCAACTGGTAAATTCAAACCTGGAATCTGATTGCTGTCACATGAGAGTACTAACCACTGCACCACCATGCTGCCCCATTCAAATTCCACCACAAGGATAAATCAGATGTCCATCATTCATTCGCTTCCCATAAAAATAGAGAACAAATAAATGCCTTACCTGTTTTGCTTTAAAAATACCTAAACTCCATCGAGTCCTTTTTTCATTTTATTGCAGTATTATTTTTGACTTTATCACTCATTTGTGCCCCTGTTTGCTTTATTATGATTTATTTTGCATTCTTATCATTTGGGGTATCAATGGTTGGTTGATGCGTCTAGAAGTGAAGTGTGCATGTGCTCAACATGCCTTGCTTTCAGCCCTCACCACTGACTAGCAATGCTGCTTGCAGCACCGTGAAAAGGCAAGCAAAGTGCGTAAGTCTTGCCCTGTCAGTATATTAGCCTCTCACAAGCAATGTCCTATGTTAGTGGCTCCATGTGCCGATACCTGGTTACAGTGATCTATCGGACACTGGCTGTACTACAGGGACGAGGGGAGGAGGTCTGGCCCCCTTGATGTGCGGCATGCATGGCCCATCTCTATGGTGGAACACGCCCTGGTGCCCACAAACCAAACCCCCAGCTATGGGCAAATAGCACCACTGCCTTGTGGTTGTCACAGGAGTGAACAAGGCTAAGGGAGACAACCCCAACAGCAAAATTCGGAGTGGAGCCCCGAAGGCGGATGGTCATCGCACTGCATCACCATCCAGCAACACCTGCAGCTGTGCTGGCGCCAACCGTATCGGCTCGTCCTTTCCATTGGAGACTGTCAGCAAAGCCAAGAGGGGGATCCTGACAACTGGGCATCCCCAGTCAACACAAGAAGACAGCAGTTATGAGTTCAAAGCCTAGAGTGGATTTGCGTAAGCTCACGGCGCTATGGGTTGTCTTCCGATGGTGGGAGGGATCATCGCGTCCCACTGGCCAGCTACCGCCCGCCTCAAGCTGGGCAGCCCTCAGCCGGTAAGTTGTTGGCCTGCCACAGTCCGCCCACTTCAATGGGTGCTTGGAGAGTAGGCCAAAAGCCGAAAGACGGACTGTAATCACTGCACCAAGCAAGAAAGAAAACAAGGCAAAGACGCCAACCTTGAGACTGGCAACCTGGAACATCAGAACAATGTGTCCTGGCCTCTCTGACGACCTCCAGCAAATTAACGATGCCAGGAAAACAGCAATCATCGATCGGGAGCTACAGAGACTCAACATTGACATTGCTGCGCTGCAGGAGATGAGGCTCCCCTCCAATGGTAGCCTTAAGGAGAAAAATTACACATTTTTCTGGCAGGGGAAGGAGCCACACGAGCACCAACTCTATGGTGTAGGTTTCGCAGTGTGAAACTTGCTCCTCTCCTCAATCGAACCACCTTCTGCAGGATCAGCACGAATCCTCTCCCTCCGCCTCGCAACCTCCCCTGGACCAGCAAACATCCTTAGCGTCTACGCCCCACACTCTGCTCTACAGCTGAGGCTAAGGATGCAGTCTACAAGGAGCTCGAGGCCAGGATTCAAAAGATTCCTGCAAAGGAGCACCTGTTCCTGCTTGGCGACTTCAATTCCCGAGCAGGTGCAGACCACAGCTCCTGGCCCCGCTGCATTGGTCGCTTTGGCATCGGCAAGCTCAACGAGAATGCCCAGCGACTGCTTGAGCTCTGCTCGTACCACGACCTCTGCCTCACCAACACCTTCTCCACCAAGCCTCACCACAGGGTGTCCTGGAGGCACCCCAGGTCCCATCACTGGCACCAGCTGGACTTCGTCATCACCAGAAGATCCCTACTGAACCAGGTGCTCGTCACATGCAGCTATCACAGTGCCGACTGCGACACCGACCACTCCCTGGTTGTCAGCAAGGTACGTCTTCACCCCAGACAAATCCACTGCTCCAAGCAGAAGGGTCATCCCCGTATCAATACAGCTAGGATGTAAATGCCTGAACTGCGTGAGCGCTTCGCCAAAGTCACCGACAGTGCCCTTGAGGATTGCCCCACCGACAGTGCCATATCGTGGTGGAACTACATCTGCGATGCTGTGTACTGGTCTGCCACGGACACCTTCGGGAAGAGAGAGAGGAAGAATGAGGACTGGTTCGAGGCAGGGATTGTCGAGATGGAGCCTGCCATTGCTGCCAAGCGAGCCGCTCTCCTCGCTTACAATAGAGAGCCCTCAGCGAAGATGCTTGCTGCTTTATGCACAGCCCAAAGTAATGCCCAGTGGACCGCCAGGAGATGCGCCAACCAGTACTGGCTGAAGTTGTGCCAGGACATCCAGGTATCGGCAGACCTTGGCAATGTCTGAGCCATGTACGATGGCATGAAGAAAGCTTTCAGTCCAAGCATCATCAAGACTGCTCCCCTCAAATCTGCCTCTGGGCAAGTCATTACTGACCACAGCAAACAGATGGAGAGGTGGGTGGAGCATTACCAGGAGCTCTACTCCAGGGAGAACACCGTCACATGCACGGCCATCGAAGAGACCACCTCACTGTCCACCATGGAGGAGCTCAGCAAGGCCATCAACTTGCTAGCCTGTGGTAAAGCTCCAGGTAGCGATGGCATCCCGCCTGAAGTCATCAAAGCCGGCAAGGAAAGCTCCCTCTTGGGCCACCTACACGAGCTTCTGCTACAGTGCTGGGAGGAAGGGACAGTGCCCCAGGACATGCATGATGCCAAGATCATCACGCTGTACAAGAACAAAGGGGACCACAGCGATTGCAACAACTATCGTGGGATACGGTATACTCTACTTTCGCCAAGAACGCAGACTGAACACCTTCCACATGTGATGTCTCAGAAGACTTCTGGGCATCACCTGGCAGGACCATGTCACCAACACTGATGTCCTGGCCAAGGGATGCCCAGCCCATTTGCCATGCTGACCCAGAGATGCCTGCGCTGGCTAGGCCATGTCAGCCACATGGACGATGGCCATATCCCAAAGGACGTGCTGTATGGTGAGCTGGCCACAGGCTCCAGACTCACAGGACGACCCGCACTACGCTACAAGGATGTGTGCAAGCGTGACCTGAGGGCAGGCAGCTTCAACCCCACAGACCTGGAGAAAGCAGCCTCAGACCGCACCGGCTGGCAGTCCACCACCAAGGCCGTCGTTGGGGAAGCCAAGGAAAGGAGAGAGACCCGGTGGGGGGAGAGGAGGCTCCAACGACAGCGGAGACCGCAGATGGCATCAACAAACACCCAACCAAACAACTTCACCTGCAGCAACTGTAGCAGACCGTGCGGCTCATGCATCAGCCTATACAGTCATACTAGGTGCTGCAACTCGACAACTGATGGATGACCCCTGGCACAGATCACCATGATCTTTCGAGATTGAAGGAGCCAACAACAGCAACTTATCATCTGGGAAAATTCAAGAGAAAACTCCCTGTTATAATTGCTATTTGTTTACAAGCTAAAAAGGCAATTGCAGCTTTTATTTTTACATTAGCATGGTAAACATTAGCATGTCTGCTCCTCGTCTTTAATGGCTCTTGAAATGCATCAATTGTAACTATAAACTGAAATGTAAAATTGATATCTTAAGACACATTTATATGTGTCATATATTTGGCATACAGTCAGTCACTTCCAGGAGAAATGAACATTTGCCCCCTAAATGACTCTCACTTTCTGACTTGAAAGTGCTCACACATTTTCCATTTCGTTTGTCCCAGTCGGAGGGTGGGATTTGTTCGTGACATGAATACAAAACTATACATGATGATGTTTGATTTATCCAAGCTGGTGATTTATGAATGCTTACAAAACTCCAGCCAAATTCAAGCCAACACCCCTGAGGCAGCTCTGACTGACTGTGACTCAGTAGCTTATCAGTAATAATCAGTAGTGATTATTGACCCCAGTCTTTCATTCGAAACTCACATTGATAACATCACCCGGATAGCTTTCTTTCATCTCAGAAATATTGCAAAGATAAGAAATTTAATGTCATTGCATGATGCAGAAAAACTAGTCCATGCTTTCGTTACCTCCAGGTTGGATTATTGTAATGCCTTACTGTCTGGATGTTCCAATAAGTGCATAAACAAGCTCCAGTTAGTTCAAAATGCCGCAGCAAGAGTCCTTACTAGAACTAGAAAATATGACCACATCACGCCTGTCTTATCCACACTGCATTGGCTCCCAATCAAATTTCGTATTGATTATAAAATACTACTATTGACCTTTAAAGCACTAAATGGTCTCGCACCACAGTACCTGAGTGAACTTCTGCTCCTCTATGACCCGCCACGCCTACTTAGATCAAAAGGTGCAGGCTATCTGCTGGTACCTCGTATAGTGAAGGCTACATCAGGGGGCAGAGCCTTTTCTTACAAAGCCCCACTGTTATGGAACAGCCTTCCAAGTAATGTTCGGGAATCAGACACAGTCTCAGCATTTAAGTCTAGGCTGAAAACATATCTGTTTAGTCAAGCCTTTTGTTAATGGTGTTTATGAGGTAAAGGAGTAGATCTGGAGGGTCCTCAGACATAGAGTGTTTTGGTAAACTGGGATGTATGGATGCTGTCAGTCCCCACTCGCTTGCTCACTCGAGTTTGTTGACGGTGCAGTGGCTGGCTGCTTTATGTCCCGGGGCTCCCTCATGCCTGTGTTACCTTCTGGCTCTCTCCTTTTAGTTATGCTGTCATAGTTAGTTGCCGGAGTCCCTGCTTGTACTCGGTGCAATATGTATACTGTTCCTACTTATTCAGGTGACATTGGGCATACCTAACCACCTGTGTTTTCTTTCTCTCCCACCCCCACCCCAAATCTGTCCCTCTGAGTTACATGGAGTCAACAGGAAATCTTTTGGTGGAGACGGTGGGGACCTCGACTGGCTATCGTAGCCTGCAGGGAATCGGCCGTCAGACATTCTGTCGCATGTCCCAGACCCGGTGAAATGTAACTGAATTGTCTTGGCCAGGCCTAAGGGTCCCATCTGCATCTCATCATTGCTGAGGAGTGTGCTCCCATCACCCAATCAAGCATCCAGCCAGAGCAGGTCATGATATATTTTTTACCATATTAACATGCCATTGTGCGTCATGCCTGATGTAAAGACTCTCGTCTCTGCGAGCCTACCACACAGATTTAATACTTGTCATTTTTAGGGCATACCTAACAACGTGTTTTCTTTCTCTCCCCCCCCCCCCCCCCCCCCCATCTGTCCCTCTGAGTTACATGTTGATCCTGGGATTGAGATGCTGGCCTCTTCTGCCCCTCGGACCTGCTTGATCCATCCTGGTGCCCTGTGTCTGGTCGGAGTTTTATCGCCCCACTCCTGTGAAGGACGGCCCCATGAGGACAGTTGAGGGTTATACCTGTTAAAACTGTTAATATTATAGTCAGGCTGTCTGTTGTTGCCCAAATGAGGATGGGTTCCCTTTTGAGTCTGGTTCCTCTCGAGGTTTCTTCCTCATGTCGTCTGAGGGAGTTTTTCCTTGCCACCGTCGCCACAGGCTTGCTCATTGGGGATAGATTAGGGATAAAATTAGCTCATGTTTTAAGTCGTTCAAATTCTGTAAAGCTGCTTTGCGACAATGTTTATTGTTAAAAGCGCTGTACAAATAAACTTGATTTGATTTGATTTGATTTGATTTATCAGAATCAAGAACTGACTTTCAAAATCAAAAAGGATACAAATAGATTTATTTGTGAAATATTTAAATTTCTTAACTTCCCAGATATTTTATGAATGGATTTTGAAAATTTGTTTAATACTCCATTCACTTCTTTCTCTTGAAAAGTACATGTGGGTCAGGAAGCACAGCCAGTGACATCGAGTTATTATGTAATTATTGTCGACCAGCAGCAGAGAGGAAAGAAAGATGAATATAGTATAGTGATACGTATACTGTGCTACACTGATGCAACATTATTATATAATGTGACTTCATTTCATGCACACACACCTCAAACAATTAGATTATCATGAAAAAGTTTAATATTTTCCATCCATTATTTAAGAAAGTGAAAATTTTATATATTCTAGACCAGGGCCGTGTTAACCCTTGCCGGGGCCCTGGGCAGACACCCCCCCGAGGCCCCACCCCCGCCTGTTGTCAACTGTGCTCAGCAAATTCACCCCCTCAGACGTGCCTGTCTAACTAGACACAGAAACTTAATAATGACAGTGGCACAATTAGAAATACTATTGAACGATAAAACTTTATATCCATCAACACCTATTTAATCGAGAAAAAGCAATGGTGAAATAGGCAATTGCATGGTGAAAAAAATCCATCAGACGTCACGGTTAATAAGTCTGGTTAACTAAAGTTTAGCCTCAAGAAGCCTTTGAATGAGTGAGTCAATGAACAACATGTCAAGAACATAACCTAGGCCTACAACAGTTTCTTTAGTATTCAGAACAAGAACATTCATTTGGTATATAACCGTTCGTTTTCATTTTGGAATCCAGGCGACTTTTAACTTGTGAAAGCAAAGAGCGATAACAAAGAAAGAAAAATATCTTGCTTCTCAGAAATAAATCTCAAAATGTTAGACTATGTGAAACATTTCATCCTTTCACACACGTAATGTCCCAAACAGCAGTGGCACACAGCTTTGCGCATTCAGTTTGACAGCCATGGGTCAACTTACAAGGGCACTTTCCTACTTTTCTGGAAAGCGAAGTCATTAATTAAATCATTGAACTCAAGCTGGCGTAGCGTGTGAAGACATGGTGGACAGTGATCATATTGACAATGACGGGTGATTTATGCGATGGGACAAGGTGGGCTTCCTTACGGGTGGAGAAATGCATCAAAAATGTTATCAATATGATCAAAACTTCTGAAAATATCGTTTCATATTTTCCGATCTCGCTACCTCCGAGGCCCCCTAGTGGCCGAGGCCCTGGGCAGCTGCCCATGAAGCCCATTAGGATAACGCGTCCTTGTTCTAGACTCATTACATGGAAACTAAAATGTTTCAAGCATTTTTCTCTTTTAATTTTGATAATTATGGCCCACAGCACAAAAAAATTAAAAATAAAATCTCAAAATATTAGAATATTTAATTTCAAGTTTGAGTAAAACAGTATAAATACTGTGTATCTCTCAGGCCCTGTCCACACGGCAACGGATTCAGGTGACTCCGATACAATTGCTTATTGTTTAGGCCTGGCGTCCACACGGCACCGACGTTTTGGGTGCCCAAAACGCAATCTTTTTGAGAATGGGTTCCAGAGTGGAAAGATCTGGCAACGTTGCCGTTGTGAAGTCGTCTGGATGAGTAGAACGGATTTGTTTACGATGATGTCACAACCACATGACTGTGAGTGCTTCACGCCGGGTAGAAGTGTAACGAACTCGATGCGAGTTGTCAACAAATCCTATAACTTGGTTCATGAAACGCGCTTACAAAATATTTTCATTGTGAATATTTATTGTGTAATGGTGCAAAGTGAGAGAGAGAGAGAGAGAGAGAGAGAGAGAGAGAGAGAGAGAGACTCTGCCCTTAGGGCAGAGTCAATCCCGCCAGCAAAAATAGGAAAAAAAAGGAGCGATCTCACCTCTTCAGATGATGGTTTAAGTCCTACAATACATTCCTCAAAAAGGGCGTAGAGGAGCAAATTAATCCATCAACGTAGCATTCAATTTATTCCGGACCATTAAAGACGCTGCCTTCCGTGTAGAATCATACGTCATCCTCGCCGCCATATTGGATAGGTCAAAGCGGAGAATAAAGATTCATGTGCTGCGTTTAACTGTACCAACAGGTTTACCGTCCAAATGAGATCACATGGGATTACCTTTCACAGGTGAGAAACAACAAATTAATCCATCAACGTGTAGCATTCAATTTATTCCGGACCATTAAAGACGCCGCCTTCCGCGTAGAATCATACGTCATCCTCGCCGCCATATTGGAAAGGTCAAAGTGGAGAATAAAGATTAGCTGCGTTTAACTGTACCAACAGGTTTGCCGTCCAAACGAGATCACATGGGATTACCTTTCACAGGTGAGACTGGAAAAATACTTTTCATTGTACAGTATTTGGTCATTATAATGTAATTTTCCGAACAGATTTTCCTGACTTTGTGGCTAATATGAAGTCTCGCGCATAATAGTTTAGGCGCATGCGTCCTTACTTCTTCTATTGTTCTGGTGTCTCCGAAGGGACCGTCTTACAGCGCCCCTAGAGGTGTGGCATGTGTATTGCATCGTTTTCAGCAAGCGTTGCGTTGCCATATGGAGCTGATATTTTACTGATCGTTGCCCATTTGGACGCGATATATTTTTAAATAACATCTCGTTGCCGTTGTCGTGTGGATGTAGCCTCAGTGTAGTTCAGTACATGCAACCACAATCATGGGGAAGATTGCTGACTTGACAGTTGTCCAGAAGGCGATCATCGACACCCTCCACAAGGAGAGTAAGCTACAGAAGGTCATTAGTGAAAAGACTGGCTGGAAAAAATGCATAAGCAACAGGGATGACCGCAGCCTTGAGAGGATTGTCAAGAAAAGTCGATTCAAGAACTTGGGAGAGCTTCACATGGAGTGGACTGAGCACTACTATAGCACAAACTACTGAAAAAGTTAATACTGACACCTTTCTGTTTTATCCAGCATTAACTTTTTCAGCAACTCAACTCAGTAGCTAAATAAATAGAAATAGACTGCAGGCCAATTTTGGTGGTAGGGTACAGGGGGTTAATGGAGGCTTTACACATTGTGCCCTCTAATAGCCTTTGTATGCAGTCATCAAGAAATACAAATGTCCAAAATCCAGCAGCTTTAAGACACTGAAAAGGGAGCAAAAGAGGATGAGAACATATATGTACAACCCCAAATCAGAAAAAGTTGGGTTGGTGTAGAAAATGCAGTAAAAAAATGAAAGCAGTGATTTCTAAATTGACTTGCATTTCATTGCAGACAGTATGAACCCAATATATTTGATATTTTGTCCGGTCATCTTCATTTCATTTGTTAATATACATTCATTCCTACATTTCAGGCCTGCAAACACATTCCAAAAGAAGTTGGGATGTGGGAAATTTAGGGCTAGTAATGAGGTTAAACAATTTAAAAATGATGTGATTTGAAATAGGTGATGTCAACAGGTAATTGTAATCATAATATGATACAAAATCAGTATCCAGGAAAGGTCTACCCTTTGTCCAAAATCGCTCCCTACTCACTATATAGGGCACTATATAGTGAGGACGGTATTTTGTAGTGCTGTCCGAAACATTAGTGAGGATTATTTACACCCTATATAGTGCACTCAAAGTATCCCACAATGCATCATGAAAAGTAGTGTACAACCGATGGTCACTAACCAAAGCAATATATACCATCATGCATTGCGGTCGCGCTGAAAGAAATCTAATTAAAAATCTCAAATTTGATTTAATAAAAGGCAGCGGCAAAGAAGAAAGTATTCAGGCTTGATTAAAAAAAACTGAAAGATGCAGGTACTTTGTATTAATTCATGTGGGAAATACGCTCCGTATAATATGTATTTGTAAGACTCCCTACGTGTGGGTGGAGCACAGAGGACGGCAGGACAGAGATCAGGTTTTATAAATTGGCTTTATTGCCACACTTTTCAGTCTAACAATATCCCTCGCACAGACACACACAACCGGCGTCTGGTTCAGGGTTTAGCTCCTTCTGCTCTCGCTCTCCCTCCTGATATAGGGCGCAGTCACTGGGAAGACACACAAACACAGGTTAATTGCTCTCAGGTGACGTGATTCTGCCACTTACCTTCCCCAACTCCGCCCTCCTGTCACAGACTGGCGCTTGACCATGCCCCCGCTGCCACATACCCCCACCACCCGACTCAGGCCAGGCGGCCGTCCGGCCTGCAGCCGACTCCCCCCCCCCCCTTGACGGGAGAGGAAGTCCGCCACGACCATCTGCGCCCCCGGCCTGTGGACCACCTTGAAATTGAAGGGTTGGAGCGCCAGATACCAACGGGTGATCCGCGCGTTGGCATCTTTCATGCGGTGGAGCCACTGGAAGGGCACGTGGTCCGAACAGAGGGTGAAAGGGCGCCCCAGCAGGTAGTACCGGAGGGCGAGAACCGCCCACTTGATGGCCAGACACTCTTTCTCTATGGTGCTGTAGCGCCCCTCACGCACCGACAGCTTCCTGCTGATATACAGGACAGGGCGGTCCTCCCCCTCCACCTCCTGGGACAAAACCGCCCCCAGCCCTCTGTCCGACGCATCGGTCTGCAACATAAAAGGGAGAGAAAAGTCAGGGGAGTGTAGAAGTGGCCCCCCACACAGTGCAGCCTTTACCTCTGAGAAAGCCCGCCGGCACTGCTCCGTCCACTGGACCGGATCTGGTGCCCCCTTTTTAGTGAGATCAGTCAGCGGGCTGGTGACGTCCGAATAATTAGGTATAAACCTGCGATAATAGCCAGCCAGCCCCAGGAACTGTCTCACCCCCTTTTTGGTCTTGGGCCTCGGGCAGGCCGCAATTGCTGCCGTCTTATTAATTTGGGGACGCACCTGCCCGTTGCCCAAGTGGAAGCCCAGATACCGTACTTCCACCCGCCCAATCGCACACTTCTTTGGGTTGGCTGTGAGCCCCGCTCACCTCAGCGACCTAAGGACGGCCCTCAGATGTTCGAGGTGCTGCTGCCAGTCATTGCTATAGATGATTATGTCATCTAAATATGCTGCCGCATACATGGCGTGAGGGCGGAGGACTCTGTCCATCAGCCACTGAAACGTCGCGGGCGCCCCAAACAGCCCAAACGGAAGGGTGATGAATTGGTGTAAACCAAATGGTGTGGAAAAGGCCGTTTTTTCTCGGGATAATGGAGTCAAGGGGATCTGCCAATATCCCTTCGTCAAATCCAGTGTCGAATAAAAGCGAGCAGTGCCGAGTCGATCGAGCAACTCTTCAATACGAGGCATTGGGTATGCGTCGAATTTAGACACCGCGTTGACTTTTCTATAGTCCACACAGAACCGGACTGACCCGTCGGCCTTGGGTACCAAGACCACCGGGCTGCTCCAGTCACTGTAGGACTCCTCGACGATGCCCATTTCGAGCATGGTCTGAAGTTCTTCCCGAACCACCTTTTTTTTGTGGTCGGGTAGCCTGTAAGGGCGGCTACGCACTACCACCCCCGGGGGCGTCTCTATGTGGTGCTCTATGAGGTTAGTGCGACCGGGCAGGGGCGAGAACACATCCGAAAACTCGGTCTGCAACTGGGTGACCTCCGTGAGTTGGGTCGGGGAGAGGTGGTCTCCACAGGGGACCGGAGAGGTACGGGATGCCAATGTCCCTTTTTGAACCTCCGGCCCCAGCTCCGCCTTCTCCGGAACTACCGACACCAACGCCACGGGGACCTCCTCGTTCCAGAGTTTAAGCAGGTTGAGGTGGTAAATCTGTAGCGCCCCACCCCTGTCCGTTCGCCTCACCTCATAGTCGACATCCCCGACTCGCCGTGTGACCTCAAAGGGTCCTTGCCACTTGGCGATCAATTTGGAGCTCGACGTGGGCAACAGTACGAGTACCTTTTCTCCCAGAGTGAACTCTCTAAGGCGCGTACCCTTGTTGTACAGGCGGGCTTGCCGTTCCTGGGCCTGCCGCAAATTCTCCTGAGTTAGGTGGGTGAGCGTGTGGAGTTTTGCGCGCAGGTCCATAACGTACTGAATTTCGTTCTTACTTTGTGAAGGTCCCTCCTCCCAATTTTCCCGCAGCACGTCCAGGATGCCGCGCGGCTTACGCCCATATAATAATTCGATTGGGGAGAACCCCGTGGAGGCTTGGGGGACCTCTCGCACTGAGAACAGCAAGGGTTCGAGCCACTTATCCCAGTTACGTGCGTCCTCACTTACGAATTTTTTAATAATATTTTTGAGGGTGCGGTTGAACCGTTCCACTAAACCGTCCGTTTGTGGGTGATACACGCTGGTGCGGATCGGCTTAATCCCCAATAACCCATACAGTTCGCGCAGTGTTCGTGACATAAACGTAGTGCCTTGATCAGTCAGAATCTCTTTCGGGATTCCAACTCGGGAGATGACGTGGAAGAGTGCCTCGGCAATACTGCATGCTGAGATATTGCGCAGAGGCACTGCTTCCGGGTATCGCGTTGCATAGTCCACCAGAACTAATTTAAAGCGGTACCCTTGTGCTGACCGATCTAATGGCCCGACGAGATCCATCCCAATTCTCTCAAACGGGGTCTCGATTAACGGTAGAGGGCGCAAAGGTGCTTTTGGAATGGCCGCTGGGTTTACTAACTGGCATTCGCGGCATGCCGTACACCACCTATGGACATCGCCGTGAATCCCCGGCGAATAGAAACGGGCCATTATTCGGGCTAGTGTTTTATCCTGCCCCAAGTGTCCAGCCATGGTATTAAAGTGAGCCGCCTGGAATACCAATTCCCGGCGGCTCTTCGGAATTAAAAGCTGCATGACGCGCTCTTTAGTTTGAGTGTCCTGCGTCACTCGGTATAATCTATCCTTCATAATCGCGAAGTAGGGGAAGGACGGGGTGGCGTTTGGCTGGAGCGTTTGACCATCGATTACTCTCACTTGGTCAAACGCATGCCGCAGAGTCTCGTCTCGTGACTGCTCTAATGGGAAATCCGCAAGGGATCCCCCAATAGAGAGAGGAGGAGCTGGCGGCTCCTCACTCTGACGCGGAGATGACGTAGACGGCTCTGTGACAGCTGCTCCTGCCAAAGCGACACCGGGACCTCCCCCTGTCAAATGGCAGGACCCACTCTCGACTAGGCGTGTCATTAAACCCCGAAATCCCGGCCAATCAGTCTCCAAAATTAGAGAGTGGGTAAGGCGAGGATTAACCGCCGCCTTCACTATAAATTTTTCCCCTCTGAAAATAATGTGGACCGACACCAAAGGGTAGCTGTGAACATCCCTGTGCACACATAACACCTTCACCCCTTGTGCTCCCCCCAATGCCTCGTTTTGGACCAGGCTTTGGCGAATTGAGGTCTGATTACAACCAGAATCCACCAACACCTGATATGTAGCCCCTTGGATACTCACCGGTATGCGATACGCTCCGGCCCGATCGAGGGCGGCCTCTGGCGCGTCGGGGATCCGAACCACCGCGCCCACTTCCATTGCCGTGCACTGCTGTTGAAGGTGGCCCGGCTCCCCGCAGCGCCAGCAAACCGGCCCAGGCTTTCCCTCTGCACTGGTGATCTGGGGCTCACTCACCTGAGGTGGGGGAGAGACAGACACAGAAGGGAGAAATGGGAGGGCACCGCGGGTGCGGCGGGCCGGCTGGGGGGGTGATCATTTTGAAAACCCACCAGCCAACTGATCTGTCACGTTTTAATTGTGTGACAGTAATGACGTAAATACCAACGCGACAGACTAGTGTCCAAAAGTGGTTTTTCATTTTACCTATGAGCTCAGTATATAGTCCTCTATATAGTAATTCCCTATAAAGGGAGTAGGGAGTAGTGAACGAGTGAGTGATTTTGGACACAGGGCTAGTCTTTTGGGAGCACAGATAGGCCGAGGATCTCCATTTTGTGTGAGAAAGTTATTGAAAATGTTTAGATACAAATGTTCCTCAATGAAAAATATGAAAGGATTTGGATATTTCATCCTCGATGGTGATTAATATCATTAAATGATTCAAGGAATCCGGAGGAATTTCAGTGCATAAAGAGCAAGGGCACAAGCCAAAGCTGAACACTCATGATCTCTGATCCCTCAGACAACACTGCATCAAGAACCATCATTCATCTACAGCTGATATAACCACATGGGCCTGGGATTACTTTTGCAAACCTGTCAAGCACTGCAATATGGAGTTACATCCACAAATACCTGTTAAACTTTACTATGCAAAAAGGAAGCCTTATGTTAACTTTGTCCAGAAGCACTGTCAACTTCTCTGGGCTCAGAGGCATCTGGGATAGACCATCACACAGCAGAAATGTGTATTGTGGTCAGACAAATCAGTATTCAAGGGTCTTTTTTGGAAGAAATGGACATCGTGTGTGCCGAACCAAAGACAAAAAAGACCATCCAGACTATTACCAGAATCAAGTCCAACAGCCAGGGGCTGTCATGGTATGGGGTTGATGTCAGTACCTTTGGCAAAGGTAAATTACACTTCTGTGATGGCAGTATTAATGCAGAAAAGTACACTGAGATTTTAGAGCAACATATGCTGCCTTCAAGACGATATCTTTCCAGGGATATTTCAACAAGCCAATGCAAAACCACACTCTGCACACATTACAAAGTCATGGCTATGGAAGAAGAGGGTGCCGGTCCCCTCTGTCCCTAATAGAGAACGTGTGGCAAATTTTGAAATGAAAAATATGACAAGGACGACCTCATACTGTTACACACCTTAAAACCTGTTTGCAGGATGAATGGGATAAAATAACACCTGAAATGCTTCATCACTTGGTGTCTTCAGTCTCTAAACATATTTTAAGTGTTGACAGAAGGAATGGCAACATTACAAAGTGGTAAATGCTTTAATGTCCCAACTTTTTTTTTGTTTAATGTGTTGCAAGAATCAAAATTGAAATGGGTTTATTTTGGAAAAAAATATCATGAAGTAAAACATTAAATAATGTGCTGTTGTATTGTTTTGAGTGTAACACAGGTCAAAGATTATTTACAAATCATTGTTTTTAGTTTTAATTTCAATTTCAGCATACTGTCCCAACTTTTTCCTGATTTGTATTTGTATTATGACTATTGAACAACTGTCTCATGCTTCTTATGCCATAGTACAGTGGTGCTTGAAAGTTTGCGAACTCTTTAGAATTTTCTATATTTCTGCATAAATATGACCTAAAACATCATCAAATTTTCACACAAGTCCTAAAAGTAGATAAAGAGAACCCAGTTAAACAAATGAGACAAAAATATTATACTTGATAATTTATTTATTGAGGCGGCACGGTGGTGTAGTGGTTAGCGCTGTCGCCTCACAGCAAGAAGGTCCGGGTTCAAGCCCCGTGGCCGGTGAGGGCCTTTCTGTGCGGAGTTTGCATGTTCTCCCCGTGTCCATGTGGGTTTTCTCCGGGTGCTCCGGTTTCCCCCACAGTCCAAAGACATGCAGGTTAGGTTAACTGGTGACTCTAAATTGACCGTAGGTGTGAATGGTTGTCTGTGTCTATGTGTCAGCCCTGTGATGACCTGGTGACTTGTCCAGGGTGTACCCCGCCTTTCGCCCGTAGTCAGCTGGGATAGGCTCCAGCTTGCCTGCGACCCTGTAGAACAGGATAAAGCGGCTACAGATAATGAGATGAGATTTATTTATTGAGGAAAATGATCCAATATGACATATCTGTGAGTGGCAAAAGTATGTGAACCTCTAGGATTAGCAGTTAATTTGAAGGTGAAATTAGAGTCAGGTGTTTTCAATCAATGGGATGACATTCAGGTGTGAGTGGGCACCCTGTTTTATTTAAAGAACAGGGATCCATCAAAGTCTGATCTTCACAACACATGTTTGTGGAAGTGTATCATGGCACGAACAAAGGAGATTTCTGAGGGTCTCTGAAAAAGCATTGTTGATGCTCATCAGGCTGGAAAAGGTTACAAAACCATCTCTAAAGAGTTTGGACTCCACCAATCCACAGTCAGACAGATTGTGTACAAATGGAGGAAATTCAAGACCATTGTTACCCTCCCCAGGAGTGGTCGACCAACAAAGATCACGCCAAGAGCAAGGCGTGTAATAGCTGGTGAGGTTGCAAAGGACCCCAGGGTAACTTCTAACTTCTAAGGTCTCTCTCACATTAGCTAATGTTAATGTTCATGAGTCCACCATCAGGAGAACACTGAACAACAATGGTGTGCATGGCAGGGTTGCAAGGAGAAAGCCACTGCTCTCCAAAAAGAACATTGCTGCTCGTCTGCAGTTTGCTAAAGATCATGTGGACAAGCCAGAAGGCTATTGGAAAAATGTTTTGTGGACGGATGAGACCAAAATAGAACTTTTTGGTTTAAATGAAAAGCGTTATGTTTGGAGAAAGGAAAACACTGCATTCCAGCATAAGAACCTTATCCCATCTGTGAAACATGGTGGTGGTAGTTTCATGTTTTGGGCCTGTTTTGCTGCATCTGGGCCAGGACGGCTTGTCATCATTGCTGGAACAATGAATTCTGAATTATACCAGCGAATTCTAAAGGAAAATGTCAGGACATCTGTCCATGAACTGAATCTCAAGAGATGGGTCATGCAGCAAGACAACAACCCTAAGCACACAAGTCGTTCTACCAAAGAATGGTTAAAGAAGAATAAAGTTAATGTTTTGGAATGGCCAAGTCAAAGTCCTAACCTTAATCCAATTGATACGTTGTGGAAGGACCTGAAGTGAGCAGTTCATGTGAGGAAACCCACCAGCATCCCAGAGTTGAAGCTGTTCTGTACCAGTGTTGTTTTTGGCAGCCATTTTTGATTTAGTCTTTTGGACTAAATGCTTATTAGTTTTAGTCACATTTTAGTCAATTCCATCCTTGACAGTTTTGGTCTAGTTTTAGTCGACAAAAACTAAAAAGGTTTTAGTCCAGTTTTAGTCATTCATTTTAGCCGAAAAAATAATTACTTTAAAACATTAAATTAGGCCAATACAGAGATAGGAAATTGTAATCGAGGTTGACAGGTTGTGCATAACATGCTCTCAAAACTGTCTCAAAACAAACTTGTTTCACTTGAACGTAAAAAGTATGTCAAATATTTGGGTTTAATAATCGATGACAATCTTTCTTGGAAGCCTCATATTGATTTTATTTGCAACAAAATAAGCAAGGTTGTCGGCCTTTTGGCCAAGCTTAGACATTTTATTCCACTACATACCCTTATGACATTATATCACTCTCTGATTCAACCTTATTTAACATATGGTCTTAGTTCTTGGGGACAGGCTTGTAAAACTCATATAAATAAAGTATTAATCCTACAAAAACGAGCTTTAAGATTAATCCATTTTGTTGATAATAAAGTGCCCTTCCATTGTTTTCCAAAACCAATATTTTACCAGTAAATCTTCTTTTCTATGAATGTATTTCTAAATTAATGTATGACGTTGTTAATCAAAGTGCACCCTCAAACATTTGTAAATTATTTTCTTCTATTTCTAGTATCCATTCTTATAACACTAGGTCATCTTACTCCAAGAACTTATATACTCAGTATTCTCGTACAAATCTACAAAAGAACTCATTTTCCTGTGTTGGTGTTAGGGTATGGAACCAGATTCCAACTTCTATAAGATCTTCATCTAAATTGTCATTCAAGAAAAAAGTCAGACACCACCTTTTTTCTGATTTAAGTAGATATGGATATGATGTTGACATCTCCAAACTCTTTCTTTGACATAACTTTATTTCTATATATAATTAAGAGCTATATATATTTATTTATCTTAGTTTTAACTTTAAATATTATTTAATACCATGCATGAATTATTATCAGTATGACAAGTATACCTCTCTCTCTCTCTATATATATATACGGTATATATATATATTTTTTCAATGTTATTGAATGATATATTACTGTACCTTTACAACCCCGATTCCAAAAAAGTTGGGACAAAGTACAAATTGTAAATAAAAATGGAATGCAATAATTTACAAATCTCAAAAACTGATATTGTATTCACAATATAACATAGACAACATATCAAATGTCAAAAGTGAGACATTTTGAAATTTCATGCCAAATATTGGCTCATTTGAAATGTCATGACAGCAACACATCTCAAAAAAGTTGGGACAGGGGCAATAAGAAGCTGGAAAAGTTAAAGGTACAAAAAAGGAACAGCTGGAGGACCAAATTGCAACTCATTAGGTCAATTGGCAATAGGTCATTAACATGACTGGCTATAAAAAGATCATCTTGGAGTGGCAGCGGCTCTCAGAAGTAAAGATGGGAAGAGGATCACCAATCCCCCTAATTCTGCGCCGACAAATAGTGGAGCAATATCAGAAAGGAGTTCGACAGTGTAAAATTGCAAAGAGTTTGAACATATTATCTACAGTGCATAATATCATCAAAAGATTCAGAGACTCTGGAAGAATCTCTGTGCGTAAGGGTCAAGGCTGGAAAACCATACTGGGTGCCCGTGATCTTCGGGCCCTTAGATGGCACTGCATCACATACAGGCATGCTTCTGTATTGGAAATCACAAAATGGGCTCAGTAATATTTCCAGAGAACATTATCTGTGAACATAATTCACCATGCCATCCGCCGTTGCCAGCTAAAACTCTATAGTTCAAAGAAGAAGCCATATCTAAACATGATCCAGAAGCGCAGACATCTTCTCTGGGCCAAAGCTCATTTAAAATGGACTGTGGCAAAGTGGAAAACTGTTCTGTGGTCAGACGAATCAAAATTTGAAGTTCTTTATGCAAATCAGGGACGCCGTGTCATTCGGACTAAAGAGGAGAAGGATGACCCAAGTTGTTATCAGCGCTCAGTTCAGAAGCCTGCATCTCTGATGGTATGGGGTTGCATTAGTGCGTGTGGCATGGGCAGCTTACACATCTGGAAAGACACCATCAATGCTGAAAGGTATATCCAGGTTCAAGAGCAACATATGCTCCCATCCAGACGACGTCTCTTTCAGGGAAGACCTTGCATTTTCCAACATGACAATGCCAAACCACATACTGCATCAATTACTGCATCATGGCTGCGTAGGAGAAGGGTCCGGGTACTGAACTGGCCAGCCTGCAGTCCAGATCTTTCACCCATAGAAAACATTTGGCACACCATAAAATAGAAGATACGACCAAAAAAATCTAAGACAGTTGAGCAAATAGAATCCTACATTAGACAAGAATGGGTTAACATTCCTATCCCTAAACTTGAGCATCTTGTCTCCTCAGTCCCCAGACGTTTACAGACTGTTGTAAAGAGAAAAGGGGATGTCTCACAGTGGTAAACATGGCCTTGTCCCAACTTTTTTGAGATATGGTGTTGTCATGAGATTTAAAATCACCTAATTTTTCTCTTTAAATGATACATTTTCTCAGTTTAAACATTTGATATGTCATCTATGTTCTATTCTGAATAAAATATGGAATTTTGAAACTTCCACATCATTGCATTCCGTTTTTATTTACAATTTGTACTTTGTCCCAAGTCTGTGAAGATTCTCAATCATCCAGGTCATAGTAAACTGTGGGTGGTAGAAATGGGCAACTGGACTTGCTTGAAAATTCTTGAAAACGTTTCACCTCTCGTCCAAAAGGCTTCCTCAGTTCTGTCTGACTAATAGGGAGTATCAGATATTTATCTTCTCCTGGATCAGAATCAGAATCAGAATTCTGATGACCAGCTCATCTAAGGTGTCATTGAGGCATCATGTTGGTGTGGGTCACTGGAGGCTGGGTGTGAACGGCGAGTCATTAGGGTGATTAAAGGATTGCCCGTTAGGGTGATCAATGGCAATCTGACTCTCTCTGTCCTCCTGTGAGTCACCGAAAACAGCTGGGTCCTGGCGTACACCCAGCTGTCTGGGAAGAGTGTCCAAGACCGCCTTGTAGATGTTTGACAAATGATGTCTTAGACCCCCACCTCTGTTCAGTGATGGCCGTTCCAGGTTGACAAAAATGGCTTCTTTAACTCCTCGCTCATACCAACGATCCTCTCTGGCTAAAATGCGTATGTTACAATCCTGAAATGAGTGTCCTTTGTTGTTAAGATGAATGTAGACAGCCGAGTCCTGGCCTGAGGAGCTGGCTCTCCTGTGTTGGGCCAAGCGCCTGTATAGCGGTTGTTTCGTCTCTCCAATATACGAATCCGTGCAATCATCACTGCACTGAATTGCATACACTACGTTGTCCTGTTTGTGTCTGGGTATTCTGTCCTTAGGGTGGACCAGTTTCTGCTTCAGGGTGTTACTGGGTCTGAAATGTACCGGAATGTTGTGTTTGTAGAAGATCCTCCTGAGTTTCTCGGATAGACCAGAAATGTAGGGAATGACAATGTTCTTGCGTTTGTTCCTGTTATCATCCTTGTCAGTTATGTTCCTTTTTATGCTCTTTAGGAAAGCCCAGTTGGGATAACCGCAATTCTGAAGTGCTTTCTTGATATGATTCTGCTCCTTCTCTTTTCCCTCTAATGTTGTAGGAATGTTCTGAGCCCTGTGTTGCAAGGTCCTAATGACCCCCAAGTTATGTTCCAGTGGGTGGTGAGAGTCGAAAAGTAGGTACTGGTCTGTGTGTGTGGGTTTCCGGTAGACCTCGATACTAAGGCTTCTGTCTTGTCTAATGTGTACATCACAATCCAAGAAGGCTAGATTATTCCCACTGACATCCTCCCGAGTGAAATTGATGTTGATATCCACTGCATTGATGTGTTTCAAGAAAGGTTCCACCTCATGGATTTTGATTTTAACCCAGGTATCATCCACGTATCTAAACCAATGGCTGGGAGCAACTCCTGCAAAAGTGGTCAAAGCTATATGTTCCACTTCCTCCATGTATAAATTGGCCACAATAGGGGACACTGGTGATCCCATGGAGCATCCATGCTTCTGTCTGTATAAACTTTCATTAAACTGGAAATAAGTCGTAGTCAGGCAGAGGTCAAGCAGAGTGCAAATCTGATCCGTGGTGAGTTTCGTTCTATCCAGTAAGGAGCTATCCTGAAGGAGTCGTTTTCTTACAGATCCAACTGCTTCTGTGGTGGGAATGCAGGTGAACAGAGAAGTGACATCGTAGGAAACCATGGTTTCATCTGAATCTAGTTTGAGGTCTGCAACTTTAGAAGCAAAATCTTGGGAATTTTTGACATGATATGGTGTATTCCCAACTAGAGGAGCCAAGATGGTGGCTAGGTGTTTAGCAATGTTATATGTGACCGAGTTTATACTGCTGATAATAGGTCTGTATGAAACATTGAGGAGGGACCCCACAAGTGGTTACAAAAGGAAAGTTGTTAGCTGTTTGCAACAACTAGAAAAGGACCAAGCCATCAACCGATCTCTTTACTACAGATTGTACCCTGGGGAAGCCGTGCCTCTCATATACGGACTCCCCAAGATTCACAAAGAAGGAGCTCCTCTCAGACCTATTATCAGCAGTATAAACTCAGTCACATATAACATTGCCAAACACCTAGCCACCATCTTGTCATTCCCTACATTTCTGCACGGGCGCAGATAGAGGGGGGATGGGGGGATTCGTCCCACCCAGATTTAAATTCACCTTGTTCGGTCCCCCCCACTTATAGGGAGGAGAAAACGTCTATGCTGTCTTTCTTTGCATAAGGCAAACCTCACGGAAAAATCAAAAGACTAATTACCATTCGGTTTATTGAGGTGCACAGCAGTACAGACGTAGTTGCAACTGCGCAGACTGCACAGGTTGCGAGCTCGAGCTTGGTTGCTATGGTTACCCACAACAAGTTTGACAGGCATATCGGGGACAGCACCTCCTAGTTCAGGACCCCAACACGGCATGATGAAGGGTGCCAAAAGGCAGAAAACGATTGCATCGTTTTTTCAAAAAAAAAAACAACTGTAAGTAAACTGTGCCTTACTTTATCATATCACTGTGCAATTTTTTGATAGTCTGTTCAAAGTAATGTTGTAGTGAAAGTAAAATCGTACGGCGTGATGCCTTTCTGGTAGCCTCCTTCTTTCGGTGGTAGCCTGTAGATACAGTGCTCAGAAGGCAGTTTTAATGTTTAATCTGGCGTTCCCTGCCATAATTTCAGCGAGCATATTGTTTCATAAGGAAACTTTGCGAAGAGTTGTTGACTGACTGCCACTCACGCAACACACAGGCATAGTTAGAAAGTCAGTATGCACTGGTTTACACTTTACACACACACATGTAGCCCAGCCTCTCGCTATGGTTAACAGTTGGAACTTAGCGGTTTTAAAACTAGTTTTGCAGTTTTGCAATTTCTGTGCATGATGATAATGTGTAAACTTTGGATTTCCATAGGCTATGTTAAAATGTTATCATTGTCCTGGCCTGCAGGTAGTTCCTGGTGATGGCAGTGAGGGAGGTGAAATAACATGTATACACACTACCGTTCAAAAGTTTGGGGTCACCCAGACAATTTTGTGTTTTCCATGAAAAGTCACACTTTTATTTACCACCATAAGTTGTAAAATGAATAGAAAATATAGTCAAGACATTTTTCTGGCCATTTTGAGCATTTAATCGACCCCACAAATGTGATGCTCCAGAAACTCAATCTGCTCAAAGGAAGGTCAGTTTTATAGCTTCTCTAAAGAGCTAAACTGTTTTCAGCTGTGCTAACATGATTGCACAAGGGTTTTCTAATCATCCATTAGCCTTCTGAGGCAATGAGCAAACACATTGTACCATTAGAACACTGGAGTGATAGTTGCTGGAAATGGGCCTCTATACACCTATGGAGATATTGCACCAAAAACCAGACGTTTGCAGGTAGAATAGTCATTTACCACATTAGCAATGTATAGAGTGGATTTCTGATTAGTTTAAAGTGATCTTCATTGAAAAGAACAGTGCTTTTCTTTCAAAAATAAGGAAATTTCAAAGTGACCCCAAACTTTTGAACGGTAGTATATATATATATATATATATATATATATATATATATACACACACACGCACACATACATGCATACACAAAATGGAATCATTTGCTGACAGCTCAGTCCCCCCCAGTTCAAAAATTCTATCTGCGCCCCTGCATTTCTGGTCTATCCGAGAAACTCAGGAGGATCTTCTACTAATGGCCCTTTTCCACTACCCTTTTTCAGCTCACTTCAGCTCGCTTCAGCTCGCTTCAGCCCGACACGGCTCGCGTTTCGACTACCAAAAACCAGCACGACTCAGCTCGCTTCAGCCCTGCTTAGCCCCTAAAACTCGCACCGTTTTGGAGTGGGGCTGAAGCGAGCCAAGCCGTGCCGAGTGAGGTTGGGGGCGTGAGCAGACACTCCCCTGTGCACTGATTGGTGAGGAGGAGTGTCCTCACATGCCCACACACGCCCCGCGAGCACGCTGGGATCTGTAAACACCACAAACCCGGAAGGAGAATAATTACGAATTACGAGAATTTCTGAAGCCTTATGCGCCTCGCCTCATCTATACGCTCTTGCCAGTATCTGTCCGCGTTGTCAGTGACAACAAGCCGCAACACTAACGACTCCATGTCCTCCATGTTTATTGTTTACTCTCCGGGTCGTGAGACTACCGCTTAAAAGCTCACTGAATCAGTGACATACAGAGCATCGTGGACGAGTTCGCGGAGCGCAAGGCTCGTCGTATGCCCTTCAAATAATGCGCGCAGTAGGCTATTGATGTTTTATTATGAGCCATGTACAGTATGTCGCCTAATGTTTTTTTGTTTCTGAGTTACATGTTCGTTTGGGGCGGCACGGTGGTGTAGTGGTTAGCGCTGTCGCCTCACAGCAAGAAGGTCCTGGGTTCGAGCCCCGGGGCCGGCGAGGGCCTTTCTGTGTGGAGTTTGCATGTTCTCCCCGTGTCCGCGTGGGTTTCCTCCGGGTGCTCCGGTTTCCCCCACAGTCCAAAGACATGCAGGTTAGGTTAACTGGTGACTCTAAATTGACCGTAGGTGTGAATGTGAGTGTGAATGGTTGTCTGTGTCTATGTGTCAGCCCTGTGATGACCTGGCGACTTGTCCAGGGTGTACCCCGCCTTTCGCCCGTAGTCAGCTGGGATAGGCTCCAGCTTGCCTGCGACCCTGTAGAAGGATAAAGCGGCTAGAGATAATGAGATGAGATGTTCGTTTGAAGGACTTAATGTACAAAATAACATAGTTGCACCCCGTAGTGTTGAAATTGGTAAACACAGTGCATTCAGTGAGGTTTGCACCGCCCTCCTTTTATTTCTGACTCTTCCTGTCACCGTTGCAACCTCTGAGCGCTCATTCGTATGCCCTTCAAATAATGTGCGCAGTATAGGCTATTGATGTTTTATTATGAGCCATGTACAGTATCCTAATGTTTTTTGTTTCTGAGTTACATGTTCGTTTGAAGGACTTGATGTACTAAATAACATAGTTGCACCCGGTAGTGTTGAAATTGGTAAACACCGCAGTTGCGGACATTTTGTAGCCTAAAATGATGTTATGATAAGCTTTAATAAAGGGCCCGGTCATTTGCCCCGCCCCCGGCCCGGCTCTGACTTGTTCCGCCACTGTCACTGATGTCACTGTTTGCGCTGCTTAACGACATCACGTGACGTCCACCCACTTTCGCTAACTCCACCCAATGTGTCCACCCACTTCCAGCCAGCACGGTTCAGCGCGGTTGTAGTCGAAATGCAACTCCAACAGCCCCGCTCAGCCCGACTCAGCTCGACTCGGCACGGCACGGCTCAGCCGCGTTTGTAGTGGAAAAGCGGCAAAACACAACATTCCGGTACATTTCAGACCCAGTAACACCCTGAAGCAGAAACTGGTCCACCCTAAGGACAGAATACCCAGACACAAACAGGACAACGTAGTGTATGCAATTCAGTGCAGTGATGATTGCACGGATTCGTATATTGGAGAGACGAAACAACCGCTATACAGGCGCTTGGCCCAACACAGGAAAGCCAGCTCCTCAGGCCAGGACTTGGCTGTCTACATTCATCTTAACAACAAAGGACACTCATTTCAGGATTGTAACATACGCATTTTAGCCAGAGAGGATCGTTGGTATGAGCGAGGAGTTAAAGAAGCCATTTTTGTCAACCTGGAACGGCCATCACTGAACAGAGGTGGGGGTCTAAGACATCATTTGTCAAACATCTACAAGGCGGTCTTGGACACTCTTCCCAGACGGCTGGGTGTACGCCAGGACCCAGCTGTTTTCGGTGACTCACAGGAGGACAGAGAGAGTCAGATTGCCATTGATCACCCTAACGGACAATCCTTTAATCACCCTAATGACTCGCCGTTCACACCCAGCCTCCAGTGACCCACACCAACATGATGCCTCAATGACACCTTAGATGAGCTGGTCATCAGAATTCTGATTCTGATCCAGGAGAAGATAAATATCTGATACTCCCTATTAGTCAGACAGAACTGAGGAAGCCTTTTGGACGAGAGGTGAAACGTTTTCAAGAATTTTCAAGCAAGTCCAGTTGCCCATTTCTACCACCCACAGTTTACTTTGTCCCAACTTTTTTGGAATCGGGGTTGTATATCGAAAACAAGTATTGTCTCCTCTTTTTCTTTTTGTTACCAAATAGTTGTTAATTTGTCAAGTATGTTTTATCTTTCCATACATATTTAAGTATTACATTAATTCATATAAAATAATTTTTTCTTTGTAAACATGAGTCTGCCTTGATTAGCAGTGCGCTATTTGCAGACTCGTGTAGTCTATTATATGTTTATATGTAATTGAAACAAAAGATTGATTGATTGAAGTGTGCATGCTCTCTATATAAACACTGTCTAGTGCAGACATCCCAAGTTGCCCGGAAGTTCCGGGAGTCTCCCGCATATTGATAGCGGCTCCCTGATGCCTGCAAATTGGAGAATATCTCCCGGAATCTAGAGCAAGAGAGCAAGAGCGTGCACGCGCAACATTAATGTCTACATCGCGCATATGAGGGAGCGCGAGAGAGACTGCGCGTGCGCCTGTTCATGTAGCGCATGCTAGACAAAGAGCATCCTGATTGGTTTACAGACATCCAAACTCATTTCAGGGAGGTGTCGTGACCCCCCCCCGCTGATGGGAAAAAAGTCATGCGTCACGACACCTCCCTGAAATGAGTTTCTGCAGGTTGGGATGTCTGCTTGTGTGCATGCTCCATTGTTCACAGACTCGTGTTTCGCCTCCGTTTAACATGTCGCAATGCGCTGATAGAGCACAAGCATATCATGATGAACACAACAATCGGGCTGCGCTGTCCGTTAATGTAAATATGATGGCTAAACGTGCTGCTAACGTTAGAGCAGCCAGGTGTGCTGCTGCTCATTTAGATGCACAGCAACAGGTCTGAAAAGCTACATTTCCCCCCATATGTTTCACAGTAACTCGAATATGGGTCAATATATGACAAAGCATTCAGTTGCTGTCCCACCAATAATCCCTGCAGGGCAAGTTTTACTCATGACATATTAATTGAATTTAAGTTAGCTTAACCAAGCCAACTTTAGCATGAAACTAGTGGTCCCATTCATTTTCGACGGGTCACGGTGTTTTGGAAAACTTCATAGGAAATTCATCGCAGCCCGATTGTTGAGTGACATTAACCAAAGCTAGCAAACGTATGCATGATCTGTTAACAGGACTTCTTGTAACGTTAACTTACCGTCGCAGAAATAGCAGCATGGTGAGCCTTTAGATGCCTCTTGAGGTTGGTCGTATTCTTGCCACGTAGTTTATAGCCACAGCGTGCACCTCTGTCTCCCACTACAAGGCATTCCATTTTATTTTCTGCTGGATTATGTGTAAAGTATGTCCATAAATCATCGCGTCTTTTCTGCCCACCAAGCCCTTGTGCTGGGGTTGCCGCCGCCATGGTCCATGAACTGTGTGGCTGCCCCGGTGTGCACTATACCTGGTGGGCATGGCCAAACAAGGACCGGATGCAGGTGCATTGCTGATATTTTCAGCATTTGGCAGACAGGTTGCATGCGCCGTTGGAGGAAACGCCATGCATTTTGATAGTCCTATAGCCAACCCACTAACATTTTCGTCTCGTCTCGTCAACGAAAACAACAGATACGTCTCGTCATATTTTCGTGATCAAAGAGTTATGTTTAGCTCATCACTGTCTCGTTTTAGTCATGAAAAAAAGGTGCGTTAATGAAATCATTTCGTCATCGTTAACGAAAACAACACTGTTCTGTACAGAGGAATGGGCTAAAATTTCTCCAAGCCGGTGTGCAGGACTGATCAACAGTTACCGGAAATGTTTAGTTGCAATTATTGTTGCACAAGGGGGTCACACCAGATACTGAAAGCAAAGGTTCACATACTTTTGCCACTCACAGATATCAGAATTAGAATCAGAATCACTTTATAATCCCCGGAGGGAAATTCAAATTTGCTACTAAGCTCCTGAATCAGAGAAGAAGTAAACATGTCTAAAAATAGAAGATAAAATCGTCTGAAAAAAGAATAAATAAAATAAAATAAATTTAAATAAGTTCAATAACTTACGTAAAAGCAAAATGAAGTGATTTTATATACAATGATTCCTATATACATATATTGCACCTGAGTTAAGGATACAGTATACATGGTAAGACAGTGTACCACAGTTATACAGTGGCATTGTACAGCTTGACTGCAACAGGTAGGAATTATTTCCTGTGTCTCTCAGTTGTGCAGCGTGGAAGAATCAGCCGTTTACTGAATGTGCTCCTGTGGCTGATCAGCTCCTCATGTAGAGGGTAGGAAGGACAGTCTAAGATTGTTTGTTTTTATTTTGGACAGTGTCCTCTTGGGCGGCACGGTGGTGTAGTGGTTAGCACTGTCACCTCACAGCAAGAAGGTCCGGGTTCGAGCCCCGTGGCCGACGAGGGCCTTTCTGTGTGGAGTTTGCATGTTCTCCCCGTGTCCGCATGGGTTTCCTCCGGGTGCTCCGGTTTCCCCCACAGTCCAAAGACATGCAGGTTAGGTTAACTGGTGACTCTAAATTGACCGTAGGTGTAATTGTGAGTGTGAATGGTTATCTGTATGTGTCAGCCCTGTGATGACCTGGCAACTTGTCCAGGGTGTACCCCGCCTTTCGCCTGTAGTCAGCTGGGATAGGCTCCAGCTTGCCTGCGACCCTGTAGAACAGGATAAAGCAGCTAGAGATAATGAGATGAGACAGTGTCCTCTTCTCTAACACCACTGTCAGAGAGTCCAGTTCCACGCCTACAACATGGCCGGCCTTCCTGATGATCTTATTGAGTCTGTTAGTGTCCTTCACCCTCAAGCCGCTGCCCCAGCAGATGACAGCGTACAGGATGCCACTGGCCACCACAGACTCATAGAACATTTGCAGCATCGTTTGCCAGATGTTGAAGGACCTCAGCCGTCTCAGAAAATAGAGATGGCTCTGGCCCTTTTTGTATACCGTATCCACGTTTTTGGACCAGTCCAGTTTATTATCCAAGTACACCCCCAGGTACTTATATTCCTCCACCACGTCCACACTGACCCCTTGGATGTTAACAGGGTTCACCAGAGCCCTGATTCTCTTCAGATTAACCACCAGTTCTTTTGTCTTCATCACGTTGAGCTGTAGGTGGTTCTTCCTGCTCCACATGACAAAGTTGTCCACCACTGTCCTGTACTCGCTCTCATCACCACCAGTAATACATCCAACCACTGCAGAGTCATCAGAAAATTTCTGGAGGTGGCAGGTCTCCATACAGTAGTTGAAATCAGTGGTGTAGAGAGTGAAAAGGAAAGGAGAAAGGACAGTCCCTTGTGGAGCCCCGGTGTTGTTGATCACTCTGTCCGACACACAGCACTGCAAGCGCACGTACTGTGGTCTGCCAGTCAAACAATCCAGGACACCAGTGGGGCATCCACCTGCATCGCTGTCAACTTATCACCCAGCAGAGCCGGCCGGATGGTGTCAAAAGCACTGGAGAAATCAAAAAACATGATCCTCACAGTGCTGGCTGGCTTGTCCAGGTGGCCATAGACTTTGTTGAGCAGGTAGATGATTGCCTCCTCTACTCCAAGACGGGGCTGGTAGGCGAACTGAAGGGGGTCAAAAAGTGGTTGGACCATAGGCCGGATCTGCTCCAGGATGAGTCTCTCAAGGGTCTTCATGATGTGTGACGTCAATGCCACGGGCCTGTAGTCTTTGAGGTTACTGGGACGCGGCTTCTTCGGTACAGGGACGAGGCATGACGTCTTCCACAGCACGGGGACCCTCTGAAGACCCAGGCTCATGTTGAAGATATGTAATATTGGATCATTTTCCTCAATAAATAAATGACCAAATATAATATTTTTGTCTCATTTGTTTAACTGGGTTCTACTTTTAGGACTTGTGTGAAAATCTGATGATGTTTTAGGTCATATTTATGCAGAAATATAGAAAATTCTAAAGGGTTCACAAACTTTCAAGCACCACTGTATATCTGACTATACTATATTCATGTTAGTTTCCTCTCTGCTGCTGGTCTACACTGCTAGTAATGTACTACTAATATTACGGTCATGTGAAAAAAAAAAAACTTACAATGAACATACTCAAAATAAGGATTTTTTTCTATTAAAAAATGGTTTAAATTCTTCAAACTACAATCTGTTTTGTGCTGCAGTAAGATAAAATATAAAACATTTCTCCTTGAAATGAAAAAAGGCAAGTAAAATGAACACCAGCCCCTCTAAGCGCCTTCTTGCTTGACTAACCTTGAATGAAATCTCAGATGAGAAGAGAAGCTATTTTCACTCACCTCACCTCACCAAGGATAGAGCATATGTTATTATCTCTTCTCTGCTATGCTATTTTCACCTGTCTCTGTTTTCAAATACTACATATGACAAGTTTTCACAATAAAATATTGGCAAATTGCTATTTTCTATACTATCATAATGTCTATAATATCATAATGTTTATGTTGCATTGAATGTTTAATATGGGTCATTTCCACAATTATTCCACTTATATTCTGCCCGAGGTTTGTAATTTCATATGAATGCATATATTTTTATTATATTTTGCCAAACCTTGGTTTGCTAATATCGCTGTTATTTGGGGGGAAAAAAGAAAGAAAAGTGACAATAATGCACAACTACAGGCAAAAACCTCCCAACAGGACTTCATACCCTGAATTCAACACTCACCTCTAAATAAACAGATATTTTGTCCTATCCCACTCTACTAGCTACTGAAAAGTGAAGCATAAATATTAGCTATGGTGGCTCTTTCCACTTTCTGCGTAGAACGGGTGGCTAATCTGATCTTTGCTGAAGATCAGTGACTTGAGTCTGTTCCAGAAAAGAGCTGTCATTTATTAAAAGGAAGACATGGGCCATAGTGCAAAATGAATGATGTACACTGTGTTTCCCATATCCAAGTACTTCAGCATACTACATATCGTATTTACACCCCTGCTCCTTGAGCTTTCACATCATTTGTGTCAAGTCTCAGAACCCCACTCTCTGCAGGCCTGACCTCTGAACTGCACAACCTCTCCCTGTCTACCGCTGCATCACTGGCATCTTGGAAAACCATCAGCTGACAGATTTATTGGTGTGAGCATTAGCTAAACTCAGCGGAGGGTACAGTCCCATAAAGTTACACTCCCAGAGCATTCTCTTCTTTGGATCCTGAGTAATTTACTGTAAGAGCACTTCTGTGAGCACAGTACAGGATATAATTATTATTGTTCAAGGAGATATGGATCAGAGAGCTGTCTTGGCTTGATTTATTACTGCAAAGGCACTCCAATCACTACAGTATATGATAAGAACATTCAAGACCTGCTTTCCAAAAATCTGTTGAAAAACAGAAGAGAGCTATAAAAATCCATTGTGCCATGTCTCTTAGTGTAACTCTAAATATTATTGCTAGAGTAATCTAAATAGAAAGTTAAAGGTTTGAACATTTTCAGTCTATAGTTTGAAAGGTATAAAATTACTAATTGGAGAACAGAATAATTAGACTGGAAATACATTTGTTGAGTAATGCCAAAAATGTTTTAAAAAAACTGACAAAGAATTAAAAATAAAGATAAAAAAATGGAAAAGATGTCAAAGATAATGGATATAATGGGAACTCAATCAGCTCAGGAACTAAAACACCTCTGTGATGTCAAATCAACAAGCCTACTGTCTGGCCCCTCTTTTTCTAGCCTGGCTCAAAACAGACAAGATACCACAGACCACAGTAGACCCAAGACACAAGAGACCACAGTATTTCCATATTACTGACGATAGCCATCACTGATCAACTAGTCAAATATTAATTTAGCCATCAGTCCAAATTAATCTGCATTTTATCCTGATGACCTTGTTGCGTCACTCTTTTGGACATGTGACAAAGTGACTTATTTCCAGTCTTGAGTGATAATTTAAAAAATGTGCAGTTTTCATTAATTCTAATTTCATGCAAATGAAGACATAAAAAGGTACAAATGCATCAATGACCTAACCTCATTTGCAGAAATGGAATGATTAATAACCATAAAGTCTTTAAACTGATATACTGATTAATCAAATAACATGCAAAGAAAACGAATCAGGACATAGGTATGATGTCAGCATCATGCAATCCATATTTAGCTTCTGAGACTGAGAATATATAATCAACTTATAACCACTATACATACCCATAAGTATATTCACTCAATTTTTGGGGTGGAAAAAAGTGGTGTGGAAGTGGTGTAGTGGAAATTTTTTGCTCACTTTACCATTGGCACATTAATATGTTTTTGATTCCATTCAAATAATGTGAAATAAGATTACATGATTATTGCAGCAAAGAACACTTTAAAACCTTCACCTATTTTTAATATCTCTTCAGCTAAGCCATAAATAAACTGCACTGTACCGAGGCGTGGACTTCAGAAATGACAATTCCAATTAAAATTCATAGAAACTGGATTTCCCAGTCCAGTCGAGTAAGGAACAATTGGAAATGAATCTTTAATCCTATTAAGATAAGGCTGTGATTTTGGCTTGGTCTCTATCTTCCTCTCAACAGAGAGCCTGTCATAAACTGAATCTCCTCTGTGACAAGCACAGTCTCAGACGTCCCTCAAGTCATTATCAATCCAATGACCAACACCACACATGCCACATTGTTATGTTAGAGCATTTACTGGATTTTCAAAAGAAAATCACATGTGTAAACTGAATCACTTTGACTAACAGCAGTAACGGTTTACCGAACAGTGATAAATGAAAGCAGAAATATGTTTAGATAACTTCTACCTTTTGATTTACCATCAATATTCACACAAAAACAGCATGCAGATCTTTCAGAGAGGATAGGTTCAGTATTATTCCCACAACTGATAAGTAAGGAGGAATATTTTTTTTTTTCTTTGCCATCATAATTCCCTTTCAGTGTAGAAATCCATCGTGACAAGATCAAAACAGCATAGTCAAATTGTTTCCTTATGTTAAATGTTTGTTTCATTCCCAGCTAGCTGTCACCTTTCATGGTATCCGGTTATTTAGCACAAAAGTCTTTTAGCACAAATCCAAAGTCGTTTAGCACAAGTTCTAAAGTCTCTTAGCACAACTCTATGTTCTTTAGCACAACTCTGGATTATGGTCACAATAATCGAAAAAAATACTCATCTTGATATAGGAATGGGTTTATTATGATTGCTTTGGGACTGGAAGCTGGAATTTCTGCTGCTGTCCGTATTAAGGATCAGTTGTTGATCCCCGAAATGTGGACTGAAAATCTGATTCTTTGGTGTCTTTGGATATTTGTAGTTAAGCCATAACAAACCTTGAATTGTGGGCACCTTCATAGATAACTTCAGTCACTTCTGATCATATCACAAATTCAAATGACTGTCAATAATTACGCGTTTGCTGAATTAATTAACCGGGGGATTATATCTCTTGCCCTGCTTGACAACATGTGTTTTGCCAACTAAGAAGTAACCAACAGTTGCGACATGTAAACAAACAAAAGAAACTTCCACTCAAGTATCCTAGAACGAATGGCAATTAAATAAAAGTGCAATATAAACGTTCCACCGCAGTGTGGAAATTAAGTATTCATAATAAAGATTAAGTGTTCTTGGATCTTGTGCTAAAGAACTAAGAGACTTTAGAACTTGTGCTAAAAGACTTTAGATTTGTGCTAAAAGACTTGTACTAAATAATCGTAAACCCCTTTCACTTAGCTAATCAAGGTTGTCATCTACCAAACAATCTTGCTATCTAGCATTACAGCTAATGTTTACTTCACATTAGCTAATGTTAGCAAAACATTTCTACACAAATTCCATAGCAAGTAAACACATTCTCTCACAGAGTCAGCTCCCAAGCAGGTATCCTATCGCAAAATATTTGAAAATGTAGCCTCAGGAAACCGCTGCTGACCTGTTCTTGTTTAGTTGTGTAGGATTCCTCCAGAGCTGATCGGGGACACTTTAGAAAATACTTCATTCCACCAAATGCATCGCAGAAGATGCATTTCAGAAGCGTCTCTCAGCTCCGCTAAAAATACGCACCGAGTCTATTTTTTGCCGCAAGTCAGGCAAAGTGACACAAAAATGAAATCAGTCAAAAAAATCGGGCAGACAAAATGCTCCACCTCTGAAACAGGCTTCCTAACGTTTATGATTAGACAATACTGCCAGCCAGATTATCCATTTGTGCTCTGATAATCATTTATTCGTTGGTTTAAGAATATGGTATTTCAGTATCAGCTAGCCAGATAACACAGGTGTAGCTTACTGCAAATATATCTTTCAGTAGCTTGTTTGCTAGTTCCAAAGACAGGCAGCTAAAATTAGCCAAATACATGACAACAGGCTCAGGCACATAATCCATGAAACAAGCTCTCTGATTTCATTGCAGAATTAGTTATTAATAATAAAATGCTTTATTTTTTCCATGACACATGCGGTTCTGCATACACTTGAAAACAAACATGGAAAATTGTTGCTGTTGTTGTTGCTGTTATTGTTGTTACTTTGATAAAAGCCCTGTTCAATGATTGTCTTGTAGGATTTCCAAGTGCCCACTAAATCTTTTTTAGAATCTAAAATCATTATAATAAAACGATGCATGACTTATGATTGTTTTGTTTGATGTGTTTTAAGAATCTGTCTGTATTTTAGAATATAAACTCTTGGTTCCAATGAAATAACATTATAAAATGTTGTAATAAAATAAAAAGTTATAAAATATAGTGTGCATTTTCTAAAGTTATTTCCCTGTATAAATTGTTTAAATGTATATTGGGTAATGCCATCTGGTGCAATTTAACTGTGATGTCCTCATAAAGTTGCTACATTTGAAAAAAAAAAATCAAATCAAAATAATAACAACTGATAAGTCAAATAAACCAAAAAAAGAGGTCAACATAAACCAGTATTAGTTTGATAGATGTATTTGTAAACAAGTATTTATTCTACACCCCCCGCAATAACTTGTTCTGCGCAATAACTTGTTCTGTGCAATATTCACCCCTTGAATGTCACTTTATTCTTCATCTCGTGTGTATATACTTAAAAGTCTTATTGGCATAGATTTGTTCATAGTGCTACTTTTACTGTCAACCTGTTATTTTAGCTTTTTATTTTAACTTCATTAGGCTTCTACAGGTTTGCTCCATATGACATCTCATTGTACTTGTACACTGACAATAAAAAAAAAAAAAAAGTCTTGAATCTAGGTCAGACCAAATTTCTGGGTTATTTTAACCCAGCATCCTTGTCAGAACGAACCAATGTTTGGCTCGGTTAAGCAAACCAACTTGCTGGGTTAAATTAGCAACCCATCTTGCTGGGCTACTTCAACTCACCGTGTATTCTGTCCAATATTTAACCAGTACCTGAATTAAAATCAACCCAAATTGGATTGTTTTTAGCTCAGTATATTTTAGAGTGTAGATATAGGTTTTACTACCAGTATGGGTTGGGTGAAAAGTCTCTCTGGTCACTCAATCAAGACAAAGACCATCTACACCTAACCTCTGCACCTAACCTCTGCTGATGTTCAGATAAAATGAGCATTTTCTGAGTTTGGGTGTCATTTCACATTGATCTGACATGTGGCACATTCAATGAGAAGCTTTTTATTTATCAGCTATAGTGTTATCAGATTAGGTAACAAAGTCCCTCACTCAGATTTTAATCATTGCCATGATTTCTATTATTCAAAATAAGGATATCCAATCATTCTTTGGTTTACTCAAACAATTCAGTGATAATTTTGATATGTCAAGAATAAAAAGGTCTAATGACACATTTCGGTCTGGACTATTGCGCTATCAAAGCAGCTCATTAAAATCCCAAGGTGGCTTTTATCTACCTTGACACTGCACTGTAATTTCATTGTTCAACACTCTGCCCAAGCAATCAACTTAGCGCCTGCTCTTCCAGTCTTGGTCTCGTTTACAATTTGCTCCAAAGGACACTTAATGCAATTATAACTGTCCTATAATTAAATACCACATGGCACAATTTATCCTCTTGTCTGGGTACTGAATAAATGCACTCATATATTTTTTTAAACATTTAAACAATGATATATCAGACCACCATATTGGCCATGTACAGTATCCTTGTTTTTTTCCATTCTGTATCACCTTTTCTGTAACTACTTTGTTTTTTCCCCCCAGGATAGATTTAAGTTAAAATTTGTGTGCCCCTTCTCACCTGTCACAATTTGTCCCTGGCTAAATTTGCACCTTAATTCAAACAGTGTAAGAAACCGACCACACTCTGTAGAATACATTAACAACTCCGCTAAATGCCATCAGGACCAAAATTCACCGTGGCCTAGCGTGACTTATTGAAATGTATTCCAGCATGAAATACCACCCACAGCATGTTTTCTTCCATGCAGGAGAGCTTTCGTTATTCTTAACCGAGAGTGCTGTGAGACCGCACTTCACCGATGTGGAGAGGAATGCACAATCAAGGATGGTCTCTAATGAGAGCCATTTACAACAGAGCCTGCATCTCATCTTGTGTGTGTCTAATTGCAGTGTGCAAGCTCATTTAGTGTTTTGTTTACCCAGGCCTGTTCTGGTCATGCCAGAGCTTAGCCTCAGACCTGAGTGTGGGAAGAGTGGATAGTGAATAAATGCCAATATGGAAATGATCTGCATCTATGTGTCATTCTGAATAGGTTGAGAAATCAATCAGAACCAATAGAGCAAGCACTCTGTGGGTACTTCATTTGGGTGGATATCTGTAGAGTTCACATGTATTTTCTCCTGTTTTATTTCAGTATTGGCCTTCATTAGTTAAAAGAGCTGGGCTAACCATTACTTTTACCCAATTAAATCAATTTGTTTCAGGGAACATCTAAAATCAAAGCACTGCAAGAGAGCACAAGTTTGAATGGGTGTGCCCGAAAGTGTGTGAAAGCCTTGGGAACAGGCAGGCATCCTGCTGCTGTATGTTCAAATCTTCATACTCAATAAAGTGGATACAGTGTCCACAGAGCTAAAATCCAGATGGTGCAGACACACATACACACACAATGCTGCCAAAAAAAAAGCTGTCAAATTTATGAGACATATTTGTTGTCGTTTCATTAAGGGAATGCATTGTTGTGTCTGAACTAATGACAAACTGGTGTATAATTAAATCAGACAGGGATCTTCAGTTAGTTATCAAGTTGGGAGGGTATGTCTTTTTTTTTTTTTTTTTACTTCTTTTAGCTGGCTTTCATTTTATTAAAGATAACCAAGATGTACTGAGCAGGAAGAGGCAGCATAAAACATAAAGTCAGATGATTTATACTCCTTCATGATTCCAGCAATTTTCTCTGGTTTGGAATTCTTTAAGGAAAATTCTTCTCACTTATCGTCTCCAGCCATTGACTCTCACTGAGCTCTGTTGTCTATGACCTCTATTATTTCCTAATATTGGCAAGTATCAGGACAAACAGTAGCCTGTGTCCTTTTATTCCTTACCAGCTTTCCAGTGGAAACATCAATAAAGAGTGGTGCATAATCCCAGTTGTTTGTATCTTAAGGGAAACAATCGTTTACAGGGTTACAGGAGCACTTTGTCATAATGATAAAGTAGTAAGGTCCTGTGTAAATACTGGGTTGTTCACTGGTCTCTGCTGAGTGATGAAAAAACCCACAACCATATTTAAAGGCTTGGACTGATGCTGGCATGATAATGGTGGCAATACTTAGTCATCTGAATGGCAGAAAGGAGCAAAAGTGTTTTGCAGCAGAAGGAGTGGATGTGGGGGGTGCATGGTGGGACATATATCATATTGCCAGGTGATAAAGAGAATGCAAATAAGTCATTTTTCACAGCGAGCCATGGCTTAGAATTAAAAAAACAGGGTAGATTACAGTAACAAAATGAATTGGTTTGGGTGAAGGTTTTCCTTACATACTGTAGGTGTTCAAGCTTGTGGGGAAACTTACTGAGCACAACAGAGAACATGGTTTATATACTGTTTAGTAAATAGGTCCCTTTTTTCCTTTTAAATAAAATAAAACTTTTGAAAACTTTATGGATCGACTGTAGAAGATTTACACAAAAATTAATAAACTGGGCGGCACGGTGGTGTAGTGGTTAGCGCTGTCGCCTCACAGCAAGAAGGTCCTGGGTTCGAGCCCCGTGGCCGGCAAGGGCCTTTCTGTGCGGAGTTTGCATGTTCTCCCCGTGTCCGCGTGGGTTTCCTCCGGGTGCTCCGGTTTCCCCCACAGTCCAAAGACATGCAGGTTAGGTTAACTGGTGACTCTAAATTGACCGTAGGTGTGAATGTGAGTGTGAATGGTTGTCTGTGTCTATGTGTCAGCCCTGTGATGACCTGGCGACTTGTCCAGGGTGTACCCCGCCTTTCGCCCGTAGTCAGCTGGGATAGGCTCCAGCTTGCCTGAGACCCTGTAGAAGGATAAAGCGGCTAGAGATAATGAGATGAGATGAGATTAATAAACTGCTTGGTTAGAGTATAGACAATGCAGATGTGTTCACACCAAATTTTGGGATGCTTTATTTATCGAGTGCAGGCGGCTTCGAAAAATGGTGACTTTTTCTCCAAGATCAGTAATTTTCTGAGTAGAGGTAAGTGTTGTGTTTGAGTATGGATGAACAGACAAAATAAGATGAAATTATTGAACTTGTTAATCATCCAACCACCCATTATCTGCAGCCACTTATCCTGTTCTACAGGGTCGCAGGCAAGCTGGAGCCTGTCCCAGCTGACTATGGACGAGAGGCGGGGTACACCCTGGACAAGTCGCCAGGTCATCGCAGGGCTGACACAGACAAACAACCATTCGCATTCACACCTACGGCCAAGTTAGAGCCACCAATTAGCCTAACCTGCATGTCTTTGAACTGGGGGAAACCGGAGCACCCGGAGGAAACCCACGCAGACACGGGGAGAACATGCAAACTCCACACAGAAAGGCCCTCACCGGCCACTGGGCTCAAACCCAGGACCTTCTTGCTTTGAGGCAACAGTGCTAACCACTACACCACCGTACCACCCTTCAACTTGTTAATCATTTTCATGTTAATCATATTTCTACATATAGGACAATGCTAGTGGATTTTGAGTTGTGACCTCTTTAACTCAAAGACACAAAAATATTTGATATTCACTCAGACACAGCCATCACTTACACAAGGGTTGCTTATCAAACTTACACAGGAATTAATCCAAATATAAAGAGAAAACAGTCTAGCGCTGGATTAGAGACTGATATTTAGAATGGTTTGCTGTATTGACTTAGACTCATTTTGGAATTATTGGCATTTGTAGTTGAACTTGTCTCATTCTTGGCCATCTGTCTCACTAAATATGGTCTTGACTTGTGAGTACGTAAAAATGAATGTTTTTTTTTAATTTTCTTACATAATATTTGACAAGAAGTAATTGCTTCTTCTAGAAAGCATAGCCTAATCAGTAACAATGCACAAATGAAGTCACCTAGTTGAAGTCTAGGTTTGAAATTGAAAGGAACTTCAGGGGTTTTTGGTCTCGACCTTGACTCGATCTCAGCTAGTCCTGGTCTTGGATTTGACACCAACTCTAGTAATTACATTAAAATATTTCACCATTCAACATGTACAATAGTTTTAGAGCTATTTTGCTGAAAATGACAGTATTGTATTTTTTTTATGAAGTAATGTTTTAGAATGGATGGACCATCTGATTCTCAGAGATGAGGATGTCCCAAATTCCATCTGTCTCATACAAATTAAATCACTTATGGATTTAGGCTATAACCACATGCTTACACGCCAAATCCACAAGAGGAAATTGAACACATGCAGCCGGCTCAGTTCATGGGAGTTAAAGCACATGAAGACTTTCTTATGGACAGATTACTTAAGCTTGAACCTAAGCATGAAACACCAGAAAATCTTTCAGTACATTTAAAGAAAACACACAGTGCAATTTGACAGTTTGGTCCTATTTACTTATAATTATGCTGAACAAAATCTACTGATGCTATTAACTAAATGATGGTTAATACTGGATGTTTTATGAGAACCAGATTGCAATTCTGGCTATGAAGATGTTTCCAATAGAAGAAAGCCAAGGCATCTCTCTGCATCATTCTCGACAACTTCCTTCTGTTTGGGCTTTGGTTGGTTTTGTTTATGAAAGTGTTCTGCACTCCGTGTCGAACCATAACCAGCCGCACAGCTTATCAGAAACACCTGTTATGTTTGAGGTTGTTGAATAAAAGCTCTGTTCAGGCTCTCCATTTACTCAGTGTCAGGTAGAGCATGAACACTAACTGCTGGCTAAAGGTTTACTTCCTCACTGAGGAAGACATGAATATGTACTATGAAAGATCCAAGAAATCATATGCTCATGGCACATAGCTATCTTCATGAGTAGTGTTTGAATTATATTGCTTTAAGCAATAACATTCAAAGAAGAAGGCTGCATAAATAATCCACAGGATTATTTCAACTATACAGTATGAAGATAATATCTACTGAATGAATGAATGAAGGCGGCATGGTGGTGTAGTGGTTAGCACTGTCACCTCACAGCAAGAAGGTCCTGGGTTCGAGCCCAGTGGCTGGCGAGGGCCTTTCTATGTGGAGTTTGCATGTTCTCCCCATGTCTGCGTGGGTTTCCTCCGGGTGCTCCGGTTTCTCCCACAGTCCAAAGATATGTAGGTTAGGCTAATTGGTGGCTCTAAATTGACCATACATGTGAATGGTGTCAGCCCTACAATGACCTGCCGACTTGTCCAGGGTGTACCCCGCCTCTCGCCCATAGTCAGCTGGGATAGGCTCCAGCTTACCTGCAACCCTGTTGAACAGGATAAGTGGCTACAGATAATAGATGGATGAATGAATGAATGAATGAATGAATGATTAAAGGTGAATTAGAAATATTTTAGGTTGTTTGGGACAAACTTACATTTGGATCCATGCATTACAAAAATTATACCAATCAACAACATTACTCAGATACATTAAGCATGAGCCAGATAAGGTTAAAACTCAGAGCAGTAAGTTACACTTACATAATTAACATGATATAACTGAGTTTGAAATAAAAAAAAAAGTCAGTAGAAACACAAAAAGACCTCCCGTTAGTTACTGGCCAGCAAAAGTCTCTAGTTAAATATTATACTCTATCTAAACAGCCTCACAATCAGGCAATGAGCATAAACTGTCTCTAGCTTCCAATCAGTTAGGAAACAAATAAAAATGTCTGAATTAAAAAAAAAAAAATTATATTAAATTTAAAAAAAATTATATATCAGACCCTTTCACTTTCTCACTTCTACTTGCTTTGTTTATATGCTCACTCTGTTATGCTTTCTCTCCTCTGATTGCCTGCCTGTCACTGAGTACTCAGACTTCTTTCATGCCTGAAGTTGGAGCATGATGACATCTGATGTATCTGCGCTGATGTATCACACCCCGGCACAGCACTGACTATGAATTCTTATTATAGGACTGTCAGGGCAACTCACAGAAGCTCAAGAACATAATATTATAGTTTTTTGTTCCCTGATTCAATGTTTTTTTTAATGGAAAATTCTATGCACTGTAGATTTAAGGCCCTGGTCATGCTATTGGTCCCAATTATGTTGCACAAGGGGTAAAACTGAGACATCTTTGTACGTATGTACCCAGTACTATACTTTTTGATTTCCTAATACCCTAAAGTTACCTAGTGTACATTATCCAGGCATCCGAATGGAGCAACAAGAAGGCTCTTCTGCTTCAAATAAGAAGGTGGTGTAAACTCAGTGTTTCTAAAATTCACTTTACCTAGGCTTGTCAATGATCCAAGCAAGGTCAGCACACTTTTTTTGTGGCAAGACTTGAAAATTTCACCAGAATCAGAACACCGCTTACAGAGGCAATTGAAATTGTGTATGTGACAAAATGTTTACGGAAAATAGTTGAATGAACTTTGACCAAATGGCACATCTTAAAATTCTCAGTGTTTCAGAAGCCTGTGTATTACACCTATATATGTTAGACTTAGCCTTCTCAGAGAGCATTTTGAATGACTCCAGTTCTTACTTGTTGGGACACAGCAACCTACTAGAAATAACTTAAAGTTGTTTACGGAAAATGTCACATATGGAACCATGGGTTTGCATTGCATCTGGTGAGACGGACATTCAACATGCAGCTTGAATCTTACTACACATTTAAACTATCACCTGTCCAACCAACAAGAAATGTAGAGGCTATGCTAAACAGGTAAAAACTATGAACAGTTCCTATCTGGTCCTATATCTGCGTGCAACACGGCATATGGCCAAATGGGAGGCTTTGGGTGACTGTGGTCACCTGGAAATAGATCGGAAAAAAAAAATTTTGCTACCCAAGCTAGTCCTATATGAACACTATATGGACATGTTGTGCTTTTGGTGATAAATATCTAACATGATCTAATAGGAGCTTAGACATGACATTTTTTTGTGATCAGGGCCTTAAGAATATACATTTCTTAAAATAGGAAATTGCTCAACATTAAGAATTACTTTCATGTTTGTAATGTTCACGTTTTGTGACTAAACTGAAATATTTTCAGTTATAATGTCCAGATACCTGGATACATCTGCAGTCTATCAAGATGATAAAGTTTGCATTAAAACTCCATCAGAGACATATTACAATCCATGAACAAAACGAAGCAATATATGACTTGACATATTGATGTGGCCAGAGGAAACATATCTGGCTTTGGGGGGACAAGAGTTAATAAATACAGTACTTACCTTTGTAACGTGTTACTTCCTGCACCATTTCTGTGTATTCTGAATGATTACCAAAGGCATCCAAAAAGAAGATGTACAAGATAGGCCCAAATTTTTCATTTGTTTACTTGTCTGGTTTTGCTCACTCTGAATTACTCACCATGGAATCAAATTTTCAGCAGGAAGTAAATGAAGGTAATTTTTTTTTGTCCATTTCAGAATCAGGCTGAATTTGACAACCATCTGCAACTCCATGTGATACAGATGTTTTCTTTCCATATCCTGCATCTTCTTGCATTTAGTGGCAGTACTACAAACAGACTGCACTAAAGTCCAAATACAGTATAATAAGGTGGAAATAAATGATGAAAAAATAATGAGATGAATATATATTTTTTCTAAACAGATAATTATGTATTTAACTTGAATCAGTGAATCAGTCAGTAGTGACACAGATAAAATAGATAAACCTGAACATCATTGTTGACTTGTGATGAACACAAAAACAGACTTGTGCATTTGTCTCACTGGAATAAATGTTCAGGTGTGTCTCAGGTGTGATTCATGGCACTGGCTGCCACCGCTCCCTCTCATCTTACACTATGTGCGAGAGAGCAATCATGTGGGTGCTTACACATCCTCACACTGGAGTATAATCAGTCTGACAACACCTCTGAGAAAGACCTCCATCATCTGACCTTCAGAATGACTTGCTGAAAAGCAGGGTGGTCCAAAGATGAGAGGATGCTGGAGTTCTATTTTGCTTGTAATAGCTTAAAGCTGGAAGTTAATGTATACTGCAGGATTTGTGGTGAAGTAACCGGAGATCTCCCTCTGTCAAAGTCGTACTAAGCTCCGGCTCATGTTCCAAATGTAAATTCACACCGAGGATGAATTGGCTTCGACTTTCCTCCATCCTCCAAAGTGAAAAGCTGTGCAGAGGAAAAGATTCCAACAGGCCCTTAATAAGATCAGGTAGATAAGCTCTAAATGGTGTACTAAAAGAGAACAAAAGTGGCAGAGAGGTCTGAGAATTTTATTAAGAAAGAGGCGTAGGTCCCCATAAGAAGTGTGCTTTTACATGTAAATGGATTCAATACACAGAGTGAAAACCTCTGGATCCAGTTTTACAATTGGTTACACTAAACTGACAAACAGAGGATATGATTACACGATCAATACCTGCTGTACAGATCATTTGACTTGTTTACATTTTTGCATGAATAGTGTTAAAAACAGTGCACGTGTTCCAGCCCTGTGTTTCGGGTTAGCTGTGTAAAGAGGCTCAGTGTGTGTTTGAGCGGAATTCTAAACCCACGCTCTGAACCAGTAATACATTATGAATTCAAATCAATGCCAGATCAGATTGGTTACGTCTTAAATTAAATTGGGATGTTTTTGGATTGCTTTTATCTAAATATAAAATCAACTTGGATCATGTGCACAATCTCTGATTGATAAGAACGCATAGGTAAGATCAAAGTGTCCATAAATAATAAGAAATCGAGGCATATATAAACTAAAAATACTATTATGGATTACGAAACTAAGATTCTATTTGAATAATCCAGTTTGAGACTCTCTACGTAGATGAAAAGCTTGTTTGGCAGGATATTTGACTGCATGTTTAAGCAATCATGATATGAACAGAGCAAAATATCTGATATATTTATAACAGTCCTTGAAACTTATGGAAGTGGTGATTTTTTATTTATTTTTTTGTCTGGCTGATCAGGTGTGTTTAACCCACATCATAAACACTCTGTCAATAAAAACCAGAGCCTATGAAATGATAATCTGTAAAATAGCCAAAACCACTCACAAGTTATAAATGCGCTCATTCATCAGATGTCTCATGTCTGATAAAACTCTTTGAATCAACCTGAATTAAGATCATATTCCTATTACTAAAATGGATTATTTCTATTGTGCGTCAGTCTATATTAAAAATATGCCTACAGAACCTTTTTTACTGAGTGGAGCTCATTCTGTGAACTGTACATGGTACACACTATCATACCTGAACAGACAGAAGGAAAGGGCAGAGGAGAAACATGGCATCCCACAAAGCATAAGTTAAAAAAAAATGGAATCAGGGATATTTTAGAGTGGACCAAGCTGACCCTTATGCCAACGTTTTCCATAGGCTGAAGTGTTAGTGGACCATCACACAATGAGCACTGTAATAGCCATACCTCCTTTCAAAGTAAATTAGGCAGCAAAGCTCTCTTTGCTGAGAATCATCTGCTGAAATAATCCCAGGATTATCCATGAGGAACACTTCAATTCACATAAGGCTTAGCTGAGTCCTAAAAGGTAAATCTGACTGTGTATGTCTCAATATTAATATGTAAATTATGTCATCTTATTTTCAGTGTCTATTCTTACATTATCATAAGCGTCATCATTTTAAAATTAAAATTTTAACAGATTAACATAAAGGAAATAATGCAGCATCTTGACACCAATTGAAAACAGTTCCACTGGTGCTTCAGCGTTAATGAGGTTAATTATTTTGGGGCTCTTGAAAGAAGAGAAGTAAAATAATTTGGCACGCCATGACTCTGCCCATGACATTAACAGAAAACTGTGAGTCTTTATCATTTCCTATTTAGAAATGGGCTGCATCCTGTTTGAATGCCACAACATGCTTGTAAAAGGCCATGAACACTGTCCTTACAGAGAGCGCCCTGTGATCTGAGCACTTCTAACACTGTTTGACAATCAACAGCACTTGTAAACGAGTCACAGCCAGAATGGAAAGAGGCGGTAATTGTAAATGTCAGGCAGAATTAAGAGTAGAATAAATAGTTTTACCTTGGTGCAGCAGAACAACAAAGCAAGAACAGGGAAAAAAACACTTACTCTTCCCAATGGGAGGCCTTTGTGCAGCTCTGCACTCTGAATGAGGAGGCCCTGTTGTGACAACTCCTAATTGGGGAAACATGTTCCATTTAATGAACAATAGCATGATAAGTGATTTATGATTTGTGAATTGGTGCGTTATCACTATAAAATGTGTTGCATCCCTAGGTGCTCACATGAATATATTTTCAATTAATTTCATACAGAGCTGCTTTTATTATTACAGAACATTTACTTATTGTTTTGAGTATTTTCTTATTTTCTATAAAACTAAAACAAGAGGGATTTGTTCTGGAGTCATAGATTAAGCCTATTGTTGGGCTAAATTAAATAATTTAATTTTTACTATCCACTTTTTCTGGTTTTTTTTTTTCAACTAATAACAAATTATCAAAATAAGGGACCAGGAGAATGAATGATTTGAACCATGGTTTGCATATAATACAATATACCCCATATATCAATGTACTCTGCATTAACTTTAAATAATTTCTTGTATATGAGATGTAATAAATTTGCAGAGAAATATAAAATGCTTCATTTGAAATCGATCCAGAAGTGGGAATAGAGAAGAATAATACCCATGGAATTAGTATTTTTGAGGTTGTGTTAAGTTTCATGATGGAAGAGCGGAAAGCATTAGTCACGTCTCAACTGTATGGAAACATTCTGCACGCAGAGGGAGGGGCAAGCCCAGCTAATGAGGGGAACTAAATTAGAACAAAAAACAACTGCATTCCTACAATTCTAAGATTTGTGGATTTGGAAGTCATCAAGCTCTGAAAGTAAACATAAAAGCAGCCCCTTTCGAAATGCAAAGGCTACTAGAAGTGCTCTGCCTGTGGGCCTGAGGTCAAAGCAGCCAGAGACCCATGTTGTTTTATAAGTGAGTTATGGCAGATTCTTCCAGCTTCCTCTCAGCTTGGGTAAAGCCTGAACTCTTGTGGGTTCCCCTCCCAGCATGTTGCTTCCAAGCAGCTCTGTGGCTTCTTTGTCTGCCGTGCAGTGCAGCCCATAGGGAGCCCCATCCACCCCATCCCCCTAGTGTCCAGATGTTACCCCCGATGTACCAAGCAGCCTGATCCACTCTGACACTGTTTACACGTCACTGTAATACAAGATTTAAATGAATTTCTCTCATTTAGTAAACAGAAAAGGAAAAAAAATCAATTGTGCAGGTGTCTTCTCAAAACTATAAAGGAAGGACTGAGCATAAATCGCTAAGGAGTTTGAGCAGAAATAGGTGCCAACATGTATATTAATTGTAAGTTTAAGAGAAAAAGCAATGACAAGATTAACTACACTTCAAGCCATCTCATTTATAGCTAGGGGAAGATCATAATAGCGACAGTAGTCAGTAATGAGTACACAGCAGGGGCACAATCTATAAAAGTCACGGATAAAGACAACAGCAGTTAGAAGTCTGTAAATTATCAAAATGGACCATTTAACTGCTTTTGATCTGTGACAGTCTATATGAAATATATGTCCAATATGAGACCAGTGTGCGCATACACAGCATGGGGGACCATGTTCAACACTCAGGCTTTTGCAGATTCTATAGCACTGCCACTAATGAGATAATATAATCAAATGCATGTGCAAAAAGACATAGTCAAGCTGTGAGTGTGGAATCTTATCCAACATAACAAAGCATAAGCATCATAAGCAGTTTTTATCAGCGCGAAAAGGCACTAAATACAGGCGCCTTAGCTCCATCTATTCTGGCTTGTGCTGGTTAGCTTTATGATTTAAACAGACCCACAATTAAGACAAACACAACAAGATGTTAACTGAATACTTGCCACGTTTATGTACACATGCAATGATGTATTATAGTGAGTCAGCTTAGACTTTGATCATAACGAGAGCAAAGCCAATGGTCATGATGTAATGGATCCTACATTCTCAGAGCCACAGCATGTTGTCTAATTTCACCTCTGGAAATGGAAGTAACTATTCTTCAGCCATAAAAAATGTTTGGAAACTAGTCAGTGTACTTGAGTAGGTTTCACTTGTCCCACTTCAGATGATAAGACATAACTGCACGAGCTGCATCTCTCATATGTACAAAAGTGAGAGCTCATAATGCTTTTCATTTGAACATGATAATTAAAAACATTATAAACACTCAAACATTAAAAAGATAAAATGATATTTAATGGATTCTTATACCAAAGATGTCATGTTAAGTCTTTGAAAATTCTATAAACGAGAAATAGGGACAAAGGATGCTATCTTTCTTGATCCGTGGAGGGAAAAACATCATAGTCGGGCATTTATGGTGATGAAGTTCCTGCTTGCATTTGACAGGTCATTTGTTATACAAACAGGAACAGAGGAACGTTTTTAATCCAATGACCTGCTTCCTACTTGAAATACTATTGACTTTTCCCTTGGTTACAGAGATTGACGAGCCAGTCCTTGTAAAATATACTACAGAGACTCCAGCCTTTCCATACGGTTCAGTCATCATCAACACCTTACGCGCACACACACACACACACACACACACACACACACACACACACACTGTGACAAAGTTGTTTCAGTCTTGTGACATTCAGTCAAAGTCATTAGTGGACAGATTAAATGCCCCATTTATATTTAGCTCATTAACCTTGAGAAGGCACCTGATTAAAAAAAAGGTACAAAGGTTGTAGCAATGAGGTTTTAATTGAAGACTCTTCCATCTTTCAGGACGAACACAGAGCTGGAATTATTAACACATGCCATCTCCAGCTTTATTGCTGACCCATGACCCTTTTTCAGGAAGTGACTTTGGCGGATATCGTGCCCTTAGTTGAAGCTGCTAGAGTCAAGGATGTTTATGGCTTTGCAAGGTGTTGTTCTGTTTCGTGCTGCAGCTGCAAACAGCTGGAGACTTTTTAAGGGCTGGAAGAAGAAGACTAATGTGTCTCTGGTTGTCTTTAAAAAAAATACAGCAATCATGTTTATCTGACTTTAGCAGTTTACCAGTTGCTTTGTATGATTTTTTGTATGATTTCTATGCTATCAAACAATCTTGACTGATTCATAGTAGAGTCATGTCCCCAACATCATCCGCACTATACAAAGGAGAAGTCTTAACATTTTCCTTCGTTTATGTTATTCCATAAAAGCTGCCACAAAGAAGCGCTGGCTCACAGAGTGAACATTTTCCTGCAGTCTTGCACACTTGCACCTCTCTTAATGCTTTACATCTCATGTCATGTCTCTTAGCACACAGGAGCCTTGAAGGAGCAATGGTGGGCATTACATCACCTGCAGAACTAACAGAGCAGCATCCCACACAATCTCTTCACCCTGATCTCTCCTTTTCCTGGGACTGTGAACTTCCAGCACATCTGGCCCTTCACATCTGTTCTATCTCATGCTTTCTGGGTAGAGCAGCTTTCCCATCACTCATATCTCAGGCAGTTGGGTTTGATGGCTCTGCAAAGCTTAAAAAATCAGTTGCATTCAAAGGAAAAATCACTCAGTAAGCCCAGGGTCTAAGTATGAATGGAAGAATATGGGTTTGTTTATTGAAAATGGGTTATAACATGACCTATATTGACTATCTTTTATGTACTGAGGACGCAAGAGATTTGGCAAATGGGAACCACATGGATGATGCATAATTATATGAAACATCAACACAATAGGATGCTTGTTTATAGATTTGAGTATTATTCACAAGTAGAAGGGAGTATCTTTTTATAATTTCCGGCTGTGGGCGAGAATTTCCATAAATCACATCTTTTGAATGAGCAGTTCAGTTTTATAACTGACTAAATGCATCCTCATATCACTAGCTAAGCAATGTAGCAATGCGGCAAAGATCAAACTTATGAATTCTTGTGAGTTTGTAGCTCAACATATGGCTTTTTCCCATAGAGTAACTGGCTTCCTGTTGTAGTATTACTGATTCTGTAGATATAACAGATGCTAGAAGTTCCAGGAACTTTCCGCTTGGGTTGTAATATTACAATATAACTCCTGTAGCCTTCAAAATCAAAACCTACTTATACAAGAACATGAAACACAGAATAAGGCTAGCTCTACCTTGTCCTAAGGTTCTACAGGGCTACATAGCTGCTCCTTGCATTTGACTGAGAAGCAGAAGATGGTGGCTCAAGGCTTTATTCGGATGATTGCCCCAAATCATCACCACTAGTATCACTGGAATAGGATACCAGTCAAGTAAAATCACTATGACACAATCTTCTCTGCATTCATTCTTTAGAAAATATTTTTACACCGTTTATTATAAAAATATAAATGTTTCCACTACAAATCACTTTACATTAGTAGACAAGGCCATCTACTTTTGCACACCCACTTACATCCTCATACACACACACACGCATGCACGCATGCATGCACGCACGCTCACATGCACACACACACACAAACATTCTAAAGGAAGAGTAGAGGAGGACAGGGTGGAAAAAACAGTATTGCTCTCTAGAAGTCATGTTTCATGTTTAAAGTAAAATGCACAACACTGATAATGTCATCACATAACCATGTCATAACTTACTGTATGCTACAAAACAAAAAACACTCAAATTAGCACGGTATACTGTTTGTTATCAAATAAATAGGTTATTACTGGTGATTTTTTTTTTGTAAAGTAAAAAAAACAAAACAAATATGATACAAAAGAGCATAAAATATAATACAAATGAAATTTTGCTTTCTTAAAGTCTGAACAGATTTTCTTTCGTTCTTTTATACATACAAACATTTGTACAAAAGGATGGCCGGGTGCGTTCACCGTTGCTGTTATTACAGGGTGTGTTTACATATGTACATGCTGAGAGCTGAGGGAGCAGCAACAATTACAGGCAGATTGAAGGGTAGAAAAGGAAGAGCTAAATGTTTCCATCATTTTAGAGAAAGTCAATGTTTAACTAGATAATTCATGAGCTGAATAAACCATATCAAGACACATAAATGAAACCTTTTAAAGCATTATGCATTCTTTTCCCTATCAGATCATGTCTATTTCGGTTTGTAGCCAAAAACTAATTGATGATCAAATGGCACAGAACATTCGTCTGAAGTAGTCGGTTGCATGGTATTTACTTCTTTTCTCGCTGTTGAATCCTCATAAATTGACTGAAGGTTGTGCATCCTGAGCTTTTGCAGTAGAGACATTATGACTTTATATTGTCCCTAAAGTACTTTCCCTCAAATATATTAGTGCCGTTTGAAGATTTATGAAATTTCACAGCAGGAAATGATACGCTTTGCTCTTCATTGAGGTCCTTCATTCCTGTCATATCCAACACTTCTAATGCCCTACTACACTATGTTCTCTGACCTTCTCTCTTTGTGATCTTCCTGGACAGATACAGATGTTACTAACACTTTTGACCACATTCCAAAACATTTCTCTAAGTGTTGCTCAGAAGGAAGCCAGATTAGTGATATACATCGAGGAATCAACTTTACAATTGCATTGATTTTTTTTTTCAAGTAGTTCACAAATTCACATCTTCTCTTTTGGTTAAGGTAATTGTTTAGTTACACGTTTTCTCAACACCAAAAGAAATGGCATAAAGAGCACAATAAAAGAGTACATACATAGTGTCTTATTGGTGTATTGGTGATCCCTATTTTCTAATTCTGTAATAGTTCTGCTCAATGTGTCACATCCACAGAGGAATTAGGAAATTAATGAAACATCAATTTGCCTTTATCGGACATTCCTTCTTTTGTATTTTACTATAATCCATTCCCCAGCTCTCTGGTTCTCTAGTGAAATCTTGAAATTAAAGGCATCTCATGTATCGGCAGGTGTTTTTTCTCTTCAACTAGCTAAGATACTCCCAATCCAACAGGACAGAAAACCTGTGAGGCATGTGGACAGAACAGGCCTTAGGCTTGAGTTCATTCTCTCCAAAAGGGTGGCTGTATTACAAGTTTTTGCATTTTATTACCCTCTTGTCATGTGTTAAGAGCTGTTAGTTGTATCTGCACAGAGGAGACACTTCCAAGTTCCTGAAAGATCCAGTTTGCTCTTCGTACAATGCTCTGCCGATCTGTGGAGAGATTATGGGAGCCCAGAGTCCTGCCCCAGTGCTAGTTTTAGCAGAGAAGCCCCACCTGCATTTTATTCTTCTTTATTGCATAAGGCAATCCATTAACAGGCCACAAGGCATACTTTCTGCCTGAGCAACATGATTGGATGCTGGAACAACAGCCATTCTCCAGGAGTGTTGCTTTGCTAGGCCCTGATATGCTAACATTGTTGTTTATGCCTTTTCTCATATTCATCATTTCTGTCTTTTAAAACCAAAAGCAGCATCAGTCTCCTGAATTTATCTCTGTTTTGTCCATCTTTTTTATTTAGTATTTGTTTTCGATCATTCTCTTTTTAGACAGGAACTGGGCCGTTTTTTGAGTGTGTTTCAAGTGCTTTGATACTGCTCACTATCTTCTTCTGAGGTCCAACAAATGTTACGCCGACCTTCTTGAAGTCCCTGGGAGATGAAGGAGAGGGAGAGAAGGAGTATGAGTGGTGCAATATTCACTGAATAACAAGTTCAAATCTGTCAGTCACAGACAGAGAAAAAATGCAGCAGGCCACTGAACTACCATAGCTGGCTGAGGAAGAGTCCTGTGAAATACTTTAAACAGTAAAAATCTGATTCCAGGATTTGCTGATAAATAGTTTAACTTGCTGCTTTGGAGATTGAACAGAAACAAGCTTCCTTTGCTCGGATTTGAACTTTTGGGTGAGGACTAGCGCCTTTATAGTTCCATGCAATGGGTAAAAAAACAGAATCTGCAGATCCACCAAGCATGTTATACATTACTCATCCCATGCACATCAGTTGAAGTTAGACTGTGTCTTCTTTGTTAATGTTATTATTAACATCCTGAAACACTTGTTTAAAACATTGTGACATTAACAAATTAGTACAGTGTTGGGAGAGGAAAAAAAAAGCTTTACTTTTTCTGAAAAAATATTGTCACATCCCATAGCTTTGTTATGTTCCGACTTTATCAAAGCATATTAGTACAAGCTCATCTAGGTTAGAATTCACACTGTTAATTAGCTGTGCCTTTTAGCATGTGCAGTCAGCATCTTGTATGCTTTTGAAAGCAGAGGTTTTAGGAGATAAACAGCACACAGAAAACCATGATCCAAACCCACCGTCCACACTGTAAGGCCTAAAGAGTCGTAATTCCCATGGATGGCTCCCACTCAGGACAAGTGGCTGCAGGCCTGACCTCAGCCAGGCAGATTCTATGGACAAAGCAAACCTTTAAAGTGACTGCTATACTTACTGGCTGTGATACATTTGATTCCTGGTCAAGCATCAACATGCATCAGCTATTAGCAATTATAATACTCAGTGGGAAATTTGTAATCCACAACACTAAAAACAGTGTGCTACACAGAAATGCACACACTACCTGCAATATTAATTTGGATTATAAGCTACATTGTGAGTACAAAAAGATGAAAAACATTGACTGTTGTTGCTCACTGCAAGCCAAAAGCCTTATCTACAGTACTGTGCAAAAGTCTTAGGCACATGTAAAGAAACGCTGTAGACCAAAAATGGCTTAAAAATAATGAAATGAAATGTTTCAACATTAAAAAATACTATAAACAGCAGTAAGCCATAATAAATGAAACAAAGTCAATATTTGGTGTGAGATGACCCTTTGCTTTAAAAAAAATAAAGTAGTCTCAGGTACAATGAGAGCAGTTTGATAAAGAAATGAGCTGTAGGTTTTACTGAGCATTTTGCAGAAGCAGCCACAGTTCTTCTGGACACTTTGACTGTCACACTTGCTTCTTCATTTTGCACCAAAACCCAGGAGCCTTCATTATGTTTTCTTTTTTAATCTGAAAAGTGGACTCTTATGTACCTAATATGCTGCTCAGATACAAACATTTTTTTTCTGTAACATTTAACTTTGTGCTGGAAAACAAAAAGTACAAAAGTTTGGAACTCTAAAATGTTTTTGTACTGACTCAATAATGTAGAAGTCATAAAATAGAAACCTATACCAAACTTTATGTAAAAAAAAAAAATAGGGTGCCTAAGACTTATATAAAAATATATATATCTTATATATGCATTTCTATGCAGCACATTGATTTTAGGGCTGTGGATTACAAATCTCCCATTGAGTATCATAATTGTTAATAGCTGATGCATATATATATATTATATAAGTTCAATACAGGGGTGGGTTTCCCAAAAGCTTCTAAACACTAGTGCATCTTAACTAGGAAAGAGTTAAATGCTCTACCATTTAACGATGATCTTTGTGCTACGATGCTTTTGGGAAACCTACCCCAGATTATTCTGCAGATTAAACATTCAGAACCTTTACTTCATTTTCGTTGTTTTATTTAAAATCCAATAAACTGCAGCACAGGGGCCAGAACAACTATGTTAATTTCCTTAATTTGAGTTGAATATCAAGTATAAAAGTGCACTTTTCAATATTATAAATGTATCAGAGACTACTGAAGTTAATGGGTGGACAATCATTATCTAATCTTTAGTGTAATTGCGCTAACACAGATACCTGAGAGTGAGTTAGAGTTATGAATAAATACAGAAATAGCAATTAGGCTACTTAGTATTTGTAACATTTTGCCTTTCTGGTAAATAGATTGTACTGTAATAGGAATGGTTTGATATTTTTATATAAATGTGTTTCTTTTTGTATAGAAACAGTATACTGTCAGGACTCTGAACCATTTCCTTTGACGATTGAGACTTCATTTAGTAATTCAGCAGCCTGTCTCCTGAGGATGGTGCATATAGAAGTAAATGGAATGCAAATGCATCTAAGCTGAAAGGTAGCAATTTAATTTTATAGGTTTTATGTATTTAGTATTATTATTTAGATATTAATGTATCTGGAAAGAAGCAAAAATGACTGTCAATAACAGACCCTTTTATCACAGAAGCCTTCTGATCAGCAACAGTGCTCAAATGAAGAAAGCGGAAGGTAAAAACACACTTCTTTAAGTATGAAGCATCCTTTAAATACTGTGAAAACCTTTTTAAAACATTGTACCTAAATATTTTTGACTGGAGTGGCCGAGGTGGGACACAGAGCTGCTTTTCCTGGGTCAACATAAAAAGCAAGACTTAATCTTAAATGTGCAAATGCTATAGGTTGACACACTAGCCTTCAAATTCTAGCCACAAATAAATAATTGAGTTAGAATGTAAAAACTGGTGCTGTTTTTAATAAAACATATACATAAAGTTTTATATTTCTGTTTGAATTTGTATTTTCAATCATTATTCATTTTAGAATTAGCTACAACTTTTGCTAATAGTGCAGGATAACCAAAATCTATTAGATAGTGCTATAACATGAAACAGAAAAGTTATAACAGCCAAACTAATAATTAGCTGATTATTATAGCAACCAGTGTATATAGTATATACACTAACCGGCCACTTTATTAGATATACTCGTTCAACTGCTCATTAACACTAATCAGCCAATCACATGGCAGAAACTCAATGCATTTAGCCATGTAGACATGGTCAAGGCAACCTGCTGAAGTTCAAACTGAGCATCAGAATGTGGAAGAAAGGTGATTTAAGTGACTTTGAACAAGGCATGGTTGTTGGTGCCAGATGGATTGGTCTTAGTATTTCAGAAACTGCTGATCTACTGGGATTTTCATGCACAGCCATCTCTAGGGTTCACAGAGAATTGTCCAAAAATGAGAAAATATCCAGTGAGCGGCAGTTCTCTGGGCGAAAATGCCTTGTTGATGCCAGAGCTCAGAGGAGAATGGCCTGACTGGTTCGAGATGATAGAAAGGCAACAGTAACTCAAATAACCACTCATTACAACCAGTGTATTCAGAAGACCATCTCTGACAGCACAACACATTGAACCTTGAAGCAGATGGGTTCTAGCAGCAGAAGACCACACTGGGTGCCACTCCTGTCAGCTAAGAACAGGAAACTGAGGCTACAATTCGCACGGGCTCACCAAAATTGGACAATAGGAGATTGGAAAAATGCTGCCTGGTCTGATGAGTCTCAATTTCTACTGTGACATTTGGATGGTAGGTTCAGAAATTGGTGTAAACAACATGAAAGCATGGATCCATCCTGCCTTATATCAATGATTCAGGCTGCTGGTGGTAGTGGTGGTGTAATAGTCTGGGGAATATTTTCTTGGCACACTTTGGGCCCTTTAGTACCAATTGAGCATCATTTAAACGCCACAGCCAACATGAGTATTGCTACTGACCATGCCCATCCCTTTCTGACCACTGTGTACCCATCTTCTGATGGCTACTTCCAGCAGGATAATGTCCATCCATCCATCCATCCATCCATCCATCCATCCATCCATCCATCTTCTACCACTTATCCGGATCTGGGTCGCGAGGGTAACAGCCTAAGCAGAGCAGCCCAGACTTCCCTCTCCCCAGCCACCTCCACCAGCTCTTCCGGGGGAATACCAAGGCGTTCCCAGGCCAGCTGAGAGATGTAATCTCTCTAGTGTGTCCTGGGTCTGCCCCAGGGTCTCCTCCCGGTGGGGCATGCCCAGAAAACCTCCCTTGGGAGGTGTCCAGGGGATATCCTAACAAGGTGCCCGAACCACCTCAACTGACTCCTTTCAATGTGGAGGAGCAGCGGTTCTACTCTGAGTCTCTCCCGAATGACCAAGCTTCTCACCCTGTCTCTAAGGGAGAGCCCAGCCACCCTGCAGAGAAAACTAATTTCTACTGCTTGTATCTGCAATCTCATTCTTTCGGTCACTACCCATAGCTCGTGACCGTAGGTGAGAGTGGGAACGTAGATGGACCAGTAAATTGAGAGCTTTGCATTTTGGCTCAGCTCGCTCTTTACCACAACAGACCGGTTTAGTGTCCGCATCACTGCTGACGCTGCCCCAATCCATCTGTCCAAGTCCCGCTCCCCCTTACCCTCACTTGTGAACAAAACCCAGAGATACTTAAACTCCTCCACTTTAGGTAGCAACTCCCCCCATGGCAGGATAACGTGCCATGTCACAAAGCTCAAATCATCTCAAACTGGTTTCTTGAACATGACAGTGTGTTCACTGGACTCAAATGGCCTCCACAGTCACCAGATCTCAATGCAATAGAGTGCCTTTGGGATGTGGTGGAATGGGAAAGTTACATCATGGATGTGCAGCTGACAAATCTACAGCAACTGCGTGGTGCTATTATGTCAATATGGACCAAAATCTGAGGAATGTTTCTAGCACCTTGTTGAATCTATGCCATGAAGAATTAAGGCAGTTCTGAAGGCAAAAGGTGGTCCAACTCGGTACTAGCAAGGTGTACCTAATAAACTGGCCAGTGAGTGTACAGTATATTTGAAAAAAAAAAAGGTTTGCTAACATAAAGAGATATTTAATGCTAATTAATGCATTTTAATGCTACAAAGTCACCTGTAAGAAAAAGTTACAGCTGATAATAACTACTTATTGACTGAGCGCAAGGTCTTTACAGGAAAATATTAGAGCGAGGTATTGACAGTATGGGTCCGTACAAAAAGACAGAGGTCTGATATTTTCCTGTAAAGACCGAGCAAGTGAGCTTAATAAGGAGTTTATTATGGCTTTTTTATTTTTAAGATTAAAATAAACAGTCATCGTAGGTGTGAATGTGAATGGTTGTCTGTATGTATCGGCCCTGTGATGACCTGGCGACTTGTCCAGGGTGTACCCCGCCTTTCGCCCGTAGTCAGCTGGGATAGGCTCCAGCTTGCCTGCGACCCTGTAGATCAGGATGAAGCGGCTAGAGATAATGAGATGAGATGAGATAAACGGTCATTATAATGAGGCGTGACACTGCTTTCACTCATGTCATATTTGTAACGTAGTTGAATCACGCATGCGGAATAAGTGTCTAACGGTTTCAAAACCAAATTTATTTCTCCATTCGAGTAATACATGACAAATGTTTTGAGAAAGATAAAAATATAATCTATATTGGTTTATTTTTCAACAAAATGACGCTAGATAATGAACAGCTTTTTCATTGAAATTTGGCGCCTTGGAAAGAAAGTCTGTAATCGACCACGGACATTATGGGAAAATTCTGCCCGCCAAGGAACCAAAGTGCATGATTTTACCAGAAGTAGCTTGTGTCATCTCATCTCATCTCATCTCATCTCATCTCATCTCATCTCATCTCATCTCATTATCTCTAGCCGCTTTATCCTGTTCTACAGGGTCACAGGCAAGCTGGAGCCTATCCCAGCTGACTATGGGCGAAAGGCGGGGTACACCCTGGACAAGTCGCCAGGTCATCACAGGGCTGACACATAGACACAGACAACCATTCACACTCACATTCACACCTACGGTCAATTTAGAGTCACCAGTTAACCTAACCTGCATGTCTTTGGACTGTGGGGGAAACCGGAGCACCCAGAGGAAACCCACGCGGACACGGGGAGAACATGCAAACTCCGCACAGAAAGGCCCTTGCCGGCCACGGGGCTTGAACCCGGACCTTCTTGCTGTGAGGCGACAGCGCTAACCACTACACCACCGTGCTGCCCAGCTTGTGTCATATAATAATATAATAATAATAACAACCGGTGAACCTACATGATGTACAAAGATGCATACAGCAAACCTCAGTTTTAGTTCTACATTTTGGTGCTACTTTCAATTCATCTCTATAAAACACACTTTTAGAGATGACCTGCATAGGCACAAGATATGTTTACTATGTGCATATAACAGACATACTGTATATTGCGGATATATCCTATGTAACAATATACGGTAATCGCCCTCTTTGCGGATGACTCCAAACTATATTGAGCTATTGTCCATTCTGATGCCTGCAAGCTTCTCCAACAAAACCTGGACTGTCTGTACAAGTGGAGTCAAGACTGGAAAATGGATTTTAACGGAACCAAATGTAAAGTGCTGATCTCCAAGAAGAAAACTTCCTCAACAACCATTAGGAACTACACTCTAGACGGCCGACAGCTTGAAAGTGTTTCCTTCATCACTGACCTTGGCATAATGGTCTCCAATGATTTGTTCTGGTCAAAGCACATAGAAGTCACTGTTTCTAAAGCAAACATAATTCTTGATCTCCTTAAGAGAGTCTGCTGGGACGTACGAGACTCCAGCACCAGAAAGCTGCTATAGACCCCTTTCACTGACGTCACCCGAAACCGGAAGTAAACAGACCCTGCGCCATTTTGGAAGACCAACAAACTCGTGATTAGGGGGAAATAACAGCAGTGGTATGTGAACCCACGAGAATAAAGTGGAGTGGCAAACGACTTAAACAAACAAATCTGAGCTGTTTTATTTATGATTTATTGGCCCAACAGTAGACTTGAAAGAAACCTGTGTGAGACTTGGCAAAAAACTGTGGATATAATGGATAAGTCTATGCATGATCTGCGGACACTTTGAGGTAAGCAAACGCAAGAAATTCAGATTTAAAACATGCTAAATTGGCCCCAAGTTGATAACTGTATGAGGAGCAAGCCTCCCAGACTTCTACAATTTAATCTCATCTCATCTCATCTCATTATCTGTAGCCGCTTTATCCTGTTCTACAGGGTCGCAGGCAAACTGGAGCCTACCCCAGCTGACTACGGGCGAAAGGCGGGGTACACCCTGGACAAGTCGCCAGGTCATCACAGGGCTGACACATAGACACAGACAACCATTCACACTCACATTCACACCTACGGTCAATTTAGAGTCACCAGTTAACCTAACCTGCATGTCTTTGGACTGTGGGGGAAACCAGAGCACCCGGAGGAAACCCACGCGGACACGGGGAGAACATGCAAACTCCACACAGAAAGGCCCTCGCCGGTCACGGGGCTCGAACCCGGACCTTCTTGCTGTGAGGCGACAGCGCTAACCACTACACCACCGTGCCGCCCTTCTACAATTTAATAATAATAATAATAATAATAATAATTTAGGATGGTTTGGGGCTTGCTCTCCCTCCTATTATATAAATAAAGCATAGTTGTGTAGGCATATATCATAAATACATATGTATAATTTGGATAAATTAACCTAAATTATGGATACCTTAATAGTAACAAAAAGTATTAATTTTTCAACTGAAAAGATATATTATTAAAAGATAAATATCAGCAAGATTACCTTGGTCATAACTATGTGTAGGTTATTCTTAACAACAGCTGTAATATCACGAACCAAGCCACTAACAACATAATTGTAAGCCTGTAGCCCTTTGTAGGCTTTCAAATCATCAGCAGTGTGGGCACTGGGTGTAAACAACAAATAGTTTACAATGTCTGGGTAGCAAACAGATGGCAGAATTGGTGTCAGGTCCTCCTTATGTTTCCATTCTCCCTTGCCGCGAGTCTTATCATATGGGTCAAACCCATCAATCACAGCGAGTTTCTCCACATACCGTGCCCTTTCTGCAGCTGGTAATGTACTCACATAACCCGAATTATCATCCATCGTGTCACTTTACTCTTGCTCGTACTTTGTTTTATATTGTGAGTGCATGTACTTGGTCTTCCAATATGGCGCCTAACAAAATCTCGCGGTGCGGTGACGTCATGCGGTAGCCCTCTATACTGTGCACTGGTTTGACTGAAGCTGGAATATGGTAGTAGTTTGTGGTCACCTTACACTACTAAGCATCGAGCCCTCTTAGAGAACGTCCAGGGAAGAGCAACTAAATTCGTATTGAACTATCCCCAAAACATGACATATCGAGAGAGACTAATTAAACTTAATTTATTGCCTTTAGAATATCGTGGAGAAATATCAGATTTACTTCTATTTTTCAGGTCCAGAAATGGCCTTATATCTACTGATATTAGAAACCACCTGCGTACTTTTGAACCATATTATCGTACACGTAATTATGAACTTAATAATTATAATTTTATTTGCAAACATAATCAGGATTACTGTAGGAAATCATACTTTGTCAGGACCGCTGAATTGTGGAACTTGTTGCCATCTAGTACTAAGGAAATTAACCTATTTACTACTTTTAAGACCAATCTAATTAATATTTATTTGTCTAAGCAAGGAACTTGTAGTCCTCCAGGTTAGATATTAATTTAGCTTGATATACATTTTACTCCTTTGTCATATTCTTATTTATTTGTATGTACTTTTAGAGTATATTCTTAATGTATGTAATATTGGAGGGAGTTAGATTGCAGTTGGGACTCAAGTTCTGTTTCTTTCCCCCGTCACACCCCGTTTTAGATTGAATTATCTGTTTTGAGTCAATAATTATTCCTCTTTCTATTATTTGCATTGTAATGTATTTTTGGTTATGAATTCATTAAAATCTAAAAAATAATGTACTCCCTCAGACAGATTCTAATATGTGGCCGTTGCTATCAGCTCTTACTTCACAAGAAGAGTTAATTTCCTCAGAACAGCCAATTTGAACAAACAGGAGTCAGATAATCTTGTATAGGCCTATCAAACCCCAGAAATAAACCAATCAAACAAGATTCAAGTGACATAATAACAATTATATCCATTTTTACACAGAGGTCTAGCTGACATGGAAGAAATATGCTTTTGGCTTTTTGTTAAGGAGAAAGCGTGCCAGTACTCAAGAAAACCCAAATATCACAATCACATCCTAATTTCAGTATAAACAGTGTATAGCTGACAATCCAAAATTAAGCAGAGCCTTACCAGGGTACCTAACAAACAGGATATTTGTTCAGAGGTTTTGTTACATAGTGCTGAACAAAATATCATACAAAATCCATTTAAAGGGTATTTCACCATAATAGTCATTTAAAGATCAACTTCTATTGTCTCCATTTTTGTCAGACAATATGGCTCATTCGATTCCCTGTATAACGCTAAGTCATGAGAAAACATCTGCATCTTAAGTGACCCCATTCTGGGTCATGGTTATGGGAGAGAAAATCTATTTGCATATAATTATTTACGCAGCCCTCTAAACCAAATATACACATAAAGCATTCTTTGGGGCCACTCTCTCGCTGGGTAGCTGTTTCCTTCAGAGGGGTGCAGCGCAGAACAAGCAAACCACTGCTCCAGGACGAAAGCTTTGATCATGTTGATTATAAATGTCACATTATTTACACTGTCGAATACCTTATCAGTTGAGGGGGGAAAGTGTCTGGACAGATGTTATTTGGGCTACAAGAAGATTTTTTGCCAGCTACTATACAACTTTTTTTTTTCCCCAGAAGCAGAAGCAAACATGCAAAGATGTGAACCAAAGCTGGGACTGATATTTTAATTGCAGGCACTCTGTAAATAAGGCCTTTATTGTGTTGAGTATTTTGGGTGGTCACACCATCCAGTCCACACATAAAAAGGGACCACACTCGTGTTGCCTGTCTGACTTGTTTCTACTTTGCCTCTATGTGACAGTCTTACAAAAAGGGGTTCTATGTGTCTGCTGGTTTGTCACTGCAAAAAAACAAAGCTGTTGCAGTTGAGAGGAGACGCCTAAATAATCAAACATTTCTAAAGTCTGATGTGTTTACTGCACTCAAGTCATCACAAATCACTTTATGTGTTATACATGTATACCAGATATACACATGATTATATGTGTTCCCACCCAAATCCAAGAACTACAGTAGTTATGAGTTAAAGTACAGCTTTTCTCAAATGTGTGTATTTGAGGGAGTGCTGTGAGAGGAAGGGAGTCTTACTCAGCAGAGGTCTTGGGTAGTGTATCACAAGAGCTGTAGCTGACTCCGCTGAAGGCCTCTTTACAGGGTAGAGTCCTTGCACTCTCCAGCCAGTGGCCCACAGTGCTGAATGAGGTGATGTCCGTGCTGGTTTGGAGCTGATTGACTGGCCTAGGAGGCAAAGATAATGAATATGAAAACTCGTAATGTTTTGGAAAATGTGTTGTTATTATTCTTATGCCATAGCCCTCAAATCTGCTGATTGGTTTTCAGTAACAGTATGGTTCTGACAGTAGTGGCAACAGCAAGGTTTATATTAATGTGACTGCTGTAATATATTATCATTTCAATATTATCATAATCGTTGTGACATTAATGTGGTATGAAAAGAATAAAACACTTCAAAACATGCCGTTACTGGAAAATAGCCAACTTTAGTATGGAATCAATTTTGTGCCAAAATGTTCATACAATACTTTTGAAATATCAAACAAAAACGATAAATCAAAATTTAAAAAAAAAAGTTAATTTTTTTTAGACTGGCAAACAAATTATTCGTGTAATCGTGCAAAATATCAGTCTATTACTCTTCAGAAACCTTTTATTTTTGTTCCGCATCTTTCTCAGTTTTGTTTGACGTAATTTATTTTGGTTGCGATTCCAGCTTTCTCATTTGCGCTCCCTGACTTTTTGCTTGCAGTTTTGGCACAAACTTCACATGTGGGTGGGCTGTCCAGGAATGCATTCCCATTGGGTAACTTGTGTTTGACTGACAGCTACGCTCAGCCATTCCCCCGGAGGCTGTTGCGGCCATTCCCTACCCGGATTCTGGTGGACTGTTTGACGAGTGACTGATCCATTGACGGTAAACAAGGATCGAGTGGACTTCAGTGGCGACTATGATATTGAATTAATTCAACAAAGTGTAAGTACGGGACAAATGTGTTGTATGTGTTGCAGTAGTACACATTATGCAGGTGTTTCGTGGCAAATCAAATGTTAGACTTAGCTCCACTACCCAATATAATAGCTGTCTTGCTAACGTTAAACACACCTGCATAATGTGTACTACTACAACACATACAACACATTTGTCCTGTACTTACACTTTGTTGAATTAATTCAATATCATAGTTGCCACTGAAGTCCACTCGATCCTTGTTTACCGTCAATGGATCGGTCACTCGTCAAACAGTCCGCCAAAATCTGAGTAGGAAATGGCCGCAACAGCCTCCGGGGGAATGGCTGAGCATAGCTGTCAGTCAAACACAAGTTACCCAATGGGAATGCATTCCTGGACAGCCCACCCACACGTGAAGTTTGTGCCAAAACTGCAAGCAAAAAGTCAGGGAGCGCAAACGAGAAAGCTGGAATCGCAACCAAAATAAATTACGTCAAACAAAACTGAGAAAGACGCGGAACAAAAATAAAAGGTTTCTGAAGAGTAATAGACTGATATTTTGCACGATTACACGAATAATTTGTTTGCCAGTCTAAAAAAATTGACCTTTTTTATTATTTTTTAATTTTGATTTATCGTTTTTGTTTGATATTTCAAAAGTATTGTATGAACATTTTGGCACAAAATTGATTCCATACTTTAGGACTATCGTACCATTCCATCCATCCATTTTGGCACATCACTACAGTGACGTGGCCGCTCTGATGGCTTCAGCCATCAAAGTCTCTAGGGAACATTACAGTAGTGGTTTCCAGTTGCCTTCTACTGGATTATTATAGAGGTTTTCCCCTCTCAACCATTCACACTTATGGACGATTTAGAGCCATCAATTAGCCTAACATGCATGTCTTTGGATTGTGGGGGAAACCGGGGCACCTGGAGGAAACCCACACAGACACAGGGAGAACATGCAAACACCACACAGAAAGGCCCCTGTGGACCACGGGGCTTGAATCCAAAACCTTCTTGCAACAGTGCTAACCACTACACCAACGTGCCACCCTTGTCTACTGTAGCAGAGATTATTTCCCCATCACCAGACAATACATTTACTCTAGTTTTCCAGTACTTAATATAGTAATTTATTTGAAAAATTAAAGTCTAAATGCCAAACATTCCCTGATGAAATTCAATGCATGCAGGAAAGTTTATTTTAATGCATCACCATCTCTGACTATTTCCCACTGTGCTTATTTCCACTGGATGTATGTGTATCAGAAGCACATTTATGAGGTAAAAACTGTCCAATAGGTGAATAATTCTATGGAACCATTAAGACACAATCAGTTACAGTACTACGAAAACTATCCAGTTGCATGTTCCTTCTGTACTCTCATACATTAGATGATAACGATATTTTACAGTAATTTTCAGACCACTGTTTTTATATTCAATCATTCAAAGTCATGTCTACTCTTTCTTTGACACCTGTTTGTAGTATATATGACATCATGCTGAGTAAAATGTGTCACTGAAAAATATAATTTGTTCTTTTCACGCAAAAAAGCCTTTCATAGCAGTTCAAATTTAATGATGGGCTTCCTACCAAGTCAGTGATTGTTATACCTAAAAAAGGCTTAAAGAACAACAAAGAAGGAAACCTGATCATAACCAGGAGAATCAAATGTAGGGAATGAGATTATGATTCCCCTAGAGATGGCTATTAATAGTAATTTGAATAAACAAATTATAATATCAGGAAGTCCACCCTCCAGTCACGTTTGTTCAGTGGCAGACAATGGAAAAGCCTGAAGTAATAGCTGTGGCATCTAGACAAGGAAATGCAATATACCCAGATTATCAAGATCATAGGTGAAATCAGAAATCTTCTACAGATGTTCGGACACACAAAACAAGAGAAAGAGAGTTCATACTTTAAAAGACTGCCCACCAAAATATGCAGGCTTCATCTTCACATTCCTTTGAACTCATGCACCAAATATTGAGTGAATGACTGGAAAAAAATGCGTAACTTTAATGATGCTCTTCGATATCTCCATTGTTAAATATGTTTTAGAATAAAATGTTAGAAGCAAGCACTGTGATACGCTGGTGACCTGTACAGGGTGTACCCCGCCTCTCGCCCATTGTTAGCTGGGATTGGCTCCAGTTCAACCGTGACCCACAATGGACAAACGGTATAGAAAATGAATGAATGAATGAATAAATGTTACAAGCATAATCTTAGATGTCAGGTTATTTGAACACAACATGGTAGATCTGTACACTGGCCATCAAAGGACTGTAGTGGTAAACAGATGTTCTCTGAGCTCAGGTAAAAACTGGCAAAGAACACGTTTCCTAAGGATACGGAGAGAGTACTGATGTGAATGCATCACTCAAAGCTCTGCACTTAACTCACTGACTACATCAGTAAACTATAAATGACCTCAACTTTTTTTTCTTTTGGTGTTTTGATCTCATGGTTTATTTTCAGACACCACACTGAATTCTCAACAAAACACATACAGCACAGAGGGAAGGCCAAACATGAAAAGAAACAGCTTTGTTGTTGGAAATGGAAGTGATAGTCTAAAACCCTTGTGTCCAAAATCTGCTGGCTCTTCAACTCTGAGCCTTCTCTCGGCATGCGTGCATCAGACACGTGGGACAAAACTAGGGGTAAACAATTGCCTCTCTGTCTGTTCTATCTTTTTTCTTTTTTTCTCTCTCTCTCTTTCCCAACTGGTGTAGTGACCTCTAAATAACTGTGGCTGCATAGTATCTTGTTTTTAATGCTCTTGAGGGAGAAAAGGGAGGAGGAAGAACTTGCCCTTCTCTGTTGCAGGAGAGACATCTGGGCAGCTTCATCATGGACAAGAATGCACCTCTTGCTGCGAAGGGGAGCAGGGTGCCTGAGCCATCTCTGAGCTGGAACAGTGCCTCTGTTTCACTTCCTGTGTAACACGCTCTGTAGATTTTACTCATCCTTCTGACTGAGGGTCAGGCCTTGGAGCCTGAGGTCGGGTTTTAAAATTGGCTGAATTGCTGATCTATTAGCACATAGGGCTTGTAGATAAACGAGGTGCATAAGAGCGGGCACAGCTGAAACTGTAGAATGACTTTTTCAGCACCTCAGAGTAATAAATCACCTGGGCCTAGTGCTCCCTGGCTCTCCATGTTAAAAACCAATTAGGAAAATTACAAGTGAACTCCCTGGCACATATTTGCACTTCCTTAAGACATCATTAGTCACAGTTATGTGCTTGGGCATCTTAATAATTAAATAGTTCCCTGTTACATTTAACAGATTGGCACTGAATGAGCAAATGTACCAGGATATTACTCAGGTAAGCTAAGTCTTGTCCTATTTTAACCCAGAAAACGAAAGGCCTCACAAGACCATTTCTAGAATGACAGGAAGTGTAAAGGTGAACAGTTTTCTTTGTGACCATCTTTGTATAAAAATACATTTGATACAAACTTATGAACTAAGAACCAAGGCAGACAGTATCCTGCATACCCTACTGACCAGGACAAGCAGGAAGCCAAAAGCTATTTATTGCACACACTGTCTGTCTCAAGACAATAACTGCAAACTGGTTCCATTAAAAATAACAGCAAAAATAACTTCCAGTAAATCTTGATTCCTCATTTAGACGGTAAAGCACAATGACCAGCAGCCAGGTGGTGGGGGTGGAACTATAAATCTTAGTGACTTGAGTGTATAAAGGAGGAAGAAGCTGTTTCCTTTCATTAAGGTTCATGAGAAAGCTATGTGTTGATGAACAGAATGTGACATGGAGCTGAACATGAGTGGGTGGCAGTTTGCACTAAACACATGTTCAGTGCTGAGCTTCTGGATATTGTGGGTGGATGAATAATCAATTACCTGGAGGCGGTGCTGGCTGTGACCTTCAGACTGCCTGGGTTACGTATAAGTTTGTCCAGAATGCTGACAATCTGCTCAAACTTGGGCCGGTTGTTTCTGTCTTTCTGCCAGCAGTCCAGCATTAGCTGGTATAAGGGTGCAGGGCAGTCCATTGGTGGGGGAAGACGGTAGCCTTCATCCACTGCTTTGATCACCTGAAGCATGGAAAAGAAAAAAAAAAACATTGTTATGCTGAAAGGCCACATGTTCTGATGTTAAACTAAATATAAACCAATGTCCAGACTTTTTTTAAGTTCCACTTGATCAATAGATAATTACAGTGGAGTCATCAATGTCAACAAATCCATGTTGCTATCTTATATTTATATTTATAGTATTTGGAAGACACCCTTATCCAAAACAACTCATAGTCTCCATCAAAACATACCCTCATGCTAGTACAGATAGGTCAGGGTCCAAAAATAATATTAACCTAAAGCCTTGCTAGAGATGAACCTGTCTTCAAAGCAACCGCATGACATAATTTGATTCTTGGGTCCAGAACTGTCTAAGAAGGTTCATGCATTGCCTCATTAGATAAAATAAAATCGTATGTTTTATTGCAAGATGAAGTAACATAACAACAATGGAACTATGGTCTGTGAACATAATAACTGATTTTAGTATAAATACGGAAGTGATTATAGGAAATCGTGTGTGCTGACTGGTTGAGAGAGTCGGACTACTTCTCAATAATTATCTCGAGCGACTCGGCAAAATGGCGGCCAATTGCTTCGTCACCACAAGTGAGGAAGAATTACAAATTATGAAAGAAAATGCTGTTCCTAAAAGCACTAAAGATGCTACGAAGTTTGGTCTAAAACTATTCAAAGGTAAGGTGGAACTGTGATTTATTTTATTTATTTCAAAACAAAGTATTTTATGTGACTCGGTGTAGATAAGCGACACCAGCTTGCGTACATTACATTTGCATGCTGCTTTTGAAGATTGAAATACATTTTTTTAATATATATATTTTTAATAATCACTGGTGTAGTTATATTAAAACAATTATCTGCCTCAGGCTCAGTGAATATCGGTGAATAATAACTGAGACAAAGTCAAGGTTATTATTCACCGATATTCACTTCGCCTTCGCCGAATAATTGTTAATTATGACTGGTTTGGCAGATCATTGATCTCATGAGAAAGCTCTTTGTCAGTAATGTCTCTGTACGAGGCTGAGTGTGCTGTCTCTGCATGCATGAAAGCATTCAGGTGATCAGTATCAGGTTATGTTTTGCCATCTGTGCTCTCCATGCTTTACTTTCTCTTACAGCAGGTATGGTGCCATAGTAGCGTTGCTTTACTCACATCCTGATTGGACATCTCCCAGTAAGGCCTCTCTCCATAGGACAGGACTTCCCACAGTACAATGCCATAGCTCCACACATCGCTGGCTGAAGTGAACTTGCGATAAGCAATAGCTTCTGGTGCTGTCCACCTGATTGGGATCTTCCCACCCTGAAGAATGACATGGTCTCATTAGCCAGTTAATTGTTTTACATGCTAGACTGTTAGAAATCAGGAACCTCCATAAGGAGCATGTTTGCGTTAATGCATTGAGTTTAAGGTTAACGTAATATCTGAACAGTACTGTATATTCTGTGTTATCTAAAATACAGTCACGCATTTTAAGCAGGCCACATGTAAGAAGACTTACATGAGGGAGGAGGAAATATCAAATTGTTATGCATGTAATGAATAAAATTACAGTGATGATGTAATATCTGCTGTGCTAACATTAGCATTTGTTTGCTGTTGAACAGGACCTGGCTGCAGAACATCACCGTAAGTGAGGTTGAAATGCAGGACTCTGATCTGTAGTGATCTTGGTCTGGGCTTTAGTGCTGCCTAAGCTACTTTCATCTGCAAAGTCGCCTCCCTGAGGAGCTGCACTGTATTTACCCAGCTCTGCCTGAGCTCCCAGGCTGGAGTTACTCTGAGATCAGCCCTCATTGCTGCACAGGGGTGGAAAGAAAGAGAATGGTGGTGGAGCCAAAGCCAACCAGCTACACAGCCAAGTAACACAACTCCTGCCCAGCTTTATCCAAACACCTGGTCCTCAAAAAATAAATTCACTTGCATGCAGGTCTCCCCACTGCGCATACTCACACAACCCCAGCTCTTTTAGCATTGGGGATTACCACTAAAGAGTGCAAAATCTCAGAGGTCTATACTCTCCTGTCCTGCTTTAGTAAAGGCTGAAGGTGAAAATGGCCACATTAAATACAAAAAGGTAGATAGGGCTAAGCCAGAGACATCTCCATCTTGGATAAGGAAACAGTATTAGTTACATTACATTAATGGCATTTAGCAGACACTCTTATCCAGAGCAATGTATAATATACCCAGAGCAGCCTGGGGTTAGGTACCTTGTTCAAGGGCACTTCAGCTATTCTTGCTGGTCCAGGGAATTGAACCAGTGACCTTTTGGTCCCAAAGCTGCTTCTCTGACCATTAGGCCATGGCTTCCCCATAGTTCATTGGCTTAAGCAGAATTTAGCATCAGTTACAATTTTCTATAAAAATGCTGACTCACTGTACAGCATCTGAATGTATAAAAGACAGGGACGCACTTATCACAGATGAAAGCTCTGAGAATTTTATGAAGGAAATAAGGCAGCTGTTTAGCTAGGTGCTGGCTAGGTAAATTTACAGTTTATTTATGTTTATTACAGTTTTCAACTATCCATCATCTGTAGCTGCTTATCCTGTGCAGGGTCGCAGGCAAACTGGAGCCTATCCCAGCTGACTATGGGCGAGAGGCAGGGTACACTCTGGACAAGTCGCCAGGTCATCGCAGGGCTGACACATAGAGACAAACAACCATTCACACTCACACCTACTGTCAATTTAGAGCCACCATCTGTAGCTGCTTGCCTGTGACCCTGCACAGGATAAGCAGCTACAGATGATGTATAGTTGAAAACTGTAATAAACATAAATAAACTGTAAATTTACCTAGCCAGCACCTAACTAAACAGCTGCCTTATTTCCTTCATAAAATTCTTAGAGCTTTCATCTGTGATAAGTGCAGCCCTGTCTTTTATACATTCAAATGAGGTCAACTGAGGAAGCTTCACCCCAGGAAAGCAGCAGGTCCAGACAAGGTGTGTCCCCGACTACTGAAGACCTGCGCTGCTGAACTGGGTGAACCACTCCAACGCATCTTCAACCTCAGCCTGCAGCTGGGGAGAGTGCCAACCCTCTGGAAGACATCATGTATCGTTCCAGTTCCCAAAAAGAATCGGCCCAGCGAGCTGAACGACTTCTGACCGGTGGCACTCACTTCACATCTGATGAAGATGTTGGAGCGGCTCTTCCTCAGCCTCCTCAGACCCCAGGTACAACATGCCCAGGACTGTCTGCAGTTTGCATACCGGGCAGGTGTTGGTGTGGAAGACACCATCCTCTACCTGCTACACCGAGCCCACTCGCATCTGGATAAGGGAAATGGCACAGTGAGGATCCTCTTCTTGGACTTCTCAAGTGCCTTCAACACCATCCAGCCCCTACTGCTTCAGGACAAACTGAACAGGATGCGAGTGGACCCCTGCCTGGTCACCTGGATCTCCAGCTACCTCACTGACAGGCCGCAGTACGTCAGGCTGAAGGACATCACATCTGACACTGTGATTAGCAGCACCGGAGCACCCCAGGGCATGGTGCTGGCCCCTCTTCTCTTCACCCTGTACACCGTGGACTTCTGCTACAACTCGGAGCTGTGTCACATTCAGAAGTTTGCCGATGACACAGCCATCGTTGAGTGTATCAGTGATGACAGAGAGGAGGAGTATAGGAGCCTGGTGAGGGACCTTACTGTGTGGTGCAACAGGAACCATCTGCCGCTCAACACCTCGAAGACCAAGGAGCTGGTCATTGACTTTGGGAGGTCCAGACCAAGGTCACGACCAGTTCTGATCGAGGGAGTCAAGGTGGAGGCTGTGGATTCCTACAAGTAACTCAGGCTGTGGCTGGACAGCAAGCTGGACTGGACTTGCAACACCAATCATTTATACAGGAAGGGACAGAGCAGGCTATACTTCCTTAGGAGGCTGCAGTCCTTTAACATCTGCAGGAAACTCCTGTGGATGTTCTATCAGCCTGTGGTCACCAGTGTCCTGTTTTACACCGTGGTGTGCTGGGGGGCAGCACATCCAAGAAGGACACATCCAGGCTGGACAAACTGATCAGGCAGGCCAGCTCTGTGGTCGGCATGAAGCTGGACTCTCTGGTAATGGTGGCAGAGAAGAGGTCTATGGACAAACTATTGAACATCATGGACGATGCCAGTCACCCTCTGCACACCGTCATCAGCAACCAGAGGAGCCTGTTCAGTGAAAGAATGCTCCTTCCCAAGTGCAGGATAAACAGACTCAAAAACTCCTTTGTCCCTCATGCTATCAGACTGTACAACTCCTCTCTGGGGGGGAGGAGGGGTAACAGGAGGACAGAGGACAGGAAGGAGCAGTAGCCTAGCCTAACAATAAGCAATACCGGACAATGTGCAATATCTTTCCTGCTGCGCCCCCCCTTTTTTTCCCCCTCTCTCTCTTCCCCATATCTTATTCTTTTATATTTGTATATGTAAATACTTAATTTATTTTAATTTATCTAGAAGTTTTCTCGATTTCTTTTCTCTGTTTATCTGTAATGATGCTGCTGGAATCTTAATTTCCCTGAGGGAACCCTCCCAAAGGTATCAATAAAGTTTTATCTAATCAGCATGTCTTTGGGGGAAACCAGAGCACCCAGAGTAAACCCACACAAACACGAGGAGAACATGCAAACTCCACACAGAAAGGCCCTCATCGGCCGCTGGGCTTGAACCCAGGACCTTCTTGCTGTGAGGTGACAGTGCTAACCACTACACCACTGCACTGCCCAGTTTTCAACTAATTTTCCTCATATGTGGTAGTCTATATAGTATGGTGTTAGTTTTAGTTAGTATGTGAATATGTGATCGAGTACTATTGACTTGATTGAGAGATCACAAGTTCTATTCACGGTCAGGTCATACTAAAGACCATCATAAAAATGGTACGTACTGCCATCTGGCAAGGTGCAGCAATGCAGATGTGAGTAAGGCATCAAACTCTCACGGGTACCAGAGGACCAACTCCCCCACTGTAACTCTAACTATGTAATAGGCGAGAGGCCAAGGGCTATAGAAACGGATATGGGTGGGTGCTGCCCGGTGTGCCTTAACCTGATTAGTACTAGTTGGGAGACTGCCTGTGAATACCAGGTGCTGGCACAGGAAGGAGTCTGACTTTGACTACTGATTTATGGTATGGTCATCATCATGATGTAGATTCCGGTAGCTATAGTTAGCCTGAAGCCATGTCGATTTGTACTTGTACTCTTTTGTACCTGCTTTTACATTGCCTGCCCAGGGACCACAGATGAAAATTAGCTCATAGCTAACTCTGGTGCAAAGCTGGGTTGTGCACGGGCTCTGTTAACAAAAACCAATAAACTAAACCAAACTAAACTATCACAATAGCTGCTGCTTGATATGTTTATGATACAACCCCAATTCCAAAAAAGTTGGGACGCTGTGTAAACTGTAAATAAAGACAGAATGAGAATTTGCAAATCATGGAAACCCTATATTTCACTGAAAATAGTACAAAGACAACATATCACGTTGAAACTGATAAATTTTATTTTTTTAAAATATATGCTCATTTTGAATTTGATGTCAGCAACACGTTTCAAAAAAGTTGGGACGGGCCATGTTTACCACTGTGTTGCATCACCTCTACTTTTAACACTGTAAACGTTTGGGAACTGAGGAGACCAATTGCTGTAGTTTTGAAAGAGAAATGTTGTCCCATTTTTGCCTGATATACAATTTCAGTTGCTCAACAGTTCGGGGTATCCTTTGTCATATTTTGCGCTTCATAATGCACCAAATGTTGAAATGGGAGACAGGTCTGGACTGCAGGCAGACCAGTTTAGCACCTGCACTCTTTTACTATGGAGCCATGCAGTTTTAATATGTGTAGAAAGCGGTTTGGCGTTGTCTTGCTGAAAGAAGGATCATACCATCACAGATGCTGGCTTTTGAACTGTGCACTGATAACAAGCCGGATGGTCCCTCTCCTCTTTAACCTGGAGGATGAGGTTTCCATAATTTCTAAAAAGAATTTCTACTTTTGATTTGTCAGACCTTGGGACAACTTTCCACTTTGCCTCAGTCCATCATAAAAGAGCTTGGGCCCAGAGAAGGTGGCGGTGTTTCTGGATATTACTCTGAGATCAGTTATCTGGTTTTAACTTGCACTTGTGGATGCAGTAATGAACTGTTTTCACAGACGATGGTTTTCTGAAGTGTTCCTGAGCCCATACAGTGATTTCCACTACAGACACGTGTCTGCTTTTAATGCAGTGTTGCCTGAGGGCCTGAAGATCACAGGCATCCAATGTCAGTTTTCAGCCTTGTCTCTTGCATACAGAGATTTCTCCAGAGTCTCTGAATCTTGTAATGATATCAGAATCAGAAACACTTTTATTGCCAGGTGTGCGAACACACACGAGGAATTTGACTCCGGTACCACTTAGCTTTCATAGTACAACACAGATAAAAGCATACACACAAAACGAACAAACAAACAAACAAACAAACAAACAAACAAACAAACAAACACAGGAATGGTGCAACAGTAGGGAATAATAGGAAATAATAGGAAATACAGAGAGAAAGTCTAATTGCAGTGATCTTCAGGGGAAGATTGTTGCTCCAGCAACGACCTTGAGGCAGTGCTGGCTGGGAAAGACGAAGATAAGATTGGAATTTGTTTAGGTTTGAAACGGGTAGACGTGGCAGACTACCCCGCTCATCCATTCTGGTCACTAAAATGATCCGTATCTCTCTGCAAAGCCATCAACTTCTCCAATATGGAATCCACCGAGCGGCTCAAGTTTTTAAATAGCCACAGTCTGAGTGCCGACAGCTCTGCCCACTGCTTCAATCATGTCGGGCAGCTTTATGGGGCTTTGAAGAGCTGTCACCGTTTTCTGATTTCCTCGATACACCAGGGCAATGCCTAGTCCAATCAGCAAAAGTCCTGTGATCATTGTTCCGAATAGGTAAATATCCTCAATGTCCTCCACAGAAAGAACCGCCAGGCACACGACACGACACTTCTCCCAAGCGTCCATCGTATATCCAGCTGCGAACGTTCCGGCAGGACAGGCTGGTTCCCCCGGACCTAGGCTTCTTGTCAAGAAGATTGTGTCAATTGCGTGAAGAGACCAGTTTATCAAATCCATGAATTTTGATTTGAAGAACAATGCAGAAAGGGTCTCTCAGACAAGACGAGTCAGCAGAGCAGAAGCAGGAATATACACCATAGATGATGTGATCCCCAAATTATACACCATTTTTAGTAGATATTATACACCATAGATGATGTGATCCCCAAATTCTTTGCAATTTTACATTGAGGAACGTTATTCTTAAATTGTTGCACTATTTGCCCATGCAGTCTTTCACAGAGCAGTGAACCCCTCCCCATCTTTATTTCTGAAAGATTCCGCCTATCTGGGATGCTCTTTTTATACCCAGTCATGTTACTGACCTGCTGCCAATTAACCTTAGTTTTTTTTAGCATTACACAACTTTTTCAGTCTTTTGTTGGCCCTGTCCCAACTTCTCTACTGATATCAAATTCAAAATGAGCATATATTTTTCGAAAAACAATATAATTTCTCAGTTTCAATATTTGATATTTTGTCTTTGTACTATTTTCAATAAAATATAGGGTTTCCATGATTTGCAAATATTCACATTCTGTTTTTATTTATGTTTTACACAGTGTCCCAGCATTTTTTGGAATTGAGGTTGTAAATATATTGTTACACAGTATTTTACATCATCATCATACCTGAAACTTATACTTTGTGATTTTAAGAAATTCTCATTTCCAACTCTGCTATTGTTGATATTTCTGTTGTGTGAATTTAAAAATCATAATGTCTACTCCATCTATTCTATTTTATTAATAATAAGCTATTATTATAGTTATATTTAATAAGTTGTATAGTAGATGTCAGTAACAATAAAATGCAAGCTCAAGACCAGCACATCCCATCTCAAACATACATGAACATCTGTCTACTTTCGCTCTGATTGACAGGGGGGAGAGAGAGTACGCCATCCTTCTCACCCAGAGAGCTTGGCCAATTCTGCTCTCTTGGACTCCTGTTTATGACCAGCTACAGAATAATCAGGATTCGAACTTATCTCCCTACAATAGTACAAAAACTTTTTTGTTGGGCCACTTGGGAACCAAGCAAAACATTTGTAAGTTTATAGAAGAAGATAGAAGATAGAATGCCTTTATTGTCACTATACACATGTACAATGAGATTAAAGCATCTCCAATAACAGTGCAAACAGCGTGTAGAGAGGGAGAGAGAGAGGAAGGGGGGAAGGGAAAAGAGAGAAGAAAAAAGGGGGGGTAAGGTGCACAGTCTGAGGTGTATGTGTTGTGTTACACATTATGGAGTGAGGTATTGCACATATAAAGTATTGCACAGTGACAGTCACATTGTAAATTATTGTACGAGAGAGTCACATTATAAGATAAAATATTACACATTATGAATTATTGCAAGGTAAGGTAAGGTGCACAGGCTTGAGGTATATGTGCTGTGTGTAAGGTGCACAGTGGCTGTGCACTGATATGCTGGTACACTGATAATAAAAACTTTTTTTTTCATATGACATTTTTTTCTCCAAGTGAATAGAAGAAAGAAAGAAACCTTTATTTGTCACATGCACACTTCAAGCACAGTGAAATTCATCCTCTGCATTTAACCCATCTGAAGCAGTGAAAACACACACACCCAGAGCAGTGGGCAGCCACACCAAAGCACCCAGGGAGCAGTCAGGGGTTAGGTACCTTGCTCAAGGGCACCTCAGCCCAAGGCCACCCCACATCAACCTAACTGCATGTCTTTGGATTGTGGGGGAAACCAGAGCACCCGGAGGAAACCCACACAGACGCAGGGAGAACATGCAAACTCCACACAGAAAGGCCCTTGCCGGCCACTGGGTTCGAACCCAGAACCCTCTTGCTGTGATACGACCGTGCTAACCACTACACCACCGTACCACCCCAAATATCCAATATACTCAATTTACTAAACACATGCTTGAGGTCTGAAGCAAGCCTATGCTCTAAATTAGGCAGTGATCTTTTGGAATTACATTAGCCTTTTCAGATTCATAATTTATTTATACTGTGGTGTCTGCTCTGCTGCCAAACGGCTTCTTCTGTGTATGTCAGATGGACATATATAGTCATTAATTCATAGTAATTTACTGAGAGCTTGGCTGAGAGAAGATAGTGAGCATAAGGCATTTCAGGTTCAGGATCTGAGATGAATGTAGTCATGTTTAGCCATGTTTATTACCAAATAGATCTGAACTGCTACTTGAAGCGACTGGCCTCTTGTAAAATTTGCAGTTTCAAGAACGAAACAATAAGATAAATATCACATCAGCTTGAGTTTTTTTTAGTTAGAGTATGAGTAAACTCGCACTCACTCTTGTTGTGTAGGCTGCTTCTGGATCATCCTCAAGCACTCTGGACAAGCCAAAGTCAGACACCTTACACACCAGGTTGCTGTTGACCAAGATGTTGCGGGCCGCGAGGTCTCTGTGCACATAGCCCATGTCTGAGAGGTATTTCATACCTGACGCAATACCACGAAGCATTCCTACCAGCTGAATCACCGTGAACTGAGCATCATGTTTCTGATACAGAGAGAGAGAGAGAGAGAGAGAGTGAAAAAGAGGATGAGATGTAGGTGTTTCATATCACAGTACCATAAAAAAATAATAATAATATAGGAGAAATACTGGAAGTGGATGTGGTCATGCCTGAAAACATTTCTGAATACAAGCTTATTGCACCTGATGTCCCTTTGGTCTGAACAGGTGAACAGAAAACTGGTAAAATCAGATAAGTCTCACTCAGAACATCATATAACATCATTATAATTTGAAAACACAAACAAGAAAGATGCACAAAATTACTTTAAAGGCTTCATATCTGTTTTTCAGAAGCTCACTGGCAGGTTGCCTCTGTTTACACTGGCACGTGTGAAAAGGGTTTATGCTGAGAGGTATGTTCAGTGTTCAGAGATAAACACCAGGGAGGAAGCTCTTCAGGATGAGAGGAGAAACACACCGGATAAGCAAGATAGCATTGATTTGTCAGCAAGCTCTAGAGAAAGAGGCTTCTTTACTCAAAACAAGCACTCTCAACAGATGGCCAGTGTGGGAGCTGGTCTTTTTCAATGTGTCCTTTCATGAATCCTTTTCTCTTATGTATTATGTCTTTCTTTCTTTCTCTCTATCTTTTACTTACTATATTTATCCACCTCCTTCGAAGAAAAAGCAGGGAACTATGTTTATATGCTGCATACAAACTAAGCTTGGATGAACACAAAACCTGGACCACCTGGAACTGACTGGAGTTCAGAGAGGTTCAAAGGATGGCTTAATAATAGTGATATAAGCATTAGTGAGGAAAGGCTCTTGGAGAAGATGTCAGTATTCTTTGATAGTGAACAGGCCCTGCTGAAATGCACAGGAAATTGCTGCAACTGTTTTGCCTTTTTTGGGATGCTGTGCAGGCGCATATGGAATACAGTTCAGACCGCTCCTGCTAAAACCAGACCGTCTCTGCTCAAACTGCTTTAATGTTATGCTAATTTCAGTCATCGAGCCTGTATTTAACCGGAATTGCAAAGTACTCTCAGCTGTCTTATCCAGATGCAGATTTTTTTTTTTTTGGCAAAGTTTTGCTGTGCTCAGTGAAATAAGGTGCAATTAGGCATAACTTTTTTCTCTACGATGTAGAATGTAGTATAATATGATTAAAACGATAAACTGCACCATGAACATCTATTTGGCATTTTATCACTTTGTTGTACTGATATCGACATGTCTGTCATGGTCCCAGTGATGTTTAGCTACTTGAAAAATGACAAAAAATGTGGGCAAAGTATTGTGAGATGTAACACCGCCAAGGCAAGAGTGTGGTGGCCAAAGGTTAATCTGACATGTTTAATGAGCTCATTAGTGCTTTAATCAGCACTTTTTTTCAGAAGAGCCATCCTTCTGCATGGCACGCATTCTCCACAGACTGTCTGTTTATTTTTGTTGTGCTTACATAGCCACAAGGGGAAGTCATTTGAAGGACAGATCTTGCCCACTCTGTTTAAGTGGGCAGGCACAAAGCCATAGTCTTCACGTTTGCAAATCCATGCCCGCTATCTGCATTTTTTTTCCTCCCCAAGTAGATGCCTAGTTTATTCTTTCTGAAAGAATTAGGGCATTGTGCAGACGAGTTCAAGTAAACCACTGACACTTAAAAGCTTTTGGAACATCAGGCTCTATTTAAGACAATTCCCCTTTAGCTATAAAATAAAATACAATGGCTGATCCTTTTGCATAACAATCACTACAAAAAAAAAAAAAAAAAAACTCTGTCCCAGTATCAGTTCTCTAACCCACTCTGGCTTTGCACCAAAGTGCAATTTGTGTCTATCTGTGGAAAGCAAAATGTTCTTAGTTATGGAGAACATTTAGAGCTTGCTGTGGTAAGCAGATACTTTGCAGGGTGATGTGAGAAAAACAGGAACAGGGTAACAGAGACAGAGAGAGTGAATGAGGAAGAAAGTCAGGTAGTTAAATCAATTTAAGATGAAACTTTTGTGCTATTTGTCTGATCATACATAATGGAGGCTCATTATCTGCACTCTACGTGTCATACTCACTCGAAGGAAGCTGTCCAAAGAGCCATTCTCCATGTACTCCGTAACAATCATTACTGGCTTACCTAGAGAGAGAGAGAGAGAGAAGCAGTGATGATTTCAGGCAACTGAAGTTCTGCACTGTGTTGACTGGAGCTACATGTAGGCTCGATTTGCTACGCTGAAAACTAATGATCCATTTTGTGACACTTGAGCAAAACATTTCCACACCTTTGAATTAGCTGAAACTTTCACTTCTTTCATGCTATATGTTATAGGTATATTCTGAAATCGTAGCAACATTGCAAAGTTATTTCTAGAATGATACCATTTTAGTTGTGATGAGATTTATTACTTTCAGACCAGCAGCATATGTGTTCTATTTAAAAAAAAAAAAACAGCTGCGTTTTTATAGGTTTGAAGCAAAGCGAACGGATACCAACCCTGGAACTTTCATCACATCTGAGATATCGCCTAAGCTCCCAAGACAATGGCAAGGCTCGCAGTGCTTGGGTGCACTTCTTCACATGACACTCCCGACACTGTGAGGTCAGTGTGTGGCCGTGAGTTCAAGAGCACTTCCTGAAGGATAAAAAGAGTCTCTGTCTGAAGCCTCTGTCTAAAGGGCCTACAAGGTCAGCTGTCAGTGTCTGACAGCTTTATTCGTTCTCCTTGCTGGACATAAATTGCTTTTTATCAATTTCATCTTTATTCCAGGTCCTATAAAAGGTTCATGTACAAAACAAGGAGGACAAATCAGGGACAACTAGATGAACAGGTATGCTACTACTATATGTTTGATAATTTTTGCCTTATTTTGGCTCCTTTGTCATCCAAACGTGTACATGGAAAAACAGGAATACCACACATCTGGGAAAAATAGACCTGAGCTCAAGGTAAAAAGTGCAGCATAGTACTAAACTTACTGTGCTAGGGAACGTGAACAAACACAGCTCAGTTAATGAAAGCTGTTTTAGTCATACGACACTTTCTATCTTGTTAGGAGCTGTTTATATTACATGGCTTACTCTGTAGTGTAGATGAACAGTCCAACCTGTTACATATCATGATGACCTGCCTCTTTCTCCAAACACATGGGCCATTCCTACTCCAAACAGTCTGGGATACTATTAAACACACTCTTACTTTCACTGACCTGTGATGAAGTGCTCTTTATACACTTCAGTCGCCAGCCTTTATGGTTTCTTACAACAACAACAACAACAACAACAACAAGTTTCCTGGCAATAAACTGGTGATCATAATGCCAGCTAGTGATAAATATTGCAGCCGTTCCTTCCCTGGGAAACACTAACTGTAGTTCCACAAATATTTTGTCAAATAACACAAGGCTAAATGGGGTGTGAAAGTCTCTGGGTTATTAAGAATTAACAAGGCTAAGTTAATAAATCATGTCACATCACAGGTTATGGAGGACACATGCCAGCCCTGTCCACCCCCACTGCCGAAACTATGAACCTAGAGCTGCTTTCACATACATGCACTGTAGGTATTTCTCTCTCTCTCTCTCTCTCTCTCTCTCTGATAGTATTTAATAAAGTCTAAATCATTGCAAAACTTTGGATTCAGCTATTACTTCACTTGAAATGACCAAGCATAAGAGAGTCATGGTTAGCATGAATTTTACTTGAACAGCAGATTTCAAAGCAGTTTATATATTTTGCTCAGATTTAGAGGAAACGGCCCTAATATATGAAAATATTCATGTTAAGGAGCCTCTTAAGATTAGAGACACAGGCTTTGATCATGTAATATAATGAACATTGAGTGAGATTTATGACACCAAGTGAATGGTGTCTGTTTGCAATTTATTGTGGTGCAAAGATTAGAAGAAGCAGTTCAATAAAACAGTTTCCTTTGCTAAGGAGGGAACTTACCAGCATCAAGATATTTACTAATCTATAACTCAAAATAGGTGGCACGGTGGTGTAGTGGTTAGCACTGTCGCCTCACAGCAAGAAGGTCCTGGGTTCGAGCCCAGTGGCCGATGAGGGCCTTTCTGTGTGGAGTTTGCATGTTCTCCCCGTGTCTGTGTGGGTTTCCTCCGGGTGCTCCGGTTTCCCCCACAGTCCAAAGACATGCAGGTTAGGTTAACTGGTGACTCTAAGGCTACATCCACACGACAACGGCAACGAGATGTTATTTAAAAATATATCGCGTCCAAATGGGCAACAATCAGTAAAATATCAGGTCCATATGGCAAAGCAACGCTTGCTGAAAACGATGCAATACACATGCCACACCTCTAGGGGCGCTGTAAGACGGTCCCTTCGGAGACACCAGAACAATAGAAGAAGTAAGGACGCATGCGCATAAACTATTATGCGCGAGACTTCATATTAGCCACAAAGTCAGGAAAATCTGTTTGTAAAATTACATTATAATGACCAAATACAATGAAAAGTATTTTTCCAGTCTCACCTGTGAAAGGTAATCCCATGTGATCTCGTTTGGACGGCAAACCTGTTGGTACAGTTAAACACAGCTAATCTTTATTCTCCGCTTTGACCTCTCCAAAATGGCGGTGAGGATGACATGATTCTACGCGGAAGGCGGCATCTTTAATGGTCCGGAATAAATTGAATGATACACGTTGATGGATTAATTTGTTGTTTCTCACCTGTGAAAGGTAATCCCATATGATCTCGTTTGGACGGTAAACCTGTTGGTACAGTTAAACGCAGCACATGAATCTTTATTCTCCGCTTTGACCTATCCAATATGGCGACGAGGATGACGTATGATTCTACGCGGAAGGCGGCGTCTTTAATGGTCCGGAATAAATTGAATGCTACACGTTGATGGATTAATTTCTTCTACGCCCTTTTTGAGGAATGTATTGTAGGACTTAAACCCACATCTGAAGAGGTGAGATCGCTCCTTTTTTTTCCCCTATTTTTGCTGGCGGGATTGACTCTGCCTTAAGGGCTATTCTCTCTCTCACTTTGCACCATTACACAATAAATATTCACAGTGAAAATATTTTGTAAGCGCGTTTCATGAACCAAGTTATAGGATTTGTTGACAACTCGCATCGAGTTCGTTACACTTCTACCCAGCGTGAAGCACTCACAGTCATGTGGTTGTGACATCATTGTAAACAAATCCGTTCTACTCATCCAGACGACTTCACAACGGCAATGTTGCCAGATCCTTCCACTCTGGAACCCGTTCTCAAAAAGATTGCGTTTTGGGCACCCAAAACGCCGGTGCTGTGTGGACGCCAGGCCTAAACGATAAGCAATTGTATCGGAGTCACCTGAATCCGTTGCCGTGTGGACAGGGCCTAAATTGACCATAAGTGTGAACGGTTGCCTTTGTGTCAGCCCTGCGATAACCTGGTGATTTGTCCAGGGTGTACCCCGCCTCTCACCCATAGTCAGTGACCCTGTAGGACAGGATAAGCGGCTACAGATAATGGATGGATGGATAACTCAAAATAGCTAATGCTTCATTACCATTAAAGTCATTCTAAAGGGGCTTGCAACTAACCTATAGTTCAAAACCCAAATTTAAAAAAAAAGCATAATACTTTTGTTGTGTAGTTGTGTGTTCAAATGTCTCATCTCATCTCATTATCTGTAGCCGCTTTATCCTGTTCTACAGGGTCGCAGGCAAGCTGGAGCCTATCCCAGCTGACTACGGGTGAAAGGCGGGGTACACCCTGGACAAGTCACCAGGTCATCACAGGGCTGACACATAGACACAGACAACCATTCACACTCACATTCACACCTACGGTCAATTTAGAGTCACCAGTTAACCTAACCTGCTTGTCTTTGGACTGTGGGGGAAACCGGAGCACCCGGAGGAAACCCACGCGGACACGGGGAGAACATGCAAACTCCACACAGAAAGGCCCTCGCCGGCCACGGGGCTCGAACCCGGACCTTCTTGCTGTGAGGCGACAGCGCTAACCACTACACCACCGTGCCGCCCTGTGTTCAAATGTAAAATACATAAATCATCCTCAGTAACCATTTTATTCTGATCACTGTCACAGAGGAAGCCAAGTTTATACTGGGAACCCTTGCTGTAAGGCGGGAATACACCCTGGATGGGATGCCAGTCCATTGCAGGGCATCGTGCACACATATTTCACACATTCACACTCATTCACTGGCATGTTTTTGGGAGGTGGGAGGAAACTGGAAAGCATGTAGAGAAAACCTACATGGACACGTGGAGAACAAAATGCATAAATGCACTTTACAAGCACTTTTAAACCGCATTTAAACATGTCATTCTGCTATAGCAAGTCATTATAAACTCTGCTTTTAGGCGAAATGAAAGCTTCCGACTCAGGCCATTCTTTAGCATTAGAGTGAAAATAAGATAAAGTCTTATTTATAAATTGTTTTACCAATTCACTGCATCTAGTATATAAACCAAATAGTGAAATATGTTGAGATGCAACTCACTGCGAGTGACCACTCCTTCCAGTCTGATAATGTTGGGGTGATCAAATTGTCCCATGATGCTAGCCTCACTCAGGAAATCTCTCCTCTGTGTCTCCGTATATCCTGCTTTCAGGGTCTTGATGGCTACACAGATCTCTTTCTTAGAAGGCAATTTCAGACGACCACTACACACCTCCCCAAATTCACCTGGACACATAACATTTAGATCGAGGTTATTTTCTTCATTCTTCTTTAGTTTGTTTAATAGCCACATAATTAATGAAGGATAAATAAAGTACAGCATTCTGTGGCTCACTCCAGCTTGGAGGCCACTGAGTTCTGGATATTTTTGTAAGTATTTTAAGCCATAATCAGACATTAGTGTCATATTGTTCAACATCAAAAGACAACAGATAAGAAATACACTTCATCCTTTTTTATTAAGTGTCCCAAAGCATTATGTCACATGCCATATGTACGTAAATGGCTAACTGCACAGCAGTTCTAATGAACAGCACAAATTACAATTCAGCTTGTAACAATACAAACCGTTACAAGCTGACTACCTCTATTAGACTTATCTTCTTAATGTTTTTGCATTTATTAAGAAATAATTTAAAAGTAAATATATACATATAACAAAGAAATTGTTTTACCAATTCTCATTGCTATGTGGTGAAGAGAAGCCCGTGTACATTTTTGTAACTGCTGCCCCATTTGTATCATGGGCTCATATTGTGCCCATGATACAAAATGTTCACCATCTCAAACTTGCACAGTCATCTACAGCATTCAGACTGGTAAGCATTGCACATAAATAAAACAGTATTATTCTCTAGCCTCACCAACAAACATGTAATTATCTTAGTAAATACATAAGAAAAAACCTGTTTTCTTTTTTCTCCTCATACTTTATTGCATTAAAAACACTAGTTTGGAACAAGGTACAAAAGTCTAAGGCATAAATCTTCTTAATGAAATGGCTTTAGAGTAAAACCTATAGAAAACATTCTCATTATTTGCTGGGTTCTCTTGCATTGGCTTATCCAGCTATAAATTATGAGGCATTATTTTGATGTGTGCTATACTGGTTAAGACATCAGGAACGTTGAGTTCCTGGGAGAGAATGAGCTACAGGGGGTGAAAAATAATATCCCAGCTGGAGGTATGCTCCGCTTACCCACACTCCTGAGCTCCATCGGCACACACTCTATTAAAGGCAGTGAGGCGATGAGGATGAGTACTGAAAGCAATGCTCTCCTCATCTCCGTGCTCACAATCAAAAGCATATACTTCCAGCTGAGGTGCTAAATGGTTCACATTTACATTACCTGTCACATCTGTTATAAATGCATTTTGCCCTGTTGCAGGTAGCTTCATTACAGCTGCAGAGGTTGAGGCGGGCCAAGGCGTACCTGCACCCACTACTTTGTCGATGGCGATGCAAGAAGCGTCTAACTCCTTGGCAAATTCATGCACTGCCTGACTCGGGTCTTCATAAGTATGGGGATCCACATAAGTCCTAATACCAGGCAGTCGCACTGAAAATAAGCAAAGAATTAAGGGAATGTTTATATCATTATTGAGTTAATTATCCTGGTTAAATAATCCCACTGGGTGGACCATTGGGTTCCACTGTATTGACTGACAGAAAATTAATTACATTACTTACAGTGACCATTACCAAAGTGAAGTCTCTTTTTGTCTGGATGTTTGGATTTGCTGTAGCCAGAGCACCTGTCAATCAGAGTGTTGAAAGCTAACAGTTATCATCAGTGACATTTGGGTGAGCCTTCTGCTACTCTATACTATGCCAGAGAACATCGAATGACTCAATAGTCAAAATTCATGGCCCGGATGAACCTGTCTACTTTGCTATGAAGCAGAGCAGTATTTTAGAATCTTATAATAAATCAGATATTTATGCAGTCTTTCAACAGCGCTGTCTGCCAAGATCAGACCCTCTGCCTGACTTGACACTCAAGCTCTCATGGCGCCTGTTACATTAAGTAAAGCAGAGGCAGGAAAAATAATACAGCTTTTGCCAAGTAAATCATCCAGAACTATATATAGCTGTTTGACATGCAGGGGCATGGTCTTCTTACATCTACGTCTTCATCTAGCAGATATTGGGGGTGGGAGGTGCTGAAGGGGGGACATTTGAGTAAGACACATGTATAAGAGAGAAATGACAGGTTCAAGATGGCCACACTTAAACCTCTGTAAAGTTGTTAAGCATGAGTGACAGACCAACCTGCTAATCACAATGTAAAGCACCACGGTGAGGAGGATGATGGCTACAGCAGAAGCAATTGCAATTAGCACGACCTGACTGTTCTCACTGGAGATTGAGAAAGCTGGGAGAGACAAACAAAGAGATAAAGAAACACAGCAAGAGCAATGAACTGGATCAGAGTATACTAAATAAGAGAAGATGCAAAGGAAATACTGTTAAGATTTACGTGATCCTGCACAGGTCAAAGTAAAGTTTAGAGGAAAGCTTGGCAAGAACAAGAACATTCTTTACTCTATATCAAAAACAGATTTGTCACCATCATGCATTATCATCTGTTTCTTAAAATTAATTCTCATTTAACAAATTGCCACATCAAATCTACTCTGCAGATGCAATAATTTTTTAAAATAAGCCACAAATCCTGACAAACCTCCAGTCTGTGAAGTAAAGCGCGGGAAAGCTCTGGTGACTGATTCTCTAAATCCCAAATGTAGAACACTTTTTGCTCAGATTAACAAATGAATAATGAGAGCTATCATCTCAGGGGAGCTATGCCATCATTTTACATTTGCTATGCATGTGGAGTTCGATAGAGCCATAACCAGTTCAGTAACCTGGAGATACGAAAGTGCCTCCTGCCTGTATTCTATCATCCTATTCCATGACCATGCATTGATTTCCTATAAATGTTTCATTAGCGAGACGAGTACAGAGAAAGGAGAGGTTCTGCTCTGATAACAGGATATACAGTGTATCAAATACACCTGCTGTGCTAAATGCAAAGGATTTCCTGATATAACAATGACAGAACATTTTTGCCATCAGTAAGACTGGTGTCTTATATCTAAATAGCTTACACATTACACACACACACACACACACACACACACATATATATATATATATAATCTCATCTCATTATCTCTAGCCGCTTTATCCTGTCCTACAGGGTCGCAGGCAAGCTGGAGCCTATCCCAGCTGACTACGGGCGAAAGGCGGGGTACACCCTGGACAAGTCGCCAGGTCATCACAGGGATATATATATATATATATATATATATATATATATATATATATATATATATATATATATATATATATATATATATATAAAGATAAAAATCAACTTACTGTTACAGTACAATTAAAAACAATAAGTAGTTACAAACATAACACTGGAAGAAGGGATTTTAATAAGGTGGTTGCAACAACAACAAAAAGAGTTCATTGGTAAAGTGGGTCTAATCCTAAAAGTATCCTAAATTATATAAAACACCCCAACATTAAACCTTGATTTAGTTTGGGACTGAATTCTGTATAATCCTCCATGAGTATGTAAATGGCGCAGGTAATGCTGACTTATTATACAATACTGAGGTGGGAAACCAGTTTGTGCTTACAGTCTGGGCTGGTCTCAAACTCAAACTTGCGGCTGCTGCTGCCATAACCCGCAGCGGTACGAGCTCTAATCTGCAGCACGTATCTGGTATCAGGTTTCAGTCCATTCAGAGTCACATTCGTGCCCTTGCATCTCAGGATGGTGTAGCTGGTCTCTTGTTCTTGCTTCAGGAAACAAGGGAAACAGAAGAAAAATAAAACGAAAGAGAGAAATGTTAACATAACAGATACTGATACAGAATGCACATCTGAGCAAATCTGAAGTAGTTCAGCCCCAATCAGAGCAGGCTGTCTTGCCTGAAGGCTATTTGTATAGTTGGTGGAGGTTAGACAAAGTCATATTGAGTAATTTCCCACATACAAAAAAGGTGTATCCATAATTAGGTAAGTCCCAGACTGCTGTAGACGGTACTAACTCGTTTTGATAAATGGCCACCTTTATCTTTATGGCTTGTCTAAAGACCTTTAAGGTGCAATGATCCTCTCTACCGCTCTAAAAAACCTACAATGGATTTATGGGGCATCCTTCTTTTGAACCCACTGTTTCCAGATGTGCCTCTGGTGGGGTTCAAGTGAGATCAGTGGAATGAACAGGGTGTGGCACTTTAATCTGTTTACTGTTGGTTACTATAGCATTGAAAGGATTCACTATTGACTGCAGGCTCAGTCAAATCTCACGCTTTTACTCTTCACCCACCAGCCTTTAGGCGCCCTAACAGGTATTCACCTGAAAAGTCTTTTGCATGTTGCATCATCTTTGATCCTTTAGAAGTTAATTTGTTCACACAGTGTTTTTGTTTTAAATGCATCTGTTGAACTGTAAAATTTATTTGAACTTTGACCTCCCATTCTAAAGAATATGTGCATACGACCTGGCAATGCCTTCGGATTTAACCAAATGTCTGACCTTCAGCATCAACAAAGAGCAAAGCTATCACCAGGTTTTATATAAAAATCAGGGTAAGAAAGCACTCTGAAACTTCATCTGGAGTGCATCGAGTTTTATGGTTTAGCAAGCACTTTAAATTCACTGGGAAGATGAAACCAATACCCTGCATCTTATTGTATGTGCGTCCGTTCAAGTCGTAAATCTTTTCACAGGTTGTCACTGTTCACTGCTCATGACACCATGAGATTCCCTGAAAATTATTTACAGGTGTGCGCAAATGTTTTATGCTGGAAGTATTCTTACCATATGTCTCAGTGGTGCATCAGCTACTTCCACACACTGAGGCTTGCAGTTGTTACTTCTCAATATGTAGGCTATTGGTGGAATTTAATATGCTTATCATGTTCTGCTCTGACAATCTAAACGCTCCAATCTGGGAAACTGCCTCAGCTTCAAATCAAAAAGAAACTGCATGAATATAAAATTTATCTTCCTTCTCTACAAGCTTGAAAAACAATCCAAATAAAATAAAACTTCCTTTCTTTTTTTTAAACTCTCATAGATTAAAATGACATAACTAATTGCAAATGTGTGTTCTCACCGGTTTCCTTGCTTTGATTAAGATGATTAAAAAGCCCTATATCCTATGTCTTATTTTGGCCATTCTTTTTAGATGAAGTATTGAAAAAGTTTGAATGGTGAGATATTTGGTACTAAAAACATGATATTTTATGTTAGATACGTACACCTAGCCCCTGATTTACTAAGAACACAAATAAAGCACACAGTTGTTTTTCCTTTCAGGCACAGTAAATAGCACAGAGGTTGGTAATTAATCTATTTGCAAAGACACCACCCTGTATTTTGCACGTTTAGCTGGAAACGCCCCAAAATGCATATTTATTAAGGCAAACATGTAAAACAGACAAGATGAAAATCTCTAGACACTGTTAACACTTCTCTTCCACTCGTACTGCTTAGTCTTTTTTTTTCTTGTAAAGCGACCTTGGGATAGTGAAAGACGTTATAGAAATGTAACTTATTCTTCTTATTATTATTTCCGCTGTCTGGAGATGAAATAAAGATGCCTGCTGTTCACAACCAGTGAACTAAAGTGATGCCATTAACATTCAAGCACCTTTCTGAGTATTCTAACTGTTCCAAGTAGGGCTGTTTTCTGTAAGCGTTCTACCCTGATGTTTACCCCTATTTTTTTTTATCCAGTTTTTAATCTGTTGACTAACTGTACCTACTGCACCTACAATAACTGGTATTACATCTACCTTCTTCATATACCACAGTCTTTTTATCTCTCTTGCTAAGTCTTCATATCTTTTCCGCTTTTCCTTTTCTTTATTGCAAACCCTGTTGTCTCCAGGGCAGGCAACATCAATAATCAAGCACTGCTTGTCAATTTTGTCTACTACAACATCTGGCTTTCTATTTTCTAGTTCATGGTCACACTGGATCATGAAATCTCATTGGATCTTAGCATATTATTATTATTATTATTATTATTATTATTATTATTATGTTAGTAAATTAGTTTGCACATTTCCAGGTGTTATGAAATTTTCACACACACATACACACACACTACAAAATATTTGTCACTCAGGGCAATACAGTAGTTTGAAGTCTCATTGCCTACATGAAGAACTTACATGAAGCAGCAGGGTGTTTTTTTTTTTTCTTTTTTGAGAAGCATTGCGTGACTGTTTTCACAGGAGCTGCATTATTTCAATTATTTCAATATTTGTATTTTTAATGCTATTTAGGAAAACATTTACCACTGTTTATGCTATACAGTGGTTTATGGTATACATCTTTTCCCAGTATAAACACTGTTGTTTTGAACCAGACCCATAGATGCCATTTCTTTTCTGAAAACTCACTTAATGAATTCAGAGCTCTTTTGTGGGCTTAATGCCGTGGACTCTTGGTGTTACTGTGGTTACTGTGAGTCAGTGAGCCCTGTGAACAGATTTGGAGGCCCCTTTTCTCTCTCAGTGGGTGTGTTTGTGTATTTCTTAAAAGGGTGAGGGGCACTCTGTTATCCTCTGCCAGCCTGTATCAAGGGCACTATAATTCCAACCAGGGGTATTCCTTTGCTTTTCCACATGGCAGACCCAGTTGTGTAGGATTTGGACAACTTAAACCCTGCTTTTGGAAACGATGCCTCAGTAGCATGTGTAATTAACAGAATCATTGAGGAGATACAATAGATTTGATTGTAAAAGGAAGATACCATGCCACCCAGGGTCAAACAAGACATGGATTTCAGGGGCCTCAGAGTGTACATGTGCCAGTGAAGCTAGCCCCAGATGAAATGGCTTTGGTTACAAATAAGGAGATTATGGCCAACCTGCAGCATTTCACAGGCTGCGATTTGGAGTTTGGCTGATCACAGTGAAAGGTTTTTTACAAAGGTCCTCTGTAGGAAGCAGAGGAGTCAGCCACACCTCACCAGCTCTCTTTTTTGCCAGTGGACTGAACTGTGTTATTAGTATATCTGAAACATTTTTGTAGCCTCTCAGCTTAACATAGTAGATACAAAAAGGCCTGGTATTTTTGTAGAAACTCAAGAGCAAAAAAAAAAAAAGCTTCATTACTGTTCATTAATAACTTTAATAACATTAAATGATGCATTATTACTCAGTTAATCGTGCCTTTTGGGAATGGGGATATAATTTACCCACTGTAAAACATGATATATTAAATGAGAGTATAAATATTTAAGATAACTACTCAAGATAATTCACAGTCAGTGTTGATGAATAGTTTTGTAAGGTTTTGATAAAGACGTGTTAACATCATTCAGGAGCATGAGAGCAAAAGCAAAGAGTTTTGTCCTTTTATTCACTTTTGGAGACAACGGAAGCCTGTGTGCAATTTAGTGCATATTTTACATGCATGTGAATGTTTCTATGTGGTTACAGAATCAAGCCATTTACTCAGTAGACTATGAAATGTTGTTTCTGTGGGAAATTTCTGGCTAATTGCCATTGGAAACTAGGCCTTTTTTTCACACCCTCAGATTCCTTGCCAGTTTGGGAGAGACACACAATGTCAGGGTCCAATTAAGTGCCAAAGCTGGAGCCCCACTTCCTGCAGTCTGCCTGGCCTGAGGGACACATTACCCACTTCATGCAGGAGTCGAAGATATCACAGTGTCTGACAGCATGAAAGAGCTCCACTGAACACTGACCCTTAGAAAGCTCTCAGTGGCAACAATGATGTGGGGCAACAAAGCTCACCCTGCTATTCTGCATATTAAATCAATCAGGGCCAAATCCCTGTATGCTTCATTAATCACACAGCAGCTGTGGCAAACCTGGATAGAGGCTGACTTAACTGACTTACGACAGGGCAGCATGGCTTATGATTAATTTTTGTTTTTAAAGATGAGAGAACCTGGGTGTCTTGCACACATGGGCTTAACAGACAAGTGGTGTTTATATCACTGCTTCTCCTGATGCAAAGGATTTATGAGACTCAAATTTAAAACTATTTGACACTGAATGGCCCACTATTGTTTTTCTTTATACTATGACCCAAGATTAAGTGGGTAATGAAGATGAATGAATAAATGAATGAATAATTTGAATCAAAACAGCACGCTCACCAGTCAGCAATGTATACAATGTTAATAAATTAAATCTCTATACATATGTCTTTCAGAAGTTGGATTAACAAAATACACTCTTTAATCTCCATAAAAAAGGCCATAGAGAAAGATTTAGACCCAGGTTAAATGCTATTAGTGTTGAATGTCCAGAGTGAATAGCGATTAAACTGCCCCCACCTTCTCATAGTACTTGACCTCGTAGTCCAAGATAATACCATTGGGTCTTTCTGGCTCCAGCCAGGAGAGTGAGATGCTGTTTCGGGATGTTCTGTCTTTCCTGATAATTGTGACCTGGGATGGAGCTGAAGGGAGAGAAAAAAAATAAAGGGAGATGGAGAGTGAAAAAGAGGATTAACTTCTGCCATGCTGATTCTGACTTCATTACATGCATAGTTCACAGAAAGTTCAGCAATTTTGCTTCAACTATCCAAGCCTCCTGTGAATTGATTACTGGTAACCTAATTTAGTGTTCTTCAGTTGGGGCCAGTTTTAAAGTTTGGAACGACACAATGATGCGTTTGTTTATAATTTGCTTTGTCGCTGCATAGTTAGTCTGGTTTTGTCACAGTAAACGTGTTCAGGTCTGTTTAGGTCTAGCAAGCATTTTCAGCTCTCTCTCATTCTTTGAAAAGCGAATAGCAATCTCTTATACAGTATGTTTCTCTGCTTCAGTCCTTCACATGGTCTCAATATGTGATCATAATTCAAGTCAAATTTCTATCCCTCCCTTCTACTGACTGACTGACTTGCGTTCTTTTTCAGTTTTACAGCTCTTTAATTGCAAGGCAGCAATGAAGCCATGAAGGCCTCTGACTGGCCCAAGTTTTAATTTTATTAGACCACAGGAAAAAACATGTTGTTCTTTGAAATGTTCAAGGTTTTTCTTGACTGTGATTACACAGTTTTCATTTTCCTCCCATTTGGAACTTTTTTTTTTTACTGTTAATGAATCCAGATGGATCCAGTCTGTTCCTTGCACTCCTACACACAATTCTGATAAGGTATTAGTGAAGTTTTATAGTAACTGAAGTTTATGGAGTTTATGGTAGGCAAGATTTATAGTGTATGGACTATTGTGCATCTTTCTCAGCTTTGCTTGGAACATCAGAGTATAAAACACTACATATTCTTCAGATCGTTTAAAAAAATGGAAATATTCGCCTACAGTGTAGCCCACATAGGCAGAAGTTACAAAAATATAGTGATGAATCACCTCGCCAACAACCAGTATTGGAATAAAACCCAAAGTACAGGCCGGTGCCATTTACAGGTGTGACCAGAGGTTTTCTGCACCACTGTATTACAAACTGCTTCAGAAATAAACATTTGTAAATAATCTTTGTGAAATGTAGGCATGACATTGACAATCTGCAGATCACTACATCACCAAATATCCTCCACATGGCTTTTGAATTGTCCTATATCTCAATATGGATATAGTTGCGACTTCTCTATTGAACTCTTTCTTTCTTTTTCTCTGCTCCCCTGGTTCCTCAATAGGCCCTGCAGATTTTAGGAAAGAATCTCGCAACACTCTACGGACATAACTCTTCATCCCCTGACTTTTTACTACAGCTAGAGTCGTTTTCCCATAAAGCATAGTCCAACAATATTAAATAATGGGTAAAAGGACATCACATCCAGTTCCAGCTCTCATATTGTCATCAGCTTTGTTGAAATTCTACATCCTGTGCTGGCAGGAATGAGCAGGAGGCCGTGGTTTGTCTGACGACACCCTGTCAAAATGGCAGAACACAAACATTTTAAAGTTTTTGTAGGCCAAGAGCAGATTACTGTCCTAACACAGAGGGCATGTGGTGTCTCCCTGGGGCTGTGCCGCACATGCTAGCTGTGTTTACACGGAAAGGTCTGTACTGACATCCCTGTAAGACCTCGTAAATATGCTCTTCAACAGGGAGTGCAGCTGCAGAGTGGGAGCGCTGGACTGGCCATTCACACGTCTCTCTCGCTCTTGCTTTCATTTGCATTTTATAAGACAATAAATGTAACTGCAGTGTTTATCCAAGGTCGAGGGAGTAAAGCTGCGGTGAAAGGGGTTGTGATCTCGCATGTTTCAAACTCTCCAAAAGACCCCAAAGATCAAATGAAATACGCATTTATATCCACTGTTTACATTGAGATGAGTGAAGCCAAAAGTGAGAACACTTTAGCTGAGCAGTTTATCTGAGCTTGAGAGCGAAGGCAGTTGGAGTAGAATGGAAAAGAGAAAAAACTTTGTAATGAGAGACATAGTGAAAGTATGTAGTAGAAACACAAACACAGCAGTAGCTATAATAGTACAGATGATGCTTCGTGTCTCTCTGGAACTTGTAATCTCTGCATATCAAAAACTTGAATAAACTGACCATGTCTCCTTTTGGAATGTAAGTCAATTTAGGTCACGCTTAGTGTCCTCTACATTTTCCATCAAATAATTTAAGGGCCATATTTTTATTTACTGCCCGACTTGTTGAAAGCCTAAAGCTTTTCTTAAAGCATCAGTGTCTGGCAATCACATTGTTAATAGACTATAGCTGTGACAGCATGAAGAAAGCTAAAACCACAACAACATCTGTACACAATGCAATCAACTTTGACAAGAAAACATCACTAGAATCATAAGGCCAAATTAATACTTAATCATATAATGTTTGTTCAAAAACTTAGATTTATATATAAAATCAGGCTCTCTTATGCAAATAATAATAATAATAATAATAATAATTATGATAATAATTATAATAATAGGGCTTTTTGTCATTTTATAATTGCCACAAGCATTTCCTCATTATTTTTAAAAACATATTACTATCTATGAACCAGAAGCTGATACTGCAAAGACTAAATACCATATTATATCAAATATATCTGCAGTCTCCTCTCCATCACTGTAGTGCTTTTACAACTGGTTTAAACTGCTCCCTGTGGTAAAAGGGTGCAAAACTATCAATCCTTAGCCTTTGATCTACAGTAGCCCTCTACCTACTGTTTTATGGCTCCAAACTTGAGTGTCTGTAACCTCAGTTCTAAAGCTTGCGCTAAATCATCTACCAGTTTCTGCACATATCACTTTAAAGCTGGAGCAGAACTGACAGAAGAGACAGAAGCCAAGACCTCATATGGCTCAAGAGCACAACTGCTCATCTTTACAGAGCAAACCCTAGTGGAATGGAAGGCAGATGGCCTTGCGTTCCAACTTTATAGTAACCTGAGGAATCATGACCTTCATGCTGCCTGAATGGACTCCAGCACCTGCAGACAGATACTGTATGTCCACAAACTGCTCTGATAGCACAGGAAGTTTCAGGAAAGGGAGGATCAAAAACAAGCTTGTTGAGATATTAAGTGCATGTTTTCTTCTCTCCAAATACAATTTTGAGCTTTGTTGCACATTGCTGGCAGGAAATTGAATTGTCTTTATCAATCTCCTTTATGAAAATTCTGGAGAAAAATATACTTCCAAGGTTATTTTAACATATAAAAGTGTTTTTATTATTCAAAGCTAGGGCACACCTTCATTACAGCCTGTTTATCATCTGTGGGATTCCATTAACATTGACTGAAACAGCACTGACATATCAGTCAGTGAAAGGCTGTCTGCAATTTTACTCTGAAGACTTTGTTTTGCCTGATTTTAGTCTCAGAGTATATAGCACGCCTGCTTTGGTAAATAATTTTAAATACCACTCCTTCATTTCACCATCACTATTTGTTACAATTATGTAAGACAACTACTATAAATCCTCTGGCTTTTCTTGAGCACAGTAAGAGATGATGTAAAGACAGCCTTACCTGCTTGGTTGGTAGTTATAGTGACGATGGCATACTGGCGCATTGCAGGGGCCAGAGAGGAAACTCCATTCTCTGCCTCAATCTCGAAAGTATAGTTGGTGTGTGCCAACAAGTCAGCTACAGTCACTGTAGTGTTCACAAGGCCCGAAGCACGGGGCAGGAAACGCACAGCCCCTCTGCATGGCTCGCATTGTTTAGACCCAGCCAAACAACGCTTACACACTACTTTAAACATCAAGTCCTTCCTGCCACCTGTGTCTTCTGGCCAACTCCAGTCCAGGATCACTGACGTCTCATTGATGACTGAGATCACATTCCGAGGAGCAGAGGGGGGACCTAATAAATAAGAAAGTAAGCATGTGGGCAAAATACTATCCACAAGGAATTTAAGGCTGTTCTGTCATCTTATGAGTTTTCCATAGCATAAGTGATTTTGAAGTAGAGACGTTGTCCTTCATGTCTAATGCTATATTGTACATAAAGAATACAGAACTGTATATTTTTTGTCAAATCCTTTAAAGTTATGGCATTACTTGACATTTTAGGGGTATGTTCTGAAAGGATTGCAATATTAATTTTAAAGACTGTTGTTATAAAAAGGAAGTGGGGATAACATGCAGGCAGGCCGATTTCATCTGATTACAAAAGCAGACTTAGAAAAAAAGGGCTAGACGTTTGACTGGACTCACCGCTCTTTCCATATGATCACAAGAGCAATTTGAAATGAAATCTGAGGATAAGGGATGGAGCAAGACACCGAATCTGTCCAGACCTCAAACAAACCTAAATTGATCTTGGCTCTGCTCTGAAGATGTGAGTAAGTGTGTGGAGGGTTAAGAGGGGATTACGTTTCAAGATAAAAACTAGTGTTTGGTCGTTTGATTTGACATGAAGAATTTACACAGAGCACTGTTGTACCAAGTTCTGTCTGCTTAACTTTGACTAAGATCTCCTAAAATCTCCAAAAAGATAAAGAATGAGGGAAAGGATTCAACTTTGCATTAAGGAAAGACTCATTGCACAAAGGGGCCCCCCACACACAAATATGCTTCAGGATTATGTAAGTCCTATCCATTTTAACACTGGCATAAGTCAGCATTTATGATCAATTATGAGATGTGCTGCAAAGATGACATAATTACTTACATCTTTAAAATGAGTCAGGACCTATGACTTGAAACAAAGAGGATTTCTTTTTTCAGCAAAGCACTGCAAATATGCTTAAGCCTTCCTTTCTAATGAAGAGCTATCAAATAAAATCCTTTTCAATATCATAAGGATAAAAAAGGCATACAGTCGATACAGACCACAGCCATAAACAATCTTGTCTGCTTACAGGTCAGGGGAAATGTGGAATTCTGTTGCGGGTTAACATCTTTGCCAGAGCACAGCATCCTTTGATCTGGACTTATAATAGAAATCACAGCGTGCCATTTAACGTTAACAGACTGGCTGGCCTGCCACCAGGAGCATGTGAGGTGTGCCGGAGTAAGCCATCCATTACACACACACACACACACACACACACACACACACACACACACACACACACACACACACCTCTTCTGACAAGCAGCTCAGCTCCGTGCTCACTGAGGTGTGAATGTGGCATTCAGGGCCACTATAGACTTAAATTAGCAGTGCTACCACAACGCTGAGACACCACACATTCTGGACCCGTGACTTTCAGAGTGTGACATATGAGGGCTGTTTGTGTGGTGCTGAGAGCTAAATGGTTCACATGGTATTGATTAATGTACCAGATATGTAACATCCGTTCCTTTCTACTGCAGGCCTTTTCCTCACGTTCAGGATTTATGCTATTGAAAACACAAGTTTTATGGGATCATAAAAAGGAGACGGGTAGAAATAAACAGATCTATTTTTATATACTAAAAGCAGACATAAATATGTGCACCTTTGAAATGCCTCTTGCTGGTAGGGGTCTAGAAAATTACACATAAATATTCAGTAGTGATGTATAACTGAATCTGTACTATGTAGCTACAGTATGCACAAGAGGCAAATTATATAAAATGCAAATATCAGCTGAACATCTCTAAAGAATACTAAATGAGTTTTACGTTTAAAACAGATCATATCAGAGAAAGGTTTACTGCAATTGCCATGCTGTTCTCAAGACCATGCTAAAAGCTAATCTGTTCTACTCGGAGTACCTTCCTTGCATCTCTGGAGATTCTATCTAGATAAATGTCTGTGTTTGGGGAAAACTGAAATTAAACTCACATATGCTGCATCAGTACTTTCACCGTATAACTTCATTTCTCTGAAGTTTAAAAGACAGACTTGTTGAAATTATGAGTGCATCTAATCTCTCAAATGCAAAGTAATGGTAAGTACTGAGGTGAAACAAAATATCAGAACAGCTCTTGATGCCACACATAAATATGACATCTATCAGTATTTATCTGGACTGCTTTAGATGTCACATAAGAGAGAGATTTTTTATACTTGGCCACAGAATGCACCACTTTTGCCATATTTTTACATCTGAATCAGCTCTGATGCAATGACATGATTGATGGATAATGGCAATGGAGTGACACATGTAGAAATGTGAGTGGCTGTGTACCATCTGCAGCCTTGTCTATTAAACAGAGTGGACTTGCTTGCTCCTTGGTGCAGGCTCTGGGAGATCCGTTGCCTGGGAGACACAATGTCTAATTGGACTAATATCAGGAAAATCAGAAACCTAATCAGACTGAGCCAACACAAATCCACAAACCCCAGAACAAACTCTAAAAAAGCCTTCAGATTTGGGATGGAAACTGTACAGAACAATGTGTTTTAAATATAACTGTGCTGTTGTGTTAAAACTGCCATACATTAAATTAAGAAGTAGTCCAGCCAAGAAATAAATACTTCATGTTTTAATATGGTGTTACACTTAGAAATTCAGAACTATTTCCAGTACCAGTCAAAAGTTTGGACACCCCTACTCATTCATAGGTTTTTCTGTATTTTCAATATTTTCTACATTGTAGAACAATACTGAAGACATCAGAACTATGAAATGACATATGGAACATGTATGGAATTATGTGGTAAGCAAAAAAAAAGTGTTAATAACAAAAACAAACTCATCTCATCGTCTCTAGCCGCTTTATCCTGTTCTACAGGGTTGCAGGAGCCTATCCCAGCTGACTACGGGCGAAAGGCGGGGTACACCCTGGACAAGTCGCCAGGTCATCACAGGGCTGACACATAGACACAGACAACCAATCACACCTACGGTCAATTTAGAGCCACCAGTTAACCTAACCTGCATGTCTTTGGACTGTGGGGGAAACCGGAGCGCCCGGAGGAAACCCACGCGGAGAACATGCAAACTCCGCACAGAAAGGCCCTCGCGGGCCACAGGGCTCGAACCCGGACCTTCTTGCTGTGAGGCGACAGCGCTAACCACTACACCACCGTGCTGCCCCCAAAAGCAAACTATATTTCATATTTTAGATTCTTCAAAGTAGCCAGCGTTTACCTTGATGACGTTTTGTACACTATTGGTGTTATCTTAACCAGCTTCATGAGGGAGACACCTGGAATGCTTTTCAATTAACAGGTGCCTCGTCAAAAGTTAATTAGTGCAATTTCTTAATGCATTTGAGATTATCAAAAAGTAAGTAGTAAACAATAAAAATACAGTAAATAGCCCTATTCCACAACTGTAGTAATCCATATTATGTCAAGAACCGCTCAACTAAGTAAAGAGAAACGACATCCATCATTACTTTAAGACATGATGTGTCTTTTAATCAATGAAAATAAAGAAAAACCATTGAATAAGAAGGTGTGTCCAAACTTTTGACTGGTACTGGCTTATGAGTTCATATGAAAAGTTACAGACAAAGTTACTGTCCATAAATACAGGATGTCCCAAAAAAAATGTACTCACTCTTTAAATTACAATAAATGCATTGATTATTGACTTAGAAACAAGATTAATGGTTAAATGCATAAATGCATGTTTACAAAGTTACTTTTGACTGGTACTGTCTAATGAGTTCATATGAAAAGTTACAGACACTACAGAGCTCCTCTTTCTTATTATGGTATTCATAGAAATAAATATGGAATTGATTGCAATGTTTTAAATACTGTCCATAAATATACAGGGTGTCCCAAAAAAATGAACTCACTCTTTAAATTACAATAAATGCATTGATTATTGACTTAGAAACAAGATTAATGGTTAAATGCATAAATGCATGTTTACAAATGTTCAAACTGACGACCACCATGTTCCAAACACAGCCAATATCGTGGACCAATGCATTCAATGTGAGTACATTTTTTTGGGACACCCTGTAGAGTTAAAATGCACGGTAATATTATCGACTTGGTTTCTGAGAAAAAGAAAAAAATAATTCAATCATCATATTTGAATGTTAATTGATATGTCCTTGTATTATGTATGGTTGTAATAAGAGTACTCTTAATTAGTAAGACTAGTATTCATTTTCAGTTATACCCAGCTAAAATACAAAGTACGTTCCATTTCTAGTTGAAGTAACCGTTATCTGTATTTCATACGATGCAAGTGAAATGATTCTACATTCGGATGAAGATGATGATTTAGCTGTCCAAGATCCTCTCTACTTTTGATTGAGCCTGGTAACGGTGCAGTTATGAATACATACGGGTGCAGGCCATTGACACAGGGTCTCCTTCTGCTCGGAAGTAGTTCTTCTCACAGCTGCAGTGCACAGCCCCCTCCTTGATGGTGTAGCTGTGTGGGGGACACTTTGAACACTTCATATTCCCAGACGAAGCTTTATAGAAGCCAGGCCGGCAAGCTGTGAAGACAAGCATTATTGGAAGACAAATTAGAACGCGTAAAGACTTTAACCAACAGAGTCATCCATTACCTCATTACCATGCTGCCACCTTTAATGGACTGGATGATTTCACATGACAATATCCATCAAGGGATCCACTGAAAAGACTGACATGAACCAACCCAAAACACTCAGAGCATGAAGAGTGAACACTGAAAGTGTGTGACGAGAATGAGGATGAGAATGGGTTTGTTCCTTTAAAGGGGGGAATCGTTTGCCAGACTGAAGTCTGGTGATAAAACATATTTAAAAATATGCTGCTACTCTCTCCCTTTAGTGACACGTCCAGGAGATGTTGCATGAATTATGCAAATACACCTCTTAAAATGGAAAAAAGCACTCTTTAAATATCTCCGGTATTAAATTCTGCTCAGCAGCTCATCTGCTCCTATTCACGAGAATCTCATTCCATTATACATAATGAAGGGGTAAAAATTACGACAAGCCTGCTAATTACAGGGGCTCACACATCTGCATTCCACTCCTTTCTTTTTACAGGTTCAATACTTGTCACTTGATATCGTTGGTGAGCCAACACTTTTAAGTCTGCAAGAAACTTTTTTTCTCAATTGCACTTCATAGCTCCTCCCTGGAATTTACAGCAGTGTGGCTGAATTATATCTATCTGGGAATGCAGTACAAGATCATTTGATCACATAACACAAGGCTCTCTTGGGTATGACTGTCACTAGCAGACCTGTGACAGTTATTGCACATTGTTCAGGATTCCCAGTTCTATAGCACTGAGCGACTAAAGTGATTTTTCTCCATAACAGCCCTACAGTGTGAGCAGACCAGGGAGGCACGAGGCCATGTGATATATAAGAAATCGGGTTTGCATTAACCTACTGCTCCTTGGAGAATACAACAGCCACTGTAAAAGCCCCAGCTGACCAAAAGAAAAAAAAAAGATCAGTGGTGCCTATTAGCCCAAGTTATGGGAAATCAAATGTGACACAGTGCTTCCTTGGCAAATCAGGAATCACAGAGTCCCAAATGAGATAAGCACACAGTCTGCATAGCTGGGAAACACTTTGCTGCAAGATCGTGCACTCCTGAAAATAGCAAACATGACTTGATTTATTTAGTGCTTAGCCTTGCGTGTTTTCCAAGAGTACACATGAAAAGAGATCAAACTGAGCAAATAACTAAAAATAGAAATGACACATAAACAAGTGACCCTCTCTACTTGTGCGGCCATGGGAACTCCCGGTAAAAAAAAAAAAAGGTGCTTTGCTTCAATCATTGTAGTGCTTCGCTTGGACAGCTCTTTAATGGAAGCTTGAGAGGTAATCATTTCTGGTGACATCCCTCTCTCATCTCTCACAACCTTTATATGTAGTCAAGTGATAGGGTATGAATGGCATTAACTAGAGACTGGTCTTCACTTCCTCTACATCACAGAAATCTTCAGCTATTCCCTGATTAAGCATGCAGAGTGCGTGATGAAACAGAAGTGAGACCATCTTCCTCACTTGTTGGTTGGAAGTGAGCAATCCACCTCACTTAGAAATGTGTGCATGAATGTGTCTGAGAGAGAGAGAGAGAGAGAGAGAGAGAGGTGCTGTTATTGATTGCACATGTGCTATGAGGAGACACTGGAGCTGGCTTCCAGTCTAACAGGCTGGGAAGGGAGGTGACTTTGGAGAGCCACAGAGGTGATTTCTTATCCAGGGCTTTTTCAGCACACTTTACATACATACTCAGTCTTCATCAGGAGGCACAGACACTCTCTGAGGAGTGGGGCTTAATTAGGATATGACAGATGATATTATTTTGCTCATCTTTGTTATATAGTGTTTAATAGTGAAGGGTCTGAAAATCCATCCATCCATTACCCTTAACCGCTTATCCTGTGCAGAGTCGCAGGCGAGCTGGATCCTATCCCAGCTGACTATGGGCGAGAGGCGGGGTACACCCTGGACAAGTCGCCAGATCATCGCAAGGCTGACACATAGGCTACGTTTACATTACGTCGAATCAGCGGATCATCAGATTAATGTTCTTAAAACGATTCGCGTTTACACTAAAACTGTTAGCCGTGCACACAGCAACACCAATACGCGGATACGCTTGGCTCCGCAGGCATCCTGCGCTCCAAATCACTCCGCCCTGAACAGCGAGTGCCCTCTGGAGGGTGCGCACTCCGGCCCTGCGCAGCTCACAGAGCGCGCGAGTGAAGTGAACAAGCCACGATTCGGGACTGAGCCGCTGTGTGTGTGATCCCAGCGCACATCACTTACCACTTGCAAGTGGAAGGATGGCAAGCCTAAAGACAATCATAACTACACAATGGGCAGTATTTGCATCAGTATTTGCAGTATTTTCATACTTTTATACTCTTTAATGAAAGGTGATACAAGGCGGAAGTCCGCGCCGTTTTTCAGCAGTCGCGTCACATGACCAACGCCAGCGAATCAGGAAGGTGGATGTCACAGTGACGTTGTCCAATGAGATGCCAGCTAGAGCTCAGCACAGCGTATTCGCGTATTCTGAATGTTTACACAGCACCGGAGCTGACACGATCTGGATTGAATACGTGGACGCTGGCGGATTCCCGTTTCCTGGCTTTTCCAGGGGGTTTAATGTAAACGGACAGTGCGTCCGCAAAGAAAACGAGACAGATACGGTCTAATGTAAACGTAGCCATAGAGACAAACAACCATTCACACTCACATTCACACCTACGGTCAATTTAGAGCCACCATTAGCCTAAGGGCCTCTGCATGCTCTTGCGACAAGGCTTTCACAGATAGCTTTTCGCAGACAGTTGTAATTTATCGTTGAGCAGGGAGTAATAGGCGTGCGCGATGTTATTCACTGCCACAACGGAAGGGGGCGCGAAGTTGCGAAATCGCTAGGAGTAGTTGGTGGGTGTGGTTAGTGGAGTGTTTATCCTCCGGTTACTTATAATGACTAGAACTGGAGTCGTATAGATGTACGTACTTCCTCACTTCCTCGATCAACCGCTCTTCGTGCTGCTCCATCTTCGCTCGTGTTTTTAAAAATGGCGGTCGTGAAAACAAACCAAACCGGGAAAGTAGGGAAGCGGAAGTGCGTGTACAGCAGATGTAGAGTGGACCAATCAGAGCCCTCTTGTCTGCGAGGCTTCTGCGGTGGTCACAATTTTTGGGAGGTGCACGCAGAGTGTCTGTGAAGGTGGGGGGGCTACGCAGATGCCATCTGCGAGGACTGGGTTGTCAGCATAAATTGGCCTTAACCTGCATGTTTTTGGACTGTGGGGGAAACCAGAGCACCCAGAGGAAACCCACGCAGACACGGGGAGAACATGCAAACTCCATGCAGAAAGGCCCCCGTTGGCCACTGAGCTCAAACCCAGAACCTTCTTGCTGTGAGGCGACAGTGCTAACCACTACACCACCGTGCCACCTTAGGGTCTGAAAATGCACAGCATATTTGTAAGGCATTGTTTACAGTGCATTATAGTGTACTCTATACTGTCAGTATATTGTTATACACTGTTCAGTGATACACATAATTGTATTATATCTATTATGGGTAATTCTTCAGCAGAGAGGCCAAAATTATGAAATTATTAAGACTGCCTTAACTTGTCAGCTCAGTGATGTTGCTAAAGTATGGAATCCAAGGCTGAAAACCATATTTAAAAATCATCACCCCAATTATAGCAATGTCGCTTCAGAGAAATCTTGGTTTGAATTTGAAGAAACGAAAGTTCCATTTTTTTCTGACATAATTCTGTTTCTGACTTTTCTTTCCACATAAAAAATTTTGCATTCAGCGTTAAACATAGACAATTTTTCTATGCTTTTTTAGGGTCAAAAGATAGCCTATACAGCATGAAATTTTTATTTAGTACCATTATCTTGAGTACTGCAACTAAAAAAGTTACCACATTTTGCTGTGAATGCAATTCAGTTACCGAAGAACTACCCTTATACATGTTTGATTATTATAGGTGGTGTTTGAATGGTGTCTGCATGGATTATCTTTAGCTCCGGGTTGAAAATAAGTTCTGTCCACTGCTCACTTGCTTGTACAGAATAAGCATGATAAATAGAACCTTGCAGTAAAATCATACAAGCTATGGATGTGACAGAAAGAACTTGAGCTAGTCAACAGCTCCACATCAATCAATAGACTGTGACAGAACATGCTGGCTGGATCCGTTTACTGTTACACCCATACAGTAGCTCACAACGACTGGCAGGCTGTGGGGAACAAATGCATTCATTCACCAGCTCCTGTTCAGACTAATTGCCTGTGAAACTGAATCTGTCTCAGTAGAAGGCTATAGATGCGCCTTCCCTGGGGACTGGCGAACAAAAGCCAGGTCAGAATCCCCACTCCAAGTTCCACGCACAAATTGCAAATGTCTGCCGCAGTGATTCAAAAAGAGATATTTCCTGGAAGCCTGTTTCAGCTTCACCGGCCACAAAATGAAAAATATGGACATTTGCTTGATCAATCAATCCATTCCTGTCACAAAATACCTTCATCTATAATTAAAGTGTTGAGTGAATGTCTCTTTCATTGTAAAGGAGGAGGAGGAGGAAGATTCTTTTGTTCCTGCAATCTGAGGGAAGGAAACATAAAACCATATACAGTACCACTGAAGTGCAAACAGTCCTATATGGCAATGAAAAACAAATTTAAAGACTATTTATAAACGGTAGCTCAAAGTAAAGGTCATTTATAGACCCCATGCAGTGCCTGACTGTATTCTAGTACATTAGGCAAAATATTAAATCTAATCAAAGCACACACATGGGTTTCATTTTTGGTCTTAATCGCATCATAACCAGCCTGGACACCTCCAGAGCTCTCCTGAAGTCTATGCTCAAATGACCTGTAACTATGATCAATGTCTGCGAGAGTTTACTCATTGTCTTTTAGTGCTTTTCTGCCAGAGAGTGTAACAGTGCCTGGTAAATTAACTGTCACATTGCATTTAATTGTTTCCACTTTTACCTGAGCTGTACCACATATCTATCTGACACCCCCCATATTTGTTCAGGCATCAGGCAAGCTTATTTGAGACATACATGCAACTAGATAGAACTAGTGCAGATCATTGATTATTCAAAGGCAACCGACCTGATAATCCCTCTGGTTACAGTTTTTCTGTTGGACAGTAAAAAACATACAGTGTCTTGCAAAATAATTAATCCCCCTTTAAGTTTGTCCTGTTTTGTCGCATCACAAGCTGGAATTAAAATGGATTTTTTGGGGGGTTAGCACCATATGATTTACACAACATGCCTACAAATTCTCATCTCATCTCATTATCTCTAGCCGCTTTATCCTGTTCTACAGGGTCGCAGGCAAGCTGGAGCCTATCCCAGCTGACTACGGGCGAAAGGCGGGGTACACCCTGGACAAGTCGCCAGGTCATCACAGGGCTGACACATAGGCTACATCCACACGACAACGGGAACGAGATTTTTTTTTTAAATATCGTGTCCACATGGGCAACGGATCAGTAAAATATCAGGTCCATATGGCAATGCAACGCTTGCTGAAAACGACGCAATACACATGCCACACCTCTACGTGTGCTGTAAGACGGTCCCATCGGAGACACCAGAACAATAGAAGAAGAAGCAGGACGCATGCGTATGTAACGGGTTTATTTTTTTCCACTTGCCATTGTGCGTAGTGGTGGGGAAATTCTGCGCTGGCCCTTTAAGAGCGCAGGTAGTTATGGGAACAAGGCGCTGGCCTCTTTCAGTTCGTTTTGGAAATGTAAGCACCAATGCCACTGGACGTTTGCAGCCCGTCCTCAGCAGTGTATTTGTGTCTCATTTCTTCAGAATAAAAAGACTGGTGAACAACACAACACAACGTCTGTTACACACATAAACCCCTTCTTCTACCCAGCGTGAAGCACTCACAGGAACAAACACACAACAAGAAGAAGATGGCTGTGACTACGCGAGGAAATCGTGCCTTCTGTGTGTACAAATTAGTTTTATTAGTGTGCATAGTTTTATATAACTTAATTTTCTTATTGTGTGTGAACATTTTGAAAAGCATTTTTATATAATTTATATAACTTTTTATATTGTGTGTGAACATTTTGAAAAGCAGTCTTATCCAATTAAAAAAAAGAAATTCAAGAAATGGTTCAGTTACTTGTTTATTTAAAAGAAAAGCTGTATACAAAAGTGAATGCAATGCAGTGGTTCATACAAAACAGTCTGTTGAAGGGTCTTCTGACCCTTTTCCCCTCTGCCTCCATTATAGTCAGGTAACTGTTGCTTTGTGTGGAAGGCTGTACTTTCTGTTCATCAAAGCAGGTGTAAATTGTCTAACCTAACTGACCTGCCAGACAATGTGTAAACAATTTCAATTTCTGTTGTTACGAATGATGCGCGCGAGAGTGCTGCTTGTTCTAGTCATGTGGTTGTGACGTCATCGTAAACAAATCCGTTCTATTCATCCAGACGACTTCGCAACGGCGCCGTTGCCAGATTTTTTTCACTCTGGAACCCGTTCTCAAAAGATTTCGTTTTGGGGCACCCAAAACGCCGGTGCCGTGTGGACGCCAGGCCGAAACGATAAACAATTTTATCAGATTCACCTGAATCCGTTGCCATGTGGACAGGGCCATAGACAACCATTCACACTTACAGTCAATTTAGAGCCACCAGTTAACCTAACCTGCATGTCTTTGGAGGAAACCCACGTGGACAACATGCAAACTCCGCACAGAAAGGCCCTCGCCGGCCACGGGGCTCGAACCCAGACCTTCTTACTGTGAGGTGACGGCGCTAACCACTACACCACCGTGCCACCCCTGCCTACAAATTTAAAGGTGAAAATTGTGGTTTTATTGTGACACAAACAATAATTAATATGAAAAAACAGAAATCTGGAGTGTGCATAGGTATTCACCCCCCAAAGTCAACACTTTGTAGAGCCACTGTTTGCTGCAATTACACTGCCAGTCTTTTGGGGTATGTCTCTATTAGCTTAACACATCTAGCCACTGGGATTTTTGCCCATTCCTCAAGGCAAAACTGCTCCAACTCCTTCAAGTTAGATAGGTTGCGCTGGTGTACAGCAATCTTCAAATTATGCCACAAATTCTCAATTGGATTGAGGTCTGGGCTTTGATTAGTCATTTAAATGTTTCCCTTTAAAAGTGAAGTTGTTTCCCTTTTAAAATGTTTCCCTTTTAGTGCAGAAAAGCACTTAAAGACAATACATTTAAATGTTTCCCTTTAAAGCACTCCAGTGTAGCTTTAGCAGTATGTTTAGGGTCATTGTCCTGCTGGAATGTGAACCTTCATCCCAGTCTCAAACCTCAGGCTGACTCAAACAGGTTTTCCTCCAGAATTACCCTGTATTTAGTGCCATCCATCTTTCCTTCAGTCCTGACCAGCTTTCCTGTCCCTGCAGATGAAAAATATCCCCACAACATGATGTTGTCACCACCATGCTTCACTGTAGGAATGGTGTTCTAAGGGTGTTGGGTTTGCGCCACATGTAGCATTTCCCATGATGACCAAAAAGATGAATTTTAGTCTTATTTGACCAGAAAATCTTCTTCCATGTGTTTGGGGAGTCTGCCACATGCTGTTGGGCAAACTCCAAATGTGTTTTCTTTTTTCTGGCCACTCTTCCATAAAGCCCGACTCTGTGGAGTGTACAGCTTAAAGTGGCCCTATGGACAGATACTCCCATCTCCGCTGTGGATCTTTGCAGATCCTTCAGTGTTATCTTTGGCGTTTTTGTTGCATCTCTGATTAATGCCCTCCTTGTTCGGTCTGTGAGTTTTGGTGGGCGGCCTTCTCTTGTCAGGTTTGTAGTGGTGCCATATTCTTTCCATTTTGCTATAATGGATTTAATGGTGCTCCCTGGGATATTCAAAGTTTAGGATATTTTTTTAGAACCCAACCCTGATCCATACTTCTTCACAATGTTGTCTCTGACCTGTTTGGAGTGCTCCTTGGTTTTCATGTTGCTTGCTTCGTAGGGTTGCAGAGTCAGGGTCCTTCCAGAACAGGTTGATTGATACAGACATCATGTGACAGATCATGTGACACTTTGATTGCACACAGGTGGATCTTAATCAACTAATTATGTGACTTATGAATTAAATTGGGTGGACCAGCTCTTATTTAGGGGTTTCATATGAAAGGAGGTGAATACCTATGCACACTCCAGATTTCTGTTTTTTTCATCTTAATTATTGTTTGTGTCACAATAAAACAACAATTTGCACCTTTAAAGTGGTAGGCATGTTGTGTAAATCAAAAGGTGCCCCCCCCCCCCCACACACACACACAGTCCATTTTAATTCCAGCTTCTAATGCGACAAAACAGGACAAACACAAAGGGGGATGAATACTTTTGTAAGACACTGTAGCAATCCTCAGTTAGTGTAGTATTTGTCTGCCAGAGTTTCTTCCTCTTTTTGAATGCATTGTTCTGCTAACTTTTGGCAATAATGATTTTAATCATTAATTTTAATGTTTTAGATTTATTTTAATTTATTTATCAACAGAAATTATTTCATTATCTCATTATCTCTAGCCGCTTTATCCTTCTACAGGGTCGCAGGCAAGCTGGAGCCTATCCCAGCTGACTATGGGCGAAAGGCGGGGTACACCCTGGACAAGTCGCCAGGTCATCACAGGGCTGACACATAGACACAGACAACCATTCGCACTCACATTCACACCTACGGTCAATTTAGAGTCACCAGTTAACCTAACCTGCATGTCTTTGGACTGTGGGGGAAACCGGAGCACCCGGAGGAAACCCACGCGGACACGGGGAGAACATGCAAACTCCACACAGAAAGGCCCTCGCCGGCCCCGGGGCTCGAACCCAGGACCTTCTTGCTGTGAGGCGACAGCGCTAACCACTACACCACCGTGCCGCCCAACAGAAATTATGTCTATTTTATTTTTTAACCAATGCTCCACATAAAAATCATAAAATCATATATACTGTGTCTGCTCACTTCATAGGGTATGACAAAACTGTATTGTACACACTCACTAGTGCCTTTTGAAATTCAGCCAGAGGAATTTTTTGTTTTATTTTTTAATCCTGGGTTTGGATTTGTTACAGTGCCATCACATGCCACTCATTCTAGTGGAAAAATACTGTTTGCACACACTTGAAGTGCAGATCACATTTGCTTTGAGTTAATTCAGTCTTTGTGGGATACGGGGAATAAGCCAGATACTCCCATGCTTTGTTGGAAGATAAGTAGATATCTTGACATCTCATAAACATGCCAGTGAATGATTCTAAATGGTAAATACAGTAATCACAGTCCCAAACTCTGTCCTTTTCTCTATCCTACTCATACACATAACAGTATTACTTTATTTACATTGACTAAATAAAAGCTATGGTTTTTATGTAAAAAAAAAAAAGACCCACAGCCAAATGCCCCCACTTACAAAACACATGCATTCACACAGAGACATGCACACATAAATCACAGATCCAAATGCTTAGCCTTGCACTCACATGAGCTATCTCCCACTGAGTGGGCCATTTGTAACTGCTTGTACACAGGAGAGCCCAGCTGTAGCACAGAGAGTGGCCTGAAATGTGATCAGAGCTCGTCAGCGAGTCTCTGTTTGTCCTGGAGCCTGTACAATAGCACTAGAGGAGAATGAGGCTACCTCACCCTGAATCAATACACACTGCCTTGTAAACAACTCCAATGACATCCCATATCAGTTGGATACCCCAATAGCAGGGCTTGGTTTGAATAGAAAAAGGTTTTCACCTAGCAGCATAAACAACATCTTTGAATTCACTAAATTACAGGGTACTCTGTATTCTTCGTTTGCACGTGATGTCATAGCTAATTATCATGAGGCTTTGAACCGGAAGTGGGCCATGTTGAAGGATATACACAAACTCACGCGGCACACATTTACTGTAGAAGATATGCTCGAGAGGTTGTTGCGCTGAAGAATTTCTTTTGTTTCTTCGCTATGCCTACCCTTTGTGCTGTAATTGGACGCAGGCACAACTCTATTCAAGACAAGGGGACTTATACGTTCTTTAGAATTCCAAGAATTATAAATAATCCAGGAGAAAAAAAAACGAGAGTTGTCCACGGAGTGTAGATGTCAATGGCTGTCCAACATAAACTGGGCTGATCTAAGTGATGAGAAAGCAAAAACCACACGAGTCTGCAGTGAACATTTTATCAACGGTAAGTGCTACGAACTAGTTATTAATGAAAAATCGCAACATATAAGAAATATTGGATCATTTAATAGCCTGGTCGTGCATAAACTCGCAATGATCATCGAGTGTGTGATCCGACAATCAAAGGCTTCAACAATTATTTCATTTTAAAAAGAGCTGTATAAAATTTTTGATGTTGCTGCTTTTATTTTGCTTTTTCTTTTCATTAGGGAAACCAACTGATCTCTACAATTTTACGGATCCAGATTGGGCTCCAACACAAAATATGGGCCACAACAAAATCAAAGGTGGTACTAAAGTGGTAGCTTGAAATGCTAGGCTTACAGAGTGCAGAAAGAAACACAAAATTATTAAAGAATCTTCCCAAACGATCACAGAGTCAATCGAACAAGAGTCATGTCAATCCACTTACCTCAAATACTGCAGCCTCCTCGCCTGGTGAGGGCTCTTTTATAACTAAATATGTTATATAGTGTGTTAGATACCTATCTTTTGAAGCAGTCAAAATAGATTTGAGAAATAACTACAAGCTTCTAAATGTAACTCTCTTGGAAGGGCCATCCAGTGAGTTAAAATAAGTTGAATAAGTTATGTTATCACTTGGAACGCTGTTTCCAGATGCTATATTGTTTGATTGTATAGACCATTTGCACATGACGTCACGTCCCATGATCCTCTCTGATTTAGCTGTGTCCGCCATCTTTGTGGAATAACACATGCGTAGCAACAAGTACCTTAATACGAAATGGCACAAATTTGTGCGGTTATCGGCTGCTCGAACAATTCTGTTAAGGCTGGAGTCAGATTGTTTAGTTTACTCACTGTTAAAATGCAAGAAGGACTCCAAATGGAAGATCTAACCTGTAGATGACAGAGAGTGTGGCTTGCAAATCTGAACAGATCGGACATAAAAGAGACCAGCTACAAATATGTACGAGTATGTGCAGATCATTTCATAAAGGGTAAGTTTATATTTCTACCGTTTATATGAACCATAGACAAAATATATATAAAGATGCGACATACTGTAAGTGATATATATGTAAGCGCTACTCCAATTTATATTGCAGTTACAAATGCATAGCACAAAGCCCCAGTAAAATGTAGGTAGTTGAGCTTAGTAAAATGTTGCCTTAGAAGACGTCAATAATTAGGTTGTTTTTTTGTTTGTTTGTGTTTTGTGTAACATTTGCCCACATCCTACTTGATCCTTACAGTAAACTTGCACTAAACCGTAAATGATAGTGTACATCAGTTGGTACCATTGACAAAGCTAGCAGTTAACACCAGGTAATTCACGATGTCTGTGTAATTCATACTCAGCCACATCCGTACATCGTCTTCATACTCTACAACATTGCTGTACAGATCCACCCCTGAACATTCTTTTATCTTTTCCCTGTATCTGACCTTGTCACTATTACTCAATTCGTGATATATCTGCGAAAAATTACAGTTCGCAGTTCGCCAATGTACTCTTAATTTCCCTGAGGGAACCCGCCCAAAGGGATCAATAAAGTTTTATCTAATCTAATCTAATCTAATCTAATCTAATCTAATCTAATCTAATCTAATCTAATCGCCTCAGTTACCATGGATGCTATACCACAAAGATGGCGGACACAACAAAATCGGAGAGCATCATGGGAGATTCATGATGTAAGTGCAAACGGTCTATATCCTCCAACATGGTGGTGGTCAATGATGCAAGCACTTTTGGTCACGTGGTTGCAAACGAATAATTCCTGATGGCTACATTCTTGCCCAAGGAAAAAAAAAGCAACAACTCCTGACACAGTAAAATAGAACCTGACAGCGAACTCAGTGCAAAAAAAGGGAACACTTCCAGACTGGAAAGTGTTGGGGGAGGATAGTGCAGCTTTCTATCATGCTGAAATGAGAGGTCAGTATTGTTCTGCTCTACTGCAGCTCTGCCATCTAAAGTGTCCACTAAATAAATGATTTCCTGGTTCCACAGAGTAGTTCCTCCTTCTCTTCTTTTCCACAAGGTCAAACAGACTTTCATGCTACCTGGATGCCTTACCTCTCCTGTGTCTCTTATCGAGATCTGATCAGATGTTCTGTGCAAAGCCCAGTCCTCAGTGAAAGAAGCAGCACATCCAGAGTGAGGCATCTAAACCCACTGCATTTGTGATGCATATTAGCATAGTAATTTGCACCATGCTTCAGGGAATGTTTACACCTTCAAACATGTGTTTCCTTCCTTCTTTCTCTTATGAGCTACAATACCGCTCCCATGCCCACACCTTCCCCGAGCTGCTCATCAGACGCCTTTCTCATTCAAATCAGACCAGGATCAGATTGCTTAATTAGGCAGTCCAGAACACAGTGCCAATTTTCTAAAGTGAAGCTTCAAATGTGAAGAGGCTCTTTAAGGCCATTTTGAAATGAATAAGCCTCTTCTCTAGTACCATTACCTTATAGTTATCAGCACAAACACCAATCTGGGACTGAAGAGGCACCACAGAAAGCGTCTGTTCAACAGCTCCCTCATTCAGCGCTTGGCACAGCATTCGCATAATACGTCTCAGAGTGTTTCGTTTTGATGAGCTTCAGCTGTGGTGAATACACTGCGTCAAGGGCAACAATAAACATTTCGATCTTCTGTTAAAGCATCAGTGGGATGCATGGCACTGGTACTGATGAGCTTAAAACTCTGCTTTGTGTTATCTTATAAATGCTCTCTGTCACTAAGAACGAACTATACAGCCACACTGTTGAGGCTGAGCTACAGCAACACAATTTTAACTCAATTATCACACAGTAATGACTGCATTTCTTGACACGTTTGCTTTTACGCTTTTACAAGTACTTACAAATCAATTGTGGCCACATCATAAATCTGATAAAGTGAATCATAATATTGTGCATTATTAAGATTCACTAATGGCATCAATGGAGAGACATTAGAGGAAGCCAGTACTGAAAAGTGCTCTAGACCAGTGTTTCCCAACCTTTCTTGAGCCACAGCACATATTTTACATTCGAAAAATCCCACGGCACACCACCAAACAAAAATGTCACAAAAAGTATGTATCATGAAATACAATGATCATCTAGTCTCAACTTACTCACAATTTACTTACTCAGTGTGAAACCTGGGCCTGTTTAGTTGAACACAAAGCTGATAGACTTGCAGGAATCGAAGAAAGACACACACGAAGATCTTCCTCAACAGCTCTGAGTCACTCTCCTTTTTTAGTTTTTATAGCAGTCATGCTTGAAAAGCACAGCTTGCATAGATAGGTTGTGGAAAATCACCTTTTTTGCATTCTTCTGACCTCTACTCATACTAGGGCCTTCATCTGGGTCAGAATTTTCTCCAGGATCCAGTTTGGATTGTGTACTTTTTCTTTTCAAATATTTATCCCTCGCTATCACCGCTATCACACCTGAAGCATTACTAAATCTATTGTTTTGTAACAATATTAACAATATTATATTGTAACAATATAACTGTATCAGATCATCAGTTAGAATGTTTTACTCCCCTAAAAGAAACTGAATTACTCTCATTAATCTCTACATCAAAAGCCTCAACTTGCATACTAGATCCCTTACCGACACATCTATTCAAACAGATAATGCCTGGAGTAATTGAACGGCTTCTAAAAATAATAAATTCTTCTCTTATGATAGGCTATGTACCCAAATCCTTTAAACTAGCAGTTATCAAACCCCTGATTAAAAAACCTGACCTTGATCCCTGCCAGCTGTCCAATTATCGGCCAATATCAAACCTCCCCTTTATCTCCAAGATCCTTGAAAAAGCTGTGGCACAGCAGTTATGCTCATATTTACATAGGAATAACATCCATGAAATGTATCAGTCAGGATTTAGACCTCATCATAGCACAGAGACAGCACTGGTTAAAGTAGTAAACGACCTACTGTTGGCGTCTGATCAGGGCTGTGTCTCGCTACTTGTGTTGCTTGACCTTAGTGCAGCATTTGATACCATTGATCATTCCATTCTTCTGGATAGACTAGAAAATGTTGTGGGAGTTAAGGGAATGGCCCTCTCCTGGCTCAGGTCTTATCTAACTGATCGTTATCAGTATGTCGATATAAATGGTGATATTTCTAGACGTACCGAGGTAAAGTTTGGTGTTCCACAAGGTTCTGTCTTGGGTCCACTGCTTTTTTCTCTATATATGTTACCTCTGGGAGATATTATTCGTAAACACTGTATTAGTTTCCACTGTTATGCTGATGACACACAGTTGTATGTCTCTGCAAAACCTGATGAGAGACACCAGCTTAATAAAATTGAGGAATGTGTTAAGGACATTAGACACTGGATGCTTATAAATTTCCTTCTGCTTAACTCTGACAAGACTGAAGTACTTGTGCTAGGACCACATACAGCTAGAAGTAAGTTTTCTGATTACACAGTAACTCTGGATGGCCTTTCTGTTTCTTCACGTGCAGCAGTAAAAGACCTCGGAGTGATTATTGACCCCAGTCTTTCATTCGAAACTCACATTGATAACATCACCCGGATAGCTTTCTTTCATCTCAGAAATATTGCAAAGATAAGAAATTTAATGTCATTGCATGATGCAGAAAAACTAGTCCATGCTTTCGTTACCTCCAGGTTGGATTATTGTAATGCCTTACTGTCTGGATGTTCCAATAAGTGCATAAACAAGCTCCAGTTAGTTCAAAATGCCGCAGCAAGAGTCCTTACTAGAACTAGAAAATATGACCACATCACGCCTGTCTTATCCACACTACATTGGCTCCCAATCAAATTTCGTATTGATTATAAAATACTACTATTGACCTTTAAAGCACTAAATGGTCTCGCACCACAGTACCTGAGTGAACTTCTGCTCCTCTATGACGCCTACTTAGATCAAAAGGTGCAGGCTATCTGCTGGTACCTCGTATAGTGAAGGCTACATCAGGGGGCAGAGCCTTTTCTTACAAAGCCCCACTGTTATGGAACAGCCTTCCAAGTAATGTTCGGGAATCAGACACAGTCTCAGCATTTAAGTCTAGGCTGAAAACATATCTGTTTAGTCAAGCCTTTTGTTAATGGTGTTTATGAGGTAAAGGAGTAGATCTGGAGGGTCCTCAGACATAGAGTGTTTTGGTAAACTGGGATGTATGGATGCTGTCAGTCCCCACTCGCTTGCTCACTCGAGTTTGTTGATGGTGCAGTGGCTGGCTGCTTTATGTCCCGGGGCTCCCTCATGCCTGTGTTACCTTCTGGCTCTCTCCTTTTAGTTATGCTGTCATAGTTAGTTGCCGGAGTCCCTGCTTGTACTCGGTGCAATATGTATACTGTTCCTACTTATTCAGGTGACATTGGGCATACCTAACCACCTGTGTTTTCTCCCCCCCCCCCCAAATCTGTCCCTCTGAGTTACATGGAGTCAACAGGAAATCTTTTGGTGGAGACGGTGGGGACCTCGACTGACTATCGTAGCCTGCAGGGAATCGGCCGTCAGACATTCTGTCGCATGTCCCAGACCCGGTGAAATGTAACTGAATTGTCTTGGCCAGGCCTAAGGGTCCCATCTGCATCTCATCATTGCTGAGGAGTGTGCTCCCATCACCCAATCAAGCATCCAGCCAGAGCAGGTCATGATATATTTTTTACCATATTAACATGCCATTGTGCGTCATGCCTGATGTAAAGACTCTCGTCTCTGCGAGCCTACCACACAGATTTAATACTTGTCATTTTTAGGGCATACCTAACAACGTGTTTTCTTTCTCTCTCTCTCCCCCCCCCCATCTGTCCCTCTGAGTTACATGTTGATCCTGGGATTGAGATGCTGGCCTCTTCTGCCCCTCGGACCTGCTTGATCCATCCTGGTGCCCTGTGTCTGGTCGGAGTTTTATCGCCCCACTCCTGTGAAGGACGGCCCCATGAGGACAGTTGAGGGTTATACCTGTTAAAACTGTTAATATTATAGTCAGGCTGTCTGTTGTTGCCCAAATGAGGATGGGTTCCCTTTTGAGTCTGATTCCTCTCGAGGTTTCTTCCTCATGTCGTCTGAGGGAGTTTTTCCTTGCCACCGTCGCCACAGGCTTGCTCATTGGGGATAGATTAGGGATAAAATTAGCTCATGTTTTAAGTCGTTCAAATTCTGTAAAGCTGCTTTGCGACAATGTTTATTGTTAAAAGCGCTGTACAAATAAACTTGATTTGATTTGATTTGATTTGTTTGAATGGCAACAGCCAGATACACAGATTAATTAGCTACCTGCTGCGATGTAGTGTAAGAGTATATAATTGTTCTGCCTGTCACGATACGTCACTAGCATAGATGAACGAAGACAAATTATTTGCAATAAATAAATAATTTTTGGAACAATTAAGTGAAATTAGATAATTTCCCACGGTACGCCTGATGATCTCTCACGGCACACTAATGTGCCATGGAACAGTGGTTGGGAATCACTGCTCTAGACAATCTAAAAAGAAAAAAAAAAAAAAAAAAATATATATATATATATATATATATATATATATATATATATATATATATATACGCAAGCAAAAATATTTCAAGACAGAAAAGGAGAAGAGACATGTAATGTCTGAAGAGAAAGCTGGCACTGTAGCACCTCATTAAAAGCAATATTTCCCTTCAAATACCTGAATACCAATGTCAAGTAATGTTCACACATTCTCTCTCTCTCTCTCTCTCTCTCTCGCTCTCTCTCTCTCTCTCACTCTCATATCTGTCCTGGTAACATCTCTTTTAGGCAGCTTTTCCCAATTACACACTATCACAACAGCCAGTGGTCTTGCCACAGGTAACACACACACACACACACACACACACACACACACACACACACACACACACGTATGAAGACACATAAACACACTGACAACATACAGATAGATAATGTGCTACAAAAGCCATGATTTCAACTGAAAATGAATCTGAATTAAGCCATCATATTCTAATTAGTAAATATGCTATGTGAGTTCACGCAGGCTGCGTACTGTTTATCCCCAAGAGAGCGTTAAAAAGTGCTGGTTGAATGCCTGTTCAGTTTTACAGTACAGTATACAGTATATTTGCCATAGAAATACCCCAGTGGACTTTAACTGCACAAAGTTCTTAGGTAAAAGGCCAACAAGGCCCACAGTTACCAAGACTTTTTTGTGTTTGGTGCCACTGTCAGCATTTAAGGTCAAGAGTATGTGCTTTGTGCAAAGCTTAGCTCTGTGTTCTCCAGCTGCCTGTGTGTACAGACCATAAACAAGTAGGAGAAGAAGTAGGGGGTTGGCTCCCCTTCAAACAGCACCTAGACACAGACTGATAATCACACACACACACACACACACACACACACACACACACACACACACACACCAGTGCACAGAGAGATGCACACGGAGTTGCTGAGATAAACTCTTGATCCACTGCAACCTTGAGTATAAAGCAGATACTAAAGATGAATGAATGTCTGGTTTGCGTCAGACATCTTTCACTGCATAAACACTTTCCATCATATCTGTCATTTTTTTTCAGAAAGTGAAGTCTTCAATTTTCCAGTTCATAAAGAATTAAGGTACATTTTTTGCTCGAAGCACTCTACTGCATTGGCATTAAAAATGCCAGCATTTCTACAAACGAACCTCCTCAGTCTGTGCTTACGTGTTTCTTCATAACTTGTTAGTTAGAAGTAAATTTAAAAAAAAAAAACCTCACACAAATGACAACCTGATGTATAATTTAAAATTAGGATGGAATTAAGATATCTATGACTAAAGGTATAAAACTCAGGCTTTCACACTCAATATTATAACCCCAATTTCAAAAAAATTGGAACACTGTGTAAAACTTAAACAAAAACAGAATGCGATGATTTTATAAATCATGGAAACCCCATATTTCATAATACTGAAAATAGTACAAGGACAACATACCAAATGTCGAAACTGCAAAATTTTATTGTTTTTTGAAAAATATATGCTCATTTTAAATTTGATACACCTGAAACATGTTTTAAAAGATTGATATGTTGTCTTTGTGATTATTGCGTTCTGTATTTATTTACGTTTTACATAGCGTCCCAACTTTTTTGGAATTTGGCTTGTGCTATTTCAGTTCTAAAGGCAAAGAGTTGATATTTGACAATATCACTGAATCTGCTACAGTATAATACCTTTCAGTTTAGTAGCCTCTCATCAATATGTGACCAACTTTGTTCAGAACCTGGGGTGTGTATATATATATATATATATATATATATATATATATATATATATATATATATATATATATATATATATACACAACCCTGATTCCAAAAAAGTTGGGACAAAGTACTAATTGTAAATAAAAACGGAATGCAATAATTTACAAATCTCAAAAACTGATATTGTATTCACAATAGAATATAGACAACATATCAAATGTCGAAAGTGAGACATTTTGAAATTTCATGCCAAATATTGGCTCATTTGAAATTTCATGACAGCAACACATCTCAAAAAAGTTGGGACAGGGGCAATAAGAGGCTGGAAAAGTTAAAGGTACAAAAAAGGAACAGCTGGAGGACCAAATTGCAACTCATTAGGTCAATTGGCAATAGGTCATTAACATGACTGGGTATAAAAAGAGCATCTTGGAGTGGCAGCGGCTCTCAGAAGTAAAGATGGGAAGAGGCTCACCAATCCCCCTAATTCTGCGCCGACAAATAATGAAGCAATATCAGAAAGGAGTTCGACAGTGTAAAATTGCAGAGAGTTTGAACATATCATCATCTACAGTGCATAATATCATCAAAAGATTCAGAGAATCTGGAAGAATCTCTGTGCGTAAGGGTCAAGGCCGGAAAACCATACTGGGTGCCCATGATCTTCGGGCCCTTAGACGGCACTGCATCACATACAGGCATGCTTCTGTATTGGAAATCACAAAATGGGCTCAGGAATATTTCCAGAGAACATTATCTGTGAACACAATTCACCGTGCCATCCGCCGTTGCCAGCTAAAACTCTATAGTTCAAAGAAGAAGCCGTATCTAAACATGATCCAGAATCCTACATTAGACAAGAATGGGTTAACATTCCTATCCCTAAACTTGAGCAACTTGTCTCCTCAGTCCCCAGACGTTTACAGACTGTTGTAAAGAGAAAAGGGGATGTCTCACAGTGGTAAACATGGCCTTGTCCCAACTTTTTTGAGATGTGTTGTTGTCATGAAATTTAAAATCACCTAATTTTTCTCTTTAAATGATACATTTTCTCAGTTTAAACATTTGATATGTCATCTATGTTCTATTCTGAATAAAATATGGAATTTTGAAACTTCCACATCATTGCATTCCGTTTTTATTTACAATTTGTACTTTGTCCCAACTTTTTTGGAATCGGGGTTGTGTATATATATATGTGTATATATATATATATATATATATATATATATATATATATATATATATATATATATATATATAGTTATCGGCAAATTGCCTTGCCCAAATAACATAATAAATTACTTACACATGATTATTTTTTACATGGCAGTTGCCTGTTCTTTTCAGATAATAACTGATTTATATCAATTTATAATTTATTATAAGCTATCATTTATTTATTATTGATTTATGATTGTTTCCTCGATTTATTTCAATCATTTAAAGTGACGCATCGATTCAAATTGTTGCACCCCTAATAATGACACTAATCCAAAGAGGATGGAAAAAGAGGAAAGAGTGGTTTTCACCATGAAGGATGATTGTCAATTTGTTTAAATTTGATAGCATGTCTCTGCATCCACAGAGATACACACATGTACACACAAATTCGTACATATATACACACAAAGATGTGTGACAGCAGAGAGCTATAAAGAGTTCTGCAACCTTTTACACATCATTTTTCCTGCTCGATGTGGCTGGGCCAGTCAGTAATTTTAGGACACCATTTCACTGAAATCCCCTGACATGTCTCAATAAGCCACCATGATGCCTGCAGCAAATTGAGCAGATGAGGAGTGGGAGCCAAAGAAAGAGGGAAATAGCTTTGTAACAACTAAGCCTATTAGCATAGTTTTCAAAGCCTTTTGGAATGTGTTTCTCCCTGTCTGGGTTTCGGTCCTCCTTCTTGGCTCTATTGTACCGAATGTACAGCTCTCAGACAGAAGGCAACACAATAGGAGCCCTGCTTTGGCCACCACCTAATCCCCCATTGTGGCAGGTTTATGGCCGCCCCTTTCTGTGCCACTCACGGCCCACCGTTCCTCCGGAGACTTTGGACCACACGGAATCCGTTGCTACTGATAAATCTCTCTCACAGACAAAGGCAAAGCGGGGTCAGCCAAGGGTTCAGGGATTGTGCTGGTCACTTTTAATGTACGCCGACTGTCAAACATGGCCGTGACTGATAACAGAGGAATTATTTTCACACAGAAGCAGAACGCAAACACCAGCCATAAAACTTCCTACTCGAATCCAAATAACCTGCTTCAGGCTATTGTGATGCTTCCATGCCAAATGAAAGCAAGATAACCAAGCCGTGTGTCGAGGAGGGATCTATAAGCCTGTGAATTACTGTCTGTCAATGTATTGTGTCTCCATGTGCCAACAATGACTACCAACAGCAATGGGAGTTGCTCCATATGCCCATTACCACAAAGATGATGAACATAATTCAGGCAGCCGATTTTTTTTATCTGCCCTGTCTCAATTGCTCATCCTCCAGATCTCTGATGTGAAAAAGAATAAAAGGATGAAAAAGAATGACTGGAAATGCAACAGGGCATACGTAATTATTCAAAATCCTGATGCCTCACTCAGCTCCATGTATTTTATAACTGAATATGCATTTTGTGTGCGTGTGTGTGTGTGTGTGTGTGTGTGTGTGTTAGGCAGAGGAACGAGCACCATGAACAAAGGCCTGCTTGCATGAACAGGGCTAGTGAGTTGGAAGTGTCCTCCTTTTAGGAGTGCTGAAATAGGTCAGCTGGAATACTCCACAGCAACAATACTGAGCCCTCTCTGAAGATGGCCCACTTCCCCTGTCATCAACACCTCCACAGTCTTCTATTCACACTTCATAATATCATCACTGCCATATGCACATACACCCAAATACACCAACATGAAGAACATACCAATACTCACATATAATGGACAATAAACAGTACGAGTTATAGAGTTTTGCAGGAATAATTGACAAACATGTTAATATGTAATATGCCATCAGGCATTTTACAACTATATATTATATTACAGGCATTTAGCAGACGCTCTTATCCAGACCAACATATAACAGGACCCTGTCATACCCACAGCAGTGAGCAGCCAGGAGAGCAGTTGGGGGTTAGGCGCCTTGTTCAAGGGCACTTCAGTCATTCCTGCTGGTCCGGGGAATCAAACCGGCAACTTTTTGGTCCCAAAGCTGCTTCTCTAATCGTTTGGTCTTGGCTTCCCATTTTGGTTTTGATTAATTATTTGTGTGAAAGTCTGTGAAAACCCTTACATGGTCAAATTTTGACATAATGTACCACATAATATAATTCTCACAACTGCACATTTTTCTGAAGTGTTTCCCTTTTGCATGCATTTAAACCACAAGTAAAGTTATAGCATTTTATTCCCCAGTATGGTTAAATTCTTGATTCTGACTGCTCAGTATTTCCAGCTTTAACATGAATAGGTTCCTAATAATACACTCCTTCTAATACATTATCATTTCTATAGTAAGAGTTCATACACAGGAACTTGTATGGCAGATGCTTCAAGCCTAATAATAAAAATAATAATTATTTTTTTAAATTTAAAAAAGCATGTTATTTAACGTCCTGGGGTTGAGAGCTTAGCCGGCAAAGCTCGGCAGGTTTAGAATGAGTAGATCAAGTATTTAGATAAATATCTTCATGAGTTTTTATCATACAAGCATGATAAATATATTGATAGAAACTTTATACTTTACAATTTTATGTGTGCCCACTGCCAAATAATGTATCTCATCTCATCTCATCTCATCTCATCTCATTATCTCTAGCTGCTTTATCCTGTTCTACAGGGTCACAGGCAAGCTGGAGCCTATCTCAGCTGACTACGGGCAAAAGGCGGGGTACACCCTGGACAAGTCGCCAGGTCATCACAGGGCTGACACATATGGCCCTTTTCCACTACCCTTTTTCAGCTCACTTCAGCCCGACACGGCTCGCGTTTCGACTACCTCAGGGCAGCACGACTCAGCTCGCTTCAGCCCTACTCAGCGCCCAAAACTTGCACGGTTTTGGAGTGGGGCTGAAGCGAGCCAAACCGAGCTGAGTGAGGCTAGGGGCGTGAGGAGACACTCCCCTGTGCACTGATTGGTGAGGAGGAGTGTTCTCACATGCCCACACACATGCCCACACCCATCCCAGCGAGCACGCTGGGATCTGTCAACACCGTAAACCCGGAAGAAGAAGAATTACGAGAATTTCTGAAGCCTTATGTGCCTCGCCTCATCTGTACGCTCTTGCCAGTATCTGTTGGCGTTGTCGGTGACAACAAGCCACAGCACCAAGACCAGCAACACTAACGACTCCATGTCCTCCATGTTTATTGTTTACTATCCGGGTCATGAGACTACCGCTTAAAAGGTCACTGATGTCACTGTTTGCGCCGCCTAATGACATCACGTGACGTCCACCCACTTTCGCTAACTCCACCCAATGTGTCCACCCACTTCCAGCCAGCACGGTTCAGCGCGGTTGTAGTCGAAATGCAACTCCAACAGCCCCACTCAGCTCGACTCAGCCCAACTCAGCACCGCACAGCCCAACTCAGCCGCGTTGGTAGTGGAAAAGCGGCAATAGACACAGACAACCATTCACACTCACATTCACACCTACGATCAATTTAGAGTCACCAGTTAACCTAACTTGCATGTCTTTGGACTGTGGGGGAAACTGGAGCACCCGGAGGAAACCCACGCAGACACGGGGAGACCATGCAAACTCTGCACAGAAAGGCCCTCGCCAGCCACGGGGCTCGAACCCGGACCTTCTTGCTGTGAGGCGACAGCGCTAGCCACTACACCACCGTGCCGCCCCAAATAATATATTTTTTTTTAAATTGCCTAAATTAGATTAAGCATAAAACTTGTCACCTTGCTCAGTCACACTGGAGTTGGAGCACTGAGCACACACTTATACAGTCATAAAAGACTACTGACATGGTAATGGCATGATAATCACTTTCACTCTTTCGGTTTCAATTGATTTCTCTTTTGTGGAGGGAACGTCCACTGTAAACAGGATAAAGTCTGTCAGCCATAGTTTAGACTGCCTGTTTGGAGGTAAAACTTGTTGCGAGATGGCACAGCGATTTGATGTTCAGGAGGTGCTCCGGATGATTCAGGACAGCGATTCAATTTCAGGACAGTGATTCAATTCATGATTCAGGACAGCGATTCAATTCATGATTCAATTCATGATTCAGGACAGCGATTCAATTCAATACTGAGAACTGTAACACTGATGATGAGCAGTGCCTTTTTTTTGCTTCAACTCGATCCAGCCGAAGATCAACTCAAGTAAGTGTAAATATTTCTTCCATTTCTTATGAGCATATCGGTTGATATGCGTGTGCTGTGGTGCATAATCTTTGCATGCATGAGTAGCTAAATAAAACACGCACAGCCACTTGTTTGCTCTCTTTTCTTCTTTGTCTTTTTCTGGCACTCTAATGATTTTAGTATGCCCTGATGTTGTTATCAATTTCAACAAATCTAAACAGTATTTTCAGTCATATGACTTTTTTGTATTCAGCCTAAGTTCAGCTACAATAATATCTGTGTAGTATGCATATCATGATTGTACTTTAAAAAAAATAAAAGATAAATGAAGATGTTGTAAAAAGCAGTTTTTGAACTGTGTTGGAATGTGTGAAAAAACATGACCTTACCTTACACATTGTGATGAACCGTTTTGATCACTTGACTTGATGGGATTAAGAGTTAATCTGATGGGATTAAAGGTCATAGGCAACGGTCGGAGGTGAAACGTAGAATATCGACTTTATTGTCTAGAAGAACAACCCAAAAAGCGAATTCAATCTTCCTAGTGTCTAATTTGCACCCTAAAATTGAATAAAACAGTTAATATATACTGTTTTGCCCAATTTCCGAAGGTTTGTTTACATCTCACTTATGCACACTTTCACCGCCAGGGGACCGTCATCATGACGTCATTTAAGCCAAACAGACTGGGAGCAGCTCTGTGTTTACTTGCGAGCCGAGCACACGTGTACGGATTTTGGTCGTGAGAGGTTGTGTAAAATGTCTGAAAGCGATAGCGATTTTCAAGTAGGAACTCTCCAAATTGAATATCGAGAGATGAAACCATATATGTATGAACCTATGGCCGTTGTGAAGCAATCGGTGAATGTGGCTCACTGGTTTGACCGTGCAGCCTCGGGATCGGACAGCGACTCGGCCGACTCTGATCGTGGTGACCCCGGACCTCAACAAGACTCGCGCCCAAACGATTTATACTGGTAATTATGATAAATTCCTACTTTCGTCGTAATACTAAATAAGAGCCCTTTTGAAGAATAATTAAACCGCCCTCCCTAGTGGATATAGGTAACGATTATTGGACAGTGTGCCGGTAGGCCACATTAGCCTGCCATCCGCGGCATTATACTATTTATAGCCTACTCTGAGCGAGGAAATATCCCTTTGTCTCATTTCCACAATGATTGTACAGGATCCCTCAGGATTCTTGACTTGTCAATTGCAAGCAAAAGTAAAAATGTTTACCTCCAATCTTCTCCTTTTTGTTTGAGCGTTGCTGGTCCGTTTCTTCTTTGACTGCTTGATTTTGTTTCACGCGCACAATCCACTCTCTCTGCCTCTTCTACTCTTTCGGAAAAAACAACCCACTCGCTCCGCCTCTTCTCCTTTTCTGGAAAAAGCCAACCCTCTCGCTCCGCCTCTTCTCCTTTTTCGGAAAAAGCCAACCCACTCGCTCTGCCTCTTCTCCTTTTTCTGAAAAAGCCAACCCTCTCGCTCCGCCTCTTCTCCTCTTCCCAAAAAAGCCAATCCACTCGCTCCGCCTCTTCTCCTCTTCCGGAAAAAGCCAATCCACTCTCTCTGCCTCTTCTCCTCTCTCGGAAAAAGGTAAAAACTTCTTCCTGAACTAGTCTCGTTGTTACAGTTCACTGAGCAACAATAAGGCATGGCTTTTTTTTGGAAATTCCCGAATGCATGTCTGCACTCAAGCCGAACGGCAATGAAAATACACAGAAGTGGACTCAACTCAAGCGGTTTGTTTGTCTTAAATGACGTCACGCGCTGAGTGGTCACGAAAATAGCCGAACAGAAATTCAGTGCGATCCGCGCTAACTTATTTTAATTATTACTTATTAACAATACTTCTTGGGACCAGAAGAAAATTACAGAGGGTTTTTTAACATATAAAGTTTCAAATGTGCATAAAATTAAAACCGTTGCCTATGACCTTTAAGAGTTGGCAGTGGGAGGGGTTTTCACTCTTCTCATTGAATGGAATGGAATTTTTTCCTCTTCTCATTGAATACCCCTCCCACTGCCAGCCCTTTGTCCCAAAACAATAGGACATAATTTCTTTGATGGCCAGTTAATTGTCCAAATCAATGTGGCAGATTTAAGTTTTTGTGCTTGATACATTCCTCAGACTGAACAGAATCACCTCAAGTGATCAAAACGGTTTGGAACAATGGGTAAGGTCATGCTTTTTTCACACATTCCAACACAGCTGTAAAACTGCTTTTTACAACATCTTCATTTATCTGTTATTTTTTTAAAAGTACAATCATGACATACTTACTGCATATATATTATTATAGCTGAACTTGTGGTGAATACAAAAAAGTCATATGACTTTGAAAATACTGCTTAGATTTGTTGAAATTGACAACAACATTAGAGTATGCCAAAATCATTGGTGCCATAAAAAATATCCTCAGACCCCAGAGAGTTAAGAAAGAAAATTGGGATTAATTGGACAGAATTGGGTGGCATGGTGGTGCAGTAGTTAGCACTGTCACCTCACAGTAAGGGGGTTTTGGGTTTGAGTGCTGCAGCTGGCTGGGGCCTTTCTGTGTGGAATTTGCATGTTCTCCTCGTGCCTGCTTGGGTTTCCTCCAGGTGCTCTGGTTTCATCCCACAGTCCAAAAGACATGCAGATTAGTTCAATTGGCTCCTCTAAATTGCCCATAAGTGTGTATGTACAGTAAGTACAACCCCGATTCCAAAAAATTTGGGACAAAGTACAAATTGTAAATAAAAACGGAATGCAATGATGTGAAAGTTTCAAAATTCCATATTTTATTCAGAATAGAACACAGATGACATATCAAATGTTTAAACTGAGAAAATGTATCATTTAAAGAGAAAAATTAGGTGATTTTAAATTTCATGACAACACATCTCAAAAAAGTTGGGACAAGGCCATGTTTACCACTGTGAGACATCCCCTTTTCTCTTTTCAACAGTCTGTAAACGTCTGGGGACTGAGGAGACAAGTTGCTCAAGTTTAGGGAGAGGAATGTTAACCCATTCTTGTCTAATGTAGGATTCTAGTTGCTCAACTGTCTTAGGTCTTTTTTGTCGTATCTTCAGTTTTATGCTGCGCCAAATGTTTTCTATGGGTGAAAGATTTGGACTGCAGGCTGGCCAGTTCAGTACCCGGACCCTTGTTCTACACAGCCATGATGCTGTAATTGATGCAGTATGTGGTTTGGCATTGTCATGTTGGAAAATGCAAGGTCTTCCCTGAAAGAGACGTCATCTGGATGGCAGCATATGTTGCTCTAGAACCTGGATATACCTTTCAGCATTGATGGTGTCTTTCCAGATGTGTAAGCTGCCCATGCCACACGCACTAATGCAACCCCATACCATCAGAGATGCAGGCTTCTGAACTGAGCGCTGATAACAACTTGGATCGTCCTTCTCCTCTTTAGTCTGAATGACACGGCGTCCCTGATTTCCATAAAGAACTTCAAATTTTGATTCGTCTGACCACAGAACAGTTTTCCACTTTGCCACAGTCCATTTTAAATGAGCCTTGGCCTAGAGAAGACGTCTGCGCTTCTGGATCGTGTTTAGATACGGCTTCTTCTTTGAACTATAGAGTTTTAGCTGGCAACGGTGGATGGCACGGTGAATTGTGTTCACAGATAATGTTCTCTGGAAATATTCCTGAGCCCATTTTGTGATTTCCAATACAGAAGCATGCCTGTATGTGATGCAGTGCCGTCTAAGGGCCCGAAGATCACGGGCACCCAGTATGGTTTTCCGGCCTTGACCCTTACGCACAGAGATTCTTCCAGATTCTCTGAATCTTTTGATGATATTATGCACTGTAGATGATGATATGTTCAAACTCTTTGCAATTTTACACTGTAGAACTCCTTTCTGATATTGCTCCACTATTTGTCGGCGCAGAATTAGGGGGATTGGTGATCCTCTTCCCATCTTTACTTCTGAGAGTCGCTGCCACTCCAAGATGCTCTTTTTATACCCAGTCATGTTAATGACCTATTGCCAATTGACCTAATGAGTTGCAATTTGGTCCTCCAGCTGTTCCTTTTTTGTACTTTTAACTTTTCCAGCCTCTTATTGCCCCGTCCCAACTTTTTTGAGATGTGTTGCTGTCATGAAATTTCAAAGGAGCCAATATTTGGCATGAAATTTCAAAATGTCTCACTTTCGACATTTGATATGTTGTCTATATTCTATTGTGAATACAATATCAGTTTTTGAGATTTGTAAATTATTGCATTCCGTTTTTATTTACAATTTGTACTTTGTCCCAACTTTTTTGGAATCGGGGTTGTATGACCATGAATGAGTCTGTCTCTCTGTGTTGGCCCTGTGATGGATTGGTGACCCATCCAGGGTGTACCCTGCCTCTCGCCTGATGTCAGCTGGGATTGGCTCCAGCTTCCCTGTTACCTGAATGAATTAAATGTATAATCATTGATATGGTTATACATTTAATTGTATAACCATATCAATGATTATTGTCAGAGACATTTATTTTACACTTATGAAAAGAGTCTCCATTGTAAGCGCTTTGTAACAGTCACTGAGTTTTGCCAGATTCCTAGTACAGGAAATTCTTCAGGACAGAGAAGTTTAGATGTTTCCCGTTTCTAAGTAAAATGACAACCTGTGTCAGGTGGGACTGACACAGGTTTTCCATTTCTAACATAAGTAATAATCTGAAATATCTAACTTTCCTAACAAGAACAACTGATAACAGGATCTAACTTGTCAGAATTTAAATAAAGAATATGCATGACAGTGCCCGGTTACAAACTCAACTGGTTAGGGTTATGTCCGTTAGGCCCAAAAGCTGACTGAAGCCTGACTTTCACTATGTGAGGAAAGCATACTTAGCTTTGTTTTAAACATTTTTAGGCAGACTGACACTATTTTTGTAAAAACGGCTCCCTGCCCAACATGATCTTTACAGGAATAGCTAGGTCTAACAACAGGTCTAACGGAGATAAAAAGATAAATTAAAAAGATTTCCTTGTTATTTTGGAGAAATATATTGCTGTTTTCTTAATGAAGAGATGTCAAAGTCAGCAGACAGAAAAACCAGTTTTGGCTAAACCCTCATTTCTTGTCTCTTTTGGCTGGTTGTCAGAAATCATCCACAGCAACATGGGGCTTTCCCAAACCAACACACATTTATTTACACAGTCCAACCCCTATTTGTCAACTTTATCAATTGTCATGCCCCTTAAGGGAATGCGAAGCGGTGTTCAAAAACCTGCAGAATTTCCAAAATCTAACTTTTTTTTTTTTGCATTGCAACCATATGGCCTGTTCAAGCAGTTACCTTAAGGGCCCGGTCCCACAACACCAATAACTACACCTATAACTATAACTATAATTATAACAATAACTACAAATAAATTGGTCCCCTGCAGTTTATGTGGTTGGTGGTCACACCAGACCGATAGTGATACCCATAGCCCAGGCATGGGTTTACCAATATTGGTGAGATTGCTCCTGGAGCAATTTTTCCAAACCTGAACCTGATCTGATAAAACATCTGACCAATCAGGTAATTGTTTACATGTGACATTGTCTGAGCATGAGCTGTTTTTCCTTGGCATTTTTTGTACATCCTTGTTGTAACAATGGAGGAGAAGCTGATTATAGAAGTGCCAAAGAATCCCATGCTTTATGACCAAAAGCACAAGCTGTACAAGGAAGATGTATGGAAGATCATTGGCAGTACAGTGGATATGCTTGGTAAGTGTGTGTGGCAAAGTGTGTGTGGTGTGCATGGCTGCACGCTCCAAAATCTCTGTAAACCATGCCCATGTTACCCAGCACCAGCTGAAGAACATGTAAAAAAAGATTTTAGAGCATGCAGTGTCATGCTGCGCTGCAAGTTGAGCCAATTTAAACTGAGATTTTAGAGCACACAGCCACACACACACACACACACACACACACACACACACACACACATTTTGCCACAAATACTATCTGTGGATCGTGTAAAAAAGATTTTGCAGCACGAGATCTCATGTCTGATACACTTTCCTATCTGCTCACTGACAAATAATATTATATATTTTTAAATTACCTAAATTAGATGAAACATGGGTGGCACGGTGGTGTAGTGGTTATGACTGTAGCCTCACAGCAAGAAGGTTCTGGGTTCGAGCCCAGTGGCCAATAGGGACCTTTCCGTGGAGTTTGCATGTTCTCCCCGTGTCTAAGTGAAAACCATCACAGGCCACAATACAAAGACCAGAGTTGGAGAGGGCGAATGAGTTGAATGACTTTTTCAATCGGTTCAACCAGCCCACGTCCCCCCCACCCTCTCCCTCACTGCAGTCATCTCTCCTTCCCTCAACACACTTCCCCCCAGTCATCACAGCAGCCCCCCTCCTCCCCCACCTCAACACAGACTCCTCCATGCATTACTGCAGACCAGGTCAGAGGTCAACTGAGGAAGCTTCACCCCAGGAAAGCAGCAGGCCCAGACAAGGTGTGTCCCCGACTACTGAAGACCTGCGCTGCTGAACTGGGTGAACCACTCCGACGCATCTTCAACCTCAGCCTGCAGCTGGGGAGAGTGCCAACCCTCTGGAAGACATCATGTATCGTTCCAGTTCCCAAAAAGAATCGGCCCAGCGAGCTGAACGACTTCCGACCGGTGGCACTCACTTCACATCTGATGAAGACGTTGGAGCGGCTCTTCCTCAGCCTCCTCAGACCCCAGGTACAACATGCTCAGGACTGTCTGCAGTTTGTGTACCGGGCAGGTGTCGGTGTGGAAGACGCCATCCTCTACCTGCTACACCGAACCCACTCGCATCTGGATAAGGGAAATGGCACAGTGAGGATCCTCTTCTTGGACTTCTCGAGTGCCTTCAACACCATCCAGCCCCTATTGCTTCAGGACAAACTGAACAGGATGTGAGTGGACCCCTGCCTGGTCACCTGGATCTCCAGCTACCTCACTGACAGGCCGCAGTACGTCAGGCTGACATCACGTCTGACACTTTGATTAGCAGCACCAGAGCACCTCAGGGCATGGTGCTGGCCCCTCTTCTCTTCACCCTGTACACCACGGACTTCTGCTACAACTCGGAGCTGTGTCACATTCAGAAGTTTGCCGATGACACAGCCATCGTTGGGTGTATCAGTGATGACAGAGAGGAGTAGAGGAGCCTGGTGAGGGACTTTGCTGTGTGGTGCAACAGGAACCATCTGCCGCTCAACACCTCGAAGACCAAGGAGCTGGTCATTGACTTTGGGAGGTCCAGACCAAGGTCACGACCAGTTCTGATTGAGGGAGTCAAGGTGGAGGCTGTGGATTCCTACAAGTACCTTGGGCTGTGGCTGGCTGGACAGCAAGCTGGACTGGACTTGCAACACCAAACACTTATACAGGAAGGGACAGAGCAGGCTATACTTCCTTAGGAGGCTGCGGTCCTTTAACATCTGGAGGAAACTCCTGTGGATATTCTATCAGTCTGTGGTCGCCAGTGTCCTGTTTTACACCGTGGTGTGCTGGGGGGGCAGCACATCCAAGAAGGACACATCCAGGCTGGATAAACTGATCAGGCGGGCCGGCTCTGTGGTCGGCATGAAGCTGGACTCTCTGGTGACGGTGGCAGAGAAGAGGTCTATGGACAAACTATTGAACATCATGGACGATGCCAGTCACCCTCTGCACACCGTCATCAGCAACCAGAGGAGCCTGTTCAGTAACAGAATGCTCCTTCCCAAGTGCAGGATGAATAGACTCAAAAACTCCTTTGTCCATCACGCCATCAGACTGTACAACTCCTCTCTAGGGGAGAGGAGAGGTAACAAGAGGACAGAGGATGGGAAGGAGCAGTAGCCTAGCCTAACAATAAGCAATACTGGACAATGTGCAATATAATGTACAATATAAAGTGCAATATCTCTCCTGCCGCTACCCCCCTTTTCTCTTTTTTCCCCTTCCCCTCCTTCCCCCCTTCCCCATATCTTATTCTTTTTATATTTGTATATGTAAATAATTTATTTTAATTTATCTCGAAGTTTTCTCTGTTTCTTTTCTCTGTTTATCTGTAATGATGCTGCTGGAATCTTAATTTCCCTGAGGGAACCCGCCCAAAGGGATCAATAAAGTTTTATCTAATCTAATCTAATCTAATCTAATCTAATCTAATCTAATCTAATCTAATCTAATCTAATCTAATCTAATCTAATCTAATGTGGGTTTCCTCCAGGTACTCTGGTTTCCACCACAGTCCAAAGACATGCAGGTTAGGCTAATTGGTGGCTCTAAATTGTCCATAGGTGTGAATGTGAGTGTGAATGGTTGTTGGTCTCTGTGTCAGCCCTGCGATGATCTGGCGACTTGTCCAGGGTGTACCCTGCCTCTCACCCATCATCAGCTGAGATAGGCTCCAGCTTGCCCGCAACGCTGCACAGGATAAGTGGTTACAGATAATGGATGGATAGATGAAACATAAAACTTGTCACTTTACTTAGGCCCTGTCCACACGGCAACGGATTCAGGTGAATCTGATAAAACTTTTTATCGTTTCGGCCTGGCGTCCACACGGCACCGGCGTTTTGGGTGCCCCAAAACGAAATCTTTTGAGAACGGGTTCCAGAGTGAAAAAATCTGGCAATGGTGCCGTTGCGAAGTCGTCTGGATGAGTAGAACGGATTTGTTTACGATGACGTCACAACCACATGACTAGAAAAAGCAGCACTCTCGCGCGCATCATTCGTAACAACAGAAATTGAAATTGTTTACACATTAACCTGACTGACCTGCCAGACAGACAATTTACACCTGCTTTGATGAACAGAAAGTACAGCCTTCCACACAAAGCAACAGTTACCTGACTATAATGGAGGCAGAGGGGAAAAGGGTCAGAAGACCCTTCAACAGACTGTTTTGTATGAACCACTGCATTGCATTCACTTTTGTATACAGCTTTTCTTTTAAATAAACAAGTAACTGAACCATTTCTTGAATTTATTTTTTTAATTGGATAAGACTGCTTTTCAAAATGTTCACACACAATATAAAAAGTTATATAAATTATATAAAAATGCTTTTCAAAATGTTCACACACAATAAGAAAATTAAGTTATATAAAACTATGCACACTAATAAAACTAATTTGTACACACAGAAGGCACGATTTCCTCGCGTAGTTGCAGACATCTTCTTCTTGTTGTGTGTTTGTTCCTGTGAGTGCTTCACGCCGGGTAGAAGAAGGGGTTTATGTGTGTAACAGACGTTGTGTTGTGTTGTTCACCAGTCTTTTTATTCTGAAGAAATGAGACACAAATACACTACTGAGGACGGGCTGCAAACGTCCAGTGGCATTGGCGCTTACATTTCCAAAACAAACTGAAAGAGGCCAGCGCCTCGTTCCCATAACTACCTGCGCTCTTAAAGGGCCAGCGCAGAATTTCCCCACCAATACACACAATGGCAAGTGGAAAAAAATAAACCCGTTACATGCTCATGCGTCCTACTTCTTCTTCTATTGTTCTGATGTCTCCGATGGGACCGTCTTACAGCGCACGTAGAGGTGTGGCATGTGTATTGCATCATTTTCAGCAAGCGTTGCGTTGCCATATGGACCTGATATTTTACTGATCCGTTGCCCATGTGGACGCGATATTTTTTTTACCCGCTAAAAAAAAAATCTCGTTGCCGTTGTTGTGTGGATGTAGCCTCAGTCACACCTGGGTCGGAGTGCTGATCACCCACTTATGCATTCACAAAAGAATGGTAACGGTATGATAATCTCTTTCACTCTTTCGGTTTTGCTTGGTGTCTCTTTCGTGGTGGGAATGCCCTTCGTAAACAGGATAAAATGTGTCAGCCACAGTTTAGGCTACCTGTTTGTGTTAAAGGTTCATTTATTAGCACTCTCAAAGCAAAACACACATGCATATGTCTTATGTATGTACAGTGTATATCTGTGTGTGTCATGCCACGGACTGTCCGAGTGGCTCTGCTACACACGGGAGTGCCAGGAGCCTGAGATTAGCAGTCATCTCTGTGCTGCAGGATTTCATATACCCAGATTCTCCTTTTCTTCTTCTTTCAGCTTTGCCTTCTGTGCAAAATGAGCATCAAAAGCAGCTCTTCCTCACTGCCACTGTCAGCCATTGTGTGCTGCTGAGTGCCCTGGGTGTGCACATAAACAGCATACAACCGCTACATTTTCCCGCAAAAAACAACAACTGATAGTCGGGATTATAGTTGTGGTGTGACTGCTCCAGACTAGAACCAAATTCAGGCATAGGTATAGTCATACTTATAGGTATAGCTATTAGTGTTGTGGGACCGGGGCATAACACTGTTTTCTCAACTGAAGTAGTTCTACTTCAGACCAGACAGTATTTAAATCCCTACCACAGATGTGAGATGATTATCATTCAGCCAGCTGTCTGTGTTCACTAAAAGGACCTGAAAAATACATCCACATGGAAGAATGTGATAATGGTACTTTATGGGTGGCAATGACACTTTATGACTTTGCCTTAATGAAGCTATGAACACGCAGGTCTCATGAGAAGCACAGGCCTACAGGATCCCTCATCTCTCATCTCTAGCCGCTTTATCCTGTTCTACAGGGTCGCAGGCGAGCTGGAGCCTATCCCAGCTGACTACGGGCGAAAGGCGGGGTACACCCTGGACAAGTCGCCAGGTCATCACAGGGCTGACACATAGACACAGACAACACTCACATTCACACCTATGGTCAATTTAGAGCCACCAGTTAACCTAACCTCCATGTCTTTGGACTGTGGGGGAAACCGGAGCACCCAGAGGAAACCCACGTGGACACGGGGAGAACATGCAAACTCCACACAGAAAGGCCCTCGCCGGCCACGGGGCTCGAACCCAGACCTTTTTGCTGTGAGGCGACAGCGCTAACCACTACACCACCGTGCCGCCGGCCTACAGGATCCCTGCATATTAAATATCCAGGAAAAGATCAGTGTCTCTGAGCAGGGTCATGTGACATCCTTACCGTTTCAGGGGCAAACAAGAGCAGCAAGCAACTTAGATTCCCCTGGCAGGTGTCACTGTCCTAGCACAAGCACCGGGGCCTGCAAATCAATCTCTTATGTCAGGCCACATGGCAGGGTGTCCACACATTTGTTAAGGCCTGCCTGTCCCCATCCGTCTATGGGTAGGGAAGAAGGGGCCACTCAAGGGAAAAGGCTGAGGGTATGGAGAAGCACACCTCCATAAATCAGAAGAACTGAATGCAGTGCAGCATAGCAGGGCTGTCAGGGCCAGAAGAGACACACCACCGCAGCTGATCCCCAGACACCAGTGCACATCAACCATCTCTTCTTACCTAGCCACTAGCAGCTGCTGAGATTAACCTTCCTTTCTCTCCTACATGCAAATATTGATGCACCTCAATTATATACTCATGCATATACTTTTGCACACAAACTGTGAGCCCCTGTCTGTTAAGATTGTGCTACATAAAATGCCCTCCTGTGGAGCTTAAGACGTTTTCTGATGGCACAGTAGAGAGGCTGAATTCACAAGTCTAAAGTAACGGTTGGATGAAAAACACAAGGGCAAAGACGCAGCATCCTCAGGGTATGGCCAAGGTGAATGTGAATGGAGCTGCCTTTCTGCGACTTTCCCTTTCAGATCTTAGAATCAGCAATGCGCCGCGGGAGCCTCTTGAACAGAAAGAGTTCCTCTGGGTCCTCCTTAGATATCCAGCTCTTGAGGAGGGCTGACATTTTAGACGTTTTACACAAAAGACCTTCAATGCTGCTGTTCTCTTATAGAACACTGTGGCAATTATCAGTGTGTTTGCTACAGACAGGGGGGCAATTACCTTAGAGGAAGGTCAGAGACAGTGTTCCATTCCAGCAGCTTGCCATGCGATCGATTGCTCACCCAGTCCCCTGACACGCATGGTCTCACCTGAAGCTGTCCTCTCCTGACACACCGAGACCCCTGATGCATGGTTCATACAGTGCCAGACCTCTAAGTGAACCTTATAGGTCTCAGGCAGGGTAATAAACATGATGATATGTCCAGGTTGGGGCCCACAAACTGGTAGACAGGTTTAAAGAAAATATGCAGTTTCAAATATTTTAACACCTATACACCTTTTTGAGTGAGACCAGGAAAAAAAGTACCATACATAATTTTAATCAACCACAGACTCATCCATTTCACTTATAGATGTCTGATATAGGTACAATTCTAGTTCAGTTCAGTGAATATTTTAATTAATCATACTCTACTCAACTCCCTCATCTCTGAGGTTAAAGGAGAGCTGAAGGCAAATTTTTTTATTATCAAAATTCTATTGATCTCATTTTATTAAATATAGGAATGCATTTTTGATAGCTATTTTGTCACTGCTATAGCAAGTTATGAGTGTTTGAAATATGCTATGTAATATATCAGTCCATATGTCAAAGCAATGGCCATAAACAAGATTCATTGAGACCTGTGCGAGACTTCGTAGGACGGAAGTAAAATGTACAGTGGAAATCAAAGTGACCAACAACTGCCAATGTTGTCAAAAGACGTGCTGACAAATGCTGACGTAATCAAGCCGGAAGTTTTGTTTGTTTTGATAGCAATCAGGAAAGTTTAAAAAAATAGGCAGTAATCGTCATTTAAACTCGTTTTTGTGCAATATTTTGTTTGGAAAACAGTTTTCAAAATGGTGGCACTGACACCTAGTTGACACTTCACGTTTCGAAGTCTCGCACAAGTCTCGTGAAGATCGCGCGGATAAGTGACACCTTGGACCAAACGAACTAAATTCAACATGGCTAAAAACCGAATAGGCCAATAAGTATAATATTGAATTGCAATTAGACTGCATTTCCGCAGAGAAAATGCAAAGTGTGCTTGCTGAGCTGTAGCAGAACAGCTATCATGCTAGCATGCTAAAAGCTAGCATGCCAACATGCTAATGCCAACATGCTAACAACTAGCATGCTAACAGTTAGCATACTAACATGCTAACAGCATACTAACATGCTAAAAGCTAGCATGTTAACATGTTAATGCTAACATGCTAATAGATAACATGCTAACAGCTAGCATTCTAACATGCTAATGATTAACATGCTATTTGTTAAAATTCTAACACTTTAAGGCTAATATGTTGACAGCTATCATGCTAACAGCTAACAGGCTAACATGCTAATGGCTAGTATGTTAACTTTTAGCATGCTAACACGCTGAGGGTGACATGCTAACAGCTAACATGCTAACAGTTAGCATGCTAACATGCTCAGGTGAACTCGCTAACAGCAAACATGCGAACTCTGCATGCTACCATGCTAATCCTAACATGTTAACAGCTCTCATGATAGCATGCTAATGGTGAACATGCTAACAACTCGCGAGCTAAGCAGGCATGATATTGTAATGGGTAACATGTTAACAGCTAGCATGCTAACATGTGAATGCTTATATGCTAATTGCTATAGTGTGTGCGTGTAAGTATTCCTAATAAAGTGGCCATTGAGTTGAAGTTGATTTGCTATCAAAGTCTTAAATGAGCAGATCCTTGCCAAATGCATCATCACCTATGGGGGAAGGGAGGAATGACTCAGTCAAGCTTCCATTGATTAGCGGCAAAATGGAGAAAAAATGGACGGATGAAAGGCAAGACAAAGACGAGTGCGGGTCAGAACCGATATCATGTGTGTGATGGTGATTTGGCCTGAGGTGCCGTATGAAGTTTGGTGGATGTGCGGTGAAGTGTTACTGAGCAAAACTCCATTCATTTGAATGGGGCCAAAAATCAATGGAAGCCTACGGAGGTAAAAAGAGATGCGTGAAAACCAAGGAAAAGACAAGTGCAGGTCTCAGATGAGGGGATGGATCTGTGCGGGGACTTGGCCTGAGGCATCAAGTGAAGTTTCTTGAAGTTTGGTCACTTGGTTAAAAAAAATTGATGGAGAGTGAAAGTTTTTCTCCTGAAACACCATTCATTTTCAATGGGGCCAAAAATCAATGCAAGCCTATGGAGGAAAAAGGGATGAGCAAAAAGAAAGGAAAAATATGAGTGCGGGTCAGAACCGATTGCATGTATGTGTCGGGGGAGTTGGCCTGAAGTATCACATGAGGTTTGGTGCATCTGCGATGGAGCGTGTCCGAGTAGGACGATTCAATTCATGAGCCCTATTCATTCTCTATGGGAAAAAAAACAAAAGAAAAACAACAAGAACAAGAGAATGGGCGCATTGATCCAAAAGCTGTATACAAGCACACTACACCACTTTGGGCCAGACGTCTCAGAGTTGGAACGGTGTCTCTATCTCGAACACCCTAGGAGGAGTAGTGGATCCAAAAAAACGTGTCGGAATAAGGCAGAATAAGTAAACTTAAGAAGAACAATAGTGTGCTTGCCTTTTGCCTTTTGCTTGAGCAACACACTAATTAGTTGCCAATACGAGTCACAATATAAGTTTACTAAAACCAAAAACATAATTGAATAACACGTTAATTAAGAAATAAAGCAAGTTTAAAAATGACTTCAGTTGTCCTTTAATATGAACAATTTGGGTCAACTCTCAATATGGTGTCTCAGCGCATTCAACACAACTGCCAAATGACTCACTATTAAAATGTAATAGGTAAAAATTACTGAACATAAAAAAAGATTTTACACTACAAATTTCATGACAAATTTTTCCTACTCTCTAACCTATATTGAAGTCTGCAAAAATCTCTTTCTTATGCACTTTTATGTCTCGATCCCACCTGGAATTACTGTTGTTCGTTCACTTATCTCACAGATTCAGTCACTGAGCTGCTTGCACTGAAAACTTTTCTCACCTCTTCTCACCTTTTTCTCACCTTTTCTCTCCTTGAGGCTCTAATCTACTTCAGATGTGCTCATGCAGCAAAACCCAACTTCATACACACCACAAGGTCAGTTCGAGAAACTTGCAAAACCTGTCAAAGCTCTCTGAGTGCAGAATAATGTCCAATTTTGTATTCTCATCACTGCATACACTACAATACAGAATTGTTCAAATGCAACCTCTGTTCAATAACATCTCCAATTTTCGGATTAATGGTAAACTGCTTTGCCTGGCATAGTTTACACCAATAAAACAGTAATCAATGAGTATCTATTTCTGTTTGCCGAACATCATTTCACAGCTTGATAAGAAAGCATGAGGCTTGTAACGGGAAGTATGCAGAGCAGCAAATGCACAGAGCAGGTCGATTGTTAATGGTGATCTATTAGTGGATCATCTTTTGTCTCTGGTCGACTCTCACGATTAGTTACACTGATGGATTTCTTAAAACATCAGAAGGGAGATTAGAGTATACTTGACTGTGAAAAGTAATCCCTGCAGTGGGCCTCTCTTCCCAAGCCTGATCGATGCACACTCAAACTGGGATTGTCACGGCTGGGCTGTACTGATTGGGCTGCACCGAGAAGCCGACAGTACACAAGTTGACAGCGGCCCATTTTCCTGCTCCCTTCCATTGATCTTCTCATAGTTACACACATACACATGCAGACTCATTGACTGTCCCACCTCATTGTGTGGCTGCTACAGCAAGCATGCAGCATGTCACCACAGCATGACACATACATGTCAACACATACTCGGTTACACTCCGGCACACATTCTCACTTACCACCACACGGTAAAAATCATATCCATAAGGCTAACACATTAGCACACTTAGATGCATAGCTGAGAAATTTGCAGCTGATTAAAAAAAAAAGGCAAAAAGAAAGCTGTTGGATACATTGGTAAGGGGTATCGACACAGACAAAAACACTACTGAAAAGAAGTGAAATGACTTCATGTGCATGGAAGGCTTTGAAACAGGATCACTCAAAGATATCTTTGTGGAACAGATTGCTGCACTTATGTGCTAGTCCACAATATCTCATTAATCACAGACACCCAACCTCTCTATCATGACAAAGACTGGGCATGCGCTCAGGAATGAGCAATCAGGGACCCTTGCTAATCGAGGTTCAATTTCATTAAAACCAGGTTTGTTTATATTGAGCTAAAACCAACCATTTGAGAAGCTGACAAAACTCAATCAATTCAGGACTGTTTATATTCAACTGACAAACTGAAGATGTGATAAGTATACGCATAACTGTCACATACCCAAACTGAGATTGGCACATTTTCATGTAAATTAATTGACTAAGATTGCATATATCCATTACTTGACTAGGAAATAAATGAAACAGTTTTAGTTAGGGGGGTGGCACGGTGGTGTAGTGGTTAGCGCTGTCGCCTCACAGCAAGAAGGTCTGGGTTCGAGCCCCGTGGCCGGCGAGGGCCTTTCTGTGTGGAGTTTGCATGTTCTCCCCGTGTCCGCGTGGGTTTCCTCCGGGTGCTCCGGTTTCCCCCACAGTCCAAAGACATGCAGGTTAGGTTAACTGGTGACTCTAAATTGACCGTAGGTGTGAATGTGAGTGTGAATGGTTGTCTGTGTCTATGTGTCAGCCCTGTGATGACCTGGTGACTTGTCCAGGGTGTACCCCGCCTTTCGCCCGTAGTCAGCTGGGATAGGCTCCAGCTTGCCTGCGACCCTGTAGAACAGGATAAAGCGGCTACAGATAATGAGATGAGATGAGATGAGTTTTAGTTAGGAATATGCACAGTTATTCAAATACTGTACCTGGTTAACCATTTTCAGTATTCCAATACTGAATTCAATATTTGGATATTTGTTATATCCTATGTCCTCATGAAGCCAATGAGAAAATATGAAAAAGTGAAGCATTTGCTGTAAATTCTGGGACTTTCTGTTACTTATTTCTCAGCATTACATCTCTATACACATATCATCTCATCTCATCTCATTATCTCTAGCCTCTTTATCCTGTTCTACAGGGTCGCAGGCGAGCTGGAGCCTATCCCAGCTGACTACGGGCGAAAGGCGGGGTACACCCTGGACAAGTCGCCAGGTCATCACAGGGCTGACACATAGACACAGACAACCATTCACACTCACATTCACACCTACAGTCAATTTAGAGTCACCAGTTAACCTAACCTGCATGTCTTTGGACTGTGGGGGAAACCGGAGCACCCGGAGGAAACCCACGCAGACATGGGGAGAACATGCAAACTCCGCACAGAAAGGCCCTCGCCGGCCACGGGGGTCGAACCCGGACCTTCTTGCTGTGAGGCGACAGCACTAACCACTACACCACCGTGCCGCCCCCTCTATACACGTGCTTCTGCTAAAAGAAGTAGAACATGACACACATTAAAGAGTTTTTACCCCTCTAATGGTCAAACATCTCTTCATTACCTGTTATGGACATTTCAAAATTAAAATAAGCAAATCCATTCCATCAATCCATTATCCACAGCCACTTACCCTGTGCAGGGTTGCGGCCAAGCTGGAGCCTGTCCCAGCTGACTATGGGCAAGAGGCAGGGTACACCCTGGACAAGTCACCAGATCATCACAGGGCTGACACACACAGTGCGTTTACATGCACATCCAAATTGAGCTACTGTCGGTAATCGAGCTAAGGGTCCCAGCAGGGGTGCCAGAGAAATCCAATCCTACATGCACACAAGTTAATCGAGCTATTGTGTGAGGTACATTGTGCACCCGAGCCACAGGTGGCGCTACACGCCCCATCGTGTTGGTACACTTCCGGTTGTCATCATGAAGAAGAGCTATTCAAGAGTATAAACAAAGTTATCAGCAGTGTTGCCAGATACTGCTGACGTTTTCCAGCCCAAAACATGTTCAAATCCGCAAAAATGCACTTAAAACCGCCCAATTTGGCAACACTGGCAGTTCTGTGTTCACAAGTTCCGTGCTCAAGCTGTTAGGCTTGCTCTAACAGACTGTATGGCTACAAACTGTCCTGCGCAGACCACTGTTTTGTAAGACAACTTATTTTGCACAATTGTATATTTTTCTAAAGTCCATTTTTTGCTTACAAAAAATTTTTTTTTTTGCTTACAAAAAATATTTTTCTAAAGTCCATTTTTTGCTTACAATTTAACTTATGTCTTAATAAACACACAAAAAGTTCAATTGTTTTGTTTTTATTGACATTCTTCAGATGTTGGACATCTATATATACACACACACAAATACAGTGACTTGTTTATGTACACAATTCACAGCTATGCAACAGCTGTACAGATGTATTTGGTGATACAGTAAGTGAGCTAAATTTTAACAGTGCAAACAATGCCACAAAAAGAAAAGATTCATGCCATTGTCATGCCAACCGAGGCTGTTGTGTTTCCCGCTTGTGGTCTCGTCACTCGTCACTTCCGGAAGGGGCAGTGCTGAAGTAAGTAGCTCGAATACATAGCTCAATAGGGTTTACATGCACTAAGTAGCTCGGCAGAAATCGCATAGTCTAGGTCGTGTAGCTCGATTCCGAGAAATCAAGTTCGGTTCGATTTCAGCCGAATTAAGGTGTATACATGGCATTTTGAACTTCGATTTCAGTCGAGCAACGGCAGAAATTCGATTCTCTCTATGTGCATGTAAACGCACTGACTGAGACAAACAACCATTCACACTCACATTCACACCTACGGTCAATTTAGAGCCACTAATTAGCCTAACCTGCAAGTCTTTGGATTGTGGGGGAAACTGGAGCACCCGGAGGAAACCCACACAGACACGGGGAGAACATGCAAACTCCATACAGAAAGGCCCTCGCCGGCCACTGGGCTTGAACCCTGGACCTTCTTGCTGTGAGGCGACCACCATTAAGCAAATCCATTGATTTAATAAATATTTGTGCTTAGGAAATGCACAAAATTTCTCAAAAGCTGAGGTGTTTTTTTTTTTAATTCAGGCAATTCCTTTTATTCAGACTTGATCTTTCTACCTTGAAGGTTCATATTAAAAAGAAGAAGAAGAACAACAACAACAACAACCTCATATTTTAATCTAAATCTATCAGTGAAAATGCACAAGCATTGCATTCATCACAAAGATGCTTCTCTCTGGAGGTCAGCTCGTAGGTTATTCACAATTCATGATTTGGGTGAGAAGGTGCGGAAAGGCTAGATGCCATTATTAATGGAAATTGTTTTGTTTGCCACCACTGACTCACTTGTAAAATTGATTATGAAAGCGATTCACTGAAGAAGAAAAAAAAAAAGAAAAGATCTCTTTATCAGTGAAAAGACAAATTCATCTAATATTTCTTATTCTGAGATTATTATGAGGGAATTACAATACTTATAAGCCTATAACGAAACAGTATTCAAGTTCAAGATGTCTTGTTTTTGTCAGTTAATTTAACTTGTTTCAAGTTACTGTTTCTTATTGTAACAAACTATATTTAATTTTCACTTGTTAATAGATGTTTTTTTGAAATATACTAAATAATATGCACAGTAAAGTTTGAGGTAAACTTTTGATCTGACCCGCCTTATTAATCCGGCCCCTCTCACTGTAGTTGCAACATATCTTTGTTGCTTTTGGGGGGGGAGAAATTTTGATTTGTGCCACTTCAGCACTGCACTACAAAAAATAAAAATCTTAGGAAGTTTATTTGTCTATTTTCAAATCAAAACATCTAGCCACCCTTATTATAAGACATAATTGCCCAACAAGCAAAACCTCATTTAGCTAGAAAGGCTAGTTTTTAGACAGTCCATCTTGAAGATCTTGTATAGATAAAATGTCTTGAAAGTGTCTTATTTGGAGCACCTTTGAAAATAAAACAAGTTTTTTTTAAAACAAGTAAGTACATTTTGGACATTTGTCAAATGCAGTTCATCTTGTTTCAAGAAAAAAAAACAAAGTATGCTTGTTTTGGGAATAAATGAACTTTACTGAAATCTTTGAATCTTTCTTTACAATTCATACATTTGAAAACATTCTCAGTCATTCAGAGTGAGGTCCTTCTAGATGCTGTACAGACTCTAGACCAGACAAGTGCCTTCAAAAAGGCTATGAGTGAGTGGAGGGCGTTTTAGTGAGGTCTTTTTGGAATGCTGTGAGTTAAGTTCAGTATTTTGTTTGTTTGTTTGTTTGTTTGTTTGGTTGGTTGGTTGCTTGGTTGGGTTTTTTTGTGCCTGATCTTGTAAACCCCTCGTACACATGAATAGTCAGTGCCCCCAAAATGCACTGTTGCTTTGGCGTTGTGTAAGCACTGTAAGTCAAAATGCGTAGACTTTTTTTTTTTATTATTATTACTTTTTTTGGTGCCTGAGGTCCTGGGGAAGTGGAATCTTAAGAGATGTTTTAATGTTTGAATGTTGAAATGGGAAAAAAAAAAAACTTGTTGCAATGCTACACGTGTCGTCAACTTGATTCAAGATAGTCTCTGGTCTCATATCTAGAGTATTTTACTAATTACAGGTCACAAAAGGAGAATCTTTTAAGCTAGCAATGCTTAGTTGTAGAATTTAACAATACTAATATTAGTATATTTATCTTAAATTCAGTTTTTACTGCTAAGACTTTGTCATGAATTTAAGTGAAATACCCTTAAAATGAAATAAATAAAAATGACTTGAATGGCTAAATGTAAGAAGTACGATCTTGTTATAAGAACTATTTTGATTATTTTGAGTTAATCAGATCTCGCATAATAAGTTCCCCAATCTTATTTTGGAATTATTTAATCTAAAAACAGGTTAGATTTTTCATCTTACTTTAAGAAATCTTACCAAGTCAAATTTGACTAGCTCCATTGGCAGATTTTTTTCACCTGATTCAAGCAAATATGCTTTGTTTTAATCTTTTATTTCTTATTTTTGAAAGGCCATTTTTTGCAGTGTGTAATTTGAGCATAGCGGTGGAACCTGCTGCATGTTTCTTGGTGGAACCTGTAACATTGCTGCTCTTTTCCCAACCTGACACGAGGTGACCCACTGATAGCAGGGACTGGTGGGGAGTTAAGGCTGAGGGCAATGCGATTACAGCAGGGTTTCCGGTGGATTAATGTGCTGAATGTGCTGAGGAAATCACAGGCCTACAGGAATGTCCCCCTACTGGGTGCACACATGGTATTTCGCTCTGCTCCTCCACAGCCTCTGAAGCTGCAGCCTGGACAATGAATTCAGCAAAGTCCATGACCACTCTTATTAGTGCAGGACCACAAAGCCGTGTCAGAGAGCGCTGGGCCTTGTAACTTCGCCTGCTGGACCAGGATCCCATGCAGCTAGGTGGCTTCCATATGTTCTTCTCAATGAGAAAAAGTAGGCTCACATCAGGCCTTTTTAATAATGATTTTATACAGTACTGTGCAAAAGTCTTAGGCACCCTATTTTTTTCATACGAACTTTGTTATAGATTTCTATTTTATGACTCCTACATTATCAAGTCAGGATAAAAACATTTTAGAGTTCCAAACGTTCCTTTTCCAGCACAAAATTAAATGTTACAGAAAAAAAAGTTTGTATCTGAGCAGCATATTACATAAGAGACCACTTTTCGTATTAAAAAAGAAAACATAATGAAGGCTCCTGGGTTTTGGTGCAAAATGATGAAGCAAGCGTGACAGTCAAAGTGTCCAGAAGAACTGTGGCTGGTTCTGCAAGATGCTCAGTAAAACCTACAGCTCATTTCCTTATAAAACTGCACTCATTGTACCTGAGACTGCTATTTTTTTTAAGCAAAGGGTCGTCTCACACCAAATATTGACTTTGTTTCATTTATTATGGCTTACTGCTGTTTATAGTATTTTTTTTATGTTGAAACATTCCATTTCATTATTTTTAAGCCATTTTTTGGTCTACAGCATTTCTTTACATGTGCCTTAGACTTTTGCACAGTACTGTATATATATTTATTCTATCCATATTCACTGGATATGAGCAATCGCACGCTCTGATTGGCTACTCTACTACTAGGCTATCAGCTCATATCCTGTGAGTAGAGAAAAACAAAATGGCGACGTGTTGCTGAACCAACCGAGGACGAAATAAAAACTCTACTCGAAAACAAAACCTCCAATAATAAAAAAGCAACATAATATGGAATAAAAGTATTTGATGGTCAGAACGTATCTTTTTTCATTTTCAATAATTATTATTATAGCATTTTTCACAAATTGCTACTGTCATTTCGCCGGTTTGTTTACATTCTAAGCGGAAATGATTTTGTCAGATGTTTTGTATAAAGTTATTATTTATCAAATTTGCAAAAAATAAAAATGCTATGTTTCTCAAAATCCAGTGAATGTGGACAGAATAAAACAGCTATTCCGCTCAATCTCGTTGTACATGGCTTACACTACGTGCCTCGTTGGCTATCAGCTCATGTACAACTCGATTTCATGGAATAATTGTATATATATGAATAATGAACACATATTTAAGTTTTACAGAACCAGAACCATAAATAGAGCCTGCTGTAGGATTCAGTGACCCAGTACATCAAATGATATGAAAGCAGGCGATGATGATAAATGCTGACTATTTATTACCATGGATCTCACTTCGCAAAAATATTAGCTTTGGATAAACTCCCCTCTGCTCCAAAGTTGTATTTCTGGACCTCTTCTGGCATTCATTTATCCTAAATACAGGCTAAACAGCAATCATAATTAGCTCAATTACAATGATAAATAATAAAAGTGCCAATTCTTTATACACCTGGAGACAATTTTCTGATGCTTCATATACTTTAATGCAATAATTAGCTTTGTTCTGAAGGATGTAATTTCCATTTGCACATTGTTTTTCAAACTGCATAGTAATTTACTCTGTACAAACGATTTTAAAGACTTTCTATTGCTCGAGAAAGACAGACCACAGTTACAGACTATGTACAGTGGCTATAAAAGTCTACACACTGCTGCTAAAATGGCATGCTTTTTGTGACTTAAAGAAAATGAAACTAAGATAAATCCTGTCAGAACTTATTCTACTTTTATTGCAAAATTGCAATCTGTACAAAGAAGGTGAAATCAAATCAGAAATTGTTTAGCGAAAAAAGGAAAAAACAGAAAAGAAAGAAAATCATACAAAAACCTGGTTGCATTAGTGTGCACACCCCTAAACTAATACTTAGTTGAAGCACTTTTTGATTTTATTCCAGCATTCAATCTTTCTGGCTAAGACGTTATCAGTTTGGCACAGCTGGACTTGGCAATTTTTGCCCACACTTCCTTACAAAGATTTACCAGATCTGTCAAATTGTGAGGACATTTCCTGTGCACAGCTCTCTTCAGGCCACCCCATAGATTTTCAATTGGATTAAGGTCTGGGCTCTGGCTGGGCCATTCCAGAACTCTGATTTTCTTTTTGCTGTTTTTTAGATTTAGATACATGCTTTGGGTTGTTGTCATGCTGAAAGGTGAAATTCCTCTTCATCTTCAGCTTCTTAGCAGATGCTTGAAGGTTTTGTGCCAAGATAGACTGATATTTGGAACTATTCATGATTCCATCCACCTTGACTAAAGCCTCAGTTCCAGCTGAATAAAAGCAGCCCAAAAGCAGGATGCTGTCTCCACCATGCTTCACTGTGGGTATCTTTTGATAATATGTTGTATTATTTTTGTGGCAAACATACCTTCTGGAATTATGGCCAAATAGTTCAACCTTGGTCTTATCTGACCATAATACATTTTTCCACATGGCTCTGGGAGACTGGATATACCTTTTTGCAAAGTTTAGCTAGGCTTGGATGTTTTTCTTTGTGAGTAAAGGCTTTCGTCTTGCTCCCCCACCCCACACCAATTGTTGTTACATTTAGGGAACAGCCAGTACTTTCCAGGAAATCCTGCAGCTCCTTTAATGTTGCTGTAGGCCTCTTGGTGGCCTCCTTGACCAGTTTTATCCTTGTCTTCTCATCAATCTTGGAGGGATGTCCTGATCTTGGTAGAGTCACTGTTGAGCCATATTTTCTCCACTTGTTGATGACTGTCTTCACTGTGCTCCATGGGATGTTTAATGCTTTGGACACTTTTTCATACCCTTGCCCTGATTGATACCTTTCAATGATGAGATCCCGTTGATGTTTTGAAAGCTCTTTGTGGGCCATGGCTTTTGGAATATGATGCAACCAAGAGGATATCAGAATAATTCTACAGTAACAGCCAAACTTTATCTGAGGTCAATCAGAGCCACTTTAATTGATGTCACGTGTACACTAACTACTATTTAAGATGAGGCTGAATGTGATTGGCTGATTCTGAACACAGCCACATTCTTGATTATTAAAGGGTGTGCACAATTATGCAGCCAGGTTTTTTCGTATGGTTTTTATTTTAATTTTTTCTCCTAAACAGTTTCTGATTTGTTTTCAACTTCTTCGTATAGACTGCAATTTTGCAGTAAAGGTGGAATATGTTCTGACAGGATTTATGTTGGTTTAATTTTTTTTTTATCACAAAAAAACTGCCATTTTAGCAGGAGTGTGTAGACTTTTTATATCCACTGTACACACATACACACACAGTGTGTACTATGTTCAATAACATGCATTTACACCTTTCATTCATTCATCCTTAGTGACTGCCTAGGTTATTAGTTTGTTTATATGTTAAGGCATAAAACAAATAAATTCTTATGAAAATGTTAGACAGGTACAAATAAAAAAATAGCCTCAATGAGGCTGTAGCTCATACTGTATGTGAGTTTGATCGAAATCTGATCAATCCTGCAGTAGCGATTTTTGTAAATTGTGGACAGACGACGACGGACGGACGATGGACTGACGACGGGTGATTGCATAAACTCATCCGGCCTGGCCTGTGGCCGGATGAGCTAATAATAATGGCATGAGTGGGATTCATTAAAACAGTCTCATGTACACCCCTAGTTGAGATAAATGATGAACTCAAGTGATGTAGCTGAAGTTGAGGAGTTAAGGCCAGAATAAACAGACATGTTGACAAGGCTCGCATTTCTATCTCTGGGTTTTTCCACAGTGTTCTTCCGGTGTTTCCTGGGGCACACTGGCAAGGTTCATATTTAATTACAAACAAATTCCCCATTCCAGTTTTGACCACGCCCACCTCTGGTTTAAATTTGAATACATTTACAGATACAGATATTTGGAGCACAGAACAGATGAAGATATAGATACAGATAGTGGCATTGTGTTACACCACACACACACACACACACACACACACAAAGTACCTTTACCGACTGTCATGTCTTCACTGGAACAATCAGAAAACAGAAGATGTTTTGATTAAATAAAGAAAAAAATTATTCAAATAAGGCAGCACTTTATTGTGCCTAAATGTACATGTTTAATTTATGTGGTGATTAACTTTTACGATAATCATATGCAGCCTGTCTCTAACAGGAATTTGTATGGTAACGAGATGCAAATGACAGGGAGCAGATACGTTTGCCTATCTATTTAAATGTAAATTGATATATTAATTGGTTTATCCTTATTTAGCATGGCAAGTTGTCATTTCCAACCTTTGTACTTCATAGTAACCTTCAGAGATGTGCCTTCTATCATGGCAGATCTTGTGCAAATAAATAGAATGTGTGGTTTTGTTGAGACACATGGACTATCAATCAACTTTCCTCCCTTTTGCTTTCAAGGCCATAATGTTCTGCAACATTGCTTTGCAATAAACATACATACAAAGAGCAGCGTTGTAGCACAACTGCTCTAGTTGTGGTCTCATAGCTCCATGGCCCCCAGTTCGATCCCGAGCATGGCTTACTGCCAGTGTGGAGTTTTGTATGTTCTCTCTATGTCCATGTAAGTTTCTGCTTTATTCCCTGGTTTCCTATCACTTCCCAAAATCATGCTAGTAGGTGGACTGGCTATTCTAAATTGCCCCTAATTGTGAATGAGTGTGTGCCTGGTGCCCTGGGATAGACTGGTGTTCCCGTTCAGAATGTTTTACCTCCACACCCAGTGTTCCCCAAGTCCACTGTCAGCCCTGGCTAAGACATCATGGTTACTGGAGACAAATGAATGAATAAACTCATCTACATAATGTAATTAATTATGTCTACAACATTATTCACATATGTTTCATCTGTAACATGTGCTATGTTCAGTGATGGAAATGGCACTGCTCCTTTAAAGGGGAATTAAGAGCTTCTGATACCTTTGTTTCATTGCTGCACTGGGAACAAGTCTTTTCTTTAGCATTCTAATGCCTGAGCATAACAATAAATGGACACGGTCTTTAAGCTTTAATTGTGTGCAGCAAAGTTTCACAGAGTAGCCCTTGGCAGAGAACTGACATTCCTTTGGCAAGCTCTAAGAAAAAGAAGACAGTGATGATGGACAAATAATTACAGGTTTGGGCTCGTCATTTCCAATCACCAGACTTTTTTGAGGCTCAACACGGTTCTTTTGCATCAATTGAGACAAAAAGCAAACAGTACATCATTATCCAAAATACTCTGCAATTAAGATCACTTATCTTTTGTAATAAAGCTGAGTTCATGTATAGGCATCCAATAAAGCATTCCTTTTGGCCTAATACATATAATACACATAGAAAAAGAAGCTCAGTATTTGCTTAAATGCAGTCACTGGATCAACTAATGTATGGATTCAGTTCTAGTCACTTTGACAAATACCTTCATGCTAGATTTGTATTGGGAAATATGCCCTCCACTCAATTTCACATGATGGGTATATTAATCTTAGTGGACTGTCCTCAGTGGCATTTCAAATCTCCATGGTCTCTTGCCCTGGCCGGATGTGTTTAAAGACTTATCTCTCAAACAGGCTTCCTGAAAGGTCACCGCTCATCTCAAAGGCATCTCACAACCTTTAAAGGTCTCCTTTTTTGTCCCCTCTTTAAGTGGCAGACATATCAAAGCGCTCCTGTTTCAAGATTCTCGCCATAGCTAGATTACAAGTTCTGATCTGCTGGCTGTATTAAAGCAGAACGATGCCTCAGGGACTGGGCTTTAGATGCTGCCTGATAGCATCACTATAGAACAGCTTTTAGGAAAAATCTTGCTGCTTGTGTGTTGACTTGGATTCAAGGCTCCTGCCTTTCATCACTTTAAGCCATACAATGCTGTGTTTTCTGGGTAGCCATTGTAGCTGCTACGCATCGCTGCTCTGGAAGATTCACTACTATGCTTGGCATTCAAGGTAGCAAGCATGCTAAAAGGTTGGGGAGCTGTGCAGGTGCACTGGAGTCTGAAACGCTTTAATAAGCTGTGGGTGTGGAAATCGCAGCCTCTCTGGAGCGATGCAAGGTCTCAACCAGGCTGAACTGCATTACAGTGTAAGGGCATGATGTGGATATTTCTCTTGACTGATCTCTCTCTCTCTCTCTCTCTCTCTCTCTCTCTCCCTCTCCAGCTGAAAGCGGAAAATCAGAAACACATCCTTAAACACCCAGACCTGGCCTCCTAATGCATGCACAGCATTTCTTAGAGTGTTCTTTTCTGTGAGCTGCTGTGTTTGCTGTATTAGTTCACAGGGACATCTGAGAACTTCATATTATGAAATTGAGCATCGTGTTCTCGTAAAGAATCTGCTGGCCAGTTTCAAAAATTAAAAAGGCCATGCAGCTACATTAAAATCTTATTTGGGCTTATTCAGACATAAAGGCACTAACAATAAGCTCCCGAAATGACACCAAATATCAAATACTGCTTGCTTTCTTCATTGTTTCAAACAAATAATGGTATAAAATATAATGCTCTGGTAAACAGTAAAGGCTTTATTTTTGTGCCAGTGCAAGGGTAATTTGCTGGTTAACACCAGTTTGTGCGCAAGCAAGTTTTTTCAAGTTTGCACAATGTTATTCCTCTGTTATTTCCATCATCATAAATGAATGCAATGCCCTGATTTGAGCAAAGGGAGTATAACATGCAGAAGTCGCAAATTCAGTGGATTTTTTTAACCCATTTTGGTTAGAAAAGATAGCGTGTGTTAGCGCCTCCCAACACCTCCTTTTAGCGCAGATGGAGGGATAAAATGGTGCTTCCTGACTTTAAGTTCATCCTTAAAATTCTCCCATTTATTAAAACCAGATTTTATGGAGTCACTATTTATCACCTCACTTCAGCATAAACAGGGTTCTTTATATGAATATAACTAAATACAACACATTTTTTTATTTTATCTGTAAAAAAAAAAGAAAAAAAACCCCTCAGATGTGGCTACTAAAGGATAATTCATAACGAAGCATCTTTTAGGATGCCCAAACGTCTATTTTAACTAGTGTTCAAATCCACACCACCTGTGAGAAACACTATACAAACATACACTCACTCATTTGACACAATGCGTAAGTGGAGCAAAAGATGGCTGGAAAGCCATCCATCCACCTATTCTTATGCGTAAGAATCTAGGACATTATGAGTATTTCTGCTGGTGACATTTGTGTGATTTTTCACTTCAAAAAACCCAAATATCTTTTGAAAAGAACAACCTTATTGAGAGTGTGCAGGTATTTTGAAATTCTCTCTTACATGGACCAGCCCTTCTCACGGGCGCTGGTAAGGCCACTTAATCATGTGGAGACTATGAGCTATCCCAGGGGACTCGGCAAGGTGCAGATACAGAAAAAGTACACAGAGGAAACCCATGGGACACAGCCACACAAGAGACACTGTGTACTCATTTACCAAAAATAAATAAATAAATAAATAAACAAACACTTGCAGGTCAGCGCAGCCAAGCTATTAATCTGTTCAACTCAGCCTGGACGCCAGTGTCCCAAATATTCATTCATGAATCTTTCATAAAAAAGATTCTAACAAACCTCTAAAAACGCTATTCATTGGAATAAACAGTGAACAGTTTGGAAATGATGGCTGCATACTTTATACTGCCTTTAATAAATTCCACCAAGCTTTAACACATTTTAATTGCTTTTATACAGCATATGATTAAAAAAACTTGATCTCACATGACACAGGCTGATATTAATGAGGTGCAGATGTGCGTAACAACTCCACCGCTTGAGAAAGCAAATGCAAAAAATGCAGAAATATTTTAGGCTCAAACTATACCCTATGAAAGCATACAGACACAAACGACAATGTCTGTCCTGCATACCACAAACGCATGGTCCACAAGGCGCATTTTCTGTACCTGTGTCATACACAAGTGTGTGACAGGACAAATCAGAGTGATTCTGTTATTAACGCTTTAAAGTCTCAGCTAATTAGTCAGTTATTCATCATAAAGAATATTATTTTGTAATGACTACTTCAACATGCTCAACTGTACAATGCCTCATGCAAATGGAGCTGGACACATCCTGAGAAACTGTGGGCAACGATCAGCCACCAGGGCTACGAGCTCCTGAAGAATCTCCCCACAGCTTTATTAATTTGAAAAACAAAAGACTATTTGAAATGTTTTATAAGCAAGTAAGCAAATAAGATAAGAATAAAGAATGATACGTTATAAGAATATACCTAAATTTAATAACTGTAGAGATTTTAGTAGACTTAAGACACTTTCGGACCGGCAGAACTTTTTCATAGTTCTCAGGTCTGTTGGAGGACGTTCCCCCTTTTTTTGTCTATCTGCACTGCAGGAACTGAGAACGATCATAGTTCTTAGATCGCTGTTTTGAGGGAATTGTTTTAGCTCCTACTTCAGCCAATGCAACACCAGCAACAGCCATTTTTAAAATCTCTGTAAAACATTAGCCATGTACAGTACCAGTCAAAAGTTTGGAAACACCTTCAAATTCGACGTTTTTTTCTTTATTTTAATTAACTAAAAGACACTTTGTGTCTTAAAGTAATGACTGACTGTTATTTCTCTTTACTTAGTTGAGTGGTTCTTAACAAAATATGGATTACTACAGTTGTCGAACAGGGCTATTTACTGTATTTTTATTATTTATTCTTTACTGGTTGATGGTGTCAAATGCATTAAGAAGGCAAGAAATTCCATTTTTGACAAGACACACCTGTTAATTGAGAAGCATTCCAGGTGACTACCTCATGAAGCTGGTTCAGATAATGCCAATAGTGTGCAAAGCCGTTATCAAGGTAAATACTGACGACTTTGAGGAATCTAAAAGATGAAACGTTGTTTTTTTTAAACACTTTTAACACTTTTTAACACTTTTTTTTCACTAAAATTTGAAAAAAAAAAAAAAACAAATACAAAAACCCAAAGGCCATGGACAGATGGACTGACAGTAAAGTCCAGGCTTTATTGAGTGACAGAGGAAATTCAACATGGTTTTGACGCAACTAAGCAAAATATAAAAATCTTAATTAAACTAAATGTTCTTGTCCATGTTTTTTTTAGTTATCATGGAAGAAAACCTATTATAAAATAATAATCCACACTAACATGTTAGATACACATAATTTAAAGGTAGACTGCCTTTCAGATTTTTCAGGTGTAGGCCATAAAATGAATTTTCCCTGACGCCCAATTATTTTTGTTTAGTGGACTGAAAGCTACTGAATTAAAATCACAGACTTCCAACTTTATTAGGTTTTTTTTTTAAATAGAACAATTCATGAATTTAGGGCTGTGGCAGTGAGGGCGTGGTCAAGCGTCGGTCTGTGAATGGAGGGCGGAGTCAAGGAAGGTAAGTGGCAGAATCACTGCACCTGATGTGAATTAACCTGTTTTTGTGTGTCTTCCCCAGTGACCGCGCCCTATAAAGGGAGTGAGAGAGCAGAGAAAGAGAGCTCTCTCCTGACCAGAATGCATGTGTGTGCGTGTGTGAGAGAGTGAATGAGCTGAAAAGCCACACATACCACAGAAAATAAAAGTTTCTGAGAACTCAGTTCTGGCCTGCCGTGCTTCTGTGCTCCACCCACCTGCTCTGGTCCTATAAGGGCCACGTGGCCCTAAATTCCGTGCTATTTTTTCCTGCTTCAGCATGACCCAATTCAAGATACTACGTCATGTATCACATGGTGGGCTTTCCCCTTTTGCGCAAGGCATTGTGGGATACAAATTTGAAACAGGAGAGAAAAATGGAGGACGTGAGTGTGTGAATGAAACGTGAAAGACCAACTACAGTAACGGGAAGCGAGAAGAAAAGACATTATGTTGCGAAGAAAAGGAAACGCAGGACCAAACTAATAAATATCGGCGGTCAGTGAGTACCTCGGTATGATCAGCTGTTCGTTTAGCGACAGAATGATATAACTGTCAGTGCACAGTCAAAGGTAAACCTGTAGATGGCAGTAATGCAACACTGTGGATGCCAGCTGCTGTAAAATCCAAAAAAAGAAGGAAAAGAAGAAGGTAAACCTGTGCATGTGCACACAGACTTCCTCTGTCTGCTTGACTGCGTGAAGCGAGTGATTTCATGCACATTATTTGCTCAGAAATTCCCTCACATTAAATAACTTCCCAGTCACAGAATGGTCTGGGTTTTTTTAGACATTACAGAAATAAACATATATAACAATGACCATATTTCAGAGGGAACTAAATCTCACTGATTTTATGAAATCGAAAGGCCGTCTATCTTTAAGCAATCACCAACTATTTTCACCAAAAATTCGTTCTTTATAATGTAAAATAAAGATTTACTGTCAACATGTAACACTTCCTGGTCTCCCTCACTCTATAGTACAATGGAATGATCCATTTCTAAAAGAAACATGTGACTAAAACACCACACACGAAAGTGGACAAGTTTAAATCCTAATGTTGCTAGTTTTCTGTTTTCACAGTAAAACAAGAAAATTGGTGGACAACTGTCGGCCGGCTTATGTCAATTCAGCGTTCTAACTGGCAGTGCAAATGCAAACAGAAAAAAAGTCCTTGAAGGTGTGTAATTCTCAGGGGAGCGGCCCAGTGTGTAGTTCCTCTCACTGAGTCCCAAGAACTGTTTGGCCAAAAGCACCTTTAGATAATACAATTACACCATAGATCTAAACACTATAACTTTCCAATCTTTTGTTTGATCAACACTGGATACAGTTGAGGTGGTTGAGCACACCACATGTGTTTTTTTTAGGAAATATACTCAATGACTTGCTTGGAGGTGGCATGGTGGCACAGTGGCATTGCTGCCTCACAGCTCCAGGGTTCCTGACTTGATTCTGAGCTCCAGTTACTGTCTGTGTGACGTTCTACACACTTTCAAAAACATACCGGCAGGTAGACTGGTTACCGCAGGTGTAAAAAAGATTGTGCAAATGTGTGTGTGCAGGGTGCGTCCCTGCCTTGGATGCACTTACTTTTTCAGTTTTATCAACAGATTGCTAGATTGAAAATCTCTAAACATGATAATAATTATTTTATTCTAACATCTAAGGTTTTATGGCAGCTGATACTAACAGACTGCTGCAATTTATATACACACATATGTACGTAAGATATAGTATATATAGTCTAAAGTTTGGACATACCTTCTAATTCAATGCTTTTTAAAGACACTTCAAAAACTGTTTAAAGACATTTTATGTTTTAAAGTAATGATGGATGTCGTTACTCTTTCCTTAGTTGAGCGATTCTTGACATGGATTACTACAGTTGTGGAAGAGGGCTATTTACTGTATTTTTATTATTTACTATTTACTGTTTGATCTCAAACGCGTTAAGAAGGCAAAAAAATTGCACTAATTAACTTTTGATGAGGCACACTTATTAATTGAAAAGCATTCCAGGTGACTCCCTCATGAAGCTGGTAAAGATAATGCCAATAGCAGGGATGAGAGTTTTCCGCTTTTCGGCGGATTTCCGCTTTTTCTGAGTAAAAAACGACCTTTTTATATTATGCCAAATCCGTTGAGAATTTTTTAAAATTAATTTTGGGGGGTTGGGGTATGTTCCTTCATGCTGTTCAAACTTTATTAACTCCAACGATGTTTACGCATTATTTGTAAGTCGCCATCTTTAGTCTCGTTTAATCTCGTTGAATGTGATGTAAAATTCGTGTTATCTACATTGTTATTGGTCAAAACATCGATGTCGAGGCCATAATAGCCAATCAAAACAGTTTTTACAAAGACACCCACATCCGCTTTCTTTTATCAAAACTTACACATGTTCATGAGCTGCATATCAAAAATACGCTCCTCTAATCGGCGTTTTTTCTCAAGATGCCGAATACTATTGACAAGCGAGATGAAGCGAAGGTACGTGAAATTGATGCTGGTATAAAAAACAAGCTTAGCAAAGCAAAAGGAAAGCAAGAGAGGAGTGTGAGAGAGAGCAGAAGAGAACCAGGTTAGAGTGTGTAAAAACACAGGAGGCGCTGGCTAATGAAAGAAAAAGGAAAAAAGAGAGGACTGATGAGCTTTTGACTTTGGCCAAGAAGCTGAAGTCTAAATGATCAAATGAAAATTTGTTTCAAAAATAACTGGGAACTGTAAATAACTTAACTCTAAAAAGTGTCAGTAGACATTTTCCTTTTGAAGAAAACATACAAGTGCTGTGGACAATAAGATAAAGACAGTCCCCATAAAATATGCATTTGTTTGATTCAATACATTGAATATATGATAATTTGAATTATAGCTGACAGTGTTGATAACTGTATAACTTTAAAGTTTAAATAGACATTGTGAAGAAATCATATACAAGTAATGTGGACATTAGGAAAAGGTCAGTTTCCATAAGATATGAATGTTTTTATTGAATTCAATATATTGAATATATGAAAATTTGAATTATTAATTGAACTGTAAATAATTATGAATTTTAATCGACATTTTTTAGAAAAACAAGTGATGTTGACAATGAGTAATAACCAGTCCCCATAAAATGTAGATATTATTTTGAATGAATGCAATACACATATTGATTTTGATACATATTGTTCTATATAATAGTGTTTTTATTTCAATAAGTATTAAAATAGGCATCAGGTGTTTTAATTAACTACAGCTCAGATTGCAGGAAATAGGGTGTGTAAGGTCTCATTTTGAAAAAAAATTCCCGGGGGGTGTCCCCTCGGACCCCCCTTATTACAGATTTTCTGCTTTTTTCATCAGCACCTACTCTCATCCCTGCAATAGTGTACGAAGCATCATCAAGGTAAACAGTGGCTACTTTGAAGAATCTAAAATATGAAATATATTTTGGGTTTTTTAACATTTTTTTGTTTCCCACATAATTCCATATATATTCCATATGTTACTTGATGGTTTTGATGTCTTTGTTGTTCTACAATGTAGAAGTCACAATACAGAATACACACACACACACACACACACACACACACACACACACACACACACACACAATCCACATTCACTGGATATGAGCAATTGCACGCTCTGATTCTCTAACTACGAGGCTATCAGCTCATTTACCACGAGTAGAGAAAAACAAAATGGCGGAGCGTGTTGCTGAACCAACAGAGGATGAAATAAAAACTCTACTCGAAAACAAAACCCCCAAAAATACACACAAAAAAGCAAGAAAATATGGATTAAAAGAATTTGATGGTAAGAACGTATATTTTTTATTTTTCAAGAATTATTATTATTGCATTTTTCACAAATTGCTACTATCATTTCGCCAGTGTGTTTACATTCTAAGCGGAAATGATTTTGTTGGACGTGTTGTATAAAGTTTTTATTTATTGAATTTGCAAAAAATAAAAATAAAAATGCTCTTTTTCTCAAAATTCAGTGAATGTGGCTAGAATAAAACAGTTATTCCACTCAATCTCGTTGTACATGGCTTATAGCCAACTTGGCATTATGCGCCTCATCAGCTATCAGCTCATGCATGGCTTGATTTTGTGGAATAACTGTTTTATATCTATATAAAGAAAACTAACTGAATTAGAAGGTGTGTTCAAAACTTTGTCAGGACAAAATTTTGGACACACCTAATTCAATTAGTTTTTTTAATGTTATTGATTAAAAGACACTCATGTCTTACTTAAAGACATGAAGTTTACAAGGAGATAAACTTTGTATCTTTGCACAACCATGTAATGTTTTTTATATGGACACATCCACAAAAAAAAAGAAAAAGACCCCCCCCCCCCCCCCCCACACACACACACACACGTTAATCAAAAGAATTTTAATTTTGAACCGGTTCGCCATTTTGACAACAGGTGTCAAGTCAGCAGGAACACACTGGGAGTGATGTCATATACAGTATACACATACATATACACACACACACACACACCTTTAGTATCAGGTTTGTTACATATAAATTATTTAATAACTTATTATGTATAATTACATAATAAACACTTTTCTTGCACATACTCTCAAGTATAAAATATTCCAGTTAGTCTGAAAGATTGTCAGCCCTGTGATGACCTGGCGACTTGTCCAGGGTGTACTCTGCCTTTCGCCCGTAGTCAGCTGGGATAGGCTCCAGCTTGCCTGCGACCCTGTAGAAGGATAAAGTGGCTAGAGATAATGAGATGAGATGAGAGATGAGTCTGAAAGATAATCATACCCAAATAATTATTTTAATTCGTACCTATTTTGTGATTTTATAGATGTAGCTTTTCAAATGAATTAATTAGGAAAAGGAGATCAGAAAACAAGCAAATGATACAGCATCATTACCATTATCCTCTCCACTGTGGTTTGTAGTCCAGTGTGACAAAAACAGATGATGTGTTTTCTACAGAGTAGCAGAAACCAAATCACAGCAGAAATCTTATAATCCTTCTGCCTACAGCACCAACTAAGGCAAAATGCTTGAAAAGCTCAGCGCTGACTTCAAAATACAATTGTCAAGCACCCTAGCTTATGCAAACAGGGCCCAGGGAATGCAGGCAGTCCAAATATCTCAGTAGATGGTCTATGAGTAGACGGTCTGACATACATATTACCAGCTTGGACTTGTATTGTTTTAGTATTGCTACTCTCACCAGGAGAGATGTCAAGCCAGGGCCGTGAAAGTGTAAGAATTCAGAGAATGGGAGTGTTTGGATTTGCAATTCATCTGCAGTTGTGTATTTCACAACCTTACTGAAAGAAAGGTCAGAGAAACAGCTTCACTTGTTAATTTACAGATGTTCATTTGCCGTTCCTCAAAGAGCAATAGAACATAGCAGCTCAAGTGAATAGTTGATTAATGACAGTCCTGTCAAAACTGAAATGTGATTTTGGAGAAAAAAAAAGACGAAGAAGAAGAAGAAGAAGAAGAAGAAGAAGAAGAAGAAGAAGAAAGTGCTGTACAGTGCCAAAAGAGACTGCCATTGTGTTTATCTTGGTGAATGGGTCACTTCCCCCTGTGAAGACTGAGCAAAGGGAAGGCAGGCGTGCGGGGGGTGGGGGACTCAGCCTGAAGTATGCTTGGAACACTGGCTGTCAGAATGGCCTTGTCCTGCTGTCAAACTAGCAGCACGCTCATCGATCACAGTCACACCCCCCTCTAGCCCACGTCCCATCCACCAACAGGGGCCATCCCAAATAAACAGCCTGACCAGCGGCTGCATCTGCAGCATGGGATTTACATTCCAGGCCCTGGTGTTACAGTCTTTGAAGTGAAAATCAGCCATTTCAGATAGAGCCTTCTCTAGACTAATTCTGACCAACCCACTCTGGAGCCACAGAAGGAAAGTTGATAACAACAACAACAACAACAACAACACTTTCGCTGGCAAGAACAGATTATGCCTTATGGAGTCTCGGAGCAGTAAGACCCACGCAGAGGCACACACTACACCCGCCTCACCCACTGTTGGATTCTCTTCTCCATAATTAATTCTTTTGGTTAGGATTTGTCAATGGTGCCTTCAATAAAAAATGCAGTGTTTGTGAACTCATGCTGTTATTTCGACTGCTCCCTTCCCCACAAGATTCCACCACAGTTAATCTCTGCATATAAACAGCATTACTACTGTATGGGTTTCTCAGATTTAATTAGTTTTTTCTTACATACACTGAAATAATGAGATTTTCAAAAGTAAACTATATCTCATTGGGTGTTTAGAGGGAAGTGTCAAAAATGTAGTAATGCATTATCCTGCATAGCCTATACATAGCTCACTGCTGGATCAAATAATAACAACATTAACCTTTCACATTTTGCATCACAACACTTAGTTTTAGAGCCAGTCAACAGATTTGATTTCAATAAATAATTTCTATCACATTCTTTTCATTGTTTTGCTGCTGTCTGTGGAAATTGGTTTTTGAAAGGAATTAAAGAATTATTCTTGCCTTGACCAGTTTCGATTTCTAACCTTCATAGTTACTACATGCATAAGCCCATCCTGAAACAATCTCACTTCAATTTGCCCATGGAAAATGTCAAACATTAGTCTTTATGGTGGAAAATGCTTTAAGGTCAGTGGAAAAGCAGCTAGAAAAATAGTCAGGGAGTGAGTGTCCCCTAACTTCAAATTGATAGAAAAACCAAGTGCAGTGAGTCAGAGGTACAATAATAGCTTCCATCTGGGACCTGACCTGAGTTTATGAAGAATAATTCTAGCATAATAGGCCTAAAGCAAACCTAGCAATGACTACGCTGTGAAGAACAAAGCTTCTGGCCTGATGTACGAGTAGGTAGTTTGTCCTGCAAAGGTGTCAAACCGTTACCATACGAAGGAAAAACAGGAAAAAAAAACCCTCTTACATCCAAGGCCATGAGTCAAAGCCTGATTACTCAGCGTCATTTAGTGGGCCAGAAGGAGCCTGAGGAGATGCAGTTACTGTGAGGTGAGTAAACACTAGAACAGCTCCATTGCTCGCTACAGCATATAAAACCTATCTTCTCCCCAACTCCAGCTAATTGCCAGCAAACTCAACACTCAAGGTGCATGGGAGACTGGATCAGCTCTTTAGTTCATCTGGCAAAGGCAGCTAATAACCTGACACAACATTCCTAATAAACAAGCTCAGCAAACAAACTGAAAACAAGGAAACTTACTTCTAGAACAACCTTTTTCTGTGTTGTTCAGCAGGTCAATGTAAATATTTGTAGCTACTCTATAAAATCCTCACCGCTTTTTCCAAGAGGAGAACATTGTAAATCAGTGCTACATTCCTGAGAGCTGTTTTTGATGTACATCATAAACAAATGTTGGATTTTTTTTTTTATCACTTGGCCAACAAACTATATTTATTCCAATTCTGGTGTGCCACATAAAACATGTACACCCCACACACACACACACACACACACACACACACACACACACACACACACACACACACTTTGGTCATGGCTTTAACTTTCTAAGATAAATTACTGTAAGGTTGAATATGTTCGTCATATTAAAAAAATAATAAATTATGAACAGAAAACAAACCGGCCAGTCATGCCAAAAACGAAACTCTCATGTTTGACAGTTAAATATGTTCTTACATGTTCTTACAGTTTCCAGTTAAATACATACTCAGACACAGCTTTCTGTGTAATCACTCAAAACATGTGTAAATCAAAAACACACAAGGAAGTTTAAATTGCAGCTCATTTCTAGCGGTGTTGTATGTATGTATGGTATTTCCCTTGACTAGGAAGTGACAGTATGCAGTGCATGTCCTAATAAGCTAGGTGAATATTTGTTTCTCAAGTCTTTCTCGGGTCTGAGCAAAAGCAGACGGAGTCAGAAGCCTCATTTGGTCTTCTCATTATTGTAAATGGCCCCAGCAGAGTCTTTAATATGAATGAAACCTGAAAGCACTACAACTCCAAAAAGCAGAACAGTTCACACTCAGTTTTTCATTCCATGTGGGAGCACTTTGGCCATTCCGTGGCTTTGCCATTGTTTCGGAGCAATGATTTGGACCATCAGCAGTGGGGTGACATGAAGCAATGTCTTGACAATGTACATGAGCCCTGCAAGTTTGTATGGGGGGAAACACGGGAAAGCATTTAGAGAAAGGGTGGAGAGTGATAGAAAACATGTGGCATGCGACCAATACCTAGGCATGCAAAACCAGCCTTTGATCCTCCAGCTAGAACCGTCAGCCACCAAGACAGAACATTACCACCCTTAACCACGTCACAGAGCATCAGCAGCAATGCGCAGATTAATCAAGCAAACATTCCGACTTGTGACTCTGCTCAGAGGACCCCTGGCCTTATTTACTGTGACTATTGCTACTGCTACCTGTATTATGAGAATGTCAAATGGCTACACTAGGTTACACTGGCCTGGCTTCTACAGGTTATTTGGAATATCCAGTGTATGAAATACAGCACAGAAAGTACAGGGCGTTTTTAGCATCTTTAGTTTACATTGCAATAATACAATATACCGTACTTTACAATAACAACATCTGTGCCTTTTCAGAGAATGGCCAGTACTAAAAAAAGAATCAAGGGAGATGGGCTTGATTTTAATAGGGGTTGATTTGGAGCTGTATTTAATTTAAGCTTTTACTGATTTCAAGGAAACTCATGTCTCTTACAAAGGAGCTAAATTCTTCTTGGCTCCACATAACACTGTACCAATCCTGAAACTTTCAGGAGGAAATCCATTAAAATGTTCAAATGAAGCATCTGTTTTATATATACACAAAGGGGCATTTAAAGGAGAAATGCTTCTCTTAAATAGACATATAATGACGTGCAAAAAAAAAAAAATTCAGTCCCATCAGTGGGAGAAGAAGTACTCAGTTTAGTCATGCAGGGAAACAGAGGGACTAAATTGCAGCAGAAATGGGACCCTGAGACAGAGCATCACACAAACACGATGAGCACTGAAATCTCCCTGAAATGCCCTGGTGCACTCAGAGCCAGTGAAGGCTTCTCTGCTGACCTGAAACTTTCACAGTAAAAATGAATAAACAACCACATGCAATATATTTTTGTGCTCACGTGTATATTCTCAGTCATTTCCCTTTCAACGTTCTGTTCCTGTGTGAAGATTTTGGCAGTGAAAAGAAAATGGTGGAGGAGGTTTTAGCCGATTGGAATTTGTTCTCTAATTTTTCCAAGTTTGAGTCTGAGGTCCAACTGCTTAAGATTTTCAGAAAGTGGTGATATTCTCCCAGTCACTCACATTTGCATGCAGTCAGTGCTTCACTCAGATGTATTATTCTTTTTGCTAGTCACACACATTATATGTATATAATATATACATATAATATATTATATGTGATAATAGATTATGATATGTATAATAGATTTATACACACATAATATATTATATGTGTATAAATCTATTGTAATTATTGTGAGCTGTGCAATTCAGAAAATAGGCCAAAAACCTATTATATTATATATTAGTGTGTGCCGATTAAAACAAAAATGAAATATATCAACCTGCTGCAATGGCAGAAGGAGGACAGCTAGATTCCATCACAAATCCCCTGGCGATGGCATTTTGAGGACAAATTTTAATGAAAAAACGAAGACAGTCTGGAATAGAGATCAGTACCACCATTAGCACTGACCCATCATTGGGTCAGTAATTAGTGTTACACTTTTTTTCATGATGAAACATATGCTAATAAAATTAAGGTATAACATTTACCAGAAGAAAACAAATAAACTTGCATCTATGTTTTTTTTAAATAAATGCAACACCATGTTCTCTTGAGTAAGGTTTAACCAAATTTTGTAAGCACTATCTATTTATGTCTATTCTATCCGCACTCACTGGATATGAGCAATCACACACTTTGATTGGCTACTCTACTACTAGGATATCAGCTCATATACTGTGAGTAGAGAAAAACAAAATGGCGGAGTGCATCAAGTCAGATATAGCACTTTATCAAGTATTTAAAAGAAACAGAGATAGCTAAAAGAATATTGCGCCTCACCCCCACCCCACCCCACCCCACCCCACCCCATATCTCCTGTTCCACACTCCAGCCCAGTCAGTGGCAGTACTGCACCTTTAAGTTGATTTGCCAACCGCCAAAAATCCCTAAAGGAGAAGAAGAAAACGGTGGACTGTGTTACTGAACCAACCAAGGACGAAATAAAAATACTCAAAAACAAAACCCCCAAAATACAAAAAAGCAACAAAATACAGAATGAAAGTATTTCATGGTAAGAACATATCTTTTTTTAAATTTTTCAAGAATTATTATTATCGCATCTGTCACAAATTGCTACTGTAATTTCATCGGTTTGTTTACATTCTAAGCGGAAATGATTTTATCGGACGTTTTGTATAAAGTTTTTATTTATCAAATTTCCAAAAAATAAAAATGTTGTTTCTCAAAATCCAGTTAATGTGGATATAATAAAAAAAATTTCCACTCAATCTTGTCATACATGGCTTATAGCCAACTCGGCATTACATGCCTTGTCGGCTATCAGCTCTTGTGCGACTCGATTTCGTGGAATAACTGTTAAATGTATATCAGGTTAAGTCTACCTCACACTTCTTAGATTTTCAGTACATTGTACCTTCTTAATTGCACATTAAAAAGTTGGTTTAAAACAAACTATACTGTTATGGGTTTTCTTAGCAGTTAATTTAAAATGGCTACCATTTGGATATGCATGTGATGTTTTTAGTCCTTTAAATAGGGATAGGATTTCATCATGGTCACTGTAAATCTTTTTGTTAATGGCTACATGTGGTGCAGTTGTTAAAGACCAGTATTCTCTTTCTATTTTAAGGTTGTTACACGTTAAGTCTCTGTAATGTATGATGTCCACGCTGTGATCCTTTCTATCCAAAACTGTTTTCTTAGTGATACAGACCCCAGTGAAGGCCTAGCCCAAAGTGCATGGACTGCTCCACTGCTGAAATGTAAGAATAGGATCGGTGTGCACTAAACACAGTTCTCTGGTCCAGTGTCTTTCATTCAGTAAGGCTTTAGGGCTTGTTAAAATACCCATTGCACTTTCTAGAGCAGCATTAATAAGATCTGATAACTAATCAGGGATAGTGAGCATGGGGATTGTATATCCTGGTAAAGCCAGGAGGAATGTAAACCACTGCAGCTCTCAAAGGAGCCCTGTGGCAGCTGCGAACATGGGAAGCTCAGAAAGCAGACAGACATCCGGATCACACAGTCTTTTTATTTGCTGTTTTAAGATCAAATTATTGTTAAGACTTTAATACAGATTTTAGTGCTCTGTGTCATTATCGTAACAGGCCGTACATTCACATTCGCTCGGAATGTACCGATGCACGGCCAGTGAAGCTGTACTGAAAGTAAATTAACAACACATTTATGCTAAAAGAAGGTGACTTTTAAAACTTTCACACCCTTGTATTGCTAATACTGTTATAGCTGATAATGAACAAAAGAAAATCAAGTTGTTATCTCCTTCAGGTTAATTCTCCAGTGAATTAATTGACACAAACAATCAAAGTAACCTTCAATAACATAATCACATTAATTTACTTTCCGTCGAAGAAAGGGTAGAATTAATTCTACTGCATAATCTGTAGTTAGAATACTTCAACCATTTCAAATATTGTAAGTGCTTAATATTTTGACTCCACGGAGTTATAAGATACTATCTGACAAGTTTGTGTCTTTGCTTTGACCCCAATAAAGCAGAAACATTTCACATTTTTATTATTTTGTATTTCTAAACACTGTTTTGGTGTAAAATGTCTCACATACAGTACCAGTCAAAAGTTTGGACACGCCTTCTAATTCAATGTTTTTTCTTTATTTTTATTCATTAAGAGACACGTCATGATGGATGTTGTTTCTCTTTACTTAGTTGAGCGGTTCTTGAAATAATATGGATTTACTACAGTTGTGGAATAGGGCTATTTACTGTATTATTATTATTTACTATTTACTGTTTGATCTCAAACACAATAACAAGGCAAGAAATTGCAGTAATTAACTTTTGACGAGGCACCTGTTAATTGAAAAGCGTTCCAGGTGACAACCTCATGAAGCTGTTTAAGATAATGCCAATAGTGTGCAAAATGTCATCAGGGTAAACGTTGGCTACTATGAAGAATCTAAAATATGAAGCATTTTTTAACAATTTTTGTTCAACACATAATTCCACATATGTTCCATATATTGTTTCGTAGTTTTGATGTCTTCAGTATTGTTCCACAATGTGCAGAAAATAGTCAAAATACAGAAAAAGCTATGAATGAGTAGGTGTGTACAAACTTTAGACTGATACTGTATATCCAGTGGTATGACAATAACATTTTTATTAAGTATTTTTTTGTCAGCAAAGAAAATTATAATTCTCAATTAATCTGTCACGGTAAATGTACTGACTCTCACAACTACCTCCTCAAACACAAGAGCACATGAAATATTCAACAAAGGATCTCCTTCAGTGCTGTGTCCTCTCTATGTGTCAGATCCGGACTCAAGATGATGAAATTCTGCATCTGCATACCTCAAAATATCTGTGTTAGAGCGACACTTGGACTCCGCACAGTAATCAATCCATTAACACAGCAGGCCTGCAGAGTGAGCTCTGAGTAACACCCTTCCCCTACAAATGTGCTTATGAGTATGGAGGTGCAGCTGTCACACTCCTGTAATACAAGCCCTTATTAGTGTCCATTAGTCTCCCCCGAAACTAATAAGAGATTGTCAAATACATCTAAACTTTCACACAAGCACCACACAAATAGGATAACATCGAAAAATGGATGGTGCCCTGAAGGGACTCGCTGTTGCATTATCGCTGTTTCACTCCAGAGTAATCAGGGGGATAATGCACAAATCTCCAGTTACTACAATACTACAGAAAAATGAGAATGTATCTAAAAACAAATGGCGCAAGCACACTCACTCATTCATTCACTTGCATACTCACTCATTAGTTCACGCACTCCATCACTCAGTCTCTCTCATTGTATTGTCATCATCACTTACATGAAAGTAACACAAAGAACCACTTGTCAGGCCCCCGGTTTTACACGCCACAAATCGGTGTTGGGATTGACAAATTGTTTGGAGCAGTCACCTTCAGATGCATCAAGTTCATGCCAAACCACAGGCTAGAAAAACCGGAGAGCAAAAAATGCATGACCATGCACAACTATTTCAAATGTATGGTTAGGCCTCAGACATCAGAATTTGTATTTAGTTTCAGTGAAAGAGTCCTTTTGGCTGCTTCTACAGCTCATTCCTTTCATGGGGTAAAATGAGAAAGGGGGGGAAAAAATCACATATGTTTTCTATGATTTGCATTTGATGAATAATAGATTGGGAGAAAACAATCCCTCCTAAACATGTCAAAGACACTTTTCAAAATGTTTCTCTGTTTGTTTGCTTTTTTTTGTCTTACAAAAAACAATTTATTATTATTATTATCTCATCTCATTATCTCTAGCCGCTTTATCCTTCTACAGGGTCGCAGGCAAGCTGGAGCCTATCCCAGCTGACTACGGGCGAAAGGCGGGGTACACCCTGGACAAGTCGCCAGGTCATCACAGGGCTGACACATAGACACAGACAACCATTCACACTCACATTCACACCTACGGTCAATTTAGAGTCACCAGTTAACCTAACCTGCATGTCTTTGGACTGTGGGGGAAACCGGAGCACCCGGAGGAAACCCACGCGGACACGGGGAGAACATGCAAACTCCGCACAGAAAGGCCCTCGCCGGCCCCGGGGCTCGAACCCAGGACCTTCTTGCTGTGAGGCGACAGCGCTAACCACTACACCACCGTGCCGCCCATTATTATTATTATTACTGTTGTTTGTTACATTTATGATTCACAAAAATATTTGCAGGCAAAAGTACAGCAGAAACCTTCATGTTAGATTTCTGACATTCAAAACTAAATATAGTATACTGTAAGAAAAGGGGTACAGTAGAAGTCCATTTCTGTCATCCAAGGTACAATCTACACTATTGTACCCCCTAGGGCTCATTTTTGGACCTCAAGGTAACTATGTGTACCTTTTTAGGGCCAAAAATTTATATATCTGTTCCCAAGCAGTATATAAAGGGTACAAATAAGTACTTTAGAGGGAACTGCCCCAATGACAAGCCGTTGTACCTGTAAAGGTACAAAAATATACTTTATTTTCTGAGAGTGTAGTCAAGTAGAACTTTGCATCTCATATGAGTGTATGAGTGTTGGGTTAAAACAAACAAACAAACAAACAAACAAACAAACAAACAAACAACCCTACTACGTACTTTATGCACAACAAACTAGGATTCCTTTATGGCTGGATCCTGCAACATAAGGTAAAAAAGAAGCTTTATCATAACCCTTTCATTTTGCAATCCTGATTTACAGAAGGCAGTGTGTCATATCTGGTAGTTACAACATGTCAGGGAGAATAAGAACTAAATATTACAACTCAGAGGATCTGAAATCTCCTCAGGTTGGAGGCCGTTACAGAGGCAAATAAAAATGAGGAAATATTTATATCACAATCAGAATTAATGGATATTTTTTGTTTACTGTGAACGTTACCGTGCAATATTTGACCATTTTATTCATTGTGAAACTTACCTACAAACTGCTACAAATTAAATTAACTGTATTTTTCAGTGGTGTAGCGGTTAGCACTGTTGCCACACAGCAAGAAGGTTCTGGGTTCAAGCCCAGTGGCCAACGGGGACCTTTCTGTGTGGAGTTTGCATGTTCTCCCCGTGTCTATGTGGGTTTCCTCCGGGTGCTCCGGTTTCCCCCACAGTCCAAAGACATGCAGGTTAGGCTAAGTGGTGGCTCTAAATTGACCGTAGGTGTGAATGTGAGTGTGAATGGTTGTTGGTCTCTATGTGTCAGCCCTGCGATGATCTGGCAACTTGCCCAGGGTGTACCCTGCCTCTCACCCATAATCAGCTGAGATAGGCTCCAGCTTGCTCGCGACCCTGCACAGGATAAGCAATTACAGATGATGGATGGATGGATGGATGGATGGATGTATTTTTCATTTTGTTCAAAAGGATGCAGTGTTTTGCCCTTGAATATAAGTGCATTCTAACTAACAGTCCTATTTAAAATTCCAGGTACTAAATCTCAGTTTATGGCCATTTTATGACCAATGCTGTTTACTAATTGCATGACTAATAACACTTAAATAGTGCACTAATCAAAAACACAAATCTAAAGCATCCAAGTACTACCTTTTTGAAAATTGGAGATGTGCAATGTTAACCAAAAATCTTTTCATGTTTTCATATAAAGAACTTAGCATCAGATATATCTTTTTTAATAGATGCTCAGAGCGCCTTCAGCAATTTCTCAGCGAACACAGTTTGGCACATAATATCTCCATCTATCTATCTCTAAGGCAGGCCCACACATCTTCAACCTCAATGGCTCTCAATCAATTCTAATGCATCCATGAACATCGAAAAGTATCACACTGAATTCCCGAACTGAAAAACATCTTGAGGCCCAGTTGGAGAGGAGGAGAAGGATACAGAGCACTCTATGAGCTGTAGTGATTTCTCTTGGGAGCTGGCTTAACTCAAATAATACCACAGACAGGACTGAATCTCTCTACAAGCCAGCTGCCAGCCAATTTATTATCAACCCTCTCAACCACGGCTCCTCTCACAATTATACACGCCAGCTGAAATACATGGTTCAGAACATGGTTCCTTGCTCTGAGACAGCACCCGCTGTAATGAACTTCCATCCTAACATTAATGTTCTTGCTCATTTAACATTCTGAAACTGGCAAAAGCGCCAAAAAATGTCCATACATTTATAATAAAGCTGGAGGAACATAAACCATTTTCCTTTATATCTTTTATATTACATTTATAAAACCAGCATGAGAGGGCAGAGTAACTCGCAGGATCTTCTAAGAACATTTTCACACACACACACACACACACACACACACACACACACACACACACACACACACACACACACACACACACACACACCTTCCATCACAAAGTCTTGGATGCCAAACACACATCTATTCTGTCTCCTGATGAGGTGATACCGAAGTGTATTTCACAATCTTAACTGCTTCAAGCTGCTCTTTGTGAATGCCTACACCACAGATCGATCTCTTCTGTTGAACTGAATGCTCATACTCCTCAGTCCCAGCACGCTCACTGTGGCTTACAGATAGAGGTGTGTCTGTATTTCTATGAGAAAGAAACAATTCTTGTTCTCCAAGTAGTAGACAAATTTAAACATTTAAAAGCACTTACATTCTCAGCAGACAACAAATAAATGGTTTTAAACAAACAAATGAATGAAACTCCAACAACAGATTGTGCATCTCGTTTAGAGTGGTTGTATATAGTATTGGTGCTAGTGCATTATGCTGATGAAAGAAACAAAATGGGCCGTGAAATGAAAGGCACTGCAAATAGGAAATGAAAGAGGAAGAGAGACTATACCTTGGCAGGTGACTCCCCGGTCCTCATAGCCAATGTTACACAAACATTTCCCGATGGGTACCAGCCATTCTCCCTCAGTGCTACAGTACATTTTGGGAGGGTCCTCTTCCTTGGAGTTGTTGACACAGGAGCCCTTCACCTCCACTAATGACTGAGTGTCCATGGGCACTGTGTCAGGAAACATGGCCAGGTTCCGTACTGTGAAAGGGCATTTCTTAAAGTACACCCGTACTGACACCAGGGCCACACAAGCCCCCACATCCTGGAAGGCCAGGTAAAAGCCTTTCTTAGTCACTGGACCTACTTCTCGCACCTCTGTGTTGAGTTTAAGAATGCGATCGCCCAGGTCCATCTGAGTAAAGCTCTCATCGGCAGCGATGGTGTCTATTTTCGAGAACTGGTGCTCACGGAACTTACTGCCCTGGTCCTCGTCTGTCTCCAGGTAGTGCAAGTTGAAGGTTTCTTTACAGGTTCCCAGCACTAGTGGGATGCTATTGCAGTCTCTCAGAGTGAACTTGAGCTCCACATAGATCTTCTGAGCAGAGCTGCGAGGGATCCAGTTGGTTCTCAGCCAGTTGTTCTGGCTATACTCCATCACATTGCACACCTGGAAGGTCCGAATCGGTGTGTAGTGCTCATCCACACCACTGATCTCTTCCCACTGCGAAAAGCAAAAGGGAACAGGTATGGTTATGAGTGTAGAAAAGGACTACTGAGGTCCACTCTGATACTAAGCTAAGGATAGTCAAAGTGCCAGCACAAATAGAATCACCTGAATGGCGAAAATTAAATGAATATTTATTCTGTTGTTGATCATTAACATGCAACATAATGAATAGGCCTCACCATTCTCTGCTGTAATGTGAATGTGAATCTGAATCATTTCATCATGCACAAGTGCTTTATCATACAGTATATTGTGTCCAAAGCAACAATGTGGCCAGAATCTTATGGCCTACACTTGTAACATACGCAAGCCAGAATAGATTACAGAATATATCAGAAGTGTGCTTGGGACTCTTTTAAATCTCCATTTATCCACTCCTGAAGGAATTCTGGCCAATCCCACCTGCTCCCACAGACATTCTTGATCACGCTCTCCTGTTCCAGTTATTTTTGCAGGTACCTGCATACAATATTTTCTAACGAACTTTGCAATGATCAATTAATAATCTCAACTTCCAGGATTAATCATTTACTGAAGATGAATGAGTAAACCTGGTAAACAACCTCACAAGCAATCTATCGTGACCAATACACTCCCGTATTATTTAATGTGGTCTTTCTTTGTCCACAAGCTTCATAACTGACCTTCCACTCCCACCCACATGACAGTAAAAAGGATCCAGTCCCACAATGTACACTTCTAGTCTGGATGCATACTTCTAGTATGTACAGAAACATCATGTTTTCTGTTACAAAAACAGAAGACTGTCTGGCTTCCCATCCAGCTGCAGTTTATAAAAGCCCTTGGTAGAGTCAAACTGGAAATCTTTAATGGCCTTGAACTGTTCATTAGCAGGCAGGACAAGCGTGCCCTCAGACCCTATTACCTATTTATGTTTCGCCTGTAGCAGTGGTTAATGAAACACCCAGGAAAGCGCATTAAGACAGTTTTGTTTTTACATTTGCTTGATCACTATTGGTTATGATGGCCACAGTAGAAGTTTACCAAAATTAGTAGCAGGCACTAAAATACAGAATTTTAGAAAACATTATATACCTTGATGTAAACTTATTAAAGTGTTGTCTTTAATTAAGAAAGATTTCATACAAAATATTGCGAACTTGTAATTGGCACGAAGTCCAATGTAAGTTAGGTTTCATTAGATTTAGAATGGCTGTATCTTCTATAATCCAATCCAAACTTCTTGAGGATGTCTCCTGATCTGTATCTGTACTACATCATGTGTCTAAGTTCACAGCCCTTTTTAATGAACAGCTGTGCCATCCTTTACTTTTCTCATACCTTTTAAAGAATGGAATGTATGCCAGTTAGTGACTTTTATTAGCTTGCCCAGATTCATGGCAGAGCTTCAACTTTTCTGGGCTTGTAGTTTTGATTTACACCTACAAATTATGCAAACACCTCGAGTAAGGATAACTCCAATTTACAAAATGTGACTCCACTGACTTTGTCAATACACTATGTCATACTGGACTAAGGGTATTCTGTGTTCATTTAAATCAGTAGCTGCAGCTATCCTGGCCCACTGGCCTGTATGGTATACGGGCAGTTTCCTTCAAACTGGAGATCCTAAAGAAGTGTTACGACCACAGTTGAATGAAAACTGTTTTTGATGTCATGTGTTTATGAATTTCCAAGCAGATGAAGTGGAATAGTGCTGCAAAGTCAAATACATCACTGGAAAGTTCAAGTGGTGATTTGTCAAAGTTACTTTCATTCCATGAGGTATTTTTTGAATTGCCAGCTTGTGTTCACTAGCATAGTAGAAGCCCCAAATTGAATCCAGGTGCCAGGGCTGCACTATATTATCATATTGCAGTGAAGGACTGTGTCTAGACCATGGGTGCCAAAGTAAATGAAATATCATATATGATGCATAGATCACACACTTGAAAATAGTATATTACATTAACGGTTTGCTGTTATGTATGACATCATCATGGCACAAGCCACCCTCCTGTAGCATCCTTCTTTAAATCATCGTGCTAAGCAGCACTGAGCAACAGTAAACCACTGTACACATATACATCTGTCTGGACATTTCTTTTAACAGGTAACAGTTTTTCAGAGAGTGATTACTTCTGAGAGTCAAGCTACAACTTTATAGCATGTCGGCTCTCTAAGCTATAAGAGGAGACATTATCTCTCTGTTTTGCAACGTAACAGTCAAAAGGTAGACTGAAATTGTCTGAAGGCTTTTCTAAATATCACTTTACATCAGGGGTCACCAAACTACGGCCCGCGGGCCAGATCTGGCCCGCCACCCCCCTTTGACCGGCCCCCCAGCCCCTCTGCCCCCCATCACTTGAACCGGCCCTATGAGGCAATCCCCAAAAGTGGTCATGGCCTATTTTTTTAAATTGCTTTTTGGCAAATAATAACATGTCTGCATCTTGTATTTTGTTGATTTTATCAATTAAAATTGATATTTAGTTATAAAATGAACTATTCATATTTTCCGAATTTTCGTCATATGCTCGCGATCAAGCAGTGACAGGCAGCGCATGCGCAGAGAACTGTCAGTGTTCAGGACAGCAAAATGGCTAGCGGTAAGCGAAAAGCTGACAGAGAGTGCAGAGTTTTTAAAGCACAGTGGACCACCGATTATTTTTTCGTTCAGTGTAAGGACCGTGCAGTTTATCTTGTATGTAAAGAAAGTGTGCCGGTTTTCAAAGAATATAATCTGCGTCGTCACTATGAAACCCGCCACAAAGAGTATGCTAGTTTGCGAGGGCAAACAAGAGAAGACAGGATTCGGAGGATGAAATGCGGACTGGCTGCACAACAGAATGTATTCCTTCACCAAACCCAGATCAACCAGGCTGCTGTCTGAGCTAGCTATAAGGTAGCTCACCTACTAGCTACCCGTGGAAAGCCGTTTACTGATGGGGACTTTGTTAAAGTATGCATGCTTGCTGTGGCCGAGGAGGTGTGTCCCGACAAGAAGGATGCGCTCAATGCGGTGAGTCTCTCCGCACCTACTATGACCAGGCGAACCGAAGATTTGGGGGACAACGTGTATGACCAGCTGAATGAGAAAGCGTCAGAATTCGAGTTTTTTGCTTTGGCCATGGATGAGAGCAATGACGTGCAGGACACAGCACAACTGCTGTGATCTATTGATCTATTGCTCATATTATTATAATTTCACTGTTTTTTAAAATGTATTTATTTTATAGGCCTATTTATTTGACCTTTATTAAGTGCTGCATACAATTATTATTTATATTATTAATAATATCAACAGGCCTACCTACAATTTATAATTTTCCACTCACCTTTGCCAGTGTCAATCACCTCAAATAGGCAGATGTTTCTTACCTTGACAGCTTTGATATTATTTTTATTAGAAAATAAATAAATGGAATATCTGTGGTATTTCAAATTAAAACAAAGTGTGAAGACTTGATTACTACTTTTGCAAACCACTAGTAAAGATAAACAAATATGTGCCAGGAATCAAGTGTTGATATAGTAGTATGGATATAGTAGTGGGGATGGCCGTGCCAGGCTAGTAAACTCTACTACACAATGAGGCCTGCTGGTGGTCATATTTGTCTGGGTCATACAATTCTATGTGATATAGCTGACCTGACCCCGGCCCCCATCACAGTCAGGAACGACAATGTGGCCCCCAGAGAAAAAAGTTTGGTGACCCCTGCTTTACATCAATAATCCCCTTTCAGTAAGGAAAGCACCAAGGAAACATGAAAATCAGCAGTTGGTACATTTAGCAGAATTGTGGCCAACTCTTCCTCTATGTGTACTCGCACTGTGAAGACAGATCAACTGGTAAATACTTTTGACGAACAGATACTCTGGCACTTGTGTGAAAAAAGACCAACTGAACGAGGGCTTATGTTTCAGAAATCCATAATACAATTTCAGCTTCTTTCATGCATTACAGTGAAATTGCATTAGTTAGAAAAGACTGATATTTAAGCTCGGGTTCTTCTGGTATCAGACATGTGTTGGCTTATTCATATAGAAGACAAAACTGAGTCTAGCAAATCCTACATTGTTCATTGTAATTCTTTTGATGAACAAATTAGAGCACATTTTCTTCTACGAACTGCATTACACACCTGAGTGCTGAGATGGCAGAAGACTGAAGATATATATTAAAGGGGAACTGAAGGCAAATTTTTATTATCAAAATTCTATTTATCTCATTTTATTAAATATAGGAATGGATTTTTGATAGCTATTTTGTCGCTGCTATAGCAAGTTATGAGTATTTGAAATAAGCTATGTAATATATCAGTCCATATGTCAAAGCAATGGCCGTAAACGAGATTTGTTGAGACCTTTGCGAGACATCGTAGGACGGAAGTAAAACGTACAGCGGAAATCAAAATGACCGACATCTGCCAACGTTGTCAAAAGACGCGCGCGCCCTCTTTTGAATGCTGATGTAATCAAGCAGGAAGTTTTGTTTGTTTTGATAGCAATCAGGAAAGTTTGAAAAAAGTAGGCAGTAATCGTCATTTAAACTCGTTTTTGTGCAATATTTTGTTAGGAAAACAGTTTTCAAAATGGCAGCACTGACACCTGGCTGACACTTGACGTTTCGAAGTCTCGCACAAGTCTCATCAAGATCGTGCGGATAAGTGACGCCTGCCATGGACCAAGTGAACTAAATTCAATATGTCTAAAAACCAAATAGGCCAATAAGTATAATATTTAATTGCAAATAGTTGCCAATACGAGTCACGATGTTAATAAAACCGAAAACATAATTGAATAACACGTTAATTAAGAAGTAAAGTAAGTTTAAAAATTACTTCAGTTCTCCTTTAATAAGGCGTTATTGCATATGGATAAAATAAAGATCTACCAAGAGCTATAATCTATGATATACAGTACAACACACTCTCAGAAAATAAAGTATATTATGGTACCTTTAGGAGAACAACGGCTTGTCACTGGGGCAGTACTCTCTAAGGTACTTATTTGTTCCCTTTATATACCACTTGGGAACATATATGTACCTTTTTGGCCTTAAAAAGGTACACACAGTTACCTTGAGGTCCAATAATGAGCCCTAGGGGGTATATTAGTGTAGACTGTACCTTGGGGGACAAACATGGACTCCTACTGTACCCCTATTTCTGACAGTGTACAGATGCATCAGATTTACTCTGATACCTTCTTTTAACTGACATCATTCTAGTAAGCACTTCAAATAAAACAAGCGGCATAAATTCATATCTAATTTCATAGCAATAGTGCCTTAAAAACTGTTTTTTTTGTCTTTTGTTTTTTTTTCAGAACTGTTTGCCCTTCTATCCTCCTTTTATGTCAGAATTTCAATTGAGTCTACATCATTCTCACATCAAGGCTGGAAACAGCAGAAGTGGCTGCAAATGTTCCACCGGCTAAAATTTCCTACACTAGGCCATCAGGACAACTGTAACCTATCAGTCAATGCCTTTCCATCGCTATTTTATGACTGTGGAACCATAACACATTGTGCACTGCCCATTTACCCCACCGAGGCCATATGATGTGCTAATCCCAGTTTATACAGCAGCTTTTCTTCACACTTCATCCAGCTGGACACATTTTTGGTATTCTTTTCAGATCCCAAAACATACTGAAGCTCTGAAATTCTTTGACCTTTGTGTTAATACTATTGTCTTTTTGGAGTCATGAAAATGGATCTTGCCTGAATAAGACCCAGAATTACAAAGTGAAGTGGAATATGAGAATTTCTGTCTAGTTCTTATAGTACTGAACCGGACATTCTGTACTGGCCAGGATTTTTTTTTTTAAACTTCCAACAGATTATAGAGTTACTCATTACTTCACATTTTTATTAAATGGAATAAATACTGTTTTCACAATATACAGAAAGTTCTGAGAAGCAGCGCCTTTTGGTTTTGAAGCAAAGTAGAATCTAATTTGCAGCTATTACTTCAGACTTTGCGGTTGTTCTTTTACTAAAATGTCTGATTTTCCACAGAGCCAAATATATTCAATCCATCCACATTTTACTTGGGCTTCGGGAGGTTGCTTGTCTATGCAGTTTAAAATATCCACAGTTTTGTGACAAAATGTCCATCTTTTATTCAACTGCACGAAGTTATGGTTTAAAAGCGGTGATAGAGTTGTGCCACTGAGGCATTAAATGGCTGCTTCACTCTTTCTTTTTTCCCAGAGGTGATCCAGCATTAGGTTGTCTAATGTACAGTGCTGAGGTATTATCAAATCCCTAATCTCCAGTTCATAATCATGCCCTACATCTCTTCCCTTCACAGCAAATATGATCTCTGTGTCGGCACTGAGCTACAAGCTAGGCACTCTAGGTAATCATGGAGCAAAGGCAAAGTAATCCTCCTGCCGTGAGTAATGAATCCCAGACTGAGGCTTGATGCAATTTGGACGAGCCATAATAAACAGAGCTGCGCGTTTAAAAAGTCAACCACGCTGAGCCAATTTATATTTACTGTCCTTATTGAGGCAGGCGGCCACGTGGGGAGCGTCTGATGGGTTTAGCTCCCAATTTGCTTTAACCGGGCCGATTTGTGCTTACACCGGCAGAAGGCGGGGAACCCATCCATCAGTGTCAATGCTGTGCCGGCACATTACGTGTAATAATTTTTGAGGGCATAGTTCTTAGGGCAAAATGCTTATCACTCAAAACTAGGTAAAAGTCATGAGTAATTATAGAAAATTTATCTCAAGGTCTTGATCTTTTGCATTCTCCTTCACCAGTTATGACAATGAGATGTGCTAAATAAATGTTACCACATTCACTTTCACCTTTATGGTTGTATAAGATTAATTGTCATCTGTACCTGTTCTCAAATACTAACAATTAAAACTAACTACAATACCCAAGATCCTCTGCTAAACTTCATGCCAGCTCACAGTCACGGTCACCTATCCCCTTTTCCAATCACCAGACTTCGAAGCTTGGGCACTTGTTTGCGATCTCCTGCACCCCTTGAAGTAACCCGGACACTCCGATTTCTTTATACAGTCTTACTCAAGATTCTGTTATATTCCTGAGCCTTTCTCTGTCATAATTCCTTGTCAAATCTTAGCTATAGCTTTTGCCTGTTTGTCGGTTTATGCTTTGAGGTCACAGCATTCTCCTTTTGGTTTTTCTGTTTCGATTAGTTTTAATAAAATTCAAACCTGCACCTGTGTTCTCGTGTTTCTGTCTAACTTAAAGACTATTCAAATTTATTAGTTGTAAATTTAGTAATAAGTAAGTAGTATTATTTTCTCCATGAAACAATGTCTTTACCTAAAAGACATGTTATCTCAAAGTCAGTTTATTCCCTTTTAGCCACCATCTACACTAAAAGGACAGTCTAGCCTATATTTTACAGTGCCAACAATAAAAAAAAAAAGCAAGCGGAAACCAGATTTGGCAGTTATATGGAGAAAATTACTGGATTACCTTCAGCAAGTGCCAAGAAGTAATTTTAACACTTAATAAAGTTTAATAATGGTTGGATTAAGTAGCCCCTGGGGCCAATTCACAGTAAGATAAATAAACACTGTTGTTACTGGGCACTTTGGGTTTTGAGAATAAAATAAATTATCTATTTTAAACACCCAGAACACCGTCTTTAGGTGTCCTATTTCCCCAAGCTTCTACTAAATTATATTTTTATTTTACCAAAAGACAAAATAGTTTAAATATTGAATAGCACTACTGTATGTCGTGCCTGTTCTCTCTCACAGAGAATTATGGTTAACATGGACATACATACCCCATGAGGTGGATATGATATCCATCCCAGCTCCCCTTGGCTTGCTTTGGAATCCAACAGGTTAACTGCAGGAAAAGAGAAAGAAAGAGAGAGAAAAAATGAGTTAGTATCTCTTATTAGCCTCTACTACCCTCCTACCAGTCCCCCGGGAGGCATGTACATTCTGACCAACAGACTATTTATTCAGCTGCACAACTCTCATGAGATGATCAAATTAAACAAACAGTGCAAGCTTCTTCTCTTAGTCAAGCAAACTCATCCTCCAAATGACTGTGGTGGGTGCAGCCACTGGGGAAACAGGGAAATACCCACATCAGTCAGACAGTTAGATGTCAGTCCCTGCCCTGCTGACGGGAAGAGGCTGCCGATGGGCAATGATGGCTCACATGTCCATATCTACTGCACTGTTTCTTTGTATGACGCACTGTTTTTCCACTGATCTTTAAGTAGAACACATCTGGCAGGCATTCTCTGAATGAAAGCCAATATCCAATAATTAATGTAATGTAAGCTGTGAAAAGATTATGAGCCGGGTTCTACTGACAGTTCGACACTTATGCTGAGATTTAAGAAAAAAAAACTTTTTAGTGAATAACTTGTAACAAGCAAATAGAAGACGCTACATTAGACACGAATATTAATGGATTTTTTTGTTTTTTTTTTAAATGCAGTTTTGAAACTCACAGATGAAATGAGTAGTTGTAACGTGCTGACTGTAACCATTCCTTCATGAAATCCATTTTACAAACAAAACGCGAGGAGGATTTTTTTTAAATATTGAGGAGTGTAAATCTAAGACAAAATGGCTGTCTCTAAAGCATGAGCACTATAATGCACTATGTAGTTCTATAGTAGATTATAAGACACAAGAAGTGAGCGTATACAAAGACATTGTCATACGCCACTCCTGACAAACTTTTAACATCTTTCAGTCTGGTGTTCTACTCAGCTTAACTGAACAGAGAGCAAAAAGAACAAAGATTGCTTCAACGTGCAATAAATGTATAATTGTAGCTGCCATGTGGGAAGCTCAGCAGGGTGCCTGTGACTCACCATCTCGAATGCACTGTCCAGTAAATGTTTATCCCAAACAAAATGACACATACAACTGAAAAAAGGGCACTTGATTAGTAAAAATATGCTTAATTAAGTAATGGTCGTGACATTAAGATCTGACAGAGATTACGAATGAGTCATATAAGTGAGCAGTTAGTTTCAAATACAACAAATGCTGAATCCACATAAAATAGGAGACTGATTGGTACAAATACTTTGTGGCATACCGTGTATTAGATTGTTAGATTCAAGCACATAATTCTGCAAATGGGACCACACCTACCGAAACAGCTGGCTGTTCCCATACAGCAGACAATTTCCTATTAACTGTAATGAAGATATCTGCTTGTGTCCGGTAATGGCAGCTGACATCCAGCTCCATTGGTTCCAATTTAACTTTCTCAATGAGCCGAGCCAACGTCTCAAATTGAGCCGACCAGGGGAATTTGAGAACAGAAAATTAGATGGCTATATTGGTGAAGCAAATTCTTCAGCTGCAGGAGCAGGAAATCTCAGCCAAAGGCACCACCCTTCCAGCACCAAGAAATGGGGGCACATCGGGCATCCTCTCCCAGCTCAATCCTGTAACGCCAGCTTATTAATAGCTTATCCACTGCTTGTCCATAGGAATAAACAACGACAGGCAAAACAGATGCAATCAATACATGACAGAGACAGTAATCTAGGATCACAACCACAGTCTCTCCGTGAGCATCCAATGTCCTGATAAATCATTCCTGCACCAGCAACTATTGTTTTCATCAGCACATTGCACATTTATTGAACTCATCAGCAGCACTGAGAAAAAACACAATGGCTTGTTTCATTCTCTACCTATCACATGACGGCCCAGAAATGCATACAATATCCTATTTGTCAAATATTTACAGTATCATGGATAAGTCTTGACTGTACAGTCAGCACAGCTGTATATTACCACTCAGAAAACCCCCCAAAAATGTTTATAATCAGACGGTGGTTGATGAGACAATCAGACAGCTTTTTTTTCATCATTCAGCTAACCTTCACCTTTCTTGATTAGCTAATTAAATCTGTTATTGAATTCAGATGGAAATTGCGTGGTGAAACACCTCAGAAGTGCAGTCCAAGGAGATCAGGCATGCTGAGGCTTGGCTTTATTAAAAGCTGACTGTGTGTGTGTGTGTGTGTGTGTGTGTGTGTGTGTGTGTGTGTGTGTGTGTGTGTGTGTGTGTGTGTATGGACAAACTGAGGATTGATTTCAAAGAAGAATGTACGACAGATTAAGTTATCTAAGTCCCCAAGAGCCTCTCGTGAGTAGTGAACGATGTTTAAACATCACTCGAAAACCAATGCCCTCTCAAAAACAAACAAATACATGTCTGTTGTCACGACATTTACAGTGGCCATAAAAGCTGGAATACCTGTACAATGTATGTTAAGTTCTTGAGGCAGACCTTCAGAAATTTGAGATAAAAAAGATATTTAAATATCTAAATATAATAATTCATTTATTATAAATAGTACTTTTGAAATATTAAAATAAACATATAAAAACAATAAATCAATACAACCTACAGTGATGTAGTGAAGTATTAAACTGCAGAGTATGAACAATTCAGCTCTGCTTGCATGTGCCTTCAACTCCAACCTCTGTGCAGCTTTTCCCTCGGTCAGCTCCCTGTGAGCACCGAGCAGTCTCTGCCCGCACAACACCAGCAGCCTGAGCACACTTCTGGCCCCAAATGCACTATTTTTACCATGAGCACATGTGTAAGCAGGTTTTCGGCACCTCTGAAAGGTACCATCATTCACAAATCACTGCTTTCAGTGAGAGCAAAAAAGCACCTTTACACCCTGAACCTCCCAAAATGACGCTCTCTCTAAAAATACAGAAGGCATCGTCATGGCAAAGGTTGGTTCAGTAAATACAGAAACTGAGGTAATTTGTGTGATGTGTTATTAAAAAAAATTCAATTAGAGCATAAATATTTAGAATTAGAGTGCTTCCAAGAATTTTTGAAAACATCAATATGCAGTACAGTCTTGAAACGGGCATATCGTTTTAGATGACCTATCCACCATATACTAAACTATCACCTTCAATTATGCAGCTTAAGAAATAAAAGTCCTACAGGTTTGTCGGAGTTGCCCAGACCTGACTTCACAGGGCCGGCTAAATGGCAGCAGCAAAATCGCATTAATTTGCTATTTTAAACAAAAGAATGTTTCACTAGGGAGTCAGCCCAGATTAAAGAAAAGATAGCAAAACATATACACACATTTAGCTCTCTCTCATGAACTGTTTATTATGTAGGAAAATATCAATATGGCATGAGACCTAACTGTTATCCTGGAACTCATTATAAAAAATAATGGTAACCTTTTTTTTTTTTTTCAAACATAAGCTTCAAAAGAGATGCTATAAAGGCTAGTTAACCAAATCTAAAATGTCATTATTTAGCATGCAAAGCCCAAAATACAAAAAATCTGTTTTATATATATATATATATATATATATATATATATATATATATATATATATATATATATAAACACACACACACACACACACACACACACACACACACTATCCTTGTGAGGACCTTCCATTGACATAATTATTATTGCAGTTAATTAATGCTGTGCCTGCACCTAAACCTAACTTTAACCTCAGTAATGAAAAGGAAACTCTTTGGTTATATATATATATATATATATATAAAACACAACAACAGCAATTTCCTTGTGGAAACCATCCAAATGTCCCCACAAGGTTGAAATTGTCAGATATTACTATCCTTGTGGGGATATTTAGTCTTCAGTACTATATAAACACACACTTACTATCCTTACTATCCTTGTGAAAACCTTCCACTGCCACAATTATTACTACAGCTACTTCAGTAACCAAAATGAAACCAAAACTTTGTTTGTTTGTTTGTTTAATTAATTAATTAGCAAGTGCAGGTTTTTTTTTTAAACTATTTTTCTCATGCGGTCCAGAAAAAAATGTCCCCACAAGATCAAAACTGTCAGACGTTCAATCAGTGTGGTCCCCACCAACACACACACACACACACACACACACACACACACACACACACACACACACACGTTTGTCTTACTATCCTTGTGAAAACGTTCCATTGCCATAATTATTACCGCAGCTACTTCAGTAACCACAATGAAACCAAAACTTTGTTTATTTATTTGTTTGTTCATTTGTTTAATTAACAAGCGCAGTTTTTTAAACTATTTTTCTCATGCAGTCCAGAAAAAATGTCCCCACAAGATCAAAACTGTCAGACGTTCAATTAGTGTAGTCCCCACCAACACACACACACACACACACACACACACACACACACACACACACAATATTAAATATATAGAAATGCTCCAGAAAAGTTACATTCAGTAAAGAAAAATATAGCATTTCAATATTTCAGTAAGTAGTAGTGTATATTACAATTTATACAACTATTATATGTTACAAATTAATGAGACATTTTAAAGAAACAAATTCACTGTAAAAAATGATTTGTTGTTTTAACTTAAAAAAGTTAGTACCTGGCATGCCTTAAAACTTTGAGTTAATTGAAATTAATATAGTAAGTGAACACAATGAGGCGAACAATTTAACTTACCATATACATTTCAGTGAACTCAAAATTTTAAGGCAGCTCAGGTACTAACTTTTTTAAGTTAAAACAACAAATCATTTTTACATTATTTATCTCATCTCTCATCTCATTATCTGTTTTACATTATTATTATTATTATTATTATTATTATTATAACTTGTAGCTGTGTGTTCGCTGTTGATGTTGTAGTTTGAGTGGAGCAGTGTACAGAGCAGATCTTTCAGGCCAGCTGTCTTATTTAACCGGAACCACAGTAAGGTTCTGTTGTATCTGGGCCTGGACTGTCCATCAAACCCCTGTGAGTGTCTTGCTGGCATTTTTAATGTTAGCTGATTGTGAACAAGCTTCCTGTTAATGAGTGGTGATTAGAATGATCCGTGTAGACTGGGGTTTCCACAGCTTTATCCCTTTCTACAGGCTACACTTTGTTTTGCTGTTGTGTTTTTCTTTCTGGGTCGTATGATCGCTTCCAGCTCTGACTCGCTGCGTTGTGAACAGCAAGAGAGAGAGAAAAAAAGTGTGCCAATCATACACCTTACTCATACAAATCAACCTCAAGCGTGCTGAGAAAGCCCTCATCACCTTCTGCTTGGTGCCTTTCTCTGTTTAAACAGGACACTTTAGAAACCACACACTGATCCGAGTTGAAAGTTTCAGCCACATGTCTAACTCCAGCCTCACTGCTGCTGAATCGCTATCATCTTCCTCAGTGTTATATTGCTCTTATGAAGAAAATAGGGCAAATGCTCAAAGTATCCTCATCCAGCAACAACAAAATGGAGAAGTTTCTAATTTGCCTCTATAGTACAATACAAACAGCATTTAAGAAATTCTGCCTGTAAGCAAAATTACAGAATTATCTATCTATCTATCTATCTATCTATCTATCTATCTATCTATCTATCTATCTATCTATCTATCTATCTACAAGATAAAAAGCAAAGGGTCTGTGGGAGATTTTACAGTTTGACGTCAAAGTAATTTTTAAAAATTGTGCTAGAATAATTCTCATCGCAAATTTTAGGCCCAATTAAGAAAGTAAAAAGCCGAGACCACCTTCATGTAACCGGTATAAAGGTTTACTTAGCGTAAAGTTTTGGACTAAGCCCCCTTAGATGAGCTTTAATGCTCTTGGGACAAACTCTGACCTCAAATATGTTATAATAATAATAATAATAATAATAATAATAATAATAAAGGTTTAGCGGTGTGTGTGTGTGGCTCTATACTGACACTCACTGGTGAGAAACCTGCGCCTATAAGCGCCTTTAGTCCTCCAGCAGCACACCTTAAACCTGGTCTGACTGCTGAACAATGCCAGCAAGGAGCACCACTGGTTTCTATGGGGGCTATGTGATTACGGACAGAGAGAGAGAGAGAGAGATCTATAAGATTGTTAAATATAACTTTACAATAATCTGTAGCGTTTATAAAGTCAGTCTCGATTCCCAGCTCCTTCCATAAATAATGCTGGATAAAACCATCTTAAATAATATTCTGTTCAATTAGTCGCACTGCGCCCCCCCCCCCCCCCCCCCCAAAAAAAAAAAAAAAAAGTTCTCTGCGGGTTTTAATTTTTGTTTTGTCTGCTGATATTTTGACCACGTAATTCACGTACTTGAAGTAGGTAAGTAAGTAAATAAATAAATACTTTGGAAGTTTGGAAGTGGCTGTTAAACATTAAAAGTACATCTGTATTTGTGGCCATGAGGAAAAAGTTAACTCTACACACTTACACTGCTCCAGAGATTAGTTATAAAGATGTGTTTATTTCTCTCTCTCTCTCACACACACACACACACACACACACACACACACACACACACACACACACACACACACAACGCTTCATCAACTGGAATAAAGTCCATCTAAAATATTCTACACTATATAAAAGACCACTTATTATTTTAAAACTTTTAACTCGTCGGAAATAGCCTACTGAGAAATAAAACATTATTTTATATACTGTGCGAGGATGCATTTAACTTTTTTTAAATAATAATAATAATAATAATAATTTCGGCCTGCTCTATTCACTGAAGCCGACTTGAAGATCTTAGATTAATGAATGATAAGTGACATGTAAATTCTGCACAGAGCTGTATTTTACTGAAAACTCTAGTGCCCTTTTCAGGAGCAGGACTCTAAAAGCATGGATATTTCAGTAAAGCAGCCTGATGTGAAGTTGACGCAAGTTGCCTCGACGCAGCACCAGATTATCAGCCTTTGACCTTTAACTCTGGATATACCACAACTCACTTTACACTTCCCTTATTAGTGGAATACTTTCACGTGAATCTCCTGTTAGTCTTATTCAAATTAAGAAAATCTTACCTTTTTAAATTGATGCCTTAAGACTACGTTCAACTAGGATGTGAAGCTGTAAAAGAAAGAAAGAAAGAAAGAAAGAAAGAAAGAAAGAAAGAAAGAAAGAAAGGTCCATGTGTTCCCTGACCCTGAGTTCTATTTAAACGGAAACTTAGAAGAGCGGCAAATTCATGAATTGAAATGTGCATAGAAATTGCATAGGATTTTTTTTCTGCTTTCAGTATCAATTTGGAAGAATACAAACATATATATAAACTAAGTATGAAAACATTTGGAATACATTTTGCTAAAAATGGTTCATTTCCCCTGTGTGAGGAGACTTTTGGAACACCCTGTATAAGAGTGTGTGTAGAGGCCTGTAACAGGCTGGTGGTTTAGAGCAGCTCTCGGGACAGTTCCCTGGTCCATGTGAAAACTCCAGACTAATGCACGATGCCTGTTCCTATTAAAATAACATTTTCAAGCTGAATTAAAAAAAACCCCAACAACTCCAAGTTAAGAAAGAGTGACAGATTATACTGTCTACGCGCTTAGAAATTGTCTTAATAATAATAAACCATGCATATGAATGAAGTTGCTCTTCAAGAGTGTCTGATGTTAATAGATACCAAATGACCCGAGTTCACTGTTCTGTAAAGCAAACAGCAAAACTGCCAGAAATCTGCTTCACTCATAAACCGCGTTTATTGTTTTCCTCCCAGTCAAGGACAGTCATACCAGGTGAACATCCCAGTAACTGTACTGCGGAAATATGTGCTGTCACATGGAATGAGTCTGGACGACGTTAAAGCGAAAAACTTGGGACATGCCGCAGACACGCGCGCAGAGTCCGTCCGTGAGTCGCGAGCGCAGAGTCTGTGAGTCGCGAGCGCAGAGTCTGTGAGCCGCTCAGCTCTTCTGCCACCGCGCGCCTGCTTACCTTCATTTGACGGATAAACGATGAATTCGGCGCAGGAAACGAGCATGAAGAGAAGGAGCAGAAGGGTTAGGAAGCGCGGGCTGCAACCCATGATGGCAGTTGAGCGGGCAAGGGAAGGTACATAACTCCATGAAGCATGCCACCGACGTGAGTGAGCTCTTCACCACTGAGCCAGTTACCATTCTCAGCGCGAGCGCTGATGTCAAGTTTGACACCGGAGACAAGGAGGAGCCTGCGCGCGCGCGCGCGCTCCCTCACCCTCCGCACTTCCGCTGGGTCCTACACCAACCACCACGCTGGGCTCGCACCTCGCACCTCCGTACAGGTAAACACAAGAGTGACGTCAACTTAGGAATCAGCATGCACTTCTCGCCAGGGGCGCCGCCAGAAATTTTGGGCCCCATGAAAGATTGGAATTTTGGGCCCCCCAACTTTGCCCACCCTCTTCACAATTGCACTATTGTCATTATTTGACTTTTGATAGCCCATGGACCTTGAGTTTGTGACTTTGTTATTACATTTTATGTATTAACCTACCAGGGACTAGATGAAAACTGGTCAGTGACTAATTCTGGTGCATTTACAATCACAAATGAAAATTCAAGATTTTGCCACATGCCTTCTTGTGCTAGGACAATTGGTAGTGAAATGTGTGATGTGACTGCTAATAAATCATAGAAAAAGTTTTCTACCCAGCATCAAAATACCTATGGAAATCCCATGAACTGTATATGGCGCTCGCTCATTAAAAACTTCAATCCTAAAGCATTTATGGGTTGTATTGCTGCTTACCTCCTTCTCCAAAGGGGGGTTCAGTGGTTTGGTAGGACGGAGGTCCCCCTGAGGCTGAATCTGTGCATATTTAGGGCACCCCATTAGTTATGAAACTGGTTATTAGCACTAGTCATTCGCACCAGCATAACATAATATTTCATCTTGTTTATCACACAAGTCAGTTCAGTTATTAAAATGGAAAAAATGTCACTGTACAAACTGTAAAAGTGTTCTCTTGATAGGCTAATCCAACCACGTTCATACTGTTCATTTACCATTCGCTAATATTTTGAACACACGTGAGCGATAGCTACCTTTCTTTGGGAAAAACTGAGTGAGTTGCCTGTCTCTCCGGTCCCTCTCAGCTTTCAGTTGCCTTTCTTTACGTTTTTGACAGCCACTCTTCATATTTAGCGATCATAGACTGTACACACTCCACTGCTGGCTGGCTGGCTGCTGCACCGCGACAGAGCAGCAAGTAGCGTTGCACTGATCAGCACACAGATTTAACGCATCGCGCTTCTACCAGAACTGGACCGTATCATTTCGCAAAAGGGGGAGGGTTAAATGACAATATGTTGAAGAACTCAAGAAATAGACAACCTTGTTCAATTAGCTCATTTTACCAGATGGAATATTGCATTGTTGTTATTTCAAAAGTCTTATTAAAATCATTAAAAGCATATTATCAGCCCCTTAAAGGGCCCCATGGCAGTGCTGGGCCCCTAGAATTGTTTTAACCTTTCACCCCCTGGCGGCGCCCGTGCTTCTCGCCGCATACACTGTCTTGTGTCTTTCATATGAGAACCCACCTCACACACTCCATCCTACAGCTCTTACTGGTTTATATTTTATTTAGCTAGATGCCATACACTACCGTTCAAAAGTTTGGGGTCACCCAGACAATTTTGTGTTTTCCATGAAAAGTCACACTTTTATTTACCACCATAAGTTGTAAAATGAATAGAAAATATAGTCAAGACATTTTTCTGGCCATTTTGAGCATTTAATCGACCCCACAAATGTGATGCTCCAGAAACTCAATCTGCTCAAAGGAAGGTCAGTTTTATAGCTTCTCTAAAGAGCTAAACTGTTTTCAGCTGTGCTAACATGATTGTACAAGGGTTTTCTAATCATCCATTAGCCTTCTGAGGCAATGAGCAAACACATTGTACCATTAGAACACTGGAGTGATAGTTGCTGGAAATGGGCCTCTATACACCTATGGAGATATTGCACCAAAAACCAGACATTTGCAGCTAGAATAGTCATTTACCACATTAGCAATGTATAGAGTGTATTTCTGATTAGTTTAAAGTGATCTTCATTGAAAAGAACAGTGCTTTTCTTTCAAAAATAAGGACATTTCAAAGTGACCCCAAACTTTTGAACAGTAGTGCAGGTGAAAAATAAAGCTTACTATAATCTGGGTGAAAGAATGCAGATAAACTCAGTTTAACATCTAGATGCATGAACATTAAATAGTTATAGCTATTTACAGGTCACGCAACTGCATTCATATTATAGAGAACCTTGCATTTTTACACAACAGTTGTGAATTGATGTATTTATCCTAATAAAGAACAGTGTGAGCCTATTCAGTTGGATCTAAGTGAAGTTATGAAACATTTATCTAGAATCTTTTCTGTCCTCACACAAACACACACACTCCTCTGACTGTCCAGACAGCTGATTTACTGACTAGGCTATCTTCAAATGAAGACTGAATATGTACTTAGCACTTATTTAATCTATATCGGTTCTTCTCTTATAGCTACTAACCTCCCCCAGGGTTTTAGCTTGACGCTGTTCTTACTCTCTGACCTAGTGAACTAGAATGAAGATATGTTTTTAATAAAAGACTACAAAGCACTTGTGTAAGCTGCTTTGGTTATCCATCCATCCATCCATCCATCCATCCATCCATCCATCCATTATCTGTAACCGCTTATCCTGTGCAGAGTCACAGGCAAGCTGGAACCTATTTTAGCTGACTATGGGCGAGAGGCAGGGTACACCCTGGACAAGTCACCAGGTCATCACAGGGCTGACACATAGAGACAATTCACACTCACGGTCAATTTAGAGCCACCAATTAGCCGAACCTGCATGTCTTTGGGGGAAACCGGAGCACCCGGAGGAAACCCACGTAGACATCATGCAAAATCCATACAGAAAGGCCCTCGTCAGCCACTGGGCTTGAACCCAGAACCTTCTTGCTGTGAGGTGACAGTGCTAACCACTACACCACCGTGCTGCCCCTGCTCTGGTTAATGTATGCTAAATGCTGTCAAAGTAAAAGTAAATATAAACAATGCATTATACCACATTTTCATCTATTTCATGGATTTTTTTTAGAATAAACATTAACCATACAAAAATCTCATTATCTCTAGCCGCTTTATCCTGTTCTACAGGGTCGCAGACAAGCTGGAGCCTATCCAAGCTGACTACGGGCAAAAGGCAGGGTACACCCTGGACAAGTCACCAGGTCATCACAGGGCTGACACATAGACACACACAACCATTCACACCTACGGTCAATTTAGAGCCACCAGTTAACCTAACCTGCATGTCTATGGACTGTGGGGGAAACCAGAGCACCCGGAGGAAACCCACACAGACACGGGGAGAACATGCAAACTCCGCACAGAAAGGCCCTCGCCGGGCACGGGGCTCGAACCTGAACTTTCTTGCTGTGAGGCAACAGTGCTAACCACTACACCACCATGCCACCCCACCATACCAAAAAAAAAAAAAATGCATACAAAAATGCATCCTTTAAAAAAATATTTTCACTTTCTGTGCCACATGCAATACATAATTGCTTTTTTTTCATGTGTAAAAATTTCTATGAACCTATGAATCTAGGTTTGGCTATAAAATCAATAAAACATTATTGGAAATGTTTAAAGTTTACATATAATTTACAACCCCGATTCCAAAAAAGTTGGGACAAAGTACAAATTGTAAATAAAAATGGAATGCAATGATGTGGAAGTTTCAAAATTCCATATTTTATTCAGAATAGAACATAGATGACATATCAAATGTTTAAACTGAGAAAATGTATCATTTAAAGAGAAAAATTAAGTGATTTTAAATTTCATGACAATAACACATCTCAAAAAAGTTGGGACAAGGCCATGTTTACCACTGTAAGACATCCCCTTTTCTCTTTACAACAGTCTGTAAACATCTGGGGACTGAGGAGACAAGTTGCTCAAGCTTAGGGATAGGAATGTTAACCCATTCTTGTCTAATGTAGGATTCTAGTTGCTCAACTGTCTTAGGTCTTTTTTGTCGTATCTTCCATTTTATGATGCGCCAAATGTTTTCTATGGGTGAAAGATCTGGACTGCAGGCCGGCCAGTTCAGTACCCGGACCCTTCTTCTACGCAGCCATGATGCTGTAATTGATGCAGTATGTGGTTTGGCATTGTCATGTTGGAAAATGCAAGGTCTTCCCTGAAAGACACGTCGTCTGGATGGGAGCATATGTTGCTCTAGAACCTGGATATACCTTTCAGCACTGATGGTGTCTTTCCAGATGCATAAGCTGCCCATGCCACATGCACTAATGCAACCCCATACCATCAGAGATGCAGGCTTCTGAACTGAGCGCTGATAACAACTTGGGTCGTCCTTCTCCTCTTTAGTCCGAAGGACACGGCGTCCCTGATTTCCATAAAGAACTTCAAATTTTGATTCGTCTGACCACAGAACAGTTTTCCACTTTGCCACAGTCCATTTTAAATGAGCCTTGGCCCAGAGAAGACGTCTGCGCTTCTGGATCATTTTTAGATACGGCTTCTTCTTTGAACTATAGAGTTTTAGCTGGCAACGGCGGATGACACGGTGAATTGTGTTCACAGATAATGTTCTCTGGAAATATTCCTGAGCCCATTTTGTGATTTCCAATACAGAAGCATGCCTGTATGTGATGCAGTGCCGTCTAAGGGCCCGAAGATCACGGGCACCCAGTATGGTTTTCCGGCCTTGACCCTTATGCACAGGGTCTTCCAGATTCTCTGAATCTTTTGATGATATTATGCACTGTAGATGATGATATGTTCAAACTCTTTGCAATTTTACACTGTCGAACTCCTTTCTGATATTGCTCCACTATTTGTCGGCACAGAATTAGGGGGATTGGTGATCCTCTTCCCATCTTTACTTCTGAGAGCCGCTGCCACTCCAAGATGCTCTTTTTATACCCAGTCATGTTAATGACCTATTGCCAATTGATCTAATGAGCTGCAATTTGGTCCTCCAGCTGTTCCTTTTTTGTACCTTTAACTTTTCCAGCCTCTTATTGCCCCGTCCCAACTTTTTTGAGATGTGTTGCTGTCATGAAATTTCAAATGAGCCAATATTTGGCATGAAATTTCAAAATGTCTCACTTTCAACAGATCACAGATATGTTGTCTATGTTCTATTGTGAATACAATATCAGTTTTTGAGATTTGTAAATTATTGCATCCTGTTTTTATTTACAATTTGTACTTTGTCCCAACTTTTTTGGAATCGGGGTTGTACAACCAGTCCGAAGGATTATAAAGTACACATATTTTAGTTGTAATTACAGAAATCTGGTAGTTTTACTGTGGGTTCTGCACAATGCTACATTTTCTTTCTATTCACCTAATTAATCTGTCTATTTTCTTTGCCAAAAGTATATCAATTTATTGTCTTAGGGGAAAAAATACTTTTCAAAATGTATTTTTGGTCACTACATACGGATCAGTGATGATCTGAATTATTTGTAATAATGGTTTTAAGAGCTGCCAGGAAGAAAATCTGGTTGGAACCCAGTGGCGGAATGAAGAGTTGGGCAGTGAGTTTTTGAGCATGGATATTATCGACAAACCTGGGACTGGGCCCAGACAGCCAGAGGGGACATTCCCACACAACGAGTCCAAAATCAGCCAGTGTTATTTCACATCACATTCCTCATTCAAAAGTATTAGAGTCATGGAGCATGAGCCCAAATACAACAATCTGTTCAGCAAGTAAACATGACTGGTGCAGGATTTAGTGAAGAAAAGTTAAACAAGAAGGCAAACCATCAATAATGGCAGTTCAAAGAAGGAAAACAACATTTGGTTACTCTTGATGGCATTGAGGTTTTGTGTGGAGGCATAAATTCCCTCAGACTGTCACATGTGGTTCTTACTACAGTATGTGAACATTAAATGGAATTACTTATGTTGATCAATTTATATTCAACACTCCAACAAGTGGTGCAAAATTCAGATATGTTTATGTAATTCAATCCCATGGCTAATAACCACCCATGTGATTGCCATTCATTTGTAACAATCATCCGTTCTTGTGCAGCAGAGTTGCTTTGATTTTTTTAAGTACTCTTGGCCTCAAACCTTAACAGACATTAAGACATGGTGCTGTAACTGTTTTATGAAACCCTCATTTCCATCTTGTCCTTTTGTGGATTCACATATTTGTAGTGCTACGTTGTGCTCACAGTGCCAGACTTGTTTGGATGCCATCCCTCCACCATCTGCTCTTGCAGTATGCCAATCGGAGTTTGGAATGGCACCTCTGTCTTGCCAGCCAACATAACAGTTGCACTGCAGTTATTCTGGTGTAAATTATTACATGGGCCACAACCATCTCTTCATTAACTGTGGCTCTCATTATTAAGACGATCCATTATTCCATATGGTGAATCACTACTTCCATATAATGAAGACCCACTGCTTAAAAATGAATGCTTAAATTATAAACATAGGGGTGGATTGTAGGTATAAACTGCATGTATAAAGTTAGTTGCAATAAGCTACACAATAATATATTTTATTAATGCTTTCATAATAACGAAGTATATATATTAACAGCCAAGTGAGTCTTGTATGAGTAGCCAATAATAATGGTAATAGTTAAGTGTTAGCATCTTGTTAACTCGTTTTCTTAATTATTATCATGACTTATGCAGTACATTATCGTAAATGATTTCGGTTAACTCAAATTCTAGGCTATAATGTAAAGTTTGTGAAACGTTTGAATATTTGTTTCCAGTACACCCAGTTCTGAACTAAAGCCTGACATGTGACAGTTTATAATATAGTGCTCTAAAATCACAGCTTTACACAAGTCTAAGTTCGGCTTTAACAACTACTTTTATATGCCTCAGTCCTTACTTTGAGTGTGTTTGAAGGGATCAGCTGTGAGATCATCACCATACTGCTTTTTATATAACACAAACAAAGTGGTTCCATATGGATCATGTGATATCAAAGCAACTTGTGAGTGGTGTTGGCTTTAGGTTGCAAACTGCAAATTGTTCAAGTTATCTGTAGCAAAACATGATGATTAACCTACACTGTGTAAAAAAGGGCAATGTAACTGATCTGATATTCAATTATACTAATTAACAGAATGAGTTAGAATAAACTACTAAAAGATATTAATATTGAGCAATTACCATCATAAATGGCTACTTATATATGACTTACAAATAATGACATTATTTCCTGATGAATTAAGGATTGGTGCATGTATCAGTATTATCAATGTGAAAGCATTGGTTAATTGGCAATATATTTCTTACTTGTGGACTACATTAAAGTATTACCAAATTAAATTTTATCCAGATTTTAAATAGTTAAGTCATGGGATTTGTGAGAATATTTATTTATTTGTTTGTTTGTTTGTTTCCATAATAGACCACAGGACTCCAGGAGGCTAGGGATCACACAGAGACTTCAGTGAGTATTTCAGTGTTATATACTGTGCCTGTGGTTGCCCAAGGGGTTGTATTTCTCTGGCTTGCTACAGATAAATGGCACACATTATTCATCACCTGAATGGATTTGGATTTTCACGTTGTTTTATGTTAACATGCGAATTGTGCAAAAAGCACACAAAAATAAAATCATACATTTTTTTTTTTGCTCGTAAAAGCAGATCATTTTCCTGTCCTTGAAATACATCCTTGAAATACAGCTTATCTGACTGTATTACATTTCCTACAATATTTAATACCTACAGATTAAATGAATCTAGTAATTGAAAATTTCCATACAGTGTCTTGTAAAAATATTCGTCCCCCTTTGGTGTTTGTCTTGTTTTGTTGCATTACAAGCTGGAATTAAAATGGATTTTTGGGGGGTTAGCACCATTTGATTTACACAACATGCCTACAACTTTAAAGGTAAAAATTGTTGTTTTATTGTGACACAAACAATAACTAAGATGAAAAAAAAACAGAAATCTGGAGTGTGCGTAGGTATTCACCCCCCAAAGTCAATACTTTATAGAGCCACTTTTTGCTGCAATTACAGCTGCAAGTCTCTTGGGGTTTGTCTGTATTACCTTGGCACATCTAGCCACTGGGATTTTTGCCCATTCCTCAAGGCAAAACTGCTCCAACTCCTTCAAGTTAGATGGGTTGCATTGGGGTACAGCAATCTTCATGTTATGCCACAGATTCTTAATTGGATTGAGGTCTGGGCTTTGATTAGGCCATTCCAAGACATTTAAATGTTTCTCTTTAAGCCACTCCAGTGTAGCTTTAGCAGTATGTTTAGGATCATTGTCCTGCTGGAATGTGATCCCAGTCTCAAACCTCTGGCTGACTCAAACAGGTTTTCTTCCAGACTTGCCCTGTATTTAGTGCCATCCATCTTTCCTTCAGTCCTGACCAGCTTTCCTGCCCCTGCAGATGAAAAAATATCCCCACAGCATGATGCTGCCACCACCATGCTTCACTGTAGGAATGGTGTTCTCAGGGCGTTGGGTTTGCGCCACCTATGGCATTTCCCATGATGGCCAAAAAGATGAATTTTAGTCTCATTTGACCAGAGAATCTTTTTCCGTGTGTTTGGGGAGTCTGCCACATGCTTTTGGCAAACTCCAAAGGTGTTTTCTTAAGCAATGACTTTTTTTCTGGCCACTCTCCCATAAAGCCCCGTTCTTTGGAGTGTACGGCTTAAAGTGGCCCTATGGACAGATACTCCCATCTCCACTGTGGATCTTTGCAGCTCCTTCAGTGTTATCTTTGGTGTCTTTGTTGCATCTCTGATTAATGCCCTCCTTGCCCGGTCTGTGAGTTTTGGTGGGCGGCCTTCTCTTGTCAGGTTTGTAGTGGTGCCCTATTCTTTCCATTTTGCTATAATGGATTTAATGGTGCTCCCTGGGATATTCAAAGTTTGGGATATTTTTTATAACTCAACCCTGATCTATACTTCTCCACAACGTTGTCTCTGACCTGTTTGGAGTGCTCCTTGGTTTTCATGTTGCTTGCTAGTGTTGCAGAGTCAGGGTCCTTCCAGAACAGGTTGATTTATACAGACATCATGTGACAGGTCATGTGACACTTTGACTGCACACAGGTGGCTCTTAATCAACTAATTATGTGACTTATGAATTAAATTGGTTGGACCAGCTCTTATTTAGGGGTTTCGTACGAAAGGGGGTGAATACCTATGCACACTCCAGATTTCTGTTTTTTTCATCTTAACTATTGTTTGTGTCACAATAAAACAACAATGTGCACCTAAAATGGTAGGCATGTTGCGTAAATCAAATGGTGCTAACACTCCAAAAATCCATTTTAATTTCAGCTTGTAATACAACAAAACAGGACAAACGCCAAGGGGGATGAATACTTTTGCAGACACTATATATCAAAGTAGAATTGTAGATTTAAGCTACCAGGAAATAATTATGAAGTGAGCATCTATATGGCAGCATTTAGAGTCATTGTTATTTAAAAATATTTAAAAACTTAAAAAGAGCTTTCAGGAAAAAATAAAAAGTCAGATCAATCATGATAATGTAAAATGTTCATCACATAGGTACAAGACACAATATATAACAACTGTTATTGTGTTATCTTTGTCCAAAACTGTGCTACTGTATTGTACCACATTAAGCCACTGTCTGCACATCTATGAGTATATAACTCTGATACTTTGGATGTCTGTAATTAATCTGCTATACCTATAAAATTATAATAAAAGTCTTGTATCATAGCGGCACAGTGGTGTAGTGGTTAGCACTGTCGCCTCACAGCAAGAAGGTCCTGGGTTCAAGCCCAGTGGCCGCCGAAGGCCTTTCTGTGTGGAGTTTGCATGTTCTCCCCGTGTCTGCGTGGGTTTCCTCTGGGTGCTCCGGTTTCCCCCACAGTCCAAAGTCATGCAGGTTAGGCTAATTGGTGGCACTAAATTGACCGTAGGTGGGAATGGCTGTTTGTCTCTGTGTGTCAGCCCTGCAATAACCTGGCGACTTGTCCAGGGTGTATTCCGCCTCCCGCCCATAGTCAGCTGGGATAGGCTCCAGTTTGCCTGCGACCCTGTAGAACAGGATAAGCATCATACGGGTCTTGCATCATACAAGTGGCTTCCCAGGACAGCCTCTGTTCAAAATCAGAGAATAATCCCTTACCATTTCATTAATCGGAGCCTTTAATTATAGCTGGCTGAATTACCAGCATACAATGCAATGAAACAGGCCAAGAATGCCAAGGAGGGGGAACCAGATACTAACCAGTCTCCCAGGCCTCTATTACACATTACAGGATCACTGTGATTACTCTTTTGACGATTGCATTTATTGCACTATATTCCAAGTGCACTGTGCATATAATGCAAATATTTGAGGATGAGAAGTGAATTGAAATGTCTGTTTTCTTTGACTTGGTAATATGTATTGTTATTATTTCACATGAAATGCTAAGCCATTTTACAGGTCAGTTATTAAGTAAACAGAGACCCTCTGAAGCAATTAACTGTGTGTACTCTTCTTTTACCACTGAATGTCTGTAATACGTTTATGGAAAGGCAGGGTGGGTGTAACCTGAGAGGGGAAATGAATTTTAAGAGAGTAAATGTTAGAACAACTATGAAAAGTATGTGCATAACAGTCTGTGGGGTGAAATTGTGGAATGGTCTGGAAAATGAACTCAAAAATAGCACCAACATAAAACTGTTTAAAAAAATTATATAAAAACATGTTAATAAAAATATATGAGAATGAGGACAGGCAGACTATATAGGTGATGATGAAATTGAGAGTAAGTCTGTGACTAGTCTTCTTGTATTTAGTGTATAGCTATAGGTATGTGTATATGTATGTACTGTATATATGTATTGTATGTGTGTATATATGCATAACATAAGTATCTGTATATATGATTTGATTTGGTCGATATTATACCATGTCGGTATGTTTTGGTATGTTGGTATGTTTTCTTTTTTGTTTATTGCTTTTGTTAACCCCGCCGACAGTAGTCGGAGGGGTTATTATTTTCACCTGCGTCAGTCTGTGTGTGTGTGTATCTGTCTGTCTGTCTGTCTGTGTGTCTGCAAGATATCTCAAGAACCAATGGATCGATTTGGACCAAATTTTGTACATGTGTTGCCAATCACCCAGGAAGGAAACCATTAAATTTTGGAGGTCAAAGGTCAAAGGTCAAGGTCATGGCAGAACTTCGAAATTTTCGCCCAATGTATTTTAATAGGGAAAAGGCGGGGTTTGCACTCGTTAGAGTGTCCCTGTCTAGTTTTCTTTTGTATATATAGTTTATTATGGTGGAAAGTGACATTTGATTAGTGGTGGTATAGAGGGTTAGGATTGGATAAGTTATTACTTCTTCCTAATACTTTCTGAACATTGTTATGTTATTGCCTTGTGGCTACGCTATTCTGTTTGTTTATGATGATGTTTTGATTATTGCATCTCATCTCATCTCATTATCTCTAGCCGCTTTATCCTTCTACAGGGTCGCAGGCAAGCTGGAGCCTATCCCAGCTGACTACGGGCGAAAGGCGGGGTACACCCTGGACAAGTCGCCAGGTCATCACAGGGCTGACACATAGACACAGACAACCATTCACACTCACATTCACACCTACGGTCAATTTAGAGTCACCAGTTAACCTAACCTGCATGTCTTTGGACTGTGGGGGAAACCGGAGCACCCGGAGGAAACCCACGCGGACACGGGGAGAACATGCAAACTCCACACAGAAAGGCCCTCGCCGGCCCCGGGGCTCGAACCCAGGACCTTCTTGCTGTGAGGCGACAGCGCTAACCACTACACCACCGTGCCGCCCTGATTATTGCATTTTTATTTAAATTTTTATTTTTATATCTTTCTTCTTTATTGTTCAGAATAAAGTAATCAATAAAATAAATACAATAAATGTAATAATTACACCTTAGACTTACATCCTTGACACACAGTGCCTTAACAGTCTTATTTGGTGTTTCTGACCAAGGGTTACTGGACCTTTAAAATTTAGACCTATATCTAATGATGCACTATAAATGCAATAGAAATATTAATGCAGACATAGGCTTACACACACACACACACACACACACACACACACACACACACACACACACACACACACTTCTATAGTGTCAGATATTACTGATAAAAAGCCCTTCCCTCGCAGTTAATCGACCAAAGCGATTTGTCAAGTAGGCAATCATTGTGCTCAGTTGAAAGTAATCTTATCAACTAATAATAGGATGCTGACAGACAAGGTCCATGATTACAGGCTGTCTAGTTGACGGCATTTGCATTTATTAAGCTTGGCTCATGGGCGAGTGCAGTACTGCTCTGAAGCACTGTTTGAGATCAGGAGACACCCAAAACTTGCACTGCTGACAGCAAAACTCAGCATGTTTGCTTTTTTTCCTTGTCTCTTCCTGAGAAGCCACAGAGTTTTCTCTATATATAGCTGGGCATGCTCGGCTCAATCAGAAGCCAAGGGAAGAGAAGCCCTTGAAAACCTACAAAGCGGAATTAATTACAACAGAGCAGCATCTGCATATTCAAAGAGACCTTTGCTAAAACTGTGGATTTTAGGGGGGTAATTAACTGAATACAATGTAATTACAGCTGTCTTGTCATCCCCATGACTAGGCTGTGCTGTGCTGGAGTTCCTTAAGGATGATGGGTGTCTCAGACCAGGCACAACTCCCCCATAACAAGTCAATTCTCTAATAAGAGAACTCCAACAAATTCTGGAGACTTCAGTTCATTGAAACTTTCATTGTTGCAAGACAAAGATTTTGTTTTTCAATTATTGGTTGAAAGTTTATGGCTCATTACAACACTATGTGCATTACATTAATGGCATTTAGCAGATGCTCTTATCCAGAGCGACGTACACCATACCCAGAGCAGCCTAGGGAGCAGTTGGGGGTTAGGTACCTTGCTCAAGGGCACTTCAGCCATTCCTGCTAGTCCAGGGAATCGAACAGGCAACCTTTTGGTCCCACAGTTGCTTCTCTAACCATTGCCTTCCCCTATGTACAGTGGGATGCACTGATTGGCATCTTGGTATACACGACATACTTTAGTCCCTGTATATTTGAGATATCTTGGTGGGAAATACTTAAATACTTGATAATACAATGAGTGCATATAATGCTGGTAAACTTTAATTAGGTCCTACTTCTTGGCTCACAAGAGTGCAGCAGCCAAAAACAATTCAGGCTGCAATCACTAATACTCACACAGGCACACAGTGGTTGTGCATATGTTTGGGAATCTGGATTTTAAGGCATTGCAGATTTGACTCCCTGCAGAGAAATCTCTGGCAGTTGGACAAATATTAGAGGCTGTCTCTGGCCACTCAATGCCCATGCTTTTCGACAGGGAGGAGATTACCATTATTTATCTTCATTACCACATTAGCTTATGTCTCCCTCGTCATCACCCTTTTGGGGGTTCTTACTCTTAAAGCCTGCAAAATACAACACAATAAACAAAGTCACCTTGGCTTATTTCTCTTTGATATGTGAAATATAGACAGATGAAAACTTCACAGGCATACTGCCTCAGTTTACTAAAAATAAAACCTGCTTATCACAAAGCAGGTATGCGAGTATGCGAGTATTTCATTACTGAATTTGCATAAACCCCCCCAAAATACTAAATATTAAAATGTTTTCCAAGTCCGTAAACAATAATGAGTGTCTAATATAACAAAACGTCAAGGATACATTAGTTCTCAATAAATTTAGAGGAGGAAGTCTGAGTAACAGAGTAGTTGGAAATTCAGTGTAGAGAGGATATATATGTTGGAGATATGAATCCTATTATGTAGTCAGGATTCCGGTTAACTTGACTTCACAAAAGATACCAGATGCAGTGCAATTTTACTGTGGAACTGAGCGAAATAAATTTGAGTGGTGATGTAGTGCATGCATAATCCATAAAGTCTTGGCAAGGGCAATCCAACAAATCTATGTGCTTACTTGAGTTTCAGGCAAAAAGTGAATAAGATGTTCTGGAAGCATCTTGGACAGCTGAAGGGGTTAGGCTACTTATGGATATAAAATGTGTAGTAGAGAGTAGTAGGCATATGTGCCAAAGTAGACACAGTGCTCTTTCAGTCTAATCTTATTCCAAAATGAAATGAATTGTAATGAGCAAGAGTGGTTTATAGTATTTCATATGAGTTAAGTCTTAAGAAAAACAACAACAACAAATAGTAACACCAACCCTTTCCCCTTCCTTTTAGCAAAATGTTCCTGTTTCTTACCATTACTATCAGGACACTCGAACTCTCTCAACCTAATATCCAATGTGAAGTTTCTGCCAGTGGCACATAAACAAATAAATGCATATGTAATGTGAGATGCTATTAGAGGAGTTATGTGCCTGGTGTTCCTCTGTCCTATGCTTGTGATGTGAATGAGGCAAAACAACATGCATAATAGCAGCGTGTCAGTTAAAATGGACAAAGTCAGAATGTGTATGCGGTGTGGTGCCATGTGTGCCAGTATCCGCTCTTCTGTTTATGCACTATCTATTTGAAGACACTTCCCCACGTCACCTGCCAATGAAAGAAATAAGAAACCAATTATAATCTGTTGTTTTAATGATCACTAGAAAGAATAAAACATGACAATGTTCTATAAAAATAAAGGTAGTTACCACAATTTGGTTAAATTTTCACACAAGGGTGATGACAAAGACACGGCAATGCCCAAGCTTAGGCATGTCAAATATATGTTAACATCAACAACAACAACAACAACAAAAACGACAACAAACCTTTAGCTATTAACAGTGCACTGCAAAGGAGGCATTTTGGACAAGTAAAAATCGGCTGACAGTGAGTGTTGCTTTTTTTTTTTTTGCTTTTTTTTTTAAATAAAATATGATGGTGCCACAAATAAATGTGATGATAGTGCAGTTGTGTGCTGCATTTATTGCTAAAATTAGCACTCCTGTCAATACACCCAAACAAACAAGACCATCAGAACAGCTTGCAATTACCTGGAATCTCAGAAAAACATGCCAAAGTCAGCAATCACTTTGAAATGCTTGTTATGTTCTCTAAAAGAACATTGGTAGTAATCTCATCTCTCGCCGCTTTATCCTGTTCTACAGGGTCGCAGGCAAGCTGGAGCCTATCCCAGCTGACTATGGGCGAAAGGCGGGGTACACCCTGGACAAGTCGCCAGGTCATCACAGGGCTGACACATAGACACAGACAACCATTCACACTCACGGTCAATTTAGAGCCACCAGTTAACCTAACCTGCATGTCTTTGGACTGTGGGGGAAACCGGAGCACCCGGAGGAAACCCACGCGGACATGGGGAGAACATGCAAACTCCGCACAGAAAGGCCCTCGCCGGCCGTGGGGCTCGAACCCAGAACTTCTTGCTGTGAGGCGACAGCGCTAACCACTACACCACCGTGCCGCCTTGATAGTAATCTGTTAAGTTTTAAATTTGCATTGTTATGCTGTTGCTTGTAAATGTATGAGTACAATGGTAATAGTGGAGAAAAGCTAAACACTTAAGAGAATATGGTAATGCATCGGCCTAATTTTTGATAGCTTTTGCAACCGTACATGTACCACTACAGGGAACCCAATCTTAAGTGCAAGGCAACGTATCTTATAAACACTTGATGACCAAACAACAAAATTTGTGTCTTTATTTACATAAAATAGATGGGTTTTTATCCAGTGGGTATTTTTAATTTGCTTTTTTTTTTTTAATTTAGCCTTTATTTTTCCAGGAAGGTCCCATTGAGATACAATATCTTTTCTACCAGGGAGTCCTGGCCAAGATAGGCAGCAAAAAGTTACAGTAAATACAAAGACCATAACAGAAGATGCACACTACAATAAAACATTCAGTTTAAAAGAAAACAAAGAATAAAGAAAAGACATAGAGGAGGGTACAGTTAAGATGTGTTAAGAAACCAGAGAAGCTAAGTTAGAAACAATGACATTGTTCTGTAATAGATATTACAGAAATTACAGAAAAGATAATAGAAATCTTTAAAAAAAATAATGTGGGATTATTTACTAACACATTTTACACTCATTGGGGGCTCTCTCTATATATTTATTTACTTGTTATAGCATATTACAATGTGGGTCTTAATGCTTTAGAAATATTTTTTTTTGTGAACGAAATTGCCAAGAGTGGTTAATTTTATAATGTGCATGACGATTGACATGTAAATTATATGATAATGTAACTTCTGTAACTCATTAAAGGCAATATCAGTAGAAGCCTTAACTGTACTTTACCAGCTTCATTGGTGTTAACTGTACAAACCCAAGAGTAGAATGCTTTCAGACATGGAATTGGTACTATAAGATTAAACATACAGCGCATCTCTTTTTGACCAAGAAACGACATGCATTTTGACACCAAGAAAACTGCCATCATTTATATCTTTCAGCTGGATGGAAACTGCAACAGAAGTCTGTGCCTGTGCCGATCCCAAAAAAGGAGCACAAAGGGATTTCCACCAGCTTCCATCTGTGATAGCAGTCCTGCACCGCTCCTCAGCACCATCACTAAAAAGCATACAGAGCCAGTGCCAAGTTTGTTTCTCCACATAAAACTGTACAAAATACTCACTCTACAGTCAAATTAAAGCTTTAGCATGTTTATTGCAAACACCACCAGAGGTAATATTAACATGCGTAGGCCACAGTTTTCCTATTTGTTTTTATTTTGTTAACTGTGTCGCAGCATGCATAGTTCCTGAGGGGCAAGCCTCGTTCTTGCCATGAAAATAATTGCAAAACAGGTACAGTTTGACTAATGCCTCCAAAATAAACACAGAGCCTCTTAGCATTATTCAGCAATCCCCATGCAACTGCCTTTTCTCTCTCACACACACATACGGAACATGTTATGGAGTTTAAATGTGTTCTGTGTCACACATGGATCTAGATTTCCAGCTTGTTTAAAAATGTTGCTCCTTCAATGAAACACCACCATAAATACAGTGTGAAACATTGCATATGAGATAAGGTTCACTTGTACGTTTTATTTTTTCTGTCTTTTTATATAACACAACACCAAAGAGAATGAACAGTGAATGTTTCAGCGTGTTTGTTCTGAACTGCTGCTCACTCATACATCTTTTCAAAACACTGCTGTCACCTCATATTTCTTTACAGGTTGACATATGCCTTCACAGTAAACAAGGAGAGAGGTCTGAGTTATGCATTTCATCTGTAATATGCCCTTTATATGCTTGTTTAAAGGAGCAGAGGCTGGGGACAGGATAGAGGAAAGCCTCTTTTTCAAAGAGCTCTGCTCAGGCACGAAACAAGTAGCAGCGTCAGGCGCTGTTTATCACAGACCTCCCAGCTGACAGCTTTGATGTCCCTTAGCACAAATCTTTGACATAACTCAAAGCAGGCCGTGAGAGTCCAGTCCAGACCAGACATATCTGTGACAGACGCAGGATTCGGGTTGGGCGTTCGTGTGAGTCTAACATTATCTCTGTGGCCTTGTTAGTCATTTGGAAGTTCAGTCACTAAAACATGACTCATTATTTACTGCACAGCTCTCAGGAAATTAATCGTGTGTGTGTGTGTGTGTGTGTGTGTGTGTGTGTGTGTGTGTGTGTGAGTGAATGAGTGTGCATGTCATCCACAAATCTTCTTCCAATTTCCACTTATGTGTCATCAGTGATAGCGGTACATGTTTGATAAAGCGCTGCAGTATCACCAGCTGTCTGTATACTGTAGCTCAAACACACTTCGACCGAAAGGAAGAGAAACAAAATTTAAAGTGAAAAAAATTGGTTATATTTCAGATAATACAATAAAAGAAAGCATAAATATGCAAACTACAAATTACACTACACTTCTTCTTCTGCAGTGTTCTGGCTGATAGCAGGTCTGGCTCTGATGTCCATCAGACCTGTCCAGTTTCAAATCATCTTTTAAAACACCTCTTCAGAACTGCATACAATCTATAATTACAATTTGGACTTATGTTATATGTTTTTATGTATTGTTTATTCAATTGTTTTAACCTGCCTTTTACCTTGTAAAGCATATTTGAGTAATTAGAAAAGTGCTCTATAAATAAAATGTATTATTATTATTACTATTGCCCTGCGATGATCTGGCGACTTGTCCAGGGTGTACCCCGCCTCTCACCTATAGTCAGCTGGGATAGGCTCCAGCTTGCCTGCGACCCTGTACAGGATAAGCAGCTACGGATAATGGATGGATGGATATTATTATTATCAGAGTTGCTAGGGAACATTACAGTCGTGGTTTCCCATTGCCTTCTACCGGATTATTATAGAGGTTTTCTCCACTCAACCATTCACACACACATTCGCACCTATGGACAATTTAGAGTAGCCAGTTAACCTAACTGCATGTCTTTGAACTGTGAGGGAAACCAGAACACCTGGAGGAAACCCACACAGACGCGGGGAGAACATGCAAACTCCACACAGAAAGGTCTCTCTTTGGCTGCTGGGCTTGAACCCAGAACCTTCTTGCTTTGGAGGCAAGAGTGCTAACCACTCCACCACCGTGCCATCCCTACACCACAGTTAACATACCGGTATGTTAAATTAACAGAGCAGCATGACAACATTATTTACTTGAGATATCATTTGAATGTTGTACATTTTAAATTTTGCCTGCATTTCTAGATCAACAAGCAGACACTAAAGATTTGCACTTTCATAAATAACACTTTATGCCTCTTGCTTCAGGGGATAACCTCACATGGATATTGTAGACCTAAGGATTGCTGCTGTAATCTTAAAGATTTGTCTATGTAAACCCCAGTACATTATCCATCCATTATTTATACCGCTTATCTGTCAAAGTCATGAGGGAAATTGGAGCCAATCCGAGCTGACAGTGGGTGAGGGGCAGGGAACATCCTGGGCAGGTCACCAACATATTGCAGGGCTAACACAGAGATGAACAACCAGTCACACTCACACCAATTTAGAGTAGCCAGTTGACCTAATCCGCATGACTTTGGACAGAAACCGGAGGAAACCTACACAGGGAAAAACATACAAACTCTGCACAGAAAGACGCCAGTCTGCTGCAAGGTTTGAACCCAGAAACTTCTTGCTGCAAGGTGACAGTGCTAACCACTATATGACCATGCCACACTCCCAGGATGTTATATTCATACTAAACATCCTTTCAATGCACTTGCCTTTGGTCTTCTAGAACTGTATAATATAACGATTTATAATCACATTGTCACCCAGAAGAGGATGAGTTCCCTTTTGAATCTGGTTCCTCTCAAGGTTTTCTCCTCATGATATTGTCTCCTCTGGCTTTTTCATTACATTAATAACATTTAGCAGATCCTGTTATCCAGAGCAACATACAATGTACCCAGTGCAGCAGGGGGTTAGATGCCTGGCTCAAGGGCACTTCACCCCTTCCTGCTGGTCCAGGGAATCGAACCATCAACCTTTTGGTCCCAAAACTACAGCCCTAATCATTAGGCCATGGCTTCCCCTATTAGATGCCTAAATCAAAATCCAGATTTCTGTAAAACTGCTTTGTGACAGTGTTTATTGTTAAAAGTGCTATAAAATTAAATTGATGCGAAATGAATGGAACTGAATATGGAATTTTAAAAATCAGATTAAATAATTTCATATTTTTTAACAAAACCCAAACCAACAGCTTTACTAATAGTACAAATGGAAATGTGTTTGAGTAACTGATCATATTCATCATACTGATCATACTGAACTGGATAAGTGGCAAATTAGAGATAAAGGCAAAGTCAGTGTAGAAAAAGTAGGGACTTTAGCCAGGTTGTTAGTGTGGGTCATTAGTGAACTGGCCTACATATTTTCATTTGTCAGTGAACTGCAGGAGGTCAATTGCTTCCAAATTACTCACTCTTGCTGGGAAAACAGTGAGCAGATAATTAGTTCATTCGCTGAGTTTAAGCAATTACCTGTGTTCTCAGAAACACTCAAATGACTGGAGCTACCAATATTGCAATTAGTCCAACATGTGCACAGAATGCGATGCCTTTAAGGCAACTGGGGGACACACTGCTACCATGAAGTAACAACAGTTTCACATGGTTTTCTCTAAAACTATTTAGCTACTATACTTCTGCCATCAATTCCACTTTGGGATAAATTGAAACAGCTTGTTTTACACAATCAATGCAACCTACAGTATTGTGTAGAAGGCACATGGAAATAAAATTAATGAAAGAAGTAGTTTTAAAAAAGTATTAAAAAATTGTAAATAGTTTTTAAAAAAAACCGAAGCCAAATAAATAATTAGTGTCACCACCTTTGTAATTAAAACTACATTAATTCTCTTTGGTACACTATTGTGAAGTTTTACACACACACACACACACACACACACACACACATATATATATATATATATATATATATATATATATATATATATATATATATGAGACACAAGTGTTTTACTGGGAAATACATCACTCATAGTTTTCATATGATCTACAGCCAGGACATGGAGAACGACAACCATGACATATTTAAATGATATTGGCTGGCTTTTTTGTGGTATATCAGATATATTCCATTTAGCTAGCATGATACTGAACGAGTCGAAGACGAGTTAGCTGAATGGAATATATCTGATAGACCACGAAACAAAGCCAGCCAATATTATTATTATACATACACACTCTCTTTTCCAGTTTTTTGATGTCTATTGGTATGTTTTTCTCTTGTAAACAGAGGGGAACCATCTGGGACTTCTCAGTCTTCAGAGAAGCCCAACATATCAGCATTTCAAATATGATATTTAATTTCTTTCATTCTTTAATTGCTTTCATTCTTTCATAATTTTATGATAATTATTCTCTTCTAATTTTAATTTGGTCTCTTTTTCTATCAAATTTTCTTCAGAAATGAAAAGGTTACTGTCCTGAAAAAAATAAAATAGAGTTATCCAATTAGATATTTTTGTTTGTTGTCTCTAGGCTGAGAAGAGTTTATAGCTGGCTCACTCATTGGTTAGGACTTCATTGCTGGGACAGAAGGCCATGGCAGTGTATGTTTATGTAGGAAGTGACAGATTAATTAACCAATCAGATATTGATTTATAGTGACAGGGACCAAAAATGTATCGCCCTAGGCATTCTTGAAGGCCGACGTGAGCTTAACTGCAAGTCGGCGCCGTCAGCGCAGCAGTGAAGTCACCTTCCAGCTGGTGTAGCATTCATCAGTAATGTTAGCAAATGCTAATAAAGCAGTCAAGCCAGTACTATTGAGAGCAAGTAGCGCAGGCTAATGACTGAGAAACTAAGGCTACATCCACACGACAACGGCAACGAGATTTTAAAAAAAAATATCGTGTCCACATGGGCAACGGATCAGTAAAATATCAGGTACATATGGCAACGCAACGCTTGCTGAAAGCGATGCAATACACATGCCACACCTCTAGGTGCGCTGTAAGACAGTCCCATCGGAGACACCAGAATAATAGAAGAAGTAAGGACGCATGCGCATAAACTATTATGCGCGAGACTTCATATTAGCCACAGTCAGAAAAATCTCATCTCATCTCATTATCTCTAGCCGCTTTATCCTTCTACAGGGTCGCAGGCAAGCTGGAGCCTATCCCAGCTGACTACGGGCGAAAGGCAGGGTACACCCTGGACAAGTCGCCAGGTCATCACAGGGCTGACACATAGACACAGACAACCATTCACACTCACATTCACACCTACGGTCAATTTAGAGTCACCAGTTAACCTAACCTGCATGTCTTTGGACTGTGGGGGAAACCGGAGCACCCGGAGGAAACCCACGCGGACACGGGGAGAACATGCAAACTCCACACAGAAAGGCCCTCGCCGGCCCTGGGGCTCGAACCCAGGACCTTCTTGCTGTGAGGCGACAGCGCTAACCACTACACCACCGTGCCGCCCATCAGAAAAATCTGTTCGTAAAATTACGTTATAATGACCAAATACAATGAAAAGTATTTTTCCAGTCTCACCTGTGAAAGGTAATCCCATGTGATCTCGTTTGGACGGCAAACCTGTTGGTACAGTTAAACGCTGCACATGAATGAGACATCTTTATTCTCCGCTTTGCCCCATCCAATATGGCGGTGAGGGTGACGTATGATTCTACACGGAAGGCGGCATCTTTAATGGTCCGGAATAAATTGAATGCTACACATTGATGGATTAATTTGTTCTTCTATGCCCTTTTTGAGGAATGTATTGTAGGACTTAAACCAACATCTGAAGAGGTGAGATCGCTCCTTTTTTTCCCCTATTTTTGCTGGCGGGATTGACTCTGCCTTAAGGGCTATTCTCTCTCTCTCTCTCTCTCTCTCTCTCTCTCACTTTGCACCATTACACAATAAATATTCACAGTGAAAATATTTTGTAAGCGCGTTTTATGAACCAAGTTATAGGATTTGTTGACAACTCGCATCGAGTTCGTTACACTTCTACCCGGCGTGAAGCACATGTGGTTGTGACGTCATCGTAAACAAATCCGTTCTACTCATCCAGACCACTTCACAACGGCGCCGTTGCCAGATCTTTCCACTCTGGAACCCGTTCTCAAAAGATTTCGTTTTGGGGCACCCAAAACGCCGGTGCCGTGTGGACGCCAGGCCGAAACGATAAACAATTTTATCAGATTCACCTGAATCCGTTGCCGTGTGGACAGGGCCTAAGATTTCTGTCTCCAGACTCTTCTTCTATGCACACTCACCACAGTATTTTTCACTCATACTTAAGTATTCATTTCATCATGTAATTTACTTAGTTAGTTTTAAAATCAACATCGACAACCACATACAATGGAGTGACCTGGCACACTGCTGTCAATCCCTTGCAAAATCCTTTGCCCTTTTGTTTTTTTGGTGTGTCTGGCTAAGGTTTGGCTGAGCTCTAATAGTAACGATTCACCACTGCTTGTAAATATGTGTGAAGAATATCTAATGAAGGTTTGGTAGCCTTTCGGGTGTTTAACATGTCTTTAGTTTCAGTTTTCAGTTTATTTATTTAATGCTTAATTATAGCATAGCTAAACCTAGCACTGGATTAGCTTAGTCTTTCTCAGTGAACAAAGAAATGCTTCTGCGCATGCACTGCAGAAACATTTTTCATTGGATATTCACATCAGTGCCGACGTGTGACATCATGTTGTCTTGACAACATGCAATATTGTAAGCTATATTGCATGCTCATTCTCCATTGGGTAGAGTGGCGTAATACACATCGGGTAAGTGATATGCTAACGATAATGCATGCTATCAACTCAAATGAATGAAACCCGCTAGAAGGGAAGAGAAAACGTGTTTTTATTCCATGGAAAGTGTCCTGTATGTATAATAATTCTCAGTAGTCACTCATGAGGATATGGATGAATTGTTTTGATAAATTTGAGTGCTTTTTGTTTGTGAGTGTGTCTATATAATAAAAAGAAAATAACATGTTGGCTTGAAGATATGAAGTTTAACTTCTTGTGTTGAAAACTTGCATTTTTCATATGAAATACATCGTGAATCTAAGTGACATATTTTCTGATATTTCACGCCAATGATATCACTCCCAGTGTTTTCCCGCCGACTTGATGCGCTTTGTCAAAATGGCGAACCGGTTCAGAATAAAAATTCTTTTGATTACCTTTGATTAACATATATATTTTGTTTGTGGATGTGTTCATATAATTTAAAGAACATTACACGGTGGTGCGAAGATATGAAATTTATCTTCTCCTGTTGATAAATATTACAGTCATTTGCTTCACTCACTCGTGAATATATTCACCACTCAGAGATAAAGTTCATGTTTTTGTGCAACTGTATAATATCCTATATATAGGGTGTCATAATTAGATTTAGATTTAGAAAATGTTCATAACCTTAAATAGCAAAAAAAAAAAAGAAAAAAAAAGAAGCTGGTATCAGGTTCTTCTATTTTAGCTCCAGGCCTCTATTATAAATGGAGCATGACTGAAGATTATTAACTTTAACATTTCCTAAGAGAACATACTTCACACCTCGAGACAGCATGCTGGTGGCCCGGACACTTTGTCCTGTGCTAGAACAGCGTTTGCTAACAAGAGATGAACATTTGCTTCTCATTATATTTAAAACACACAAAACTATTGTGCTATCCATTTTCAAGCATTTAAAGGATTCCAGTTTGAAAACGCATAATCCATTGAACCACATAATAGTACTGAATAGACTCTACTATTGTTTTTAGAGGTCGTGATATGAGCTGCAGCATTTTGTGAACTGTACTGTATATGAACTCATAAGATTTTGCGGTGATCCTGCTGAGGTCATCTATACTATTTTAATGCATTGTGCTGTATTTATACTGTAGTGAATCCTGCATGTCAGCTTGGTGTTTTTCTTTAAACAGACTGGTATAATTTTTTCTTATTATTGTCTCAATTTGTTTTAATTACATCTTCAAATGTGGAGTTCACATTGAAGTAGCAAAGTTTTCATCTAGAGAAAAACTAATATGTTATTTTAACTGCACATAAAGAAGATTAAAGGGAATGTTTGAAAAAATGAGCAAAAGATAGTGAAAAAGATATGAACAGGGAAAACAGAGGATGGATGAATGAAAGAAGACAGCCATTGAATTTATGTTAGCTGGGGTCAGAGCACATGTCACAAAGAATTATAATCCATGCTTTGTTTAATGTCACATTTGTTCCCAATTTAAATTGATCGTTTTATTCAAAGTTCAGAGTTCATTCCACTGAGTGAATTATTTAACTCTTTACTGTGACCTTTCCAGAAGTGATCTATTAATGACTGACAGAAAATGAAACAGCAACACAAGCTTTTAGAAAGGAAAAACACAGACGGAGAGCAAGCGAAATAGAGGAGATAAAATGGGGAGATGTGTGTGTAATCCAAATAAGGAGAGAGCTCTAGCAGTAGAGCTCTTTGGAGCTAAACACAAGTCTACTCTTCAGCCCCATCCAACACTCAGCTGTGTCAGCATCATTGCCTACTTTTCACTCTTCCTCTCACCTTCTTTCCGTCTCTCTCACACCTCTCACCCCACTTTCACACTCTCCCGCCTCCATCACACTGAATATTTTTCACCATCTCTCCTGTCTGGCAGCATTCTACCTCCCAACCTTAATTAAGCCCTGGGGTGTGTGTGTGGTTGGGGGTGTTAGGATGGGACGGGGGGGGGGGTGTTCCTGTCAGCAATTTCCTACTTACGCTCGTTCTACCAAACCTCGTTCTACTTTTCTCTCAGAGTATTTATAGAGGAATTAAATTTACATGTGTGACATCCCACATGACGACATCCATGTGATGTGGTTTAGTTAGTCATTGCAAACGTACACACACACACACACACACACACACACACACACACACACAAATAAATAAATAAATAAATAAATAAATAACAACTGCATGTGTGAAGAGATGTATGAGCACAGCACGAGAATCTTAATTGGATTAATTTATTATTCTGGTGCAGTAACTGTGTAGAGGTGTTTTCACATGGCACATCTTCTGTAAATATCATGGAGTGCCTGTCACTCAAAGAAAAAAATGTAAAACAAGAGTTATGTACGCACCCACAGACACATGAACTTGAGTCGTATTCAAACTTAATACAAATCAAGTCATAAGATCAGACACACTAACACTAGCACTGCCTCAACCCTACTCTTCACCTTCTTCACTTTTCATACACAATGAGTCATTTGAATTGTTGGTATTTCATGAAAAACTTGTAAAAGTGTGAGAAAGTGTTGCACACAGACAAAAACAACAACATCAACAACAAATAAACCTTGAACCAGCCTATTTCCCTTTCTATTTTTTCCTTACTATGCCAATCCAATATTCGAGTCTAAAATATTCAGTTTAATCTAATCATTTAATTATGCAAAGCCCATTTGTCTGCATGCACACAAAAAAGCAACCACACCTCACAATATTGTGGAAAAAAAACACAGATGCACAAACATCATGAAAATCCAAATGGGACCATTTAATTATTCAGGTTCGAGAAAGGAATACACAGGTGTGTTATGTAAATGTGAGAGTAGCTCTTCTTATTTGGTGCATGTCATGAAGTCAGAAAGAGGGAGAGAGTGAAAAATGAATAAGGATAACCACAAATTAAACATCTTCAACTTGTTTTTCTTCTGCTTTCTTAATTTAACAACCATGATTATTTGTAAATCTAAGGCATTAATTGTATTATGTCTGTTTGTCTGCACCCAAAACATAGACAGCTGAGCATTTATCTCAACCAGATTAATCTTGCTGATGGCAAAGGCAAATAGAACTGATGGACTAGAAGATCATGTCATCTCATCAGCACCTGTTCATGACATCATCTGCATTCATAGGCTACCTCTGACCCTGCAGTGGAAAAGCAGTAGCCTTATCAGAGTGCCTGACCCTGGCCCCAGTCATGTTCAGATAGGATCTCCCCCGGGAAAGGTCTCCGTGATCCTGAAGAAATAAACATACTGCCTATCATGCCACTGGGGAGAAATGGTGGCCTCCAGCCCCCCAGTCTCATTTAGCATGTCTGTGTGGTTGGGATGATTCTAGCATGGTTCTGTCCTGATACCAGGGTGATTACCTTGAGATGACCTTACAATGCACTGCCCCTTAGGGTTAGGACACTGGTCCGCCCAGCACAATCTCAGCTGCTCCTGATCCTATTGACCTACAGAATGTAAAATGTGTTCTCCATGATGACATAGATGAATGCATAAAAAACACAGTAAGCAGATTATAAGGGTTAAAATATCTTGAAAGGAACAAACATAAAGAAAGTTACATAAGATCCCAAAACTGAAACTCCAGTTTTGTTTTTATTTCTAATGCAGAATAACACTCATCTCATTATCTCTAGCCGCTTTATCCTGTTCTACAGGGTCGCAGGCAAGCTGGAACCTATCCCAGCTGACTACGGGCGAAAGGTGGGGTACACCCTGGACAAGTCGCCAGGTCATCACAGGGCTGACACATAGACACAGACAACAATTCACACTCAGGTGGTGTTTACATTAGACCGTATCCGTCTCGTTTTCATCGCGGATGCACTGTCCGTTCACATTAAAACGCCGGGAAACGACTCCACAGGCGGAACAACTTGAATCCACCAGGGCCCACGTATTCAACCCAGTTCGTATCTGATCCGGTGCTGTGTAAACATTGAGGAACGTGGAAACGCTGTGCTGAGCTCTAGCTGACGTCGTCATTGGACAACGTCACTGTGACATCCACCTTCCTGATTCGCTGGCGTTGGGATCACACACACAGCGGCTCAGTCCCGAATCACTGCTCGTGCGCTTCACTCGCACGCTCTGTGAGCTGCGCAGGGCTGGAGTGTGCACCCTCCAGAGGGCACTCGCTGTTCAGGGCGGAGTGATTTGGAGCGCAGGAGGAAGCGCTGAGCCGCACTGAGGTTTATTTACACATTTCAACTTATTTACCTGGGCGGCACGGTGGTGTAGTGGTTAGCGCTGTCGCCTCACAGCAAGAAGGTCCTGGGTTCAAGCCCCGGGGCCGGCGAGGGCCTTTCTGTGTGGAGTTTGCATGTTCTCCCCGTGTCCGCGTGGGTTTCCTCCGGGGCTCCGGTTTCCCCCACAGTCCAAAGACATGCAGGTTAGGTTAACTGGTGACTCTAAATTGACCGTAGGTGTGAATGTGAGTGTGAATGGTTGTCTGTGTCTATGTGTCAGCCCTGTGATGACCTGGCGACTTGTCCAGGGTGTACCCCGCCTTTCGCCCGTAGTCAGCTGGGATAGGCTCCAGCTTGCCTGCGACCCTGTAGAAGGATAAAGCGGCTAGAGATAATGAGATGAGATGAACTTATTTACCTCCTTCAGGTGTTTAAACTCAGTGAGAACATGAACATCACAGCCAGGTGTGTTTATCTGCTGGAGAAGGTGTTCGCTTGCCATCCTTCCGCTTGCAAGTGGTGAGTGACTTGCGCATGCCCGATATGCACTGGGATCATGTGATGTGCCATCTAATTAGTCATGTGATTAACGTATCTGTGTATTGGCGTTGCTGTGTGCACACGAATCGTGTGTTGGTGTTGCTGTGTGCACACGAATCGTTTTAAAAACGTTAATCTGATGATCCACTGATACGGTCTAATGTAAACACCACCTCACATTCACACCTACGATCAATTTAGAGTCACCAGTTAACTTAACCTGCATGTCTTTGGACTGTGGGGGAAACCGGAGCAAACCCACGCGGACACGGGAAGTGTTAGGGTTTTGCTGGGAATCAAACCCAGGTCGCTGGTGTAGTGATCCAGCAAACCCCCACTAGGCCACCAGGGGAATGACTCAAGTGCAGAGGTGTGAGGCGAAAGTAGAGTATTAAAAAAAACAGTTTATTTACACTATATACACTATATACAATCCAGGGCAAAAAAACAAAAGAAAAGTATAATCCAACGCTGAGAAGACAAAGGGAAAATAAAAAATCCAACAATTCAAAGTCCAAAAAAAAGGAAAAGGCAAAAATGCAAAACGCTCAGAAGATCCAAAAGTACAAAGTTCAAAGAAAGCAAAAAATATCAAAAACACAAGGGCACAGGCAAGGTACATGGGACAGAGGAAACTAGCACTAGACAGCATAGCATAAAGACTCCGTGACGAGGGAACAAACAGAGGAGTATTTATACACAAAATAAATTGAACACAGGTGACGATAATGAAGACAAACAGGTAATCAACACAAACACAAAACACAGGAACAGTGGCGGCCTCTAGAGGCCAAAACAAACATGACAAGAAAAGGAAATAACAGCGGCCTCTAGAGGCCAAAACAGTCCCGGCCCCCTCTAGGAGCGTCTCCTGACATTCCCAGGGCGATCCGGATGGGCCGAATGGAAGTCCCGACAAAGTTCCTTATCTAAAATGTCCTGGGCGGGGACCCAACAGCATTCCTCAGGACCATAGCCCTCCCAGTCCACCAGATACTGAAGCCCGCCACGGACCCGGCGGGAGTCCAGCAGACGGCGCACAGTGAACACAGTCTGACCCTGGAAGATGCGGGGGGGCGGGGGATTCCTAGGGGCAGGGGCATACGTGGACGACAGTACGGGCCGCAACAGGGAAACATGGAATGTAGGGTTGATCCTAAGAGTTCGTGGTAACTGGACCCGGTAGGAGACAGGGTTCACCCTGTGCACAACTTTGAAGGGGCCAATGTAGCGAGGAGCAAGCTTGCAGTTCTCCACCCGCAGTGAAAGGTCCTTGGTGGACAGCCAAACCCGCTGCCCCGGGCGGAAAATGTGGGCAGGCCTTCTATGGCGGTTGGCCTGAATCTGGTTGGACCTGGAAGTCTGGATGAGGGTCCTCCTCACCTTGTTCCAGGTCTTGCGACACCGTCTCACGTACTGATTGACCGAGGGCACCCCAGCATCCTCCTCCTGGTCCGGAAACAGAGGTGGCTGGAACCCGAACTGGCACTGGAACGGTGATAACCTGGTGGCCGATGACTGCAGGGTGTTGTGAGCATACTCTGCCCATGGCAGCCAGGTGCTCCATGTAGTCGGGTTATCCATTGCCAAGCCTCGCAGGGTGGTTTCCAGGTCCTGGTTGAGCCTCTCCGTCTGGCCATTGGACTGGGGGTGGAACCCAGAGGAGAGGCTGGCAGTGGCTCCGATAAGCTTGCAGAACCTGCGCTACACTCGGGAGGAGAACTGGGGCCCCTGGTCTGAGATGATGTCCTGCGGGAGACCAAAGACTCGGAAGACATGAGTGAAAATGAGTTTGGCCGTTTCAAGAGCAGAAGGGAGTTTGTACAGTGGTATGAAGCGGCAGGCCTTAGAGAATCTGTCAACTATTACCAAAATGACAGTGTTACCTTGTGAGTCTGGAAGGCCCGTGATAAAGTTGACCACCACATGAGACCAGGGACGCCGGGGAATAGGCAGAGGGTGCAGGAGGCCCTGGGGATGCTGTCATGGATTCTTGCTTCTGGTGCACACTTCGCAGGACAGGATGAATGACCTCACCTCCTTCTCCATGCTTGGCCACCAGAAGCGTCTTTTCAAGAAGTCCAGGGTCCTCCGAGCTCCCGGGTGGGCGGTGAGAGGGGATGAATGACCCCACTGGAGAACCTTGGCCCGGGCTTGACGAGGGACGTACAAGAGGCTCGATGGCCCCATCCCAGGACCGGGGTCCTGGCGTTGAGCTCGTCGGACGACCTCCTCGACACCCCAGCGGACAGGGGCCACAATCCGGGACACAGGGATAATAGGCCCGACTTCACTCTCCCTGTTAGTGGCAGAGAACAGCCTGGACAGTGCGTCAGGTTTGGTGTTCTTGGAGCTGGGGCGGTACGATAGGGTGAAGTCAAAACGACTGAAAAACAGGGCCCACCTAGCCTGTCGTGGGTTCAGTCTCTTGGCTTGCTGGAGGTACTCCAGGTTCTTGTGGTCCGTCCAAACCAGGAATGGATGTTGCGCTCCCTCCAGCCAGTGCCTCCACTCCTCAAGGGCCAGTTTGACCGCTAGCAGTTCTTGATCCCCCACATCGTACCGGGACTCCGCAGGGCTCAGGCGGTGGGAGAAGTATGCACAGGGGTGCAACTTTCCTTCCGAACATTGAGAGAGCACCGTGCCGACACCACTGTCCGAGGCATCCACCTCCACGATGAATGGTTGGGAGGTGTCCGGGAGGACCAGAATGGGTGCCATGCAGAAGCGGTGCTTGAGATCTTTAAACGCCTTTTCCGCCTGAGGAGACCAGACATAAGATCCACCAGTCCCTTTGGTGAGATCTGACATGGGTGCTGCTACGGAACTGAAGTTCCTGACGAACTTGTGGTAAAAGTTAGCGAATCCTAAGAACCGCTGCACCTCCTTGACAGACTTGGGAGTGGGCCAGTCCCAGATGGCCAGGGTCTTGGCTGGGTCCATTTGGAGTTGTCCCGTCCGAACAATAAATCCCAGGAAGGAGACCTTGGGGACATGAAACTTGCATTTCTGGGCCTTCACAAACACATTGTTCCATAGCAGCCTCTGGAGAACCTGGCGGACATGGTGGCGGTGCTCCTGCAAGGTCTTGGAAAATACCAAGATGTCGTCGAGGTAGACAAAAACGTACTGGTTAATCATGTCCCTCAAGACGTCGTTGATTAGGGCCTGAAAAACAGCTGGTGCGTTGGTGAGTCCGAAGGGCATCACCTGGTACTCGTAGTGCCCTGACGGGGTGTTAAAGGCAGTCTTCCACTTGTCTCCCTGTCGGATACGGATGAGGTAGTATGCGTTCCGCAGGTCCAACTTGGTGAAGACGGTGGCGCCTTGGAGCAGGTCGAATGCTGTGGACATCAGCGGAAGGGGATATCGGTTGCGCACAGTGATCTTGTTCAGGCCCCTGTAGTCAATACATGGTCGGAGCCCCCTATCCTTCTTGCTGACAAAGAAGAAGCCGGCACCAGCAGGTGAGGTGGAAGGTCGAATGAACCCAGAGACCAGGGCATCCTTGAGGTATTCCTCCATGGCCTTGTGTTCTGGCTGAGAGAGGGAGAACAGTCTGCCCCGAGGAGGGGTAGTCCCAGGGAGCAAGTCGATGGCACAGTCGTAGGCACGGTGCAGAGGAAGAATGGTGGCCCTGCTTTTGCTAAAGACTTCTTTGAGGTCCCAGTACTCTGTGGGAACTTGAGATAACTCGGTGAGATCAGGAGGCTTGGCAGAAGACACAGGAGAGCTAGAGAGCAGACAAGAGGCATGGCATGCAGGACCCCATTCCACAACCTGGCTTGTTACCCAGTCTATACGAGGGTTTTGGCGGGTAAGCCAAGGAAGGCCTAGAATCACCGGAAACTCTGGTGAGTGAATAAGGTGCAGGGATATTTCTTCTTTTTGAGCTTGAGACTGGAGAAAGACTGGAGAAGTAACTTGGGTGACTCTTCCGTCACCTAAAGCTTGGCCATCGAGGGCAGACACAGACAGCAGGATTTCAAGAGGAGCAGTTGGGACATTGATACTTTGGGCAAAGTGAACATCCATAAAGTTTCCAGCCGCCCCGGAGTCTACCAAGGCTTGACAAGAGTGGACAGACTCACCCCAGGAGATGGAGACCGGGATGTAGACTCCTTGGCCAGGGAGTTCGGGAGAGAGGGTAGGCCCTGTCACAACCCTCCCTCGGCTGGACGGGGCGGTCCTTTTCCTGAGAGCTCGGGACATGATGCTCGGAAATGACCAGGCTTGCCACAGTAGATGCAGCACTTGTCCCTCCTTCTGCGCTCCCTCTCAGATGCGGAGAGACGAGTACGACCCACTTGCATGGGCTCTGGACAGTCACTGGAGGGGGTAGACGGGCTCCATGTTGAGGCAGTGAGGCCGGGGAGGCTCAGGACTTGGCGGCGTTCTCTAATCCTGTTGTCAAGACGAATAGCATGTGAGATCAGAGTTTCGAGGTCACTTGGGCATCCGATAGAGGCCAGGCCGTCTTTGATGGGGTCAGACAAACCATGGTGAAAGGCTGAAACCAGGGCAGCCTCGTTCCATCCGCTGACTGCTGCGAGCATCCAGAATGATATGGTGTAGTCCTTGCCGGATGGACATGAGCTTTCTGGCTGCGTCTGTACTGATGTCCGCCTGATCAAAGACCCGAAGCATCTCTTCTGTAAAACCATCTCTGCCAGATAGCTGTTGCCCAAGCTCGTGCCTTACCAGCTAACAAGGTTATCACAAAGGCAATCTTGTGGCGATCCGTAGTGTAGGTGGTAGGCTGGAGCTCAAAGGTGAGTTGGCACTGGGTAAGGAACTCCCGGCACTCACCGTGCTTGCCGTCATACCTCTGTGGTGCAGGAAGGCTGGGTTCGCGAGGTGAAGGAGACAGCTTGGCGGGAGGCACTGGAGCGGGAGCCGGATCAGGAGATGCAGGCCGAGGAGTCAGCTGTGCCAGGGTTTTCCCAATTTGCTGAAGCAGTACCTCGTGGCAAGCAAGGGCCTCACGTTGGCTTGCAAGCGTTCGTCCATGAGCGTCCATGGTCGCTCCGAAGCGTGTCGGAGCTGCCATAATTCCCTGAAGGTTAGCCGGGTAGACAGTTGAAGCAGCCTCTGCTGAGTCGGTCATGACGGAGTCTTTCTGTTATAGTTTTGCTGGGAATCGAACCCGGGTCGCTGGTGTAGTGATCCAGCAAACCCCCACTAGGCCACCAGGGGAATGACTCAAGCGCAGAGGCGTGAGGCGAAAGTAGAGTATAAAAAAAACCAGTTTATTTACACTATATACACTATATACAATTCAGGGCAAAAAACCAAAAAGTATAATCCAATGCTGAGAAGACAAAGGGAAAAATAAAAAATCCAACAATTCAAAGTCCAAAAAAAAGGAAAAGGCAAAAATGCAAAACGCTCAGAAGATCCAAAAGTACAAAGTTCAAAGAAAGCAAAAAATATCAAAAACACAAGGGCACAGGCAAGGTACATGGGACAGAGGAAACTAGCACTAGACAGCATAGCATAAAGACTCTGTGACGAGGGAACAAATAGAGGAGTATTTATACACAAAATAAATTGAACACAGGTGATGATAATGAAGACAAACAGGTAATCAACACAAACACAAAACACAGGAACAGTGGCGGCCTCTAGAGGCCAAAACAAACATGACAAGAAAAGGAAATAACAGCGGCCTCTAGAGGCCAAAACAGTCCCAGTCCTAATAGGAAGAACATGCAAACTCCGCACAGAAAGGCCCTCGTCGGCCACGGGGCTCGAACCCGGACCTTCTTGCTGTGAGGTGACAGTGCTAACCACTACACCACCATGCTGCCCACAGAATAACACATTATTAAAATATACACTCACCGGCCAATTTATTAGGTACACCCATCCACCTTCTGTTTTATGCAGTTATCTAATCAGCCAATCTCTTGACAGCAGTACAATACATAAAATCATGCAGATACAAATCAAGAGCTTCAGTTAATGTTCACTTCAGACATCAGAATGGGAAAATTGTGATCTCTGTGACTTTCACTGTGGCATGGGTGTTGGTGCCAGATGGACTGGTTTGAGTATTTTGGAAACTGCTGACCTCCTGGGGTTTTCACACACAACAATCTCTAAAGTTCACACAAAATGGTGTGAAAAAACACTGAATGAGTAAAAGTTCTGTGGGTGGAAACACCTTGTTGATAAGAGAGGTCAGAGAAAAATGGCCAGATTGGTTCTAGCTGCCAGGAAGGATATAGTAACTCATAGCAACTCTTTACAACCATGGTGACCAGAAAAGCATCTCAGCATGCGACAGCAGAAGACCACATTGGGTTCCAGTCCTGCCAGCCAAGAACAGGAATCTTAGGATCAACAACAAGTTCCTAATAAAGTGACCGGCAATTGTATATGTGCAGTAATTAATAATTATTGTTTTTATCTTACTTGAATTATCTGTATTTTGAGACATTAACAGTCAGGTACATTTGAACATGGAATTTCCTTTAGCGTCTTTGGATCAAATATTTTGCACATGACGTTGTGCAAGCACATGAAGCACTGAAGTTGTTTTTGTGCTCTCTTCTCCCTCTGGCTCTCACCAAAGGCCCTGCTGAATTAGCACCTGATTACTGACCATGTTCCTGGGACCTGTCATAGCAACCTAGCAAAACAGGCAGTCCACACAATCTCGCAAAAAAAAGGGAGGGGAGGGATGAGTTTTTCATCTGGTAAACACAAGTAACATAAAATGTGATGTACTGTGGCTGCCGTTAATTAAAATGAACCATTATTTTGAATTTCATATCAAAAAACATCTGCTGCTGCATTACTGTGCACATTTAAGAAAGGTGACTTTAGCTCTCACTTTGTCCCAGTATGTTAATGGTGTATGGTAGTACTAATGGGCAGAAACTGGCTCTTTAGTGACAGTACACAGTTTTTTAGGCTGGCATTGAACAGCAGAGCAGAATGTCAAGGGAGACAAACCAGCCACACCAGGGGAGCACCTGCTTGGTTACCAAGGAAACAGCAGGTGTGACCATGGGGAGAGGAGGGGGAAAGGGGTGGAGGAAAGGAGGTTCAGAGATCAGAGTCCCCAGAGAGCATGGAAAAATGTGGAAGTGTGGAGCGTGAGTGAACTACAAACGTGCTGACAGTAACAGTCGTGGAGACATCAGGCCAGGACCGACAAACTCAGAGGACAGCCACGACTCAGCCTGCATTACAAAACAGCAAGTAATATGTTAATGTGGCAGTGGCAGAGATGCTGAGACAAAACATGCCATAAAGGTCAGGAAAGGTCAGTCAAATGGCCCCTGGTGAATGCTCACTAGGGTAATTTGAAATTTTTGGCCAGAAAATCAGATTCTCCCACCTTCCCAAAACACACTGGTAGGTGAATTAGTGACTCTAAATTGATTCTGAATGAGTGTGAATCACAGTGGTGTAGTGGTTAGCACTGTTGCCTCACAGCAAGAAGGTCCTGGGTTTCAGCCCAGTGGCTGGTGAGGTAGGGTGACCAGACGTCCCGGTTTTACCGGGAAAGTCCCGATTTGGGGTTGTGTGTCCCGAGCCCCGACAAAAGTCTGTCGGGACACGGATATGTCCCGGTTGTCGCCACTCGCGACGTTTGCGACTGAGCAGCGTGGGAATCATTAGCGGAGAAATGTCTGCATTTACTATTTTGATGAATTGACAGGAATCGCAAACTTTCCTGGTTACTGCCCCCTGGCCCTGTGGCATGGGTGTTTATTTAGCCACATTATTCGACAACAGAACGTGTTGCCATGCAACAATAAAATAAACATTAACTGGCACGAATGTTCTTTGTCTAGCAGCTAGCAGCAGTAATGCCGCAGCAATTATGCCAAAAAGAAAATGTACCTTTTCCAAAGATTTACAGGGCACCTACCCCTTCCTCCGAGAGGTGCAGAACAATGCGCATGAAGCCTACTGCACACACTGTAAGTGCTTTGTTCTTGTACTGAGTTGGGTAGCCTATGTTGCAAATGCTGTGCGCTCCTGTGGGGGCTTTCCTCGGGCTGTCGCCCCTCTCCTCCTTTACTGCTGTTTTGTTTGAGTGTATATTTACGGAAGCCGCGAGAGGCCCTTCATATAATCTTTTTTTATTCACCTTGTTATCCCGAGATAACGACATAATTAATTCAGGATCTCGAGAAAACAACACAACTAATTCGAGATCTTGAGAAAACAAAACAATTATTTCATGATCTCAGCTGGATCACTGTATCTCCGTCGGTAGAGACGAAGCCGGGCCAGTCTTCTGCGGAGGTGCTGCGGACTAATTTTGAAATTATCCCTTATTAAAAGACTTAATGCAATCTCTCCCTGTGTCAACCCCTGATCAAAATATTGCCTTATTAGGTGATCGATTATTCCAGACATTCTAATGACCAAAGTTGCGTCTATACAGAATGAGAAATAGCCCCAAAGTCAGCACATCACAATTGGCGCACCTGAATGAACCATTTCTCAGCTGTTTACTCGAGATCATGAAATAATTGTTTTGTTTTCTCGAGATCTCGGAATAACGGTTTTGTTTTCTCGAGATCTCGAATTAGTTGTGTTGTTTTCTCGAGATCCTGAATTAATTATGTCGTTATCTCGGGATAACAAGGTGAATAAAAAAAAGGATTATATGAAGGGCCTCTCTCGGCTTCCGTAGTATATATTCTCAAATCACTTGTCTCTTTTTTGTTTCTGTTTAACATACCATTCTGACAGTTTGGCCATATTGCTGTGTTGAACAGCTTGTTGCACCTTCCTTTAAAGTGTTCACTTTTGTACACATCTTCTTACTTTATTCATTCAGTTGTGGGGAATGGTTAGTAAGGTTGATTCTGACCTAGGCTATGTTGAGGTCACATATCTACTTTTTAAGTTCATGCTATAGTGCATACAATTTTAGAGATATAGCCTACATGTGCATATGCATTCTTCTTGGTGTTCTCACAAACAGGTGAAATAAATCAGTGTAAATTTGGCCTATGGACATAGCCTGGCCTATTCTCAGCCATTACAAAATCTGTCGTCTGACCATAATTTAACTGATCTGTATACCACCATGCTACTAGATAACAAAATGCCTGTTTGTTTTATTTCATGTGAGATGTTGATAAATGTGAGTTTCAACAAAATGATAAGAGCACCTCTCTGAGTGTCACGTTTACGTAAAAAAAAAGGTGTGTGTGCACGAGCATGGTTGTGCGCAAAAGTGTCCCGGTTTCAGACTAGGGAAATCTGGTCACCCTATGGTGAGAGCCTTTCTGTGCGGAGTTTGCATGTTCTCCTCGTGTCTGCGTGGGTTTCCTCCGGGTGCTCCGGTTTCCCCCACAGTCCAAAGACATGCAGGTTAGGCTAATTGGTGGCTCTAAATTGACCGTGAGTGTGAATGTGAGTGTGAATGGTTGTCTGTGTCTATGTATCAGCCCTGCGATGACCTGGTGACTTGTCCAGGGTGTACCCCACCTCTCGCCCATAGTCAGCTGGGATAGGCTCCAGCTTGCCTGCGACCCTGTAGAACAGGATAAGTGGCTACAGATAATGGATGGATGGATGGATGAGTGTGTGAATGGGTGTGTGCATGGTGACCTGTGATGGACTGGCATCCCATCAAGGGTGTATTCCCATTTCTTACTCAGTGTTCCCAGGACAGGCTTCAAATCCACCACAACCCTGACCAGGATAACGTGTTTACTGAAGATACATGAATGAGTGGAGGAATGAATGAAAAACATGGGCAGAAATAAAGACTTAAGTTACGTTGAGCCTTCAGGGTGAAGAGAAGCATCTACTATCATGTAAACTTACTGTGAGATTTCATAATGACATAATCTACCAATGCTAATTTCTTCACATGGTCATACAAAAATATGCACAAAGAAAACAAAGAAAAAAGTTCAGATTATTTAAAATGAGTGTTCAGTGCCAACTTATATCACTGTTGACAGCAATATGTTACTGCAATAATGTGACTTTCACCAAACCATGAAGCTCTGGTTACAGGTATGAAGAGTTTATTTTACAAGTTATACAGTCTACAATCCAAAATCCAAACAAACTGCCAAACTGCAGCAGAAACCAGCAAATGGTAAAGACAGCCAGTGAGGAGGAAGGGTTGATGGTTAGTAGACTGAAGAGGTGAAATGCTGGAAGGTCAGAAGCAGAGACAGGTTAGGATGTGAGCATTTAACAATGTGCATTTCTATTCTGTTCATCTGAACATTCAGGGCATTTATAGCCTAAACAATTGATGAATTATAACCAGTGTAATATAATATAATATAATATAATATAATATAATATAATATAATATAATATAATATAATATAATATAATATAATATAATATAATATAGGGGTGGCATGGTGGTGTAGTGGTTAGCGCTGTTGCCTCACAGCAAGAAGGTCCGGGTTCGAGCCCCGTGGCCGGCGAAGGCCTTTCTGTGTGGAGTTTGCATGTTGTCCGCGTGGGTTTCCTCCGGGTGCTCCGGTTTCCCCCACAGTCCAAAGACATGCAGGTTAGGTTAACTGGTGACTCTAAATTGACCGTAGGTGTGAATGTGAGTGTGAATGGTTGTCTGTGTTTATGTGTCAGCCTTGTGATGACCTGGCGACTTATCCAGGGTGTACCCCGCCTTTCGCCCGTAGTCAGCTGGGATAGGCTCCAGCTTGCCTGTGACCCTGTAGAACAGGATAAAGCGGCTAGAGATAATGAGATGAGATAATTTAATATATACAGGAGACTTTTTCAGTGGAATAAACGCATGTGTTCTATTCCCTTCTAGTGGGTTTCATCCATTTGGTTTGATAGCATACAATATTGTCCGCATATCGCTTATCCTACATGTATTACATCACTCTACCCAACGGAGAATGAGCACTGAATATGGTTTACAATATAGCATGGTTGTCAAGACAACATCACGTTATACCTCAGAGCTGATGCGAATATCCAATGAGAGTTTTCTGCTGCGCGTGTACAGAAGCATTTCTTTGTTTGCCGGGAAAGGGAAAGACATATTGAACACCTGAAAGGCTACCAAAACCTCATTAGATATTCTTCATGCATATTTACAAGAGTGAAACATTCCAATGGACAGCGAAAAACTGGAAAAGAGTGTGTGAATGTATAATAATAATAATAATATTGGCTGGCTTTTTTCGTGGTATATCAAATATATTCCATTCAGCTACTCGTCTTTGACTCATTCAGTATCATGCTAGCTGAATGGAATATATCTGATATACAACAAAAAAGCCAGCCAATATAATATAATATAATATAATATAATATAATATAATATAATATAATATAATATAATATAATATAATATAATGCTTTTCTTAAGCTAATTATACATAATTTGTTCTTAAAATCAAGTTTTAAAATTTAAGTTTCGCAATACGTTCCAAGTGTTATTATTTAATGATCACCCATTATTAACTGATGGTTCTTTTTTGTTTGTTTGTTTTTTGGGATATTTAAAGTTTCAGAGAGAAATATGATACTGAAACTTTTTGTGTGTGTTCTACCAGACTCTTGTAGCTCCCTCTGTGCTTTTCTCATCTCCTAGAGCCTGGCTTATTCTGCAGTTCAATAATCTTATTTCCTGATTCATTGAGTCCATCAATGATACATCATTTACATAAAGCATTAGGTATTCTGTTTTCAGCTATATAAATAAGCAAAATTAGAATATTCTGCATATATATTGCCAACATAGCCAGGGCTTAGGTTTTACTGCAAGTCCTGAATACATAATGGCAATGGCAGTGAAAGTGCAATCGCTCAGCTGGTCCCCTTAATGAGATTCAAAATAAACACACACAACTGCCTCAGTCAGAGCAGGATCAAATTCGTTCTTCAAGACAGATTCACTGATGAGTTTCTTATCTAAGGTTAATCCTCTCTCCCGTCCGATCATCAAATTTGAATGAAAGTATAGATGTTGACAGGGTTTTAAATTTAGTTACATACACAGTAAAAGATAAGTCTAAATGAGAAGGGAATGTAATGTCTTAGACCTTAGACCTTCTAGCATTCATTGTTACCAATTTTAACTTACAAACAGAAATCTATGTCACAATCAGAAGAGATTTATTAGTGAAGAAAATGTTTCAGTCTTAAAGCTCAATGCATAATTTCATTATAAAGTTTTAGATATAAACTATTATGAATGCTTTTTACTGTAACACTGTTAAACGAATCAATTTGTAAGTAACTGATTTAATTGCTAATGGATGAATTTCAGTGCAGTTCAATATATACCTGACGGACACATAAAAGAGCTCTCCAGAATGAAACAGGAAAAGACAGAATCCATTACACAGCTATATTTAGCATTAATAACACATATTGAATAATGGAAGTGAGTGTAAGATTCATTAGGAAACGCATTATGATTTAATCAAACTGAACAAAAATTATATTCATTATTCTCTGACAAAAGGCTCATTCATTCATTGTTGGCTGGCAGGCATGTGGTGTAAGTGCTCCCACTAGAGAGGTGATATGATGGCTCCTGAACATCCACAGAGCACCTTGGAAGGTGAAACTCCAGTACCCACATTCATCAATGACACATAAGCAGAGATATATGCCAAAACTGCATGCAAGAACTTTCCAGTGCAAAGTGTTTGGTTAGATTTGTGCATATATTTACACGTAAGTGTACACAAAGCACCCAGATGGAAAATAAAGCTGCAAGTGAAATACGCTGACTCAAGACCAGGTGTGTTTTTAATCATGGATTGAAACTGCTAATAATCGTTAATAATTTTTGAATGAATTCTATAAATATTTTCAATTAAATATAATTAAATTTGTGCTTGCACTCCTGAAACCACAAATAATACACTCTAATAAACATTTGGTTGTTTTTAACCCAACACCGGGTAAATATTGGACTAACACAACGCTGGGTTATCTTATTTTAACACAGCAAAGTGGGTTCTGCATTTAACCCAGCAGGCTGATTTATAGATCTAACCAACATGTTAGGTTACTTTAACAAGATTCAGTCAAACTTACATAATTGTTGAGTTTCTATTTCATCTAGTATTTTGGTTATATTGACTACAATGCTGGGATAAATCTACCTAATTTATGAGTTATTATTGGCCCCTTTTCCCCTTACCCATTTTCTGTGGTTAACCTTTGGCAATGGATCATATTTTCACACGCAAATTAGTTTTCTGGCTAACTTTATGTAAAACATACGGCAAACAATTGATTCCAAATTCTGTTTTTTTGCTCCAGGTTTGCTAGAATGTTTAGAGAGAATTTGCATTTTATGAGTTGCTGGCAAATATTTCTGTGAGGCTAAACGTCTTAATTTAAAAAAAAAATTTATATATATATATATATATATATATATATATATATATATATATATATATATATATATATATGTGCATGTGTGTACACACACACACAGCCGATGAAATACAGTACAATTGATTTAATAAATACAGCTGAATCAACCAAAAAACACACCCTATAATTTCCCTTTTAAATTACAGTAAATTACAGACAGCTCCAGTCACCAGCATTAAACTGTTACTCTACAGTGTACCTTCTGTAATCTACAACAGTTTATTATTGTAAAAATATTACAGTACTGTGCTGTATAAAAAGCTTTACAATACCACAGTATTCTGATTTGCAGTTTCACAGTTTTATTAAAATACATTAAAATGCTACTTACACAATACATTAAGGATACATAAATGACAATGCATATAAGGCTAAATTTAATAAACACAACAGGATTTTAAAAAATTGTATGTACATTATTATCAAGTACATTATTTATTACATAAAACGACAATACGATCACAACCTCAGAGTAAAAACACTGAATGAGCTGACTGAACAATCTAGGAAAAGTGAATTTACAGCTGAACAAAATTTTGTAGGTCCACAAGTATGTGTAAACAGGAGATTTTTTAATTTTAAATTTTTTTTTTTTGGAGGGGGGTGGCAACTAAAATGTTCCTTCAAAAAGCAAAATGCAATTTTTTGTTTTAAAAAAACAAAATTCTGAATACTTGTATGTCGAAAATCCTTTATAAATTTGTGAGCATATGAAAACTTTCTTGCCTAAATGAGGTGCCACTGAAAGACCATGACATTCTTCAGGGGAGTGGAGACAGGACAGTTGACTGCGAGAGATTTCTTGTTGATGATTTTACTGCCTTATTTGAAACCACCTCACCCCAGCTAGTTTTGGACCCCTCTCTGGGTTTATCCCAGTGAAGCATCTGCAAACACAGCAGCATACAACAGTGATGAACTGGTGACAAGTGAAATAAGGCATGCAAAGAACAAAAAAAAAGTTAGATGTAAGAAACAAGGTGTCTTACCTCTGAATGAACTTCACAGTACAAGAGGCTGCTCCTGTAAACTGAACACGTAGTACAGTATGAACACAGTTGTAACCCAGTCAGGAATGTAGGAAGGAGGCCTTACGAATGATATGAACCTCAAGACCAAATCATCCATCTGTAACCGCTTATCCTGTGTGAGGTCGCAGGCAAGCTGGAGCCTATCCCAGCTGACTACAGGCGAAAGGTGGGGTAAACCCTGGACAAGTCACCAGGTCATTGCAGGGCTGACACATAGACACAGACAACCATTCACACTCACAGCTACGGTCAATTTAGAGCCACCAGTTAACCTAACCAGTCTTTGGACTGTGGGGGAAACCTGAGCACCTGGAGGAAACCCACACAGACACAGGGAGAACCTGCAAACTCCACACAGAAAGGCCCCTGTCAGTCACTGGGCTTGAACCCAGAATCTTCTTGCTGTGAGTCAAAAAGTCCTTCCCACGCCTTACAGTACCTGGTATTCCTAGGCAGTCTCCCACTCAAGTACTAACCAGGCCCAACCTGTATGTGGCGCATCAGGCGGCGCCGATCTCCGTTTCCATAGCCCTCGGCCTCTCACCTATTACATAGCTAGGGTTACAGTGGGGGGCTAGTCCTCTGGTAACCACGAGAGTTTAACTCCCCATGCACATCTGTATTGCAGCGTGCCTTGCCAGATGGCAGTAGGTACCATTTTTATGATGGTCTTTGGTATGACCCGACCGTGAATAGAACTCACAATTTCTCGATCGAGAGGCGGACACGCTACCACTAGGCCACTAGTCGGGCTCTTGCTGTGAGGCAACAGTGCTAACCACTCCACCACCATGCTGCTCTCAATACCAATCATCCATCCTTAAATGACCAGCTCTGTTCCACCTGAAACTTCTCATCTCATCTCATTATCTCTAGCCGCTTTATCCTTCTACAGGGTCGCAGGCAAGCTGGAGCCTATCCCAGCTGACTACGGGCGAAAGGCGGGGTACACCCTGGACAAGTCACCAGGTCATCACAGGGCTGACACATAGACACAGACAACCATTCACACTCACATTCACACCTACGGTCAATTTAGAGTCACCAGTTAACCTAACCTGCATGTCTTTGGACTGTGGGGGAAACCGGAGCACCCGGAGGAAACCCACGCAGACACGGGGAGAACATGCAAACTCCACACAGAAAGGCCCTCGCTGGCCCCGGGGCTCGAACCCAGGACCTTCTTGCTGTGAGGCGACAGCGCTAACCACTACACCACCGTGCCGCCCCACCTGAAACTTTTATTTAAAAAACAAACAAACAAAAATCCCACTTGTTTGAATGATTTATTAAGGACACACTGTCATTAATGCAAAGCACCAGCACCACTTTTGGATTTAGTGGCTAAACAGTGAGTGTGAATGAGTGACATGTCCAGGTACAGTACATGAGGTATTTTGCACCTAAAAAGATTTAAAGTTTTCTACAATCACTTAATTTTACTGAAATGCTACATTATTCAAGATTACACTGCTTTGTTGAATAAAACAAGTTGATAAAATAATGTACTAGATTCTAAATCATGTTGGCTCGCATTAGTTGGCTACTAAACAAGGATTAGCATTAGCCAGTCATCTCTCACATTCAAATCTAAAACTAATTTAATCATGTAGTCTTGGTTTTCTTAGCTAGATATATTGTGACTGATAATCTCTTAATCAATCCAAACTTCCACGCATAGCAAAAGAGCAATTTAATTTATTGAGGTATCTTAGCTTGTTAGCAGTGGAAATAATCAATCCTGATGAATGTTTCCACAGCAGCAGCATCTGACTGACCAACTGGGGATTACATTGGTAAAGTTGGAAGGATATTTATAGACTTGAAGTTTCCAGATCAATAACCCATAAGCAAAACGTTAAAATACAAATGATGCCCCTTTCCAACCATAGTATGCTAGACAACGAGCTACAACCCATTTTTCATCCAAACGCGTTGTTCTCCAAGCTGGACAAATAACACTGGTCTCTCTGTGCAGCCGGTTGTGACCCGAGTGCTCAGAGACCATCTACAAAGTGCAACACCACAAAGATATACTACAAAAATATTCAATAACTTCACTTTTATACACTGTAGTGCCACCAGAATCACTGCACGCATCAATTATTATTGAAAATAAATGAAAAACACAATTTTATTAAGAACAAAAAGTAAACAAGTAAAAAAAAGTCAGCAAAACAGACATAAAAAACAGAGGTAGGGATTTCACTGTTCCATCCATTTTTATTTATTTAGTAAGAGTGATGTTAGACTTATGAATCAAACACACAAGAGATTGATCTGGACTAACATGACACTTTAAATTTAGGCTTTATAGCAGGATGAGAATACAAGTTTAACATTACTTTGCTCTGCTTAAAGCTAAACATCAAAGATAAACTTTAGCTTGGCGACAGTGTAAAATTAGTTTACATAAGCCATCAAGACAATTAGCTAGTAAGCTGCAATAATCCATCCGTTATCTGTAGCTGCTTATCCTGTTCTACAGGCTTGCAGGCAAACTGGAGCTTATCCCAGCTGACTGTGGGCGAGATGTGGGGTACACCCTGGACAAGTCGCAAGGTCATCGTAGGGCTGACACATAGAGACAAACAACCATTCATACTCACATCTACGGTCAATTTAGAGCCACCAGTTAACCTAACCTGCATGTCTTTGGACTGTGGGGGAAACTGGAGCACCCGGAGGAAACCCACGCAGACACGAGAAGAACATACAAACTCCACACAGAAAGGCCCTCGGCAGCCACTGGGCTCGAACCCAGGACCTTCTTGCTGTGAGGCGACAACGCTAACCAATACACCACCGTGCCGCCCAGCTGCAGTAATACAGTGGTGCTTGAAAGTTTGTGAACCCTTTAGAATTTTCTATATTTCTGCCTAAATATGACCTAACACATCATCAGATTTTTACACAAGTCCTAAAAATAGATAAAGAAAACCCAGTTAAACAAATGAGACAAAAATATTATACTTGGCCATTTATTTATTGAGGAAAATGATCCAATATTACATATCTCTGAGTGGTAAAAGTATGTGAACCTTTGCTTTCAGTATCTGGTGTGACCCCCTTGTGGAGCAATAACTGCAACTAAACGTTTGTGGTAACTGTTGATCAGTCCTGCACACCGGCTTGGAGGAATTTTAGCCCATTCCTACGTACAGAACAGCTTCAACCCTAGGATGTTGGTGGGTTTCCTCACATGAACTTCAGGTCCTTCCACATTTCCATTGGATTAAGGTCAGGACTTTGACTTGGCCATTCCAAAACATTAACTTTATTCTTCTTTAACCATTCTTTGGTAGGACAACTTGTGTGCTTAGGGTCATTGTCTTGCTACATGACCCACCTTCTCTTGAGATTCAGTTCATGGACAGATGTCCTGACATTTTCCTTTAGAATTCGATGGTATAATTCAGGATTCATTGTTCCATCAATGATGGCAAGCCGTCCTGGCCCAGATGCAACAAAACAGGCCCAAACCATGATACTATCACCACCATGTTTCACATATGGAATAAGGTTCTTATTCTGGAATGCAGTGTTTTCCTTTCTCCAAACATAATGCTTCTCATTTAAACCAAAAAGTTCTATTTTTGTCTCATCCACCCACAAAACATTTTTCCAATAGCCTTCTGGCTTGTCCACGTGATCTTTAGCAAACTGCAGATAAACAGCAATGTTCTTTTTGGAGAGCAGTGGCTTTCTCCTTGCAACCCTGCCATGCACACCACTGTTGTTCAGTGTTCTCCTGATGGTGGACTCATGAACATTAGCCAATGTGACAGGGGCCTTCAGTGGCTTAGAAGTTACCCTGGGTCCTTTGTGACCTCGCCGACTATTACACGCCTTGCTCTTGGAGCGATCTTTGTTGGTTGACCACTCCTGTGGAGAGTAACAATGGTCTTGAATTTCCTCTATTTGTACATAGTCTGTCTGACTGTGGATTGGTGGAGTCCAAACTCTTTAGAGATGGTTTTGTATTTTTTCCAGCCTGATTAGCATCAACAACACTTTTTCTGAGGTCCTCAGAAATCTCCTTTATTCATGCCATGATACACTTCCACAAACATGTGTTGTGAAGATCAGACTTTGATAGATCCCTGTTCTTTTTTAATAAACAGGGTGCCCACTCACATTTGATTGTCATCCCATTGATTGAAAACACCTGACTGTAATTTCACCTTCAAATTAATTGCTAATCCTAGAGGTTCACATACTTTTGCCACTCACAGATATGTAATATTGGATAATTTTCCTCAATAAATAAATGACCAAGTATTATATGTTTGTCTCATTTGTTTAATTGTGTTCTCTTTATCTACTTTTAGGACTTGCGTAAAAATCTGATGATGTGTTAGGTCATATTTAGGCAGAAATATAGAAAATTCTAAAGGGTTCACAAACTTCCAAGCACCACTGTAGTTATCAATATCCATCATTTCATGAAGGGCATGTATTTGTGTTTGAGATAAACAAAGGTTAAAGTAGATGCAAACCTTTATTTTACCGTGAAATCAGCCTGTTTTCCAGTGCATATTGAAAACTGTTGCAGAGGATGGTTGGAAGAATGACTTTTTTTTTTAATTGCTACATAGCTCAAGTAATGAGACAATCAGGTTAAACTGGCCCAACCACTGGGTAGATTATGGTTACATCTGGTGGAGAGGGGGGTGTCACCGTCTTCAACCACTAACCCAGCAGCTGGGTTTCAGAAAATAACCCAGAACGAGTTAGAATAACCAAAAAGTCAAACGTTCTCAGCTCAGTATTTGGTTAAAAAAAATTTAATAAAAGCTTTTTTTTTTTGAGTGTACATTTTCACTTTCAGTCACAATTGAGACCCAGGATAAGGAGGGAAACAAGGTGCACAAATGTAATATCTGTGCAAGCCCAAGTGTTTTCAACATATTGTTTTTGGCCACAGGCATATTTTAAAGAGAAACTAGCAATAAGGCAAGCATTTCCCAACCATCATTGAGAAGGACTGTACCTGCCTTGTTGAATATCATTATTTCTCTTGGCCCAGTCCAATTCCTGTCACACCAGTTTCTGTAGTTCCTGAAATTGTAGACTACAACTCCCATGATCCTCAGGCCACAGCCTCATTACATGGCCACCAGTCAAGCTCTTTTCTCCATTTAGTCACCTGATTACGAATGACACTCACCTGTTTGCAATTAGACTACACACTTTTAATAACCCAAACGGACATGTACACTTTTGCAAAGTCTTGCTCTAGTGTTGTATCTGTGGTGAATCCAAGCTTATACACAAAACTACACGTTACATATTGCTACTTCTGTCTACTTTAGATCCATTTCATTCCAGGCTCCTTGCTGTTCCCAGAAGATTCAGTAATTATCATAAAAGTCATCACTTGGTTAATGAGGAGTGAAAGTGCAAAAGCACTAGTGACCCTGAAACAGCTAGTGACCCTGAATTTAAATAACACCAATATAAGGCAAAAATAAATGACTAAAACTAGAAGAAGGTGAACTTATATTTGAACAAACAATCAGTACAGTTTGTGGCAGTTTGGTAACAATGAATCACTGGATTTTAAACAATAGATGGCTCTATCTACAGTAGCTCAGTAGACACTGGTGGTAATTTCCAAAATCTAAGGAAAATAATGAATGGCACACTTCAAAGGTGAAAGAGATTAATGTCAAATAGTTGTGTTGTCCCCTACAAATACAAATGCATTGCAGTGGAAACTTGGACTGGTGGTGTTTTTTTTTTTTTCTTGTTTACCCTCTCAGGTCCTAATTTGTCATTTGATTTCAGACCTATTTAATGTCAGCACAAAAGCACCAATATACAGGGAGGTGAGATTATAACAAAAGAATAAAAGGCTCTTTTATAAAAGGACAGGATGACTTCATTTGCTGCTTTCAGTCTGAGTTAGTGATGTTTACACTAAAGCAGCTGGGTCTCTGTTTGTCTTGGCAAAGTTCTGGACCCAGTGGCTTGATGCCCATCAGCCACGGGCCATCCAGGAGGGGGCACTGACTGAGTGTGAAGTTGCTCTCACTAGCAGTCCAAGACCTTTACTTTCCTCTCACAAACCCGTCCTCGCCAGATGCTACCATTAATGAAAATGACAGAATTGAAAGAAAGATTTTCCCAAAAACTATATGTGAGACTTGTATTGGACCAGAAATGATCATACACTGTGTGCTCAGATTGCTATGTGATTAACATTAAAAGGGACAACTAAAATGTATAAATGAAAAATTAAAATCTTTGTGACAATTTGGACTCATAACGTTCGTTGTAGAACAAAGAGTTTGAAAAAATAATGTGCTTCTGAGAATGTGTTTAAATACTTCAAAAAGCAGATTTCCCCACTTGATTCCAACCATGTTTTTATTTTAAAATGTCATACTGTTGTTTTAAGTTCTCCAATAACAGACTTCTACACAATGCTATAAATCATAATCACTAATAAATTCTGCAATAACTATCAGTTCAAAACCTAAGCTTCAGCCAAGGCAAAGTTGTTTTTTTGCAGCTGATACCACTTAACAGGGAAGTACCCAAAGCATGTGGAAAAGACTTAATGCTGGGCCTGATGGAGGTGAAGGATAAGAGAGCATTTGTCTAACTAGGTGCTCTAAAGGGAGAAAAGGCCACACAGCTACTGCATTTGAGACACAGAACCATTTCAATTACATCCTGTGGCAGCAAGCCAGTGCCACCTGTGTGTGGAGCTGGACCATCATGGTCGACACACTGCAGTCTAGCACATGTACCATAGGTGTATGTACTTGCCTGAAGGTTGGCAAATCTCCTACAGAGGCTTACTGCTGTAGCATAACCTCCAGTTAAGGAAGGAACAGTGTGCAATTAGCAGAGAGACATGAGTGGCTAACACATTTTGATGCACGTAAACACGATTTACATAATCATAAATTAGGTCATCCAGAAGCAGTCTTTTCCTTCACACCCTGTTCCCTCAGGCCCGAAGCCAAATGTGAGATGAGTTCAACCTAAACTTTTATGTTAATCTAGACTGGCTAAATAGGCCTGGTGAATAGGAAACACATGTCCAGCACAGTGTAGACAGCACAAATTGTTCTTTCATTCATTGGACATTGGGTCCATGAGAAAATGTAGCCAAAGTCATGCCTTAGAATAATAGGTGGAGGGCCTCAGTTGCCCTCAGACACTTAATGGTAAGGAACCCTGCTTACCTCAAGCCCTGGTGCTCACTCAGACACACCGGAGAGGCTGTGGAATCATTTACATGCTATACTGTAAATTGCTCACCTGACCCAGAGTGTCTCAGAGCTACATAGTACAGGTGTCAAAGTAGTCCCCTATATCCCACACAAATGCACTCCTTGTGTGCCTGCTGGAGCCATTAGTGTGGCGGTTAAGTAGAAATGTAACTCAGAGGACAGTGATGTATAGTAACAATATAGAAATACTTTAGCAGGAGCATGGTCTCAGAATTTGTTTTCTTTTTTACTTTGTAAGTATAACGTTTCGATCATCTTTTAATTTATTAGGTTTTAAAATGCAAATGGCTACCTTTACTCACTTCTGAAAACTTTTGTCTGTGAACACAGTTCATCACTGCATCCACAAATGCAAGTTAAAACCATATATAAACAATATCCAGAAACCATAGGTGTAGAATTGGGTATGGATAGTATGGACGTGTCCCTACCAATATCAAACGATGGCTGATATGTCCCTACCAATATTTCTGATTGAAGAAGAAAAAAAACATGCTCCATGCGTGGTACACAAATGGTTACTGTAGGTTTCCACTGGGCGAAACACCAGGCAAAATTCGCTCATGAATATTCGCTCTGGGGGCGTGGTCGCAAAAACAGCAAGCAGGTTATGGCTACCATGTCAATTAGCAATTGCGGTTGCAATGTACTAACCAGCTGCTAGCTAGCAAACTGTCCTTGAGGAATGTAACGTTGGATTAGCTTGTCAAATGAATCAGTTAACAACAGTGCATATTCCGTGTGTAAAAACGACGACAACATACAAATATGACTGTTTTCTAAGTTTGTGTGGCATGTAAATAACTATCCGACTTGATACTGACAACAACTGGTGTTCATTAAGGTCACAAAGACGTTATTAAATCATATGTGTTTGGCTCTTTTATGTAAGAGCAAGGGCAGGACTGGATGGGCTTGGGTTGAAAGTCTGAATATTGTGAATATAGCAGTAGTTTAGATATAGGCTTGAATGATAATGTAGTATAAAAGTGTAGGTATAATGGAAAGGAAAGTATAATGCAATATAATGCACTATAACTAAAGTAAAGTTCATACGTCTTTATTATCCAGTCTCCTTATCTGTCATTCGTTTCATTTAACATTACAGAAGTAATTAAGCATGTTCTGAATTGAAGAAATACATTTTACACAATTTTCCTCAATCAGAAGACGATCTGCACTTCAGCAGAACCCTGTCACTCCCTCCTCTCTCCGCTCTGGGCTCAAGAAGACAACAAAAGGGCAATAATAGAACAACAACCAATCAGAATTCAGATACATTTTGTTGCCAAGTAAAATTATAACCTTTCAACGTGTCAAAAAAGTTCTCGAGCCCTCGTCCTGTTTTACCGTTAGATTAATCACATATCAGCTTAAACTAGCATTCTAAAACTAGTTAAAGATCCCACAGAAGAGAGCCGACTCCCCCTGCCAGCCTCATGGAATGCAGTGTTTAAGGCTCCGTATGTGTTTTATTTCCATTTATGAGGGAAAGGAACATACACCCTCCCGACAGTCAATGCGTTATTCACTTGTAAAGCACATGTGCAAATTGGTAGAATGAGTTAATCATCATATGCAAGATTTGCCATTAATCAAATGAATTGCATATTATTATTATTATTATTATTATTATTATTATTATTATTATTATTATTATTATTTATGAATTACTACAGTTCTGAACTTCAAATTTTAAAAGTCTGGACTTTGGAGAGATGATGGATACTCTTTTGGTGGAACACAACAGAGCAAAATATTGTGACCCTCTAATGTTGACCTGAATTTGGCGCCACTGGGGGTTGGCACTGGGTTTATGTCCCCACCAATGTTAATACCAAACCTACACCCTTGCCAGAAACACCACCACATTTTCTGGGACTGAGCTCATTTATGGTGGACTGAAAAGTGGAAAACTGTCCTGAGGTCTGACAAGTCAAAATTTTAAATTCTTTTTTGGAAATCATGGAAACCGCATCCTCTGGGCAAAAGAGAAGAAGGAACATCCAGATTGTTATCAGCACACAGTTTAAAAGCCAGCATCTGTGATGGTATGGGGAGCATTAGTGTACATAGCAAGGGTAATTTGCATAATGTACCATTAATGTTGAATGATATATACAGGTTTTGGAGTAACATGCTGCCATGCAGAAGAAATCTTTTTCAGGGAAGGCCTTGCTTATTTCAGCAAGACAATGCCAAATGGCATTCTGCATGTATTACAACTACATGGCTTTGTAGTAAAAGAGTCTGGGTGCTAAACTGGCCTGCCTGCAGTCCAGACCATTGAAAACATTTGATGCATTATGAAGTGCAAAATACGACAAAGGAAACCCCAATCTGTTTAGCAGCTGAAACACTATATCAGGCAAGAATGGCACAATATTTCACTTTCAAAACTACAGCAAACTTCCCAAACATTTATAGAGTGTTGTTAAAAGAAGAGATGATGCAACACAATGGTAAACATTCCCCTGTCCCAACTTTTTTTAAATGTGTTTCTGACATCAAATTCAAAATGAGCATGTACAGTACCAGTCAAAAGTTTGGACACACCTACTCATTCATAGTTTTTTCTGTATTCTGACTATTTTCTGCATTGGTGAACAATGCTGAAGACATCAAAACTATGAAATAATACAGTATATGGAACATATATTGAATTAGGGCGGCACGGTGGTGTAGTGGTTAGCGCTGTCACCTCACAGCAAGAAGGTCCAGGTTCGAGCCCCGTGGCCGGCAAGGGCCTTTCTGTGCGGAGTTTGCATGTTCTCCCCATGTCCGCGTGGGTTTCCTCCGGGTGCTCTGGTTTCCCCCAAAGACATGCAGGTTAGGTTAACTGGTGACTCTAAATTGACCGTAGGTGTGAATGGTTGTCTGTGTCTTTGTGTCAGTCCTGCGATGACCTGGCGACTTGTCCAGGGTGTACCCCGCCTTTCGCCCGTAGTCAGCTGGGATAGGTTCCAGCTGGCCTGCGACCCTGTAGAACAGGATAAAGTGGCTAGAGATAATGAGATGAGATAAATAAAATTCCTCAGTTTCTTCGATATGCTGTCTGTGATCTATTTTCAATGAAATATTAGGCTTTCCTATGATTTGATTTGCAAATCATCACATTCTGTTTTATTTTTTCTTCTTTAAACAGTTTAAACAGGGCAGCATGGTGGTTAGCACTGTCACCTCACAGCAAGAAGGTTCTGGATTTGAGCCCAGTGGCCTGCCTTTCTGTGTGGAGTTTGCATGTTTTCTCCGTGTCTGTGTGGGTTTCCTCCAGGTGCTCCGGTTTCCCCCACAGTCCAAAGACATGCAAGTTAGGCTAATTGGTGGCTCTAAATTGACCGTAGGTGTGAATGTAAGTGTGAATGGTTGTTTGTCTCTGTGTCAGCCCTGCGATAACCCGCCTCTCGCCCATAGTCAGCTGGGATAGGCTCCAGCTTGCCTGCGACCCTGTAGAACAGGAGAAGCAGCTACAGATAATGGATGGATGGATGGATGGATGGATGGATGGATGGATGGATGGATGGAATGGTTAACGTGGGGCAGCCTTGGGCTGAAGTGCCCTTTTATGAAGTGAGCTTTCATAAAATGTCAAAAAATCTGTCTTGCTCTTGCCTAGCGAATGGCACACCTGTACATGTTTCCACAGTTTTGGTGTTGAGCTGTAAAGTGCTGGTATCTTGATGGGTTTTGGCCCACATAATTTGCATAATATCTTTTGAACCGTTAAGCACAGATGATACCTGATAACTGTCTCAGACATTGCTGCTGCTGGCTAAGTATTTGGTGCCTGAAGTGTAGACTTTCAGCAGGAAACTGCTTTGTTTTAATTGTTATTAATTGATTGATCGTTCAATCAATCAATCAATCAATCAATCAATCAATCAATCAATAAATATTATAATGATCCATATTTCATCCATATTTTAATTCAGAAGACTATTATGAAATTAGGGCGGCACGGTGGTGTAGTGGTTAGCGCTGTCGCCTCACAGCAAGAAGGTCCGGGTTCGAGCCCCGTGGCTGACGAGGGCCTTTCTGTGCGGAGTTTGCATGTTCTCCACGTGGGTTTCCTCCGGGTGCTCCAGTTTCCCCCACAGTCCAAAGACATGCAGGTTAGGTTAACTGGTGACTCTAAATTGACCGTAGGTGTGAATGTGAGTGTGAATGGTTGTCTGTGTCTATGTGTCAGCCCTGTGATGACCTGGCGACTTGTCCAGGGTGTACCCCGCCTTTCGCCTGTAGTCAGCTGGGATAGGCTTGCCTGTGACCCTGTAGAACAGGATAAAGCGGCTAGAGATAATGAGATGAGATGAAGCCAACAGCTTAGTGTGATGTTGACTGGATCAGTTTAGTCTGTCAATCTCTCGCCCCATTTCTGAAATAGCTGTCATTCAGATATAGATGTGGAAAATTATGCACTGTTGGAAGCAGAACATCATTATCATTGGATGCTGTTTTGAAATCAATTCATAAGTTATTTTTACTGTACTCTAATTGTAATTCTGCACACATTTTGTAGCTTCAAAATATTAACTAGGTCAATAACAGTGGCTACCACTGAACAGTGTAGTGGAACAACAGAAGTGTAATAAAACAATAAAACAGTTTCCAACACGCATTTGAAATGTGTCTGTTGAAATCAGGGTGATTGTTCAGATCTGTCTGAAACAGAAACATTCAACCATGATACCCATCTGGCCAGTAGTGATGCATGAAAGAGGGTGAAAATTGGTATTTTGAGGACATTAAATTACAGCATTGCTCCGTTAAATATTAGGTAGCTTGTAAGGCCTTAATATGTTTATAGACCAGTTATAATTAAAGGGGTTTTTTTTGCTCTCAAAGTAATACAATAGAGCTATTTCTTATGGACTATTAGGGAGCAGTTGTCCCGTTTTTTGTCAGTTGTGTGTTTGGAAAGTTTCTTTTGCTTGTTATTTGTAATTTGCAGAAGATGTGACTTTTGCCATATAGCTAGTAGCCCAGAATTAAAAAAAAAAAAAATGTGCAAATGTTCCAATGTGCAAACTTGATACTGACAAATAGTTGTTACTACTACTACTACTACTACTACTGTTTTGAAAACTCATGAAACAGCCTTTCAGAAGTCTGTTTGGAGTGGATTGTAGAAGCACTTTAGCATACAACAGCATTTTAGTCAGTGTGTTAGAGCAGGGAAATCATCAGACCATGCTAGAATATTGCGTTCCTTATCTAGGATTATATAAGCTCTATAACATGTATAAAAAAAAAAACAAACGAGCAAAACCACTGTTATAAAACACTTTCTTTCATTTTTATGTACTTTGATATTGGATTACTCAAACTTTGAATCACTCTCCCCCCCCCAAAAAAAAAGAAAAAAAAAAAGAAAAAACCTGTTACTGAAGAATTACTATTGCATACTTGCATTTATATTAACAAATCACAATCTATTGAGCAAGAGTCTGATGCTTAATGACAGAAATTAGAAACCCTAACTAGGAGTGCACTTTCTTGAGGAAGTAAGCTCAATCAGGCTTTGGGAACATCCCACTTGTCTGTTTTATGAGGAAGCTTTTAAAAGTTATTGTGTTAGATACTTCGATTTCTAAGTCACTTGTCTATTACTAACAATCATTGTCTACATGGTCAACATTCCCAGATGTGTTTCTTTAATTAAATCCATAGATTAGTTTAATTGTTTCATTTACTGCCTGAGCTCTATGTTATTTATCTTGCACACACAGCACAGCTCAGTTCACTCTCCGTAATTGAATGTTCCCTGGCAAATGTCCAGACTTCAATGCCTATGTTTGGTGCAGTCAGCTGTTCTATGGTGCACTTGTAATTACTGCAGCTTTGGGGATATATATATATATATATATATATATGTGTATGAGATTCTACTAGTGGAGATTCCGATTGGAGAGTCTACCAGTACAAACTCTGTACTGGTAGAATCTCCAATCTTACCAGTAGAGATCGCAATTGGAGTCTCTACTGGTAGAGACTCTAATCCAAAAGATTAGTAGAGATTGTGATTCGAGATCCTAATGGAAAGATGTTCTATCCTGGTGCAGAGAAAAGAAAACTAATTAAAATAACTCTTGCTAGTTTTACCATAATAGCCATTTTATTCACATAATTTATATATGAAACATTAATGGGATATCCATTTTATTCATGAAAAATTATTACACTATGTTGATTTTACTCTTGTAAGATCAACATAAATATATCCATATCAATGACCTACATGAATACTATCTCAGACAACAAATTAGCCAACAGAAAGTGGCTCCTGAAATGGGTTGGCTAAAGATGGGATGTCTGGGTCCTCCACAGTTGATATCTGGAATACACGCTGTTGATGTGGGTCTACTTCTTGTCCATTTCATTGGTTGTGGTAGAATTTGAGATTCTACCAGTAGAAACTCCGATTGCAATCTCTACTGGTAAGATCGGAGATTCTACCAGTAGAGATTGCAATCTGCGTTTTTACTGGTAGAATCTCTGATTCCACCAGATATTAATCTCTCTCTCTCTCTCTCTCTCTCTCTCTCTCTCTATATATATATATATATATATATATATATATATATCATCTCATCTCATTATCTCTAGCCGCTTTATCCTTCTACAGGGTCGCAGGCAAGCTGGAGCCTATCCCAGCTGACTACGGGCGAAAGGCGGGGTACACCCTGGACAAGTCGCCAGGTCATCACAGGGCTGACACAGAGACACAGACAACCATTCACACTCACACCTACGGTCAATTTAGAGTCACCAGTTAACCTAACCTGCATGTCTTTGGACTGTGGGGGAAACCGGAGCACCCGGAGGAAACCCACGCGGACACAGGGAGAACATGCAAACTCCGCACAGAAAGGCCCTTGCCGGCCCCGAACCCAGGACCTTCTTGCTGTGAGGCAACAGCGCTAACCACTACACCACCGTGCCGCCCTATATATATATATATATATATATATATATATATATATATATATATATGAAAGCTATAGGTTTAAAGGAGATAAAGTCATAAAGAAGAATTGTTTCCAGTGTAAATGATCCTTCCATTGTGTGTTATATCCAGACAGAGTAATAAATATTAACCACCCTATTAAGAGCGGGGGCTTTTTTTCTTGGGTTTTTTTTTTTTAGTTTTCCAACAAAATTTGAACACAGGGTTGGAGCATGCCCTCATGAGAGAGAAATGGAACATAGTTATGAGAGCCATACAGAAGGTCGGGACTATTCAACAAGTGTATATGTGACCAATTTCCATACTACGAAACCCATGATATGGGAAAGGCATAACTTATTCTTAGCTCACAATGAATCAAAACAAAATTTCTGAACTAACTAATTGGATAGTATTTCACCCATAATACCACCCAGTCCTATTGAGTGTTTTTAGAAGACAACACAGCAAATTATGCTGGGAAGACAGGGGCTTTCGATCTAGAAGCTAGCTCATTTCCAGTTATCTTCAACAGCCTGTATGCTATATCAGATTTGTTTGAGCCTTGTTAGCAGTCATTAACACCAGTGTGTTCCAAGTGTAGGTCCAAGTAATTTCCCCTACTACACACAAGTGCTGCCACCTTGAGCTTTTCATATCCAGTGCCCAGCTCCCAAAAGCCCTTTTTAACCTGTGAAGTTTCCCATGATAGCACATTGGGCTGTTGCAAGATGGGGCCAAAGCAGGATGCAGAGTGTCAATGAGGAGCTGTGCCACAAGGTCAGACCCAAATAAAGCTTTTCACAAACAGGAGGCTGAACTCTATTACAGATGCAAATCCAAGCTCTAAGTAAAGATTGTTTCAGAGGAGCTCATAGGTTCTTTTATGTGTTTCTTAGCACATTTCAGCAGCCCGCTTAAACTGCCACTATTGTTCTGACTCCTTCATTGATTTCCTTCCCTGCTAGTATCAGACAATAGAATCATAAAAACATTGTACTGCCATTGTACTGTATATCAGACTTGTGGCACTTCAGCCATGAAAAGAAGCTTTCAGCCTACGCTCCACAGTTCTATGAGCCAAATATTGCAATATTCCAATATATTTTGCTTGTATACAAAATCAAGGAAAACAGGGACACCTGAGTATACTGGCTGCTGCCATTCCAGCTTCAAGAAGGCAGGCATTTTGTCATTCACTCATGCTCTCAATTGAAGGTGGTTCTCGTGGTTATTTAGCATGCACACAAAGACACTGCTGGCTGACCTACAAAATGGTGTCAAGACTGGCTATTATTTCCATAATGAAAGGAGAGGAGGTCTTCTGATGGGGTGAGTAGTTCAATAGGCTCAGTAGTCATAGGCCAAGGTAGTTGTGGTTGGACATGTCTCTATTCAACTGCATGGTTCACTTCAGAGACTATGAACTGGCCAGAGGCCTGCAGATCTGCAGTCTAAACAGGTCACTACCAATGCACCTCAATAAGAAAGCTCTCAAAGCCTGTTAACTCAGTCTGTGCTGCATCTGAAAACATCAAAGCGAGGCTTTCCAATGAGCTCATTTGAAAAGGGAAGGAACCATTTTAAAACGATTAAATTAAATATATTCTCTTACCAACAGAAAATGTACACATATTTGTAATTACAGTTCTCTTAAGAACTTTTAGCAAAATACCTCATGACACAAACATGAGCCTGGTCAAGTTCACATTAAAGTGGCATTACAGCATGTACCAGGTGCTAAGCTGTGCTTTGTAAATTGTACAATAGCATATAGATTAATGTAATTCAATGCATTTTGCTGTTTTCCCTCCTTACAGTCCTTCGGCCCTGTCCACACGGCAACGGATTCAGGTGACTCCGATACAATTGCTTATCGTTTAGGCCTGGCGTCCACACGGCACCGGCGTTTTGGGTGCCCAAAACGCAATCTTTTTGAGAACGGGTTCCAGAGTGGAAAGATCTGGCAACGTTGCCGTTGTGAAGTCGTCTGGATGAGTAGAACGGATTTGTTTACGATGACGTCACAACCACATGACTGTGAGTGCTTCACACCAGGTAGAAGTGTAACGAATATCACCAGGAAAAAGCCTTACAGAGCACTAGTGAGAGTGAAACACGAGCTTGGATATTATTATTATTATTATTATTATTATTATGCTCAGTGTTAGTTCACAGTAGTAATGCAAGAAGCAGAATAGTGACAGTAACAGTGAAGCAAAAACATGCAATTGTACAAACACTGCAGCTCTACAGCAAAATATTCATTTATGAAATGGTCTGATTCTTAACACCAGTAGTGCCAATGATCTTCTCATTGCGATGCGAGTTGTCAACAAATCCTATAACTTGGTTCATGAAACGCGCTTACAAAATATTTTCACTGTGAATATTTATTGTGTAATGGTGCAATCCCACCAGCAAAAATAGGGGAAAAAAGGAGCGATCTCACCTCTTCAGATGTTGATTTAAGTCCGACAATACATTCCTTAAAAAGGGCGTAGAGGAGCAAATTAATCCAATTTATTCCGGACCATTAAAGACGCCGCCTTCCGCGTAGAATCATACGTCATCCTCGCCGCCATATTGGAGAGGTCAAAGCGGAGAATAAAGATTCATGTGCTGCGTTTAACTGTACCAACAGGTTTACCGTCCAAACGAGATCATATGGGATTACCTTTCACATGTGAGAAACAACAAATTAATTCCATCAACGTGTATCATTCACTTTATTCCGGACCATTGAAGATGCCGCTTTCTGCGTAGAATCATACGTCATCCTCGCCACCATTTTGGAAAGGTCAAAGCGGAGAATAAAGATTAGCTGCGTTTAACTGTACCAACAGGTTTTCTGTCCAAACGAGATCACATGGGATTACCTTTCACAGGTGAGACTGGAAAAATACTTTTCATTGTATTTGGTCATTATAATGTAATTTTACAAACAGATTTTCCTGACTTTGTGGCTAATATGAAGTCTTGCGCATAATAATTTATGCGCATGCGTCGTTACTTCTTCTATTGTTCTGGTGTCTCCGAAGGGACCGTCTTACAGCGCCCCTAGAGGTGTGGCATGTGTATTGCATCGTTTTCAGCAAGCGTTGCGTTGCCATATGGACCTGATATTTTACTGATTGTTGCCCATTTGGACGCGATATATTTTTAAATAACATCTCGTTGCCGTTGTCGTGTGGATGTAGCCTTACAGTCCACAAAAAAAGAGTTTTCCTGCTGTTTGTGCATAGGCTAGCCATAGTGGCTATGACTCCTTAATGACTGTGTTTGAACACGCATTGAGGCTGATGAACTGCCACTTGAGTCTTCTGTCCTGAGCGACTTAATGAACTAGCAGCATACCTTACACTTCTAGCACCCTCCTTTATATCACTACCCTATTCTTGTCTGTTCTACCTCTGCTTTCCTCTCCATCACTGAAGACCATGAGATTGGTTTGAGATTCTCTGGGGCCCCATTTGTGCTCTGTGCAGCTTGGTGCTTTCCTCTCTTTCATTAAATTCAAAACAGGATGTATCCCAAGAGAGTGGCTGGGTTGGCCTGGACTAACCATTGTGCTTAGTCACATAGAAATCTACTCAGGGTCTCTCTACTTGATTTTTAATATATATTTTTTAATATTTATTTATTTTTTGTGAACGAGTCGGCTGTCGTGTGTACAAGGAACTGCACAGATTGTAAGCCATGTAAAAGTGGAGAAATGTAAGCAAATTTATTGGATGTTATTTTATAATTTCCACATTGTATTTGCTGAAGATTATCATAGGTTGTGCTGCTGAAGTTATAACACAAACCATGGCCTTCTACATGCTTTTTTTCTCACCCAAACTGCTGCAAAACAGCCTTTTTTTTCCAGGGCCAGCCATATACTTTGCCTGAATATAAATCTATTTCTAATTGACTATGCTCTTAATTAGCTTGTAAACATCATCTCATTCTGTTTAAAATTAACTGTCACAATAAAATAGACAATTAAGCCTGTGATTAACAAGGCATCTATGGATTTAATTGCTCTCTAAGCTGTATGCAAAAGTACCTTGGTTTTTATGTATTATAATAAAATGGTTCACTAAGAGGACTCTGCTTTGAAACATAATACTTTTGCTATATGCTGGGTTCTGATTTTATTGTACTTTATTTCAGTAACTCACATAGTTTACAATGGTGTTAAGTAACAGAGTTTAACTTAATCTGACAAAACAGTATATTATCCATCCATTATCTGTAACCGCTTATCCTATGCAGGGTCATGGGCAAGCCTATCCCAGCTGACTATTGCCGCTTTTCCACTACCAATGCGGCTGAGTTGGGCTGAGCCGTGCCGTGCTGAGTGGGGCTGTTGGAGTTGCATTTCGACTACAACCATGCTGAACCGTGCTGGCTGGAAGTGGGTGGACACATTGGGTGGAGTTAGCGAAAGTGGGTGGACGTCACGTGATGTCGTTAAGCGGCGCAAACAGTGACATCAGTGACCTTTTAAGCGGTAGTCTCACGACCCAGAGAGTAAACAATAAACATGGAGGACATGGAGTCATTAGTGTTGCTGGTCTTGGTTCTGTGGCTTGTTGTCACCGACAACGCCAACAGATACTGGCAAGAGCGTATAGATGAGACGAGGCGCATAAGGCTTCAGAAATTCTCGTAATTCGTAATTCTTCTTCTTCTGGGTTTACGGTGTTTACAGATCCCAGCGTGCTCGCGGGGCGTGTGTGGGCATGTGAGGACACTCCTCCTCACCAATCAGTACACAGGGGAGTGTCTGCTCACGCCCCCAGCCTCACTCAGCTCACTTCAGCCCTACTCCAAAACCGTGCGAGTTTTGGGTGCTAAGCAGGGCTGAAGCGAGCTGAGTCGTGCTGTTCTGAAGTAGTCGAAACGCGAGCCGTGTCGGGCTGAAGTGAGCTGAAGCGAGCTGAAGTGAGCTGAAAAAGGGTAGTGGAAAAGGGCCATATGGGCTAGAGGCAGGTTACACTCTGGACAAGTTGCCAAATCATCACAAGGCTGACACATAGAGACAAACAACCATTCACACCTAACTTGCATGTCTTTGGACTGTAGGGGAAACCGGAGCACCCGGAGGAAACCCACACAGACACAGGGAGAACATGCAAACTCCACACAGAAAGGCCCCTGTCAGCTATTGGGCTTGAACCCATAACCTTCTTGCTGTGAGGTGACAGTGCCTACCACTACACCACCGTGCCACTCACAGTATATGATGCTGAAATCTCATCATGAAGACAGAACACTGAGTCTAAACGCCCACCTTTTCATCCTTGGGTATTACTCAGGTTCACTGGAGAACAGAAATCAAGCAGATTTTCCACAGCATGTCCAGTGTTAACCATAACCCCTCTAGTGACTGCTCTCCACTAGAGCTCAGCTTAATATTTTGACCAAAAATTCTGATTATAAACAGCTTTTTATAATTCCTAAAGGGTTAATTATATTACAGTCCATTAACAATATATTCAAAAAATTGAATTTATACCATAAAAAGGTTTGTTTTTTACTGTATGAATTCAGTAGGTTTGTGAAGTCATGCTCATATTTTGGTAAGTTTGTTTATCTTGGTACTGTGGTGATTAACATTGGGAATTAATCCTGCTGATTGCCCTCGTAGGGTTTCCTGCAGACCTGGAGCACCAGAGTTGCTGCTCATTTCCCTTTATAACTTCTAGGTCTCGGGAGAGTTTATGGTCACCTTTTTACCTCAATAACAGACAAACAGTTCCACTACAGACATTTTGTAATTAATTCAAACTAAGCCATCTACAGCTTGGTAATTTTCTATATTGAGCAATACCTGTGAAATGGAAGTACATAAAATAAAAGTGAACTGATTTCAAATACAATGGCTGTTTTCCAGTATCAGCTAAGAACAAATGATTAAATTCCTGGATGCTGAAGTGGTGTTTCCCAGAGGTTTGAGGTCATTTATGTACTTATCTTACAAAAAGACCATCTTAAATGAAGCCATCCTACAGTGTTTTCTCTTCTCCAACAACGTAATCCAAGTATAATATTTGTTCAGCGACACAGCCCGCTATAGGAACTTGATTGACAGTTTCAGACCTCAATTAATTTCCTGAAAAGACACATAAACATTAAGGTTATTGGGCTTTCAGTGTTTTCAATGCATTAGAAAAAAATCTAAATTGCTTTTTGGGGTAAATAAAATTCAGACATTCCATTTGATAAGTATTTCCTTAATTTCAGGGGCTCACACACTTACATCGGCTATTATCACACTATTATGACAGAAAACTATTGTCTTCTGCACTTCACTTTCCCAAATGTTTAGCGCTTTGTACAAATATTTGTATAAAGCACTGAAAAGTGAGGTACTTTAGGTGAAACTCATCAGAGTAGTTCAGCTGAGTTCCAGTGAACCCACAGCCCTGCCGTTTTGGCTAATATATGTGGCTCTTTATGCAAAAAGCGCTCTTTGCTATTGTTAGCCTCCAGTTCCCACTGAGGGCCTGCCAGATTGGAGTGCCAAGCTCCTCCTGACAACATGGTGTAAAATCCTATTTGCATTGTATTTGTCTATAGAATCCTCAAGCCTCTGAGCCACAGACTCCCCACCTAGCGCACTGCCAACCGGTTCATCTTCATCAATTCTGTCTCACTGTGTCTTTCTCTCTTTAGCCTGCACACTCCTACAGACAAGCACACTTTTCTCACTCTCTCTTTACTAGTTTGCAGACACTGTCAGAAACTCACCACCCACAATCCTTAATCAACACTCCATAACTGCACAGTTGACAAGTGCTCACACAAATAATAAAGGAATGAGACATTACAAGTTAAGGACTGCACTAAATTTTTGCTGGAAGAATGCTTTAACATGGATTAGAGGGATTTGAGAGCCTCTCTAGGAAGACTTTAATGATACACCAACCCAAGCAGAGCACCACCCCAGTATAACGCGCGCGCGCGCGCACACACACACACACACACACACACACACGTGAAAGCTCATCTCGCTTTCCAACAGTGAGAAGCACCCTTGAACTCTTGGCTTGTAGAAACCTGCCAGAGCGAGTGAAAGTGTGAGGACAGAATTAAAATCTCCTCACATCTTCTCTCCCATAGACCCAGATACCATGGCATATTATTCATTTACACTTCATGGCTTGGGGAAAACTGTGGGCACAATGAGTGAGATGATTCTATAGGGAATTCAATAGCCTGAAGCAGGCTTGTGTGCAATAAACATCAACCCTTCTTTTCTTCACCATAAAGAACAGCAACATTAAGTCAGGAAGTGACATAATCTGTTTTGAAAAGGTAGATAGGCAGTAATCATGTGTTCAAGGTCCAGACTTTATTTTAATTAATCATAATAATGCTTTAGCTCAGTGTCTTAAAAGATTGCCAAATGCAAAGATGAACATCAATATTAAGACTTATTTAAGTCTTATTTATTCATATTAAGAAAAACTAAGACTTGTTTATAAAGGATTAATGCTTCAAACTGACAGAAAATAGCTAAAGAGCACCATATGTGAATGATTTCTTCACATCAGTGACATATACTAGTACATGCAGTACTATGTCCTGATATTCATCTAAATTCTTTATCTCGGGCTCTGTGGAGAACTTACTGCAGACCCACTCTGGGCTGCCAGTGAAAACAAATCATCTCAGCAATCAGGCCCGCCAATCCCCCGCTGTTGGTGAGGACTGGGATATAATGGATTTGAGTAATGAAAGACGACAAAAATTGGGGCAAACAATCCCTGCAAGGCTTCATAGAGCAGGTGCAAGAGGACAATGGCCTCTAAAACTCTGGCCTCAAGCTAAACACGGGCCACGCTGTCCAAATGAAGGGCCATAACTGAGTTGCTGAATTTGCCTGTCAAGGCAGGTGTTAAAAGCAGAAGTAGTGAGTTTTGTGTGCACACCCATACAGTGTGCTACAGCCCCTCAGCTGCAGATACTGCTAGAGAGGAAGCCATTATTCATCCATCTCATTACTCCACATTTACAGCCTGCTGCTGCGTGTTTTACTACATACACTAAACCCTAGCGCAAATGCACGCCAGCCTTTCTATTAGGCTTTATGAGAAGACGATCACCCCACCAGGAATGCCTTTTATTTACAGCCTCAACTCACATCTCAGATTCAGGCTCTGGAGCTTTGGATGCCTTGCTGAAGTTTTTCCCCTGCTGGAATTTCTTCACTGTTAGATAACAGTTGAAAGGACTGTCTTCAAGTGAGTCAACAGGAAAATTGAGTGTCAGGAATGGTGAATGCAAAGTATTTTTGCAAAGCATGTCCAAGTAATGCAGCATGTAGATTTAACTGCAGCTTATAGTCAGTTATTTTCTGCATTTTTACAGAAGCATAATCTTTAAAACACAACATTTTCAGATGTCGTAAGTAATCCATGAGTGAAGGCAGTAAAGCGGCAAGCAACCTGAGTGCTTTAGAGTAAACAAACACTACGGCTGCCGACTATCTGGATAGAAAGGTTTTGTGGTATCAAAGTGTAAAAACAGAGAGCGGGTAGATAACTATCCATGAGGGTTTTTAGTCATACAAGTTATTTAATAAGTAGTAGTCAAGTCAAGACAACCAGATGTGATGTAATATATAAATCATACAGTATATGTGATATAATGTATAAACCACTCATTCCAGGTTCAACAAATGGATCATGGGAAATTCCTGAGGATTTCTGTGCAGTTATTCTTTTTATTAATTTGCAAGCATGCCACAAGTGAAACCACAGGTAAAAAATAAATAAAAAAAAAACAAATTAATTAATAAATAAATCTCTTTCAAATGAAATGAAGCATAACAGAAATTGGAGGGTCCATCTAGTACTAATCTTTGAGCCAATAAAAATTCCAAATAAACTCAGTTACAATGGGCAAATTTTTTTTATCTTATTAATTACCTCACGATTTTTCAGATTGAAAAATGATTGTAAATTCCAAACCATGTCTTTCCTGATGTACCTCTGAACACATAAATTCCTGAGTTTAGTTGTAGCTCTAATTTAATATACCTGATCCAGTCAATCAAGGCTTTCCATAGCATCTGAATATTAGAGCCTGTTGGGGGATTTTCTTGATGTATAAAAATGACACAGGTCATCCTACTTGAAGAGGAATTTCTTGAATTTACTAATGTTAAATCTGCTTTATAGCAAATTAAGTGCCATGGTTGAGTTGTTCTGCCCTTATGGAAAAAAAACCCAAAAAACATATCCACTTCTCATGTTGTTATTATATGATTTTCACACGTGAGTGTCATGAAATTGTGCATGTGCCTTCGAGTAAACATGTGAACAATGAACATATGGAAATTAATGAATCATGTTTGTTTTTCTCTTTAAATTCACATATACTACATTGGAAAAAATAACAATCTGAAAATAAGTGACCCTTACAAAAAAGAAGTTTATTCAAGTGTGCTTCTAGTATACTTCTTTTAAACTAAAAATAAGAGAGTATGCTTTCAGTTTACTTTTTATTTACTTATCGGAGATATACTTAATAAAGTTATACATAAGTATGCTTGGCTTATACTGAAAAGTATATAGAAAAGTCTAAGTATATTAAGCTTATACCTAAACTTTTGACCAAGGTATACTTAACAAAAGTGTAATAAAGTATTAAAATATTTGTGTCTTATGTTTAAGTGTACTTGCCCTGTAGTTGTGCTTATCCTTTTGATAGTAGCCTATAAAATACTACTTTTTCACACATATTGGCTTCTTTGTGATATATGGCAGCATGTTTTAAATCCCATCTTTTAAACCTACATGTACAATGGCAAATAACTTGTAGTTCAAACATTTCATAGTTCAGATGTTTGCAATATTTCTTCCACCTTTGCACTAGTTCTGTCACTGCTCTTTGCTGGGTTAGACAATATTGTTGACTCTTAGGTATGTCTGTGGTTCCATATAAGGTGTTTTTTGGGAGTTATTTTTCTCCTGAGTGGGATAATTAAATTTTTTTTTTTTATTATTTCATTTTTTTTAGAGCTTAGATGTCAATTTCAGTTGTCACTGCCATGTTTTTATACTTTGGCATTTAATACAATGTTGCTTTAAATTTTGATTTTTAAAGAAAATTAATATGTTCTTAATCCTGAGTATCTGTTGTTATTTTGCGAATTCTTACCTTTATAACTTAATTGTAACTTGAGGTACAAAACACTTAAGTTGTCTACTGGTAGTGTGCATGAGGTAAGGGTTAGGGCTAGAAAATAACAGTATACCTAGAAGGGTAATTGCAGTATACTTCAAAACTGAAAAGTAGACTAGATGTATATAACCAGTAACTAATAGTATATTTCCAATATGCTATAAAGTATACTTTTATAAACTAAAAAGTGGACTAAAAGTGTGTAACAAGTAAACCAATAATATATTTCCAGTATACTACAAAGTATACTTTAGTAAACTAAAAAGTGGACTAGAAGTATAAAACAAGTAAACTCATGGTATATTTCCAGTATACTATGAAGTATGCTTTTGTCAACTAAAGAGTGGACTACAACTATATAACTAGTAAACTTTTATTATATAAGTTTACTTGTGGTATACTTGCAGTACAAAATAAAGAATACTAGTTGTATACTCAGAATGTACTTCTCTTAGACTTAAAATATACTTTTTATAAACTAAAAGTGGGCCAATTTAGTCCCAAGAACTATAAGATTAGTTTATTTACAAGTCTACTGTAAGTACATTGATATCAGTATACTTGGTAGACAAAAATATACTTAAGGAAATATACTTAAACTTTACTTAAGTATACTTAATAAAATGAACTTGAAGTATACTTCTTTTTGATAAGGGGAATCATGTAAACATTACATTTGAAAAAAATGAAACGTGAGAAAAAATGTGAATTGTTAAAGCCACATATATATAAATTTCACATTTGAATCATATGATTATTCACATGTAACATTTGTGTGATTTTTCTGTACAGATGAAATAACAGATTATAGTTTAACTTGAGTTTTTGTATCAAATATTTTTAAATTACCAACTATACCTATAGTACATACAGAACTATGGTATATACAGAAATAATTTTTGATCAGTTCTCATGGGTGCAGCATCTCACACCATCTTTGCAGAAATTCTTATGCACAAATCAGAACAAAACATTCATCCTATGTGTTTTCTCATGAAGGTATAGCTAATATGTTAACAGAAATGTATAGATGAATGAACTCTAAACAGAAATGCTGTTGAAAAGCAATTAGACTGCAGTGTGAGCCTTTATGTCACCATGGTTCCACTTTATTTTTCTAGTGTGTCCTATTCAGTAGGTTTGCATAACCAGAATATTAGAAACAAAATTATTAACCTTCATTATGCAAAGGCTAATTAGCTCATTCACTCAGTCATTCAGTTATTCAGTGGGTCTGTCCTTCAGAGAGCCCACTCTCGTTTACATTTATTTCAAATTGCATTCAGAATGATTGTACTGATATGTGTTCAGTCTGAAACTCACAGCGCATCAGACTCAATATACGAAATACCTTAGTTATTGAGGTAGTTTTCGACAATGTTAGAACAGTAAATGTTCTAACTACTTTATTTTAAATATTTTAGACTTATGGAGTATGGGTCATTTTAACATAGCATACAGAATCAACTAAAATTTGCAGTCAGAAGCTGTTTTCTCCCAGTAACCAACATGCTTTAAGGGATTTCAGAATGGGGTATTATTATAGCTTTCAATTTCCAGCTCAAATACTTTAAACCTGCAAGCATCATGACTGCCTGAGGGCCAGTTGGTAACAGGAAGCATAAATAACACATGTTGTGAATTTAATTTTCATTTCGTGCAGTTCTTTTGTTGTTCTGTGGATTTCATAAATTCCAGAAACAATCTTCCAATTAAAGAAAAAAAATGTGAAATATAAATTATTATAAATATTCATGTCTGATATAGAGTTTGAACAATTATTTTATAGGATAGCTTTATAACACCAGCATGAAGAAAATGATTGTTGAAAACTATGGTGTTCTATTCCCTTAATGATATTAAACATTTACTGAAAGAAGCACCTATGGCCTCTCTTTCAGGTCCTAAGAATTTACATTTGTAAACGGTTATCTTATTGTGGCTGGTCAGAAGCTCATTGCAAAATCACTGAATGTATGCAAACAGAGGTCAAACATAATTAATGTGGAAGATCACATCTTTTGTTGACTTTTCAAAGTGAGTCATGTTGGATGTGTTTACGCACGAACAAGCATAATGCAGGCTGAATGAGGACAAATACCCAGCAGTCTTAGCACTGACTAGTGCATCAAAAGGCACACCAGTAAAACTGCCTGCTGAAGAAGCTCAGCAATCCATCTGTCTATAGAGTATTGGCCATTCCAGATCTTCTCACAGCCCAGTTACATGTGGGTGGCCCAAACAGGGCTGATGCTCAGATATCCCCCTTTCTCAACAGAAAGAGCATAAATTAAGACTAGCACTTGTGTAAATTGCAAACAAAAAAAAGAGAAAGAAATAAAGGCCAGTAATCATTAACATCTGCTCATAAGAAGATCAGTATGATTTAACCTTCAAGAATGCTTGCCAAGATGAGGATATAAAACTAACAGCCATTTCCCCTTTCATTTTCAAAGACAAATACTGAAAGGCAATACATGCGTGATGATGTGAAACAATTAAAAAACCTGGCAGGGGGGGCGTCGTGGCTCAGGTGGTTAAGGCGCCATACCATGAATGCGGGCGACCCGGGTTCGATTCCGGCCCGAGGTCATTTCCCGATCCCTTCCCGTCTCTCTCCCGCTCATTTCCTGTCTCTACACTGTCCTATCCAATAAAGGTGCAAAAAGCCCAAAAAAATATCTAAAAAAAAAAAAAAAAAACCTGGCAGGGATTACATTGTGGATGTTGTTTCTGCCATTGTCTTCCCCATTTTCATTGCCAGATTCAATCTAATATATGCAAAACTGCTTTATCTCTCTGTATAGGTCATTCTTGGTCATCGCTGATAAACAGCTGAAAACAGGCACCCTGTAATAAATAATTCAGTACAATCTGTGCTGTAATGAGACTTCTTCTAGGTGATCATTAGGATACAAAAATTAATCCCATCAATAATGTTTGTAAAAGGGGCCCTCAAAATACACCTCCGGGCCCATCACCATTTCCCTGTCCATAAGAATCATCAGGGTGCTGTAATTTCCCGTGCACCCAGAATGTAGATGGACCTGCATCTCATCATCGAGCCTGACACAGCTTGGACAATGAAGATGGAGAGATAATGGCCTTTCTGTGGCTTTCTGTGGCTTACTGGAAAAGGAGAATGAATTTAATATGCATCTTTTCTGTCTCTCCTTATTGTTTGGGCTCCTGCTTACAGTGGCATCCATTGTACAGCATCAGTGAACCATTTTGCTAGCAGTCCAACAGCTGTATTCTTCACACAGACGAGTCTTTTTCAGATCCTGTAGAGAGGGAACAAGGTTAGATTGAAAGGTAATGAGCCTATTAATTAAAGGACTTACAGAAAAACTGGCATAGCTTAGTGTAATTCCACAGGCCTGGTCCCTCTCACAGATTCTTTTCAAGACAGGGCAGCTGTCTCTGTAAAATATTCACACATTTATTCACCCACAGTCTCTCTTATTTTCTCCTTCAGTACACACAGACAAGTACTTTCCTCAACCCCCTGGCAGGTGTCACTTAATTCAACTTCCAGATCCACTTAAATTTTTCTCTCATTTGTATTAAATTAAACATCAGCTATAATATACTGATTACACAGATGTAACTTTGTCAACAACTGGTCAAGGAAAAGTGCAAATTAAATGGATCATAATGTGTCACTCAATGAAGGATTATATAATATATGAAATTGTAGAATGTCATGTTTAGATCAGCAACTTTAATTGTGAGATGCTCTTCATTTTAAAAAAATGTACATTTCCGTTATTGTTTTGTGCCAGCACCATTATTATTATTAGTAGTACTTATTTATTTTATTTATTTTATTTTTTAATGAAGAGCATCTCACAATTAAAGGTACTTTTTTCTTTTACTTTTTGTTGTAATGACAAACAGAGTAGACAATTTGGCAGATGTTTCACATACAAAACAAGTCTATACATACATACATACATACATACATTAGGGGAAAAAATGCCTCAAGCTCTCAAATCTCAATGAATTCAGTGCCATTTCATTATCATCGTACACAAAGAGAAACACATTGCATCTTGCAGGATTTGTTTGTGCAAAGAGAAAAAGTGTAAGCTGCAGAAAATACAGTCTATAGATGAAGATGTGCTTGGGAAACTTTGGACCTTCTATAAAGGAGAAAGTTCTGTTAAGCTGGACTTCCATTTCTGTGGTCTACTGCACAAGCAATATGATATGCCTGTTTGTTGTTTTTCTTTTTTTCTTAAAATCCTTGCGGTGTATGCTCACAATGGCTGTACATGACAGGATACGCTACAACTATTTTCACTGCACTTCTAACAACCACAATACCCCAAACACAATCCTCAACCCTAACCCAATGCACATAAGTGAAAAAGGGTCTTTTAACCAGTTGTTTTGGAAAAATTCCTGAATGTAATCCAAAATATGCAAAATTTTACGGACTGAACTATGACATACAGTTGTAAATTTAGTTCCCGCATTTAGTTCAGCATGGTTCATGGACTGTCTATTTCATTTGGAAACGTATTTGGTGCAACTACATTTATATGATATGAGTTTGCAAGATATTTCTCTGAAAGTTTTGAGAAAGAGAATGTACAACGTTAAGTTTGATAACTAGACTTACTGTATATTTAATGAGCTTGGTGCAGGTCAGACCTAATGAGTGGTCATCTAAACTTTCAGTAGTTGTTAATTAGCTGAGAGCTGGCTACCAAACTAAGTGATCACTCATTCACACACATCTACAATATCTCTATGGGCCAATGTTATTTTGAGACATTGGCTTGTGTTGTCTTTACCAGGGTCTTCCACGTAAGAAGCTTTGATTCATTTGAGATTGAGAGAACAATGGCGATGCAGAATATGAGGCGATAAGAGAGGAGACAGTGAGGCTCTTCAGCCATTGATCAGACCAGGGCAGCTCGACCTTCCAAAATTACAGCCTCAGATACGAAGTGGTTGCATCAATTTCAGTGTGGCAGAAACATACACCATTGATTTTTACTAAGAACCACAGCACTGTATTAAAAGGACATATACCAAGGTGGTCCAGATTCTTTAATGGGATTTAATGGATCACTTTGAGCTTGTTAAAATGAGTAGGATGAATTTGATCAAAATGCATGATGTTTTATGTTCTAGAGCAATTTTTGTTCTGGAGTCACAGGAATCCAAATTAAATATCCAATACTAAGAAATGTAAACAAAATTTTAGTACACAGCAAAATCCCCAGTGTTGAATTAATACCCAGAGTGTTGATTTAACACCCTACTGTGCTTTTATATATGTCCAATTGGACACAAATGAACTCTGAAAGTGTTAATTCAACACTGTGGAATTTGCTGTGTAGCTACAGTTGTTTGGCCCATAAATGGTATGGCACTCATTGTTGAATACTAAAATTTAAATTCACTTTAGTAATGTAAAAATAGTTCTACTAATGTAAAAATAATTTTGATTTAAAACCTCTGCAGCCTTGCGGCCATATCCAGTCATGGAAAAGGCTTCAGGACTAAACCTTGAGGAAAAATCCAGAGTCAGAGTCCCTAAGGCAACTCGTTGTTGTGCACAACTTCGTTCTGGCAACTCCTGCAATGGCACTCGTGCCAAACTGTAATAGCCTTGCTGTTCCTTTGGATTTATCAGTGATGTGGAGAGGGGGGACCTGCTGCATGGGCAACAGCCTGTCCTCTATATAACACTGCCCAGGCATACAGCCGACCACCACTTACATCAACTTTACATTCTGGAGAGGACACTCCAGTTTTGCCTGTGGGGTCAACACAACACAGGGAGCAGCAGTTACCGGCTATAAGCTAATGCCAAACTGGCGTAGAACATGGCGCCAGGGGTTGCTCCCGACGGTGGGAGAGATCCTCGCATCTCATTGGACAACTACCGCCCACCTCAAGCTGGGCAGCCCTCGGCCAATAAGGTGTTGTCCCGCCACGGTCTGTCTACCTCATTCGGTGCATGGGGTTTAGGAATTAACCAAACGGCAGGCCACAATTTTTGCACCTGCCAACAAGAAAAGAATTCAAAAGAGACCAGCTCTAAAACTGGATAGCTGGAATGTCCGGACAATAATGACCGGCCTTTCTGAAAACCTCCAGGACATCAGCGACACTAGGAAAACAACTGTTATCAACAGCAAACAACTGAATGTTAACTCAATGTTGTCCATCAGTTTACCTACCTAGGCTCCACTATCACTGACAGTCTTTCCTTGGACACCGAAATCGACAAGAGGATTGGGAAGACAGCTACACTGTAAAAAGTTTCTGTAGATTTACACCAAGATTCCAACATTAACCACGGGTTATTTTGAATAAACTGGGATTTCGTGTTATCGGTGAGATGAATGGGTTAAATGACGGTCCAGCGCTGTTAATTACCACGCCCATAATGTTTTTTCCGAAATACACGTTCTTCCTGTTAATCCACGCTTGGGCGAGTCGGGGAGAGGTGGAGTGGAACAGAGTTTACCGCCAAAGAGAGTAACCCTACCAAGATCTTTGTTCCCGCCTCCTGGAAACCTGCCTGCAGTTGGAGTGTGTCAACTGGAGTGAGAAGGTGAATTTTCTGTCTGTTTTTCAGTCTCTCAAAGTTTGAAGCTATCATTTCGTACTCACAATCAATTCACAGTTAAGCCTGGTTCCGGCGAAAGGTCGCATTGCCCAGAACCTGTAGCTGCTAGCTAACTTTTACTTGTTAGTGAAGTAGGCTACTTGCTAGCAAGCACGGGCTGCCCCGTACTGGCTAGCTAGTGAAGGTTTTGATTTATCTCATCTCATTATCTCTAGCCGCTCATTTCTAATATTTGTTATACGGTAATCTTTTAAAATCAGTTCTGTGAATGTTGATGTGTATGTATGAAATCGATTCAATTTGTGTTATTTGGTGGTGTTATTCAGAGCAGTGGTGTTATTTAGAGCAGTTCACTTCGTAGGTCAGGACACTTGACTTCGATGCTTCCTTGAGCTCATATGAGCTTGCTGCATGGTACAGCATGTTTTCTTGTAAAATATGTGGGCATCAGTCCACCACAGCCATTCGTTATGTCAACCATACAAAAATCCATGCCAACATACCCAACATACAGCTTCCATGCTGTGCTCCAGACTGTCAACTCAATTTCAAAAGACACTCTGGTCTCAAGACGCATGTCTACAGACACCATAAAGAGTGTGGCTTTGATAACAGATTGGGTTTAGTGGATCTGTCATGCCATATTGATTTGTGCACTGATAAATGCGACTCCCTCAGTGCATTTTATGCTCATCTTAAGGGTCACATCAAAGAGGGACGCAGTATTGTATGCCCTTTTATGGGTTGTGATAGTACTTTTACTGTAGTATCCACATTCACATCGCATCTATCCCGAAAGGGGGACGAAGGCCAGTGGGAAGAGGAGGAGAAACTCCCCCTCCAAGGTTTCATCCTTGCTGAGGAAGGTGATGGATTACCGCTACGCCCTGGTGTGAAAATGGTAAGTGAAACGTCTTCAGAAGTACAGTTACTACAGTTACAAGTAATCAGTTTTGACTAACATAGCATTATCAGCGAATGTGCTTTTTAGCCTGTATTACTTAGGTGCATAGGTGCATGAACTTTCCATCCACGTTAAATGGAAAGAAGATTACTTCTGTGTGCTTTGTAAAATTTGTACCCTCTGGTGTGAATGTACAGTAAATCATTGGTAATTGATAATGTGTGGCACACAACACATGGATAATTTTGGCACCATTTTCCTGTTAATCAGGCTGTAATTCTCTCCCGATCCCTGCTTGTTTCTCTTTTCTACAGGCTGAATTGACCCATCAACTATCCAACAGGCTGAATTGTCCTGACCAATAGAAGAAAAAATTGTTAATTTCAGAGTGTAATTGTTAATTTCAGAGTGTAATTGTTAATTTCAGAGTGTAAGTGTAAAATTTTAAGTTGAAAATACACTGCAAAAGTTGATTTTACTGTAGGAGTGTAAACAAATAAATATGTAAGGGAAGAGTGTTGGTCTGATGTAATATTTATTTTGGTTTCCACTGCTTTATAGTTTCTGTAATCACAATTAGGCTTTTAATAATTCGTTTTGTATGTAAGGAATCAATATAACATGAGTTTTTTTTATTATTGAATCGATTAAATATGAAAATTATAATTTTCTAATTATAATTTTATTTGAAATGTAAAGGAGGATGATCCTCCCTTTCCTCAATGGAAGAGCCTCCATTAATTGGTAGTTGTTGAAAATGACTTGAGTAATTGTGATTTTAATGACATATGTATGAATTTATATCTTAATATATGAAATAAAATTATTTTGTGTTTACATAATACTGTTTTGTACTATTATTGTCATGCTTCGTATTTAAACAAAGCACTGTTAAAAAACAGGAATCTCCTTGAAACTCTGCTGCAGGTCATTCCTGTTGTTTAACAGTATTATTGTTTTTACACCGTTTAATAACAGGAAGATACTGAAAATCATAACGGGTGATTCCTGTTAGTTTACAGTGAGTTCATGTTGTTATTTTACATTAACTTAGTGTTAAACTAGAGCACCGTTAAATAACAGGAATCTCCTGGAAACTCTGCTGCCAGGTCATTCCTGTTTTTTAACAGGGTATTTTTTTACAGTGTACAGCACTCACACGCCTTACAACTAGAGTATGGACAAACCCCAAGCTGACAGTGAAAACAAAGATGGCAGTATACAATGCTTGTGTCATCAGCACACTGCTCTACAGCAGCAAGACATAAACCACATACGCCAGATAGGAGAGAAGACTCAACACCTTTCATCTGAAAAGCATTCATCGCATCCTGTGTATTACCTGGCAGGACAGATTGTCCAACACTGAGATCTTATCCTGCGCTGGTCTCCATAGCATGCATACCATGCTCAGGCAGCGCAGACTCCACTGGCTCGGGCATGTCCACCAAATGGAGGATGGCCACATCCCAAAATACATCCTCTATGGTGAGCTGGCAGTCGGGAAAAGAAGCACTGGCCGCCCAAAGCTGCGATAAGGATGTTGTGAAGAGACACATTAAAGCACTGGACATCGACACTGAATTCTGGGAAGGCCTTGTAGCTGACCACACAAGTTGGAGAAGCATCCTGAAGCAGCACCTCAAATTAGGGGAAGAAAAGTTGATGAGTGCAGTGGCTGATAAGAGGGCACATAGAAAGGAATGAAACAACTCTAACAGACCACCGACCACACACAGATGTGACCTTTGCAACAGAGACTGTTACTCCCGCATTGGTCTCTACAGTCACAGGCAGCATTGTTCTACTCATACAGATGGAACAGACAAGATATGACAAATACAGACAAGAATCGACAGAATGGACAGAAACGAAGATCTATTCTATGGTCAACCTTGACCAACAGAGGCCCACAAGAATGTAAAAATATTACATAATAGGACCACAGGACCTTCCACCTTCCATAATGTAAACACAAACTGAGTAGACTTCAAGAAGAGAACTTGTCGTTTACTAGATACCGTACACTGTTCAAGAAACAATGGAATGGAATGGCTGCTAGAGAAAACACTTCTGCATATGGTTGGTAAAAGCTGTTTATAAATGGGTAAGACAAGAAACTGGGATAAAAACTGGAGCGTTGCTATAATTTCAAATGATTTACTGGCTGCTTCAGATTTAGTTAAGGTGTGCATCAGGATTTGGAGGACCCATCAAAAAAGGTGGGAGTGGGCTGTCAGATATGAAGTTTGTAGTACAAAGAAAGGCCACATTGATGAACATGAGAGCATATTGGGAAGGACAGTACCTACTGTATTTATCCTGTTCATTCATTCATCTTCAGCAACTGCTTTATCCAGTCAGGATTGCTGTGGTTTATTCACTTGTTTTATATTTTGGCAAATCAAACCAAGTTAAATAATTCTAAAATATCTCATGCTTGTAAAAAGAAAAGGGGGGGGAAAAAAAACTCTGGGAAGGGGCAGGATTAGTCCGGATTAAAAACAGTCCCATGTCCACAAGTCTATTGGGGATTTTCTAACTCTTTTGACACATTCCCACATTCCACACCAAACAAAAACACCCTTCTTTATTTTCTAACACAGTGGTAGCCAATCTATCTGAAAGAAACAAAACTATTCAAACCATTTCCTAATTCTGGACAGCCACTTTGATGCCATCTTTAGTTCAGTTTTTCATCTTCTCACAGCCGTGGCTTTAATATTTCCTCCTCAATAATAAAAATCCTACAAGAGCCAATAAGGTGGCTTGGCAAATCCAGTGACCTCACTTAACTAATCCTCCTAGAGTTAGAACAGAACCCAATGTCAATATTTGGTGTTTTCAGTGACCTCTTCAACCTAACTTGATATAGCAATTTCATGGGAGCCTGATACTTCTCAGAGAAAATAAATATATTTGCTCAGATGGACTTAAAATTCTGACTGGGTTTCTTCATTGAGAAGTCAGTGGGCATTTAAATGTCTTGCTCTGGGACTGAAAGTGGATAGATCAAGGGCATAAGGACATATCTTGTGCCGTGTGTATATAAACACATAAATTAGGACCAGGAATTACACAGATGACTTAACATGGCTTCTGCTGAAACCTGGAGTTAGGTCAAATAATCAAAATCAGTGGTGTCAGACCCAACATCTAACGTTAACCTCACAACAACAAACACATTGCATTGAAACAACATGTATAAAACCTTGACTTAATCAGAAAATCTCACAGAACATTGTAGCAGTACATGTTTCACACATGCTGTCAATTATTATTTGAAAATATATTCAGTATTTGTTCATTATTTTTTTTGTTTGCCCATTTTAATTTTTATTTTAGTCAGAGGGTGATCGATGTCATCCTCGTAATGTCTCTATAGCTGTGACTTATAAAGCAAAAACATTCTCTTCTCAATCCTCATTTCAATTCAACTAAATTTGCTACACAGGAAATTTGCCTAAGTAAAATTTAAGAAATTACATTTGAAAAAATTGAAGAAAAGTTTTTAGAGAGGGACCAAATGTTATCTGGCGAGAGTAAAATTTCTTCAAGTTGAGTAAATTTTACTCAGGTAAATTTCCTGTGTAAATGGTCAGTGGAGAATTATAATGACATATATATACCTTCACAAATCCTGTCAAATGTCAAATGACATTTTCCTTGTTTATTTTAAAGGATAATCCTAGATAAAATCATCAAATAATCAAAGTGCAAAATAATTATGTATATTTGTTTCCTTTTCAACAGACTTGAAGAGAAAATGATGAAATTCAGTAGTCTCACATTCACATATATGTATGCCTTTCACTACAGGATCAATTTTGCAGCACTAAGCAAATGAAAGTGGCAAAAACATTAATATTGTCAATGAAGACCTAACTTTGCTTTAGATTCAGAAGGACAATCATCAAAACAGTGTGCTTCCTGGATGAAATTTGGGCTAAAGATGTGTTATTTAATTTCATCTAATACTGTCATGCCCAATTAAACTTAAAAAAAAACTATCAAAGAGCAGAAGTTACTGTATTTGGGAAAGGTGTATGCAGACACTGTCCTTAATAATTTTTGGCACCCTTCATAAAATGTCAACCCTTCAAATTTTCCACTAAAATAAGAAAATGATTTCTTTTTGGTCTAATAAAAATATTTTATACTTTCATAGTATTTTCTTTAAATAAATTGTACATGTCAAGGTGCATGTTTGTGTCAAGAAAACTTTCCTTCATCTATCTCCAATAATATCTTTATCCTGGTCAGGATAGCAGTGTATCCGGAACCTATCCCAGGAACCCGGGGCACAGGACAGCCTGGATCCACACATATACACTCATTAACACTAAGAGGCAATTTAAAGTCACCAATCCACCTACCAGCATGTTTTTAGACAGTGGGAAGAATCCAGAAGAAGCCCATGCAAACATGGGAAGAACATGTAAAACTCCATCCAGACAGCAATCCAAGCTCATGATTGATTCCAGGAGTAAGGAGCTGTAAGAAGGTAACAGTACCCACTGCACCACTGTTCCACCCGCAAGAAAAACACCTCAAGAGAATTAATTGTGGTGGGATGGGAAAACAGTGAGAAAGTATAAATTCAAGGAAAGCATAGAAAGGAAAATGAGGCTTCAATTCACACTGGGCAGAGCGAGCACATATAAAGCACTGAAGAGAAATGACTCATTACTCTCTGGTGTGTGCATAAAGTCCCATAACATGTACCAGTAGCTGATTTATCACAATGGGATGTCTAAAATTTGAAACCTAAATACAAAGACACATCCATAAATTTGTTGAATATTCACTACAAAGTGAGAATCAATATGTTTCAGGAACATTAATTAATTAATTAATTAATTAATTAATTAATATTCAGAAATTATTTGCTGTACACTGCTTTTTCCTGGGCAGGGTGGATCTGGAGTTTATCCCAGGAACGTTGGGCGCAAGACACACCCTGGATGAGACACTAGTCCAGGGGTCACCAAACTACGGCCCGCGGGCCAGATCCGGCCCGCCACCCCCCTTTGACCGGCCCCCAGCCCCTCTGCCCCCCATCACTTGAACCGGCCCTATGAGGCAATCCCCAAAAGTGGTCATGGCCTATTTTTTTAAATTGCTTTTTGGCAAATAATAACATGTCTGCATCTTGTATTTTGTTGATTTTATCAATTAAAATTGATATTTAGTTATAAAATGAACTATTCATATTTTCCGAATTTTCGTCATATGCTTGCGATCAAGCAGTGACAGGCAGCGCATGCGCAAAGAACTGTCAGTGTTCAGGACAGCAAAATGGCTAGCGGTCAGCGAAAAGCTGACAGAGAGTGCAGAGTTTTTAAAGAACAGTGAACCACCGATTATTTTTTCGTTCAGTGTAAGGACCGTGCAGTTTGTCTTGTATGTAAAGAAAGTGTGCCGGTTTTCAAAGAATATAATCTGCGTCGTCACTACGAAACCCGCCACAAAGCAGGGTTCGAATTATAAATTTGACCCTATGGGGGTCTCTATTTAAAAAAAAAAAAAAAGCAATGCATACTCGCTCTCCTGGACCAGCGCACTTTTGCGCACTGCAGTGCACAGCTTTCACACACAGGCGCGCGCATGCACGCACGCACACACACACACACGGTGTTGCATATATATATATATATATATATATATATAGTTAAACAAATTATATATATATATATATATATATATATATATATATTGTTAAACAAAGGAAGATCGTTGTGAGCTAGAGGACAAGTCTTCTTCGGACTTAACTTCACATTCGATTTCGCAGGCTGCAAATTTCAGTTTGCGCGCATAGTGGTGTGGTGGTGAAGTACAGCCGTACATGTTGCGGTTTAATAACACGTTCAATACAAAGTTATGGCTGCATGGTGATCGGAAATGAAATGAGTTTTATTTATATTTATATGGTGATATAGGCTATTCAAGCTTATTATGGTGATATATGACGTATTTGAGAGAGTTCCACAGAAAATTAAGTTTGCTTCTTTCATGGGAGCCTGAGGGAATGGGAGCTCAGCTCCCATTGGCTCCCACGTAATTCGAACTATGCCACAAAGAGTATGCTAGTTTGTGAGGGCAAACAAGAGAAGACAGGATTCGGAGGATGAAATGCGGACTGGCTGCACAACAGAATGTATTCCTTCACCAAACCCAGATCAACCAGGCTGCTGTCCGAGCTAGCTATAAGGTAGCTCACCTACTAGCTACCCATGGAAAGCCGTTTACTGATGGGGACTTTGTTAAAGTATGCATGCTTGCTGTGGCCGAGGAGGTGTGTCCCGACAAGAAGGATGCGCTCAACGCGGTGAGTCTCTCCGCACCTACTATGACCAGGTGAACCAAAGATTTGGGGGACAACGTGTATGACCAGCTGAATGAGAGAGCGTCAGAATTCGAGTTTTTTGCTTTGGCCATGGATGAGAGCAATGACGTGCAGGACACAGCACAACTGCTGTGATCTATTGATCTATTGCTCATATTATTATAATTTCACTGTTTTTTAAAATGTATTTATTTTATAGGCCTATTTATTTGACCTTTATTAAGTGCTGCATACAATTATTATTAATATTATTAATAATATCAACAGGCTTACCTACAATTTATAATTTTCCACTCACCTTTGCCAGTGTCAGTCACCTCAACTAGGCAGATGTTTCTTACCTTGACAGCTTTGATATTATTTTTATTAGAAAATAAATAAATGGAATATCAGTGGTATTTCAAATTAAAACAAAGTGTGAAGACTTGATTACTACTTTTGCAAACCACTAGTAAAGATAAACAAATATGTGCCAGGAATCAAGTGTTGATTATAGTAGTATGGATACAGTAGTGGGGATGGCCGTGCCAGGCTAGTAATCTCTACTACACAATGAGGCCTGCTGGTGGTCATATTTGTCTGGGTTATACAATTCTATGTGATATAGCTGACCCGACCCCGGCCCCCCATCACAGTCAGGAACGACAATGTGGCCCCCAAAGAAAAAAGTTTGGTGACCCCTGCACTAGTCCATCAGACTCCTCACTGATAAATCTGATATTTTTTTTCCCATTTAAGCACAGCCCATTGGCAGCAGATTGACTTCAGGGAATTACCAACCAGGCAAGCCTGGCAAACCCAAAGGTAATGACTCCTAAGAGATAAAATTAAGACACCAACTGTACATATACTTTTAACATTACCAAGAGATAAACAAGCCTGTGAGGGTAATAGCATTACTGCTGTCATTAGTATACAGTACTGTGCAAAAGTTTTAGGCACCCTATTTTTTTTTTCATACAAACTTAGTCATAGATTTCTATTTTATGACTTCTACATTGAGTCAGTACAAAAACATTTTAGAGTTCCAAACATTAGTTTTCCAGCACAAAATTTAATGTTACAGGAAAAAAAGTTTGTATCTGAGCAGCATATTACATAAGAAAACACTTTTCAGATCAAAAAAGAAAACATAATGAAGGCTCCTGGGTTTTGCTGCAAAATTAAGAAGCAAGTGTGACAGTCAAATTGTCCAGAAGAACTGTGGCTGCTTCTGCAAAATGCTCAGTAAAACCTACAGCTCATTTCCTTATCAAACTGCTCTCATTGTACCTGAGACGACTATTTATTTTAAAGCAAAGGGTTGTCTCACACCAAATATTTACTTTGTTTCATTTATGATGGCTTACTGCTGTTTATAATATTTGTTTAATGTTCAAACATTTCATTTCATTATTTTTAAGCCATTTTTGGTCTACAGCATTTCTTTACATGTGCCTAAGACTTTTGCACAGTACTGTAGATATAAACTGAAAATAAAACAAAAATGTGTGAAGATTCACACCAACATACAGTACATCAGATGTTATGGTCAATCCAAAGTAATCCAAAGTTACTGAGGTATTATTACACACAACACTCCAGTATGACAAAAAAAATTATACCTAGCTTCTTTAAGAGAACTGGTTCAGAAACAGTTACATAACTCAAATTACAATTAATGAGGCTCCTGATGAGACAAAATATATAACATTTTACATTATTATATAATGTTATACAATATAATGAGTTATATTTGGTTGAATTCCAATATGCAGTACATGTCAGATATTATAACACTCTAACAGTCTGCATAGCGATATGTGAGTTTTCATGTCCTAAATTACAGATGTAGATTGCTAAACACAATGAACTAGATTGCTGGAATGGCAGCCTCTGTTTGGCTGATATTGTGCGTGACATGCACAGAGCGCTGCCATTTTGGTGAGATGCACCATGCTTTGATATGACTGTAATCTAATGCCCGATGGCAGACTTTTCTGTGCTGCATGCATGATTTATAAATTCCTCTGCATATCTGTCTTGAATTTGAGCTCAACAAGGAGAAACAAACCATTATTTTCAACAGCATGGTTAAGTTCACTCATATAAATAGTTTGGCAATGTTGACCCTATGTTGCATACTACTACTACTACTACTATATAGACTGTATGTACTAGACTCTAGATCTACCTTGAGCTAAATGATGAGGTTTCAAGGGCCAATAAATAAACCATTCCATTTTCAAAATGTTGAGTTAAATTGAGACTAGCCATCATAAAACATAAATTAAATAAATAAGTCTAATAAAAAGACCATTTATCAAGTTCTTTATTCACCTTTATTCACAAACTTTAATTTTATCTTCATATTCTTTAATGTTGACTCTAGACTAGTCTAGTATTGTGTCAATATTAGATCCAGCTTAGATCTAGTTCAGTATCTAGTACTACAATAGTAGTATCTACAACAAGCAGTAAATTGGTGATAATTATTGTGTTTTACTCACTTGTGAAAGCTGATGCCATCTTCAGTGCTTGCCTTGTTCCTGTAGGAATAACATTGTAATCTTTTTCTTTCTTTTTTTTTGAGAGTGATGGCACTTTTTTGGTTGTGGGTCTGATATAAGTTCAGCCATCTCTGCCTTTGGCACCGTGTTAAATCATCTCAACAAAATGCCAGCTTGCTAATCTGCATGCTAAACAGTCACATTTCGCTATTCAAGTAATCCAGTTCAGTGGTGAAACACCTCAAACCCCTGTGACCATGTCTTAAGACAAAAGTAGAATTACCTGGACCAACCAAAATAAATAACCTGGACTGTAGATCCCTGGGGAAATAAATATCGCTTCACCAAGGCCTTAAATATACATGTATTATATATTGTGTGTGACAACAATGATCAGGATCTAGTCCTCAAATTGTTCATCCAAATTATCACAAATATTTCTCAATTCATTTATGCTTACTACTTATATTTTATTATTTTTGAAGTATTTATTAACAAGGAATGAAGGGTGTTCAAAGCATTTGACTGTGTATTTCAATTAGTCATTTCCTACATCTAGATTTGGTTTTGCTTGGGAAAATCCGGTGTCTCTAACCCAAATCTGTTACTGATGTTGGCTGGTAGTGCACTAATTTAAGAAGAGAAGTCAGGCTTACCTTCACTGTAAACAATTGCTGTAAAACTTACAGTATAGCACCGTATTATTTTACAGTAAGATACTGTGTGACGTTTGTACAGTAAATAACTGTAGGTGGCTACGTTTATACAGTACAGTGTACTGCTACCGTAACACGTGAAGGTTTCTGGGAATTTTTTGGCGCTAAGCATGCAGCGAGTGGACGGATGCTGATGCAACCCACTCACCCACTGCCGTGAATCTGGTAAGGGAGCAGGAAGCAAGCTCTTTTGCAAGTTGCCTCTAAATATAATAAGCTTTACTGGATGTTGAACTCATACTGATTTGTTTTTATGACTGGTATTTTTCAATGTGTGCATAAGTCGGCAACATTCTACAAGTATACAGACAATTCTACAAGTATACGGACACAATCTAACGTTGGTTTTTAGGCTTAAACATTAGCCTCAGGTCAGCATGGCGGTGTAGTGGTTAGTGCTGTCGCCTCACAGCGGGTTCGAGCCCCATGGCCGACGAGGGCCTTTCTGTGCGGAGTTTGCATGTTGTCCGCGTGGGTTTCCTCTGGGTGCTCCGGTTTCCCCCACAGTCCAAAGACATGCAGGTTAGGTTAACTGGTGACTCTAAATTGACCATAGGTGTGAATGGTTGTCTGTGTCTGTACTGTAAAATTTACAGTAACATCTTGCAGTAGTGTAAAAATTACAGTAACATACTGTTCCACAATTTACAGTAGGGTTTTTGTTACTGTAAATTTTACAGTAAAATACTGTAAATACTGCCAGTAATTTACTGTAAATTTTACAGCAAATTTTTAACAGTGTTCACAACCATTTTAAACATTTACAAGCTTAGTTTGATTCGTCAACATTCACATGACATCATTGTACAATTGCTAACATATAATCCTGTCTTCATCAAAAAACATGCTGATGCTAACATGACATAACATGTTTTCACTGGACAGCCTATACACTGTACTATTCCCCATGTATGATTTCCTAAATTAGTCTTAGTCATTTTCCCTCAGTCTGGGACACAGAAAACCAACACACACACATCAGAGGATGTGTGCAAAGTATGCCACTGCATATTTTAAACCACCAGCCACACAGTACTGCCAAACTCTACACACTCAGAGGAGGATCCTGAGTGCTCTGCTGTGCAATGCAATTATGCAGAAGCAAAAGTGGCTGGTATAAGCAAAGGGAAGCACGCTGCCGTCCTCCCCTCTGAATGATAATGTTGACAGTTGTATCCTATGGGAGCTCTGCTGAAGTCAAATCTAATTCACAGCTGTAAGAAGTGACTCTGTACTGTTAAGCTGTTTCTACCAGACCTACCCTGAGGGAATGTTTCATTAAAAGTTGATGAAATATTAAGAGAAATAGTGGCCATATGTGCAGACCTGTGAATGACAAGTAGGTAATAGTCCAGAATAAAACAAACTTCCAGTACTTTACTTTTAAAGCTGTGACATTAGAGAATAGCAGAATAAGGCCTGGCACGGCCCCTAACACTGAGGCACACTGATGCGAGTTTTGACCTGTTCTAACAGGCACATTGACATGGAGTATAGGTTCTGAAAGCTTGTTTAATGAGCATATTAAAAACACAAAGCCACAGAAGGAACATTTTGATGTGCAACTGAATGAGGCACAAAGGTGAATGGTTTCACATGATCTCTGCATGTCAGTACGTGCGTGTAACAATTTGAAAAGCAGATTAACTATTCGGGTGGCACGGTGGTGTAGTGGTTAGCGCTGTCGCCTCACACCAAGAAGGTCCTGGGTTCGAGCCCCGGGGCTGGCGAGGGCCTTTCTGTGTGGAGTTTGCATGTTCTCCCCGTGTCCGCGTGGGTTTCCTCCGGGTGCTCCGGTTTCCCCCACAGTCCAAAGACATGCGGGTTAGGTTAACTGGTGACTCTAAATTGACCGTAGGTGTGAATGTGAGTGTGGTTGTCTGTGTCTATGTGTCAGCCCTGTGATGACCTGGCGACTTGTCCAGGGTGTACCCCACCTCTCGCCCGTAGTCAGCTGGGATAGGCTCCAGCTTGCCTGCGACCCTGTAGAAGGATAAAGCGGCTAGAGATAATGAGATGAGATTAACTATTCATGCAGCAATCTATTAAAGTGAGGGTAGGTAATTTTTTAGAAGCCTTTTTGTTAGATTTCTTGACATTTTCTTTACATCACTGCAAAAAATCGAAAACTGAATTTGAGGAGAAAATTACTTAATACTAGTAAAATTATCTTGCTGCATGGACAAATAATTTTACTTGACAAGACATCTTGGAATAAGTTGGTTACAATCTAGAGCTAGGTTTAATAATCCCAGAGTTGGCATCTTGTATTCTTCTAATAGGAAAATGCTAAATTGTTTCAACTATATTCAAGATATTCTAACTTGCTAAGATGTCATTTTTTGCAGTGATCCCAACAGCAAAGGATAAATCAAATACTTTGACAATTAAAAAGAAAAATCTGTCATCTGTGGCTGTAAATAGCCCATCCAATAATTTCATTTAGTCTGAATGAAATGATCGGATGGCCTGCCTGCCTGTCTAACTACCTGCCTATCTGTGTGCACTCTGCTTATACACATATTGCACGTGACCAGAGTCTTGCACAAGACTAGGCAGACATAATGCAGATATATTGCTGAAACTAGCAAGCTAATCAACAGCTGTGAGTACTAACAATAGCTATGTTCATTGTTTACGTTCATTATAATAATGTTGGGTGCTGTCTTACATATGAATGAGACATGAGGTTGTTGGATGTGACAACAACGCACTACACTCCTTCCCACAACACTCTCTCTCATGGACTCTGTCCTGGTTCCCTGCTGGTGGAATGTCCTTCCCATTGAGGTCAGAACTGCCAACTCCCTGACCACCTTCAAGCGTAGACTGAAGACTCGCCTCTTCAGGCTGCACCTCTCCCCTTCTTCCTTGCCCACTGTGTAACTGTGTTTTGGTCTTAGCCAACCCAGGCTGTGTACTGTCTAGCCTGGGGTTAGCTGTTTGGAGTTCTCTGTTCAGTTATACTTTATATGATTGGCTTGTTTCCTTGTCTGTTTGAGTATTGGTATTTCAATAGTGTATTACATTAGATATTGCTGTCACTTGTTCAGTTGGCACTAGAACTTTCTTGTCTAGGAGTTCAGCATTTCATGTACCCGATTTTTGCACTCATTAATTTGTACGTCACTCTGGATAACAGCGTCTACTAAATGCCATGTAATGTAATGTAATGACTCATCCTCCAGCAGTAATCAGGCAATGCACAGGTCATGTGTTTTGGAGGCGTGGCTTTAGAGGGGTTGAAAGGAGGGGGTTGGATTTTTCAGTTGGATACTTTCAAAATCTAACTTATTCTTGCTGTTTTCTCCAAAATTACCTACTCCAGCTTTAAACTTATTAGCTTTCAACTAATTAAGCATTACATTGCTTTAACATGGCAAAGAATCCAGGATCAGACTTGAACTGGCATATTTTGGTTACTTGGAGGAGAAAATAAAGTCACAACTATTTTATGTTCAGTTCAAATTCTGAGGTTACTCAGAATTCAACGTAAAAAATAATTACTTCTTTAAAAGAGGATATTGTTTTAATAGAATTCATATCTGGTAATTACAGCAGTTTGCTGAATTCTTTGTAGCAACATATAGAAGTTTAGCATATTAATTAATTAGAATTAGTAAACTGCAATGAAAGGAGAAGTTGTTGTCTATTATCTCACAATGTTTCTAATCAGGAAAATAATTACATATGATACACACAAATACCCTCATAATGAACAGAAAATTCTAAGAAGTCAGATTATGTAATGTTACTCCAGGATAAATCAAAAATCTTTTTCTTCTTCTTCTTTTGGCTGCTCCTGATTAGGGGTCGCCACAGCGGATCTTTCGTCTCCATTGCTCCCTGTCTTCCGCATCCTTCTCTACCACACCTGCCACTTTCATGTCCTCTCTCACCACATCCATGTATCTCCTCTTTGGCCTTCCTCGTTTTCGTGTGCCTGGCAGCTCCATCCTCAACATTCTCCTTCCAACATGCTCTGCATCTCTTCTCAGGATGTGCCTATACCATCAGTCTCATCTCCCTTAGCTTAATTCCCAAGCTCTCCACATGTGCTGTCCCTCTGATGTGATGTGTCCCTCACATGTGCAGGATAAATCAAAAATAATACTCCAAATAATTCAGAAGAAGCTGTATATCTCACTATTGCTGTTTTCAGATATTTTCCTTTATAAATGAACTTCAATGAATGTCACTTCGTTATCTGTGCTAATTTTGGCTAATAGTGCATGTGAGATTTTTCTAGATCTTTTGTATGAACAGCTTCACACAGTCTTATGTAAGTAATTAGTGAGATTTCTTTAGTGCTGTTTCAGATCCTTGTCTTAATAGCCAAAATCTTTTCAGAAGCTTGAGCCACTGGACCTCTGAGGAAGAGAAGCTAAATGGCTTTGCAATTTAAAGATGATGAGATTGTGGTGAATACTGATCCTCTGGCCACAGACAAATTGTTTGCAGAAGTAAATTCAGACTTGAAAGAGTCAGGGAAGATAGTATAGTAAGCAGGCTGAAATTGTGCACCATGCTCAAGCCAAATGCAGATGTTACTGTATCAAAGTATGTCTTGTGAGATAGAGCTGCAGTGCTACAAGCCCTTTTTTTAACTGTGTACATCATTTTCAAATAATTGCATGTCAATATCTTTTAAAAAAATATCGACTCCTTCTTAAGACTTCATGAAAGGAAGACAACACCAATAATATAGACATACAGTATATGGCATCAAAATCAATAGCTTTCAGTCAGATTGAAAATGTGGGTGGATTCTGTCGTTCTTTGCACTCTAAACCTCTCCAAACACACACAAATATTTCTGTAGTGTTGGAAATCATGGTGTAATATAATTCATACCCAATAAAGATGTCATGTTGAATCAAAACATGCACGACCCATAAGCTGTGCATTGTGCTGTGATAAGCAAGGGAAGCAATGGCATGTTAATTTGGGTTTGTAACGGCAGATTTGCTGCTTGTTGGCAGCGTCTGCTTGTGCAGAGGAAGGATCAGACTGCAGGCGGAGATGGCAACAGCTCCGTTTGATCTCTCACAGGGGCTTAGAACTTTGAGTGCAAAAAAAAATCTAAAATAAATCATGCTATCTTCCTCCACCAATTTATTTTTTTTAGGGAGCAGATATAGGACATCTTTATAGTTATAGCACACTGTTATCACTGACACTATATATATCACTGAGAGCTTTCAATATTATGATTTTTGTTGATTAAAGAGCATATCTGTGACAAATGCAGGTTTAATCAAAGGAAGAATACATAATGTTGTACATAATTTTTATGACCTCACTGTTTTAAGACCATACCAGGATAAGTCTCAGACAGAAATCTTCATTAAGTAGCAATATTGTAACTGCTCCTCCTGGGGGCCCACCCTGACTGCCTCAGGGAAATAAAAAGACAAATGAATTTCATGATATTTTCCTCCATCTGAACAGTTTGACTCCAAGCTCTTTTTTCCTTCAGCTGTATTAGGAGGCCCAAGCAGAGCAGTGCTGTGGTCTCATCAGCTTCATACCTTTTCCATGACATGATTCTCCAGAGATCCCCCAGGCCTGTATCATAAGCCCTCATTAGCAGATGTAATCCATATGGAAATACAAGTCATGCACAAAATGGCCCAGATAAAGAGCTAAACTGCTTATAATGCGTTTGACATTAGTAATATTAGTCATTGCTTTTTCATTGTTAAAACAGACTTTCAGGCAATGATTCAGTGTTTCATATTGCAGCACAGAATAATATATATAAATCTAATATGAAGGCTATTATTTTCTATTAATGAATTACTGCAAAAATGGAACTTCTCTGTTTGTCTTGAAGAAATTATGAGATTATGTAATGTCATGTCACGGACAGGGTTTAATGCTCTGGCCCCTGATATGTGTTATAGGATCTTTCATTATAGGCCTACATGCTACCTTTATAAATAAAATGTGATCTTACAACTTGATCAGAAAGTGAGCTGACAAGATTATAGCCAACACATCTTACACCGGGTGGCACGGTGGTGTAGTGGTTAGCACTGTCGCCTCACAGCAAGAAGGTCCGGGTTTGAGCCCTGTGGCCGGCAAGGGCCTTTCTGTGCGGAGTTTGCATGTTCTCCCCGTGTCCGCGTGGGTTTCCTCCGGGTGCTCCGGTTTCCCCCACAGTCCAAAGACATGCAGGTTAGGTTAACTGGTGACTCTAAATTGACCGTAGGTGTGAATGTGAGTGTGAATGGTTGTCTGTGTCTATGTGTCAGCCCTGTGATGACCTGGCGACTTGTCCAGGGTGTACCCCGCCTTTCGCCCGTAGTCAGCTGGGATAGGCTCCAGCTTGCCTGCGACCCTGTAGAACAGGATAAAGCGGCTAGAGATAATGAGATGAGATGAGACATCTTACACCTCTTTCAATCCTTTCACTTCAGCACAAGACTCCAACAAAATAGAACAACTCCATTTTTTCCCACAAAGCACTAGCTGTCTTCAACCACAGCCTGAAACCCAGCAACCTTCTTCACATTCTGCAGAATTGTATGATCTGTACAATAATGTACAAATTACTGTAAACTTGCACAATGTTAATAATCACACAATATTACTGTATGTAATTCTGTCCAGGTCTCTCGAAATCTTGCATTATATGTACATATTCAATATACATGGACACCTAGTATAGTTTATCATCAGTATCTTGAGCTTCTTGCATATTTGCAAATTGTCCAGTGTTGCCTGCTTATTATATTTCTTGTACACACACCAAGACCTTCTTGTACATGGACCAGACTGTAATTCTAATGACCTCCCACAGAATGGTAAACTTGAAAAATACCTTCCTCATTTCTAATTGACCTGGGTTAATGAGATCAAATATGAGTCAGCAATGTTTTCAGCCTCTCTGCCATAGCACTGGGAATAATGTAATGCAACTGAACAAACACAGGGCCTGTTGATTTAGTGTCCCCGAGCTGAGCTGGAGACTAACAAAGCTTGTCTGTAATTGAGGAAATTGGAAGCTGAAATGGGGATGTCATGCAGTGTCAATGACTGTGGCTCATTCGGGTCTAATTAAGGTGTTTACAGTAACAAGGCAAAATGACTAGTGACATTCCTAAAGTGATAGAGATGGATGATCCGGGTATTTGAGCTCTAAATCTCAATTCATTGTCCCAGCTCACACAAATGGGCCAGAAAATTGCTATGTATATGTCTCTTTGAACATCTAACTGTGGACAGACTCTGGGGTTTCCAACATGGCCACATGCACCCAGAGCTAGACCTCAAAGGAATTGAAATTTGAAACATGCTAAAGACCAGTATAAATGATATGAAGGTGAAGGAGGATTACTCATGCCCTGCGCACCTCCCGCTGCTCTCTGATGGTGACCCCTGTTTTATTCAGTGGCTAATTGGAACAAAATGTTTCCTTGTATCCTCTGTTCAGGTTATTAAAACTAATTTTACAGTAGCAGAGCCTGGAGACATGACACAGTATTAGTGATAGTCTTCTTTCTGTGACACATTAGCATCTGCTGAATTTTATGAAATGAGCAATGGAAGAACTGTAGACATTAATTTTTTTTTACTGAAATTGTAACTGGATTTTTACTCATAGGCAATAGTAAGAATATTGATTGAAGGATATTGTGCTATTATAATTAGTTTATTAAATGGTCCAGGGAACATCTTATCTTATCTTATCTTATCTTATCTTATCTTATCTTATCTTATCTTATCTTATCTTATCTTATCTTATCTTATCTTATCTTATCTTATCTTAGTTTCTTTATCTTTTCACACTTACTTTTTTCGCATTTTCTTTCTGACAGACAGGCAGCTTGCTACAGGGTACATGGGCAGCTGGAGTATCCTGGTAGATGTCAAGAACTCTCTTGATATTCCTCCTCACATTTTATAATTGTATTCCCAGAGCTGGTGAAGTTGAAGGGACTGTTGTGTGACAAGAACGTGTGTGTGTGTGTGTGTGTGTGTGTGTGTGTGTGTGTGTGTGTGTGTGTGTGTTTTAAAATCTGTGTTTATACCACAGTGATGTTGAATTCTCAAATCTAATTTTTAAATGTTGATTTATATCGATTTTGTATAACAGCACAGCTCTGATAATAATAGACAGCAGCTGCAGGGAAATCCACAGGTATATGGCCCATTCTATAACTGTGGGTACATTTCAAGTGTTGACTCTATTATGCCCCTTTTCCACCAAAGCAGTTCCAGGGCTGGTTCGGAGCCAGTGCTTAGTTTGGAACCGGGTTTTCTGTTTCCACTGACAAAGAACTGGCTCTGGGGCCAGAAAAACCGGTTCCAGGCTAGCACCAACTCTCTGCTGGGCCAGAGGAAAGAACCGCTTACGTCAGTTGGGGGGGGGGGGGGGGCGCGGAGTTGTTAAGACCAACAACAATAACAAGACCGCGAAAGATCGGCATTTTTAAGCAACGAGAGGCAGCAGCTGTACAAACGCGAAGTCATCCATTATTATTATTGTTGTTGTTGCTGCTGCTGCTTCTTCCGTGTTGTTTTTGCTTCGATATTCGCGCCAAGGTTTATGCAAATGTAGCGACGTAACTGACATATACAGCGACGTAATGACGTATACAACGATGTAACTGACGTATACAGCGACGTAATGACATGTCTTCTCTTAGCACCGCGAGCTATGGAAAAGCAAACTGGTTCTCAGCTGGCTCGCAATTTGAACGAGTTGTGAACCAGCACCAGCACTGGCCCCGAACCAGCCCTGGAACTGATTTGGTGGAAAAGGGGTATCAGTCATCGTCAACTCTGTTATCGTTAAACTTGGCAAACCATTAACAGAATTGAGGATACCAGAGTTTACATTTTCCACCATTTTGTGTCTTAAGGCTCACTCACAACCTGCCGTACGTGCTACTACGGGTGGTCTATGGTAAAAAAAATTTGGCAAAACCATGCTTGAGACTTGCGCAACACTTGCATGTGTTCAGCACCGTAGAAGGTCGCAGACTGGCCGTGGACACTTTTGATCCTGCACATGCAAATTCTACGGGTCTTGCGAAAAATCAAGAATGCATACATTACGTATGGGACCTGTACTCCTTTTGTACGCCTGAACCAAGTCAGCAGCACGGCTAGTAGGGACTTTTTGCGATGACAGTAAGACACATGAGTGACGCACGGTCATTGTACGAGTGACGTGCCTCAGAAGTACTACACAAGTATTCCACACTTGCTATTTGTGCGGCCCCCAAGACAGAAGATTCACTTTCTACCCCCATGTGTGGCATGCACGCAGCACATGCGACCCACACGCGACATGAGGGGCAAGACTCTGGGTATATATATTGGGGGAGGAACCAAGGAACCGATCATGTAGCATTACAGAAGGGAAGAAGACCATCTCATTTAAAGCACAACTTTATTCATCACACACTTGTGAAATTCCTCTCTGCATTTAACCCATCTGAAGCAGTGAACACATGTGAGCAATGAGCACACACACATACCTAGAGCAGTGGGCAGCCATGCTAACAGCGCCCGGGGAGCAGTTGGGAGTTAGGTGCCTCACTCAAGGGCACCTCAGCCCAAGGCATGTCTTTGGACTATGGGGAAAACCAGAGCACCCAGAGGAAACCCACGCAGACATGGGGAGAACAAGCAGACTCCACACAGAAAGGCCCCCGCCGGCCGCTGGGCTCGAACCCAGAACCTTCTTGCTGTGAGGCGACCGTGCTAACCACTTACACCACCGTGCCACCCGTGACTGGTCTACTGGGTTTATAATATCAGAGCAGGCACAATGGCCTGACAGCGATGATGGGATTGCAATGTCCTCACTTCTGGGCGTCGTTAGCTGAAACATACATGAAAATCAGCATATATAATATTAATTACATAAGCATATAGATACCGAAATGAACGTTTAAAGCATGTGTATTATAGTGCAAGAGGTTTAATTAGTATTTACCTGTGAAAATACCTCTGGTGGGGTGCTGTGCCTTCTGCCGGCTTGAAGGCATACTTCTCCCTGTCCGTGCAGGGCTGGCCGGTGCTGCTACCATCATCATCAAATTCTTCCTCCTCCTCCCCCTCTGCTGTTTCAGGCTGGGTTACTTCACGTTTGCTCGCTTCTTCTTGGGTCCCATTTTCTAAACTTAAACTGAAAATTTTCAAAATTTTCCCACAAAATATCCAATCTTCTTTAGTCAAAAGACAGATGCAGAATGCTGCAGACACGCTGGTGTTATGCTCACTCCTGGCTTGCGTCACACGCAAGTTATGAGTGATTGTCATGTGCTAATCATGTGCGTCACACATGCTTCACAAGTGCGGCCTGTACTCCTAGCGCAGGAAACTGGTAAAATGCAAGTCACACGCACTCCACACTCACTGAACACGCACTGTTCACGTGCGTCAGATATACGCTCACGGGCTAACGGCGCAATTTTTCCCACGCCTTGAGGAAGTCAGGCATGCAATCTGTACTTGACAAGTACTTTGCCCCTACTCCTCCCCCAAACTTTCCCCCGGGTTCACTGCAACCTTGCGGCATGGCTGCAAGCTACCAAACCTTGCAACCCGTGCATATCGAAAACACTTACGGCGGGTTGTGAGTGTGGCTTTAACTCCACATGCTAACCTCAAACTAGCTACCACGTTGCATGCATAAAAACAGAATTTTATGGATTTTAATCGTTATTGTTTTTTTTTTAAATGAGTGAGAGATTCACTCCAATGTCACAATAACAGATTTGACGAGTAATTAGTCTACTCTTGGTGTATCTTCAACATTTTGCTCAAATTAATGAGAGAAGTAACATAACATACCTCACTGCCTTTCTGAAGTTTCACGCCAGAGGATGTGACATCTCTCAGTGCAGGTGTCATGCATATTATTAAAAGTCTTTGTGGATTTTATGAGGTTTTATAAAAGAGCTAAAGAGTTGACAAGAACATTGGGACAGATTAAAAAAAATTATTACTGAAATTTCACATAATACAAAAAAAAGATTTTCTATACAATTGATTTTATAACAGTTAATAGAATCTTCTTCTTTTGGCTGCTCCTGATTAGGGTTTGCCACAGCGGATCTTTCGTCTCCATTGCTTCCTGTCTTCCACATCCTTCTCTACCACACCTGCCACTTTCATGTCCTCTCTCACCACATCCATGTATCTCCTCTTTGGCCTTCCTCATTTTCGTGTGCCTGGCAGTTCCATCCTCAACATTCTCCTTCCAACATGCTCTGCATCTCTTCTCAGGATGTGCCCATACCATCTCAGTCTCATCTCCCTTAGCTTAATTCCCAAGCTCTCCACATGTGCTGTCCCTCTGATGTGCTCATTCCTTATCCTGTCCAACCTCATCACTCCCATCGCAAACCTTAACATCCTCAACTCCGCCACCTCCAACTTTGCCTCCTGTCTCCTCGTTAAGGGTACGGTCTCCAATCCATACATCATAGCTGGCCTCACTACTGTCTTATACAGCTTACCTTTCACTTTTGCTGGGACTTTCCTATCACAAATGACTCCGGAAATCCTTCTCCAACTGCTCCACCCTGCTTGCACTCTCTTTCTCACCTCACTATCGCAGCCCCCATTTTCCTGCACAGTTGACCCCAGGTACTTGAATTCACCAACTTTCTTTACGTCTGCTCCTTGCATTTTCACTACACTCTCATCCCCATTCTCATTGATGCACATGTATTCTGTTTTGCTACTGCTCACCTTCATTCCTCTTCGTTCCAATGCATGCCTCCATCTCTCCATACCCAGCTCAACCTCCTTTCTACTTTCACCACACATCACAATATCATCGACAAACATCATGTTCCATGGCGACTCTTGCCTCACTTCATCCGTCAAGCTATCCATCACTATGGCAAACAAGAAAGGACTCAAAGCAGATCCTTGATGAAGTCCCACCTTCATCTTGAACCATTCAGTCATTCCAACTGCACACCTCACTGCTGTTTTACTGTTCTCATACATGTTTTGCACCACTCTAATATACTTCTCATTCACTCCACTCTTTCTCATACAATACCATAACTCATCTTCCGGCACTCTATCGTATGCCTTCTTCAGGTCTACAAACACACAATGTAGCTTTCTCTGGCCTTCCATGACATTCTTAAAGCAAAAATTGCATCCGACATGCTCTTCCTTGGCATAAACCTGTACTGTTGTTCACAGATTGCTACCTTTCTTCTCAATCTCGCCTCCAATACCCTTTCCCATAACTTCATGGGAATACCCTTTCCCAATAACTTCATCAATTTTATCCCTCTGTAATTACTGCAGCTCTGTACATCTCTCTTATTCTTGTATATTAGGACTAGTACACTCTTTCTCCATTCATTTGGCATTTTCTCATTCTCTAGGATCTTATTAAACAATCTCGTTCGGAGGTCCACAGCTGTCTCACCCAAACATCTCCAAGCTTCAATCGGGATACCATCTGGTCCTACTGCTTTCCTAGTCTTCATTCTTTTCATGGCTGCCCTCACCTCATCCCTACTAACCAACTCTGCTTCCTGATTTGCTGTCTCCAACGAATCTGACCTTTTCTCTCTTGGATTCTCCTCATTTAATAAATCCTCAAAGTACTCTTTCCACCTTCTTAATACACTCTCTTTGTTTGTCAGCACATTTCCATTTACATCTTTCATCACTTTTACCTGCTGTACATCCCTCGCTTCCCTGTTTCTCTGCCTAGCTAGTCTGTACAGGTCTTTCTGTCCTTCTTTGGTCTCCAGTCTTTTGTACAACTCCTGGCATGCATCTGCTTTCGCCTTCACTACCACTCTTTTTGCCTTCTGTCTCGTCTCTCTGTATAACCGCCTGCTTTCCTCGTCTCTCTGATTGTCCCAATTCTTCTTTGCTAGCCTCTTCTCTTTTATAATTTCTTGCACTTCTTTGTTCCACCACCATGTCTCCTTGTCTTCCTTCCTCCTTCTTGATGACCACCCTAGTAGCGCCTTCCTTGCTGCCTCTCTTACTAGTACAGCAGTTATATCCTAATCTTCTGGCAGACTTCCATTACCACTCAATGCTCATCTCATTTCTTCCCTAAACTCCTTCTGATATTCAACCTCTTTTAGTTTCCACCACTTAATCGTCGGCTCCACTATTTCACGCTTCCTCTTTTTCACTTTCAAGCTCATCCTGCATACGACCACTCGATGTTGTCTAGCTACACTCTCCCCTGCCATCACTTTACAGTCTCCAATCTCCTTCAGGTTACCCCTTCTGCAGAGTACACTATGTAATCCACCTGTGTAGATCTTCCTCCACTCTTAAATGTCACCCTGTGCTGCTCTTTCTTCTTGAAGTATGTATTGGCAATTGCCAAATTCATCCTCTTTGAAAAATCAACCACCATTTGCCCTTCCACATTTCTCTCTCTGACACCATATCTGCCCATCATGTCCTCATCTCCTCTGTTTCCCTCACCAACATCACATCACATCACATCACATTATCTCTAGCCGCTTTATCCTTCTACAGGGTCGCAGGCAAGCTGGAGCCTATCCCAGCTGACTGCGGGCGAAAGGCGGGGTACACCCTGGACAAGTCCCTCGCCAACATGTCCATTGAAATCTGCTCCTATCAGCATGCGCTCCTCCCTCAGTATACTTTCTACCACTTCATCCATCTTTTCCCAGAAAGACTCTTTCTCTTCATTCTCACATCCAACCTGTGGGGCATACACACACAACATTGATTACCACTCCTTCAATCTCCAACTTCGTGCCTATCACTCTATCTGACACCCTCTTCACATCAATCACACTGTTGACCAACTCTCCCCTCAAAACAATACTAACACCATTTCTCTTTCCATTGACTCCATAATAAAACAACTTGCATCCACCTCCAATGTTCTTGGCCTTGCTTCCTTTCCACCTCGTCTCCTGCACACACAAAATGTCCAACTTCCTTCTTTCCATCATACCTGCTAACTCTCTCACTCTGCCAGTCAATGTTCCCACATTCAGTGTTCCTACCCTCAATTCTAAGCTCCTTCCCTTCTATCTTTCACGCTCTCTCCTAACACGCCTCCCCCCTCTCTTTCTCATTCTCCGTTTTGACGCAACAGTAGCATACTTTCCACTGGCACCCTGTTGACCAACAGTACCAGAGGCAGTCATTGTTAACCCGGGCCCTGACCAATCCAGTATGGTATTTCTCTTTTCAATCGGCATGTTAGATTCGGCACAGTTTTATGCCAGATGCCCTTCCTGACACAACCGTCTCCAATTTATCTGGGTTTGGGACCAACACCAAGAGTACGCTTATGCCCCCCCCCCCCCCCCCCCCAGTGACTGTTATTAACTGTAACATAACAGTTAATAGAATAAGCCCCCAAAAAACAGATTCTTCGACTGAATCACTTCATGTTTATTCAAGTTGAACTTATGAATCAGGAGTTGAAGACAGCCAATAATGTGTGTGTATGTGTGTGTTTGTGTGGGGGGGGCATCATTTAATTAATGTTTTATGGAAAATTGGGTCTAAAATGTACATTGAGCATTGTTATTGGTGAAAGTTTGTCATAATTTGCATTATTGTTCAAAACTGATTCAATAAAGGTTTCTTCTGTGGAAAATAACAAAAAGTTTATCTCGGAGACGCAAAACGTACGCTGAATTCTAGAATGATCCATATATAGTATGAATCTACTTGTTGTCTAACAATAAGCAGATTAAAAACACTTATTTAAGTTATTTAATGAAAAACATGTAAATGTTGCTCTTTCTCTTCCTGGTGCCCTGGTGAAGACATTTAATTAACATTTCTGAAAGAAGACATCAGTTAGTGTCAGTGCCTTAAAGGGGCCAGTTCACCCTTCCCAGAAATCTCTGCACTAATTCGCAAATAGCCATTTGCAGTGCCATCAATATTCCACAACAATGTGCAAACAATCTGCAGTCTGCCCACTGCGTTTTTTCTTATTAGCTTCAAAAGTTCAGTTCAGTTGGTCGGGTTCAATGCCCGAACTGATGATCACATCATCAGTTTTTCTTTTGGCTAATCAGACACAAGGTACGCCACCACTCTTGCCGGAGCGGTTGGGGGTTAGGTGCCTTGCTCAAGGGCACTTAAGTCAATCCTGCTAGTCTGGGGACTCGAACCAGCAACCTTTTGGTCCCAAAGCTGTTTCTCCAACCATTAGGCCATGACTTCCCCCTATGACTTCAAAAGAGCAAGAAAAAAAAAGATTTATTTTACATTATAGTCTAGCATTGCTTTATTGTAGTACAGTATAGTATGTTGTAGCATAAATTGCATTTTTAATATAGATCTGCCTTCTTGAGAAATCACTGCTGAATGCAAGCTGAAACGTCCAAAGATTGCTTCAACATATAGGTTTACTTTTTTTTGCTTGTCCTTTTTTTCCATTCTTAATATTCCTCCTTTCAGAATGTTCCTCACTGCATTTATTGTTTGCATGCGATTCACTCATCACATGATGTTTCTTACATTTTGGTGTACATATTTTCTGCTGTATGTTGTGTGGCTGGGTAATGTGCTGTTTTTATCTGAGTCAGCCATGCATCCATGTTAAGGTATGCATTCATATTGCAAGCCAATATATTTAAATGATGTGTTGATTTATGAGATATACAAAACCCTTTTAATTTTCACAGGATATCTGATTTCATATAGTCTGGAGAGTGGTTTATTTGGTGCCATATGAGTTTTACAATGTATGAGCAAACTGCCCCTAAATTCCTTGTGTTATTTTCATTATTGGGAATGTTTTTCTATGATTTTAATGTACTTCTTATTTGTTTAAGTCTTTCTTATGGTATTAATCCTACTTAGCCCATTCTTCCCTCTGGTGGTTCCTGGTTTGCTTGCATTTTAGTCATTGTGTGGTGTAGCCACTCCTGTGGTTGCAGTGTTTATAATAATGCCAGTGCTGTGGGTGCTTACATCAACATATCTGAATTATATATGTTTCTATTGCTTTGCTTTATTTATAATTGTGGTTTATAGCTCTATGGTACCAGTACCCACACCTGCTATCAAGTCTACTTTACAATTATTTGGTCCTATTTGGGGTAAACCATTTTTTGGGTTTTGTTTTGTATTTGTATATTTTTCTTACTTGGTTTATATTGAATCAAGCTGATAGTTTACATGCCTTATAATATTTATTTGGTCTATATTACTTTATTTATTTATTTATTTATTTATTTTTGTTTAAACTACTTGAGCTGCTTCTCCAAAAAATGTTACTGCTAAATAAATTATCCTGACATTTCCATGTTTGAATTGTTGATGATTGAATAAGATTTCACAGTGATTTCACAGTGAACAAACATTTGTTATGAAATTAGGGTCAAACCCAAACCCCAAATGTAGTGCCCTCTCACTCTCTTGACAATGTTCTGGTGCTTATGATCATACTCAGGGCAAAAATGTAGCACTATTTCAATTCATATTTGTGAATTTCAATTTAACTTCTTCTGCACTATAAAGCAGTGCTGTTAACTGTACTAGACTGATTTTTAATTAAGTAATATAATCCTATTATAACACCAAATACTGTACACTTAATTTAACATTTATTCTTTCAACAAGGCAATTTTTTTTATCTAAGCAATTTAAAATTGCAACAGAATCCAATCCAAGGATAGAGCTGAGCAATTGAGATTTAAGGGTCATACACTGTCTCTGTGGTAGTACTGGGATTTGAACTCATAATCCTGATGTTATAACAGTATATAGAAAAAAAGCAGTTCATCATCATCACCGAGTTAGAATTTCCCCATGACTAGAATTCAGTGTAAAGCTATTGTATCATAGTGATGATGCTAAAGCTAAAAAAATTCATGTAAAGGAGCAAGGTCCTTGTTTTCTAAAGCATTGTAACAACATATTATGATTATTATTTTGTACTGCTTTTTGAAAAAAAAAAGTTTTAAACCCCAGAGCTAACAAGAACAGTCTGGTATAATTTCAGATGATGCTTGTAGGTAGCATCAGTTTATTGACTGGGCATGGACGTGATACATTCTGGTTTGCATTCCTGATGGCGTTTCTTGACTGGAACCAGACGATTCAGTGAGCTGTCAGTCTCAGACAGATAGATGCTAACCATGTAGCCAGAGTTCAGAGGGCCTGTCTGATCTGTCTCCTTTAGATCAGGCACAAAATGCAAAGGATGGTGACTCATCATACACTCTTTTTTTTGAAACAGTGACCTCCATATTAACAAAAGATTGAGATGAGAAGGTGTAGAGGACAAAAATGTGGAATATTGGTTTATTTTCTTTGGCCACTGGAAAATGATGACTATCAAACTTAATTAGGCCCACATTTCTAGGATCTGAATTAGGATACAAGCTAACACATTATAGGAGATTTGGCAGTGGGTTACATCAGCCTTTGAACATTTGCCCATGGAAATAATGAAAAGGTTATCTTTGTCAGTGAGCAGGTCCATTTCTATTCTTCTATCAAATTCAACTCATAATTTTCCAATCTTAATCGCCTTTACTCAGTGTCTCTATAAACAGTAACGGAAACTCTTTCAACAAAAGTTAACCATCAGTAAAATACTTCAACTTCATATTTCATCAACATCTGTTTTTAAAGATCTTTTCTGCTGACCCACTTTTCAGTTTCTGCTCATATATCACCTTCACTGTCCCCAAGTTTACCTTTCAGTTAACTAAGGTTGTATCCCTTTCTCCACACAGGCTCTGTTTAAAGATACAAAATCAAATTTACACAATTTTCTACTAGATGCTCACTCAAGACAAGCTGGCTGTCCACTGTTTACTTCTTTAGTTTTGCTCTGGAGCTATATGCCTTACATAGCTAACAAACAAAAAAGAGTTTATATCATTCAAAAACATTTTCATAAATATCCCACACATCATAAATATAGCTTATATTTCAAACCACATCCAGTTCCTCGGTAATGACATGCAGATTTGGTTCAGGATAGAGAATAAATAAACTTCATATAAATAAATGAGAATCAACTTCACTTTATGTATAATGTGGGCAGCCATCTTGGACAACTGAAATCCCTTTTTTCCTTTGTACAGCTTGATATCATTTGGGAAACACCACCTTCCTCGGCCCAACGGAATAGTAGTTTAATTTGAACGTGATGTGGATGATAATACACAATAGTTCCAACTTCATCTGTAAATATGGACTGCTATTTTTCAAAATAATTTACATAAAAATGATATTATAGAGTAGGTCTGAAAAACATCATTTGAGTACACAGTAAAATCCCCTGTATTAAGACCATAGTGTTATATGTGTGTTTATATATTTCCAGCTTAAAACTGCACTTTAATATCTCAAGCATATCAGGAAGCCATTGCAAGCTGGTCATCTCTGCGAGCCATTATTGATTCTTGTGTGTGTATTTCAAGTAAAATAATAATAATATTTTTAAAATCCATTGTACGTAATGCCAGGGCTGCAATTTTATGTATTGGCCTTTTAATCCAAGGCAGGTTTTAGTGATTTATTCAGAGCTCGGCATCCACCAGTGTAAGGCACAGTGGGAACTGGAAAGATAGAACATAGTAAAAATCCTAGGTTTGCTCTGCTGTTTACTAACACCACAATTGTTTCTCCTCTTAAAATAAGATGTTGCCTTTATCATGATGATAAGTTCACTGTAGTATGGGTTCTTTTTTGGCAAACAACACTAACAAATGAAGAGCAGGAGTACTAAATAGGCAACTTGACATTACTCTCTTCCTCATCGTCTTCTCTAACGCCATGTTTTCCTTTAACCTAGAATGACATTATGCTGACATTATGCAATTGATACAAAGCTCCAGAAATTTTTTCTAATCTTCTAGTTAAGTTGACAGCTATGAGAATGCCATTGTCTTCCAGAACTGTTTTTTAAAGCATTACAATTTTTTTTTCTCACTCCAAGTTTCCTTTGGAAAATAATAAAATGGTATTTGGTGTTGAAAGCCCCCTAAAGTCATCTGTAAACATTTAATTCAATTGGCTATCTTTGTAGCTTTGTTATTTTATATCTGTAATTTAATCGCTTCAAATTCTTTTGCTGGCAGTTTTACCATAACATTGGGGAAAAAAGATCAACGTGTCAGCTTACACATCTTATTATTAAACATCAGAATCATTGGTCCTTTATGTTGATTTTATTACTTTGTTTTACAGAGTCTGTCTGGACAAGCCATCAGGAATATCAATATTCCAAGAGAAAGAACAGATATTGATTATACAGTAAAGGAATTTTGGCTGTGTTGCACATTGTGTGGAGAGAATTTCAGGGTTTGTTTCCTGAGCCGTGTCCAAGAGCATCCTGGATTTCAGTCCCGGGGAGTATCTGCAAGAGAAAGGCTCTGAAAGAGAGGCCAAGTTCCTTCAGTCTATTCAACATGAAGACTATTTTTTAAATTTCCTCATAGTTGGTTTCTAGGTCAGGTATAATCATTTTCTAATGCTATTATCACCTTTAAAATCTATCATCTGTCCTCTGACAGAATATTCCATCTAGATTGTCAGATGGACTTCAGTATATAGATTGCTGAAAGCTGAGAATTTTCCAGCTCTGAGACAGATGCCAGGCTGCCAGATGTCTGTTTGGAGAAAATAGCAGAACTGAGAAATAAAGAAATGATAACCAACTCTGATTCCTCTGTATGATATAGCGGCGCTGATGTGTCATCCATCTCCAAAGGCTGGCACCAGCAGATGGGTTGCGGTTAAGAGTGTAAAAGGGTGTGATGTGTGAATGAGGCTATCCTGGGGACTCTGATAATTACATGACTCCATCTTACAATCAGCACCATCATCATTCCTGACTAGGTGCTATAATCCAAACGGAATATGAAGAAAACACATTGAAATGTTGCTATTTTTAAATCGAGCATGCTTTGGAACGCAAGTTGTGTGAAATATGACGATTTTGGTCTCTCAGCACTGGGGCTTTACTGTTCATCATGAAATGAAATGTTCACTGTCTGTTAGTCACGGATTCCAATAAAAATCTAACTGAAGGTGGAAGCATTTCATGTGACAGCTTCTATATTTCAGTTGTCTTTAGTCATGACAAAAGCCCCACTGACAGAATTCTGTTTTATTATTATATTCATTGCACATCTTACATCTTCCAAAACCTATACCAAAAACACACCATTGTGTAATCAATGCACAGCTTTTTGAAGTTGTGGATTTGTTTAATATTTTCATCATCCAGAGAACTGACTTGAAGTGAAGAAACAGCAAAAAGCAAATCAATACACAACCCAGGACCTGGACTGTACATATGGAGCTAAGCACCTTGCTGAGAGCTCAGTTGGATACTGCCATTAGGGCAGTTGTGTCAAACACACTAAGCTATAATATTGCCCTAACCTCATATGGTAGAGGATGAACAGAGGAGACTGGATCATGACCGTTTATTATCCAGCTAGTGCACTAAAGACTGATTTACCTTTACTCTTTGTTGGGCTTCTTATTAATAGAGCACAACTTGGGGCTTTTAACAATGCCACTGAGCTAATTGTATAAACATTTGTATTTGTAATTGTAATTTTATTAGGCACAAATGCCTACAGTAAGAATCCTGCCTCATTAATATCTCGAGAAAGATTTAACTCTGCTCGATCATACAGAAATCTGTTTCAAATCAAACATGATTAAATGCTCAGCCTATTATAATCAAGCCTAAATTCCTTAAGCATTTCACTTGAATAGTCATCAAAGACTCAAGTGCAGAAGGACATTAGAAAAATAAACTTTGATCTTGAGTGCATGATTCCAAATTGATCATTTTCATCCATCAGAGCGTGTCATATAATAAAGCAGAGAGCTGCAAACACAAGATGATGGAAGATAATTTCAGTGTCATTCTGTACCAAATGTGGCATGCGGGTCAGAGATCAGAAGCAGCATGTGAAAACACAAGCATGGACACTGGAGCAAAAATTGTGCACTCTCAGTATCATGAGAGGGGTTATATGAAGTTAAAAGGAGGGATTAGAGCACTTCAAAGCAGCAGTGATTTGTAAGCTGTTTGAAGCAAAATCCTCTGCAAGAAAAGGCCGTCAATGTGAAGAGCACAGGCTGCAAGGAGAACACAAATGACCTGTGGGCTGTCAAGGAGGAGGTGAAAAAAAACATTTCCTGCAGACTGGGAAGCATGTGGCTGCCCAGGCGCTGATGAAACGGCCGGTCTTTGCCTCATGCTAAAGTGTAAATCAGGAGCTAAGCGAGCAGCCAGATGTGATGGATGCCCAGGCCATGCCCATGTACTGACAGGAATCTCATCTGTCACTGTGCAGGAGTGAGGGAGTGTGACTTTCCCCACACAAGGGTCACATTCTGCCATGATGGACTGGTGCAGCCCACTGCAGATTTATTGCTTGCACTGTGTTGTTCCTGCATTTATAAATATGTATAACTTGTTGAGTTTTCTGGGCTGTATTATGTCTGCACACTGGGTCATCAGTGACACATTGAGTTGCATTGTTCTACTGTGATGCATGAGTAAAAAAGATGTTGTGTTGATGCTACAAATGAGTTCACGTGTAATCCTTTCTAATACACAGGCTGCTCTAATGAAACTGACAGGGAAATGTTAGTGTCTCAGTCAAGCAAGCATATAATGAATATACAGCTAATCTCTGTATCACTGGAGAAGTCTCTCTACTTCTGCCACTATAAACATTGAGTTTCAATGTATCCCAGAGCAGTAGGAATGAAAAATTCCGAAGAGAAGACAACAACAATAAATACTTTTGTGTGAAGAACTAAAATACTTGGGGTGGTATGGTGGTTAGCACTGTCGCCTCACAGCAAGAAGGTCCTGTGTTTGAGCCCAGTGGCTGACGGGGGCCTTTCTGTGTGGAGTTTGCATGTTCTCCCCATGTCTGTGTGGGTTTCCTCCGGATGCTCCGGTTTCCCCCACAGTCCAAAGGTTAGGCTAATTGGTGGCTCTAAATTGTGAATGTGAGTATGAATTATTGTTTGTCTCTGTGTGTCAGTCCTGTGATGACCTGGCGACTTGTCCAGGGTGTACCCTGCCTCTCATCCATAGTCAGCTGGGATAGGCTCCAGCTTGCCTGCGACCCTGTAGGACAGGATAAGCGGTTACGGATAATGGATGGATGGAAATAAAATATTTACCTAGAGGAACTCCGGTATGACAGCTTGCTTGACATTTATATTGTGATACTTTTCAAAGCAAAAGAAGGATTTAATTCATTTTAGGCTACCTAAACCACAACAACAGTTTCTTATTATTTTCAGGGCGAATGATAGTCATTTATTTTTTTTTTATTGCAATTTTGATTAGCATCAATTTTTATAGTCTTAAGCTTACAGGTACACACACCAGCCACTTTAATAGGAACACCTGTACACCTGCTCATTCATGCAATTATTCAATCATATGACAGAAACACAATGCATACAATCGTACATACAGGTCAGCAGATTCAGTTAATGTTCACATTAAACATCAGCACTGGCTAAAATGTAATCTCAGTAACTTGACCGTGGTATGGTTGTTGATTGCAAATGGGCTTTTTTGAGTATTTCAGAAATTGCTGGTCTCCTAGGATTTTCACACACAACAGTCTCTAGAATTTACACAGAATGGTGCAGAAAACAAAAAACATCCAGTAAGCAGTGGTTCTGTGAGTTGAAACATCTTGTGGATGAGGGAGATCAGAGGAGAACAGCCAGACTGATTCAGGCTAACATGAAGGATACAGGAACTCAAATAAACACTTTTTACAACTGTGGTGAGCAAAAAATCATCTGTCAGAGAAGAAGAGAAATGTGAGGCTACAGTGGGCACAGGTTCACTGAAACGGGGCAGTTGAAGATTGCAAAAGACTAGACAGTGTTCTTCTAATCTTCTACTGATTGGCTGATTGGATTATTGTATTAATGAGCAGGGTTACAAGTGTTCCTACAAGTGGCTAGTGTAACCTGTGAAAAAGGCTTTCTATTACAATATGTGCACCTGCCTGAGACAACATGCAAAATAATTAACAATTTGGGTTCTTGCTTGTGGATAAATGACTTACAAAATTATGCAAGACTGCAAATAGTATATTTATGTAATGAAGAGTGAGTACAGTCACATACAAGTAAAATATATGACTTCAACTGTACAAAAGTGCAAACCACAGCCTTTATCAAGAATAGAAGGATAGAGAACCCCTTCTTTTCCTACAGTTCCAGAGTGATGTTATAATTAAGTTATTCCACAAAATTGAGTCATACATGAGCTGATAGCCAATGAGGTGCGGAGCACTGAGTCAGCTATAAGCCATGTACGATGAGACTGAGTGGAATAGCTGTTTTATTCTATCCACATTCACTGGATTTTGAGAAACAGAACATTTTTATTTTTACTTTTTGCCAATTCAATAAATAAAAACTTTATATAAAACATCCGATAAAATAATTTCCACTTAGAATGTAAACAAACCAGCGAAATGACAGTAACAATTTGTGAAAAATGCTATAATAATAATTCTTGAAAAATAAAAAAAAGATACGTTCTTACCGTCAAATACTTTTATTCCATATTTTGTTGCTTTTTTGGGGTTTTTTTTTTGGGGGGGGGGGTTGTTTTTGAGTAGAGTTTTTATTTCGTCCTCGGTTGGTTCAGCAACATGTGCCGCCATTTTGTTTTTCTCTACTCACGGTATATGAGCTGATATCCTAGTAGTACAGTAGCCAATCAGAGCACATGACTGCTTATATCCAGTGAATATGGATATAATAATTATTTTCATTTCTATCCTCACTGGAAGTGAGGTTATGATATAGTGATGCAAGAGGCTTGGTATGTGTATATACTATCTGAGCTATAGTTGACTTATTTTTTTCCCTATTTTTTTCCATGTCATGTTTTACTTCTTTTTAATAATTTACCAGTGCAATTACTTTGTCAATGTTGGTTATCTTGAAAACCAAAATAAAGAAAGTTTAAAAAAAAAGAATAAAAGAATAGAAGGACACACACACACACACACACACAGAAAACTAATTTTCCTTAACTTGAGTTTGCAAGTTTCTGGTTCTTTCAACCAAATTGACAGTTATAATATAATTATTTTATATAGCCTTTTTTAAATTTAAAAGGAGTGCTGTGTTTATATATATATATATATATATATATATATATATATATATATATATATATATATATATATATATATAATTTTTTAAAGATATTTTTTAATTTTATATTATGCTTATTTTATATTAGACTTTTATTTTATATTGGATGTACTACTTGAGGAGTTGCACTGAAATTTTGTTGTACAGCTGTGCAATGACAATAAAGGCATTGAAATGAAATGAAAATGAAATAACCTTATAAATAACTGCCACATTTACTGGAAATTTGATTATATTCTTGATGAATGCTGATAATAAATAAATAATATCTGTAAAAGGACTTTGATTTGAAAAAGGGGGATGACGCTACAGTAAAACTATGAAAGTGTATAGCACAGGTACGTAGCTGTGTATGCAATAATTATTAGACTATCACATAATTTGGTATAATCAGAATCTACAAAATATTGTTTCCATTTTATAATTCTCTCAGAAAAGAGAAGAAAGTAAAAAAAAGATACATATATAAACATATAACTAAACAAAAAATATCCTAAAAAGTGAATATATTAGGAAAACTGTAATCATTATTGTTCAGCCCTGTGATGACCTGGCGACTTGTCCAGGGTGTACCACGCCTCTCGCCCATAGTCAGCTGGGATAGGCTCCAGCTTGCCTGCGACCCTGTAGAACAGGATAAGCAGTTAAAGATAATGGATGGATAACCATTATTGTATTTTCTTATGGACACCCTATCACCCTATTTTGTTGTTGTTGTTGTTGTCGTCGTCGTCGTCGTTATTGTTGTCATCATCCTCATGCCTACGCTTTTATTAAAAAAGTCAAAATCACATTAAAAAGGGCAAATTATTAACAGACCATTCAAAAAACCACAGTTTGGCTATAACAACTGGAAACTATTTAGAAAATACACAATCCCCTTTAAAACATTAAAAACATAATTAGGATTCTAAGAAATAGTAAATTTGAAGAGAGAAATGAATCTATCATTTTAACATTGTAATTAAATTGGCAGCTGTGCATAAATCAGAACCAAACGGTGGATTACTTGAAGCGGGCATACATCCAGTGGCCATGCAACGGCCATGCAATTAATCCAAACACCCCCCTCCATCCTCTCCCCCCCTCTCTCTGGCACCAGCCAAACTGTGTGCTTGTGGCAGCCATTCAACAATAGCCACAGGAGGGAAAACTGTCCAGCCTCTGATGGCACGCTTTCTTATCCCAGAGAAGGAAGGCTGGAATAACAAACAGAGCTGTCTTTATGTACAAAGAACAGGCTGACATTCATTTAGAAAACACTCCCTAACCTAAACTGAATGGATCATTACAGGAGGGTTTAACTTTCTCTACATTTTACTAAATCTCACTATGAATAGAAATATGGGAATGAAAGTAAATTTAACCAGACAGCATTGCTTTTTCTCCATTTTGCACTAACAGACTGTTATAGTTTAGGGAAAAAAATATTCAAGGAAAAATCCAGGGAACACCCAAATGATCAAATATTGGACAGTAGTAGCTGGATAGAAGTAATCAGAGAAATGAATTTTCATTCAGATATAGGGACGTTTCAATTCATAAAACTAGGAAATGTTGCAGTGGACTTATATTTCATTGTCTAGTTCTCCACAAAATAAGGAAGTAGCATTTTATTTTATTTTCATTTCAGACTGGATTTCTTTCCACACAACTTCTGTAAACCCAGAAAAGCTGTTTATAAAATATAGACTGGTTGTGTAATTTCACGCAGCATGGTGGGATGACCGTGTGCATGGCTGTGTCAGTTCGCAGTGGGCTGGCTTAAAGTGCTGCATCAGTGGATTGATCAGGTTTGACTGCTCGGGTCAGAGGGGGATCTGGAGGGTGGTTGAGTTCAGTCTTGTTGGACAATAAACACAGCATGACCCAAACACAGTGTGCACTAATACCCAAAAACACACTCTGTCACTGTTTCTCAAAAAGTAGAATGTTATTGTTATTTATAATATTTGTACATTATTAACAGCTATTATATAAAATAATTAGACATATAAATTTACTCAATTCTACTAGTGGAGTTGAGATGATGTCTATATTTACTAAAATAAATAACCTGCTATTTTAATTTTAGTTTTAATTTCATTCAGGATTTAGTTTTAGACATGCCTTTAACACCATCACACATTTTGATATCAAATGAGCTATATACTATCCAACACTGAACACTGATACTATCGAACACGCATAGAGCTGAACAGATGCTGGCAGTTTCCCATTCAAAACACTCAAATGTTCTGTCGTAAAGGCAAGATTGAGAGTGGTGGTGAGGATCAGCTGGAGAAATTAATGACTTTTACACTCTCTGAACTCACCCTGACCCCACTGACACAAAACCCCGTGGACCTGATTAGGCTTTATGGAGGTAATCTACAAATCTACACATCTGATGCTGGTATACTATACCCATATGCTCACAAGGAGAAGTTTGATCAATGGTAATTTTCAAGTTTAGATTATTTTTTAAAATGATTACATTAGTGTAATCTATAATTCTGAGAAAAAACAGATCACACATAAACAGTGAATATATTTACAACTATTAAGAGAAACCTTGAATAATGTATTTCATAATATATATTTGATTATATTAACACTAAAATCTAACAAATAAAACATTGAGTAATACCTGACAGAATAGAAAAATAAATATATCCTAATAGAATCCTGGATTAATAATAATAATAATAATAATAATAATTATTATTATTATTATTATTATTATTATTATTATTATTATTATTATTATTATACATAAGTACTTTGGGTAAATGATGAAAAACATTTCTTATCAGCAATGAAAAAGTGTGTGTGTGTGTGTGTGTGTGTGTGTGTGTGTGTGTGTGTGTGTGTGTGTGTGTGTTAGTTACATTATTTTTTTTAACCAGCTAGCAATTATGATCAATACCATGACCAATGCTGATGCTCCTATTAAAATGATTTTCTTTTAAGTTTATTTATTTTTGAAGCCATTTTATTTTATTTTTTTATTTATGAAGCCATCTGATCGGTAAAAAATAAAAAAATATATATATACTGTTTTATGTTTATAACTTACAATAGTATGGCTTATTATGGCTTTATGTCTTATATGCAGTAGGAATCACAGTTAGCTTGGAGATTTTATTATTATTATTATTATTATTATTATTATTATTATTGCAATTGACATGTTTGTATTTTCAAAACCCTAACACCATTACACAAACAAATAAAAATTATTGGTTGTGTGCTGTCTACAATTTTGTCCATCACACACAAAAAGAACTCTTCTCATGTACTAATGTCTTAAGCCTGCACTATATATGTATATTTGTGCTGTTACTAAAGCTTAAACTAAATCCCATATGTAACTCTTGAGGCTTAAATCCCTCCTAGTAATGTATTCTTTTCCTTCAATTCAATAAGATTAGCTTTTCTATGAATGTTTATCAGATATATTGCTTGATTGCATTTTATGCTCAGTAGCATCATGCGATTAGGAAAAAAAAACAAAGGAAAGACCCCACACCCATCGACACTGCTGGCTTGTCTGGTCACTGAGGCCTTTATTGCTGTAATGAAGGTTTATCTCACTGACCAGTAGCACAGCTGTAGGCTGCTAGGCTATCTTAGTTCTGCTGCGATTAAGATGTGATTGTGATTACTTAGAGACTGGATGATGAAGTCAATGGCCTAATTGACAGAAGAGCCAAAGGCTGCAAGAGTCAAACCCATGTTGTCAGGTGCAGCCCTGACGCTATCTGCTTGGGTCCCCTGGGTGCCATGTGCCATCACTTCTCACCCAATGATATGAAACTAATGTCCCTCAACTGACAGATGCATCTTTATGTTAGACAGCAGTCCTTCCTCCCTGGTGTGCTGCTGAATGTGGGATTTAGTGGTTTTAGCCTACAGGGAGCATATTGCAGTAGCAGCTCATCAGAATCTCATCATAGCATTGGATTACTGTGTGTCTTTCCACACACTCTTAATCAACAAAACTGATGGATTTGTCCTCAGCGTTAGTCTGAAATATTTTATAATACTTTTTAATAATACTTATTCATTATACCATACACTTATAAAATATTATCAAACATAAATAAATGTCTGTCTTGTATACTGGATTATACTGAGTCTTGAAATGCATTGGGCTGGTGCAAAAAAAAAATTAATGAAAAAGCAAAATATCCTAACAACATGTGCTATGTGAAAGCATTATCAACAGAACAATCAGTTTATAGGTTAGACATGACCACCTCAGGTTTGTTATTGGCTTCCAGCTGCAATAGCAGAATGATATTTATGGGAAATATTGATTTGCATATTATTTCCATCACAGTATGGAGGAAAATCACTGTGGGACACATCTCAATCATGGATCTTAAATGTCATTCATGTTAATGTAAATCTTATTAACAATGGCAGCTTTGGCCTGTCAACTCCGAACATGCTGCACACTTCAACATTCTCACCTCAGTCTGTCTAGGAAATCAGGCCCATGAAGATCTACATGCACCATGGGCACTAATAAAAGCGTATGGTGTGTGTGCAGAGCACAGAGAGGAGGGCATGCGGTGCGCACTAGAGGAACATTTCCACTGGACTGCCTTTCCTACTCTGGCTACAGCTACAGTATGAATGTCTGCTTCCCAAACAGATTGTCTCTGTGTGTGTTTCTGCACTCCAGTAAGATGAAACGTAAAACACGGCTCTAACTGTTGTCGCTTTGCCCATGAGTGGGTGAGGGGATTTGGGGAGGAAATTGTGGCCTGACCTATATTTACACGGTGGGAAGGAGTTTAAATGACAGTGCATAAAAGACTCAGTGGAAGAGGTAACGCTAAACACCCGAATAGCAGTGCTAAAAGACTACATCTTGTTTCTATCAGGATAATTAAAATGGATTAATGTCCAGGAAAACACTGTTTGGCAATTTGTTGCTAAAATATTAAATATAATTTGAGATATAACCAGTAAAATATGAAAAACAGTGATTGCAGTGAAAAAAAAGGAAATTGCCTTTTTGTTTGTTTAAAACATATGGTGTTTTTGATGTGTTTTATAATTGTAATTAATTAACTTTATAAATATGACCTTATTTTCACATGTTAACATTACTGGAAGAGACAAATGTGCAACTTGTTTTCTTCAAAGAATCTTGAATGTGATACGGTTAAGTATTAATGATAAAACTATGAAAATAAATTTTAAAATGAATGTGATTATTTAGAAATATATCTAGAGAGCAAAAACTGTACTTGTCCTATATATGGTATAGGAAATAATAATAATAATAATAATAATAATAATAATAATAATAATAGGAAGAAGAAGGATATACTGGTGTTTCTAGTTTCTAATGACTTATAATAATAATAATAATAATAATAATAATAATCAGTAGTAGTAGTAGTAGCATTAGCAGTAGTAGTATACATTTTTCAAACTTAATTATTAAACCTAAACTTTATTTATTACACTTTTATGCAGAATTTTTATGCATCCAAAAACATTGACGTGATCCACGAAAGCTTAATGTTTGTCTAGCATGCGGCATTCCCAGATGTGGGACAGCACAAGCTTGCATGATAAGGACAAAGAAAGAGAGCACGACATAAAATCCCTCACTACACCAGCCTTTAAAAATGCAGAAGCCACATGCACGCAACTGAGGTAGATGTATAAATTATGGACCGAAAATGTCTGCCTTCAAAAGATTGGACAGATCGTCCAAAATAGGCAGGAAGTATTTATTGCCTTTAGTGCCTCTAGTGGAAAGCAGTGGAATTATTATTCCTTTATAGTCATTTCTATAAAATATTTCCCAATACATATCCAGTGTGTGTGTGTGTGTGTGTGTGTGTGTAGACAGACAGACAGACAGACAGACAGATAGATAGATAGATAGATAGATAGATAGATAGATAGATAGATAGATAGATAGAACATTTGGCTAGCAAAGTATTTCAAATCTATTTTCTGAAAAATGCATACACTGTATACTACATGTAAACATTAAAAATGGACTCACTAACGTGTGCAGTGTAATGATCTCTGTGGATCCTTGTAAGGATTTTAAAGCTACTTTGCTATACAATCTTACATGAAAAATTCAAGAATTCAAGTTTCAGAGTGAAGCTTAAATAACAGGAAAACTCTTGTATAATTTTAGTGTGTGTGTGTGTGTGTGTGTGTGTGTGTGTGTACTTGCACTTGCTAGATATTGAGGATCAAAATACATTTATTTATTTATTTATTTTTTGCTTGCCGAGAGTTAGGACCGGGGCAGCACGGTGGTGTAGTGGTTAGCGCTGTCGCCTCACAGCAAGAAGGTCCGGGTTCGAGCCCCGTGGCTGGCGAGGGCCTTTCTGTGCGGAGTTTGCATGTTCTCCCCGTGTCTGCATGGGTTTCCTCCGGGTGCTCCGGTTTCCCCCACAGTCCAAAGACATGCAGGTTAGGTTAACTGGTCACTCTAAATTGACCGTAGGTGTGAATGTGAGTGTGAATGGTTGTCTGTGTCTATGTGTCAGCCCTGTGATGACCTGGTGACTTGTCCAGGGTGTACCCCACCTTTCGCCCGTAGTCAGCTGGGATAGGCTCCAGCTTGCCTGCGACCCTGTAGGACACGATAAAGCGGCTAGAGATAATGAGTTAGGACCTTTTTGGAAAGTGAAGACATTTTGGCTGCTCCTCACTTCTTCAAAGGGCTGTTTGAGGGTTAAGACTTACCCTGTGTCCGAAATCGCTCAGTCATTTACTACTCCCTACTCCCTATATAGGGAACTACATAGAGGACTATATAGTGAGCTCATTGGTAAAATGACGAAACGCTTTCGGACACTAATCCTTCGCGCTGGTATTTACATCATTACTGTTGCACAATTAAAACATGCCATGTCAGCTTGCTGGTAGTTTTCAAAATAAGAAATACATGCATATATTTTTGTGATAAATGCATATTATACTGAGCATATTTCCCACATTAATCAATACAAAGTGCCTGCATCTTTCAGTTTTTTTTAAATCAAGGTTGAATACTTTCTTCTTTGCGGCTGCCTGTTATTAAATCAAATTTGAGACTTTTAATTTGATTTCTTTCAGCACGACTGCAATGTACGATGGGATATATTGTTTGGTTAGTGACCATTGGTTGTACACTACTTTTCATGATGCATTGTGGGATACTTTGAGTGCACTATATAGGGTGTAATCATCCTCACTATCGTTTCGGACAGCACTACAAAATGGCGTCCTCACTATAGTGCCCTATATAGTGAATAGGGAGCGATTTTGGACACAGGGTTAGTTTTAGGGTTCGGGTTAGAATGAGGTTTAGGTTAGGGTAAGGGTTAGGGTTTGGCAGTTAGTTGTGGTGGTTAAGGTTAGGGTAAGAGGCTAAGGAATACATTGTCAATGAGAGTCCCCACAAAGATAGAAGTGCAAGAGTGTGTGTGTGTGTGTGTGTGTGTGTGTGTGTGTGTGTGTGTGTGTGTGTGTGTGTGTGTGTGTGTGTGAAATAACCTTCTCATTACTAGTCACAAATAACAGAAATAGAGGAACAGAGAGGGCATTGCTGTCCTGCTGGATGAGCTGTCTAAGTCAGAAAATAATCTACAGGTGATAACTGTAATTCAGTGCAAGGTGAAGGTGCATCCTACAAAAGTACTCATTCCTCAGGGGAATCCACTGCTCAGTCGCCAATCTGCACACAAATCAAGGCATGTAAGACAATTTAACTTGACCTGTCATTTCATTGGTTGGCAGTTTTTTGCTTTTCTTCAGTAGGTACAAGTGTGTGTTTGATATATGGGCCATTTAATAATGCAGTGAAACCGAGGAGGGGGGGAATCTACAAAGCTAGTATTCTTGCTGAGTTTCTCAGCCAAGCTCTGACCTCTGAAGACCTTCATAGTTTCCCTGCTTATGTAGCTGAGAGGGTCAAGCAGACCAGCACTTAATGCACAGCCCTATTACACATCCCAGCTCAGGCACACTGTTATGACAAACACAAAACCATTTGCCCATCATGGTTCTAATTTACAAGTTGTAAAACAAATACAAAGTTCACATGGCAACCCAGAGAAGCATCAGTTGCAAATGTGGAGCATTGCAAAGCTTAATCCCCAGCTCCAAGGCCTGAAAGAAAATATTTCATAACCAAAATTGAACAACAAAGCCTGTGTATTTATGATAAGCTATGGGATTGTGTTGTTATATTTGTGACAGCCTGCAGCATTATAAGTACACAGCTCAGACTGTCACATAAAAGGCAGTGGAAAAGCGTTCTATATAAGCAGTGAATTATATAACCCAGCCTGGAGTGTGGCTCAGTTTCAGCACTGCAGCCACTCTTAAAGCAGCAGTATATACTATAGAGACATTGATGATAACGGTTGTTTTGGTAACAACTTATTTGGATAGTCCACTTGATATTCATCTCATCTCATCTCATTATCTCTAGCCGCTTTATCCTTCTACAGGGTCGCAGGCAAGCTGGAGCCTATCCCAGCTGACTACGGGCGAAAGGCGGGGTACACCCTGGACAAGTCGCCAGGTCATCACAGGGCTGACACATAGACACAGACAACCATTCACACTCACATTCACACCTACGGTCAATTTAGAGTCACCAGTTAACCTAACCTGCATGTCTTTGGACTGTGGGGAAAACCGGAGCACCCGGAGGAAACCCACGCGGACATGGGGAGAACATGCAAACTCCGCACAGAAAGGCCCTCGCCGGCCACGGGGCTCGAACCCAGGCCTTCTTGCTGTGAGGCAACAGCGCTAACCACTACACCACCGTGCCGCCCCCCACTTGATATTTTTATCATATAAACCTATAGACGGTTCTGACCCAGCCCACCAACTGCATCTCAACTTGATATTTATAAAGCTATCTTTTAGCAAAGTCATAAAATAAATCAACAGTCCACATGAACTGAATTTAAAATTGTGATAAGACTAGGGATGAACTAATCATCCAAAGATGGTCTACTAAACATGGAGACCAATTTTACATTTATAAATTTATCCCTAATGAGCCAGTGGTGATGGTGGCCAGGAAAAATTCCCTGAGACAATATGAGCAAGAAACCTTGAGATGAACCAGAGTCAAAAAGGAACCCATCCTCATCTGGATGACACTGGATAGTGCGATTGTAAATAATTTCCCTTCTATAACTGTATATAGTCCAAAAGTGCAATTGTGTATCCAGGAAGTCATGAGCTTATGAGCCTCAGAGTTAAATCTGAATTCATTTAACATGAAGTCTATTTTGTTGATGTTATCAACTATTCAGTGATGGAGACTTGAGTGCAAAACTGTTCGTAGCAATTGCAGTCTTAAGTTCTAAATGCTACCATCCACAGTAATCCCATTGACCTTGAGGCTGTCCATGTAGGCTCCTCCTCAGCAGCAGTGCATGGTGGATCAGGCAGTCTAAGATGGACCAGGCAGGTCTGGAGAGCAGAAGGGGTCAGGATCGCTGGTATTTCAGGAGTAGTAGAGAGAGAGAGAGAGAGAGAAAGAGAGAGAGAGAGAGAGATATTATTCGATAAGCTCATTGTTTTGTAATGGTTATAGAAAATATACATTGTGTGCAGAGTGCAAGCAGGGACTCTGACAAGACAAGCTATGACGACATAACTAATAGGGAAAGCCAAAAGGTAATAAGAGTTCCTTTTACACAGATATTCTGTAATATTGCCATAAAGAAGATCCATCAATATTCCAGCTTTAGTGATTTACACTGAACCAAATAAAGTCGCCCCAGTGTGTTTTTATACAATGTGCCGGCGTTCTGCAACGTAGAACACAAGAGAGTGTCACCGTCTAGTGTGACGTATAACACACTACGTGTCAGAAATACGAATTTCCCGAGCATACCGGTGTTGCTTTCAAAACATTAACAGCAGATGAACTAAAGGTGATGATACACGGGGCAACTTTTTGGGCAATGTTGCCGAGCAATGTTGCTGGCAACGGGCAACTAGGTGAGACACAGGGCAACTTTTCAGGGCAACTAACAATGGGCAACAACAGTTAGCAACGGCAGTTTACAGTTAGCTAAAAAAAATCGGTGTCTTAATTTTTGCTGTGACCATTTAATCAAGCTGTCTGTTGTTTTTTAGAGCTTTGGTGAGGTAAATTCCTCCATATAGAATATTAAAATAACAACTTACCGGCGTAAAAACAGATGAGGAGTCTCTCCATCTCTTCACTCCACTGACACTGAGCGGCCGCCATATTTGTTTGAAATTTCTGATCCGAACCTCACCGGAGGTCACATGACTCGATACTCGCGTTCTGATTGGCTTATCTCAAAAAGTTGCCAGAGATTATCAAAACCATAACAATGTTGCCCAATCTCAATAGAAAAGAGTCAAAACGCAATTGCCCAGCAACATTGCTCGGCAACATTGCCCAAAAAGTTGTCCCATGTATCATCACCATAAGTGTTGAGATTTTATTTTTAGCTGTGCACGTACACTGTTCAAATGCAAGTGAAGTTGTTGTGCCATCAGAAATATGTTGGAGGGGAAAGTGAAGAGAAGTAGGAAGCAGTCTGAGGCAGAAAGCCACATGGACCTTAGATGCCATCGACAAAGATGTTTGAATTTGTGCTGGTCTCAGAAAAAATTAATGTTGATGTCAAAAATGTCTCACCCCTGTTCCGCAATGCCGGCTGTACCATTTACACAGATGACGATTCTGCCTCTGTTACTATCAATCATTCTGGCTCAGAGGCAGAGCAACAGAACAACCCCCCCATTCCGCATTCAGATGTTTTACATAGAACACAAGGCAGAATGATGACATAAGATTTCTGCCAAGTCAAATAAGACCTGAGCCAGGAGAGGGCCATTCCTTTAAAGGAGAACTGAAGTCATTTTTAAACTTGCTTTATTTCTTAATTAACGTGTTATTCAATTATGTTTTCGGTTTTAGTAACCTTATATAGTGGCTCATATTGGCAACTAATTGCAATTAAATATTATACTTATCAGCCTATTCGGTTTTTAGCCATGTTGAATTTAGTTTGTTTGGTCCACAGCAGGCGTCGCTTATCTGCGCGATCTTCACGAGACTTGTGCGAGACTTCAAAACATGAAGTGTCAGCCAGGTGTCAGTGCTGCCATTTTGAAAACTGTTTTCCAAGCAAAATATTGCACAAAAACAAGTTTAAATGACAATTACTACCTACTTTTTTCAAACTTTCCTGATTGCTATCAAAACAAGCAAAACTTCCAGCTTGATTGCATCAGCATTCGAAAAAGGGCGTGCACGTCTTTTGACAACGTTGGCAGATGTCTCGCACAGGTCTCAGCGAATCTTGTTTATGGCCATTGCTTTGACATATGGACTGATATATTACAGAGCATATTTCAAACATTCATAACTTGCTATAGCGGTGACAAAATAGCTATCAAAAATGCATTCCTATATTTAATAAAATGAGATCAATAGAATTTTGATAATAAAAAATTTCCCTTCAGTTTTCCTTTAACTCCAACAACATTTTCAACTCCATCAAAGTGAATAGTATGATAAATGGTGTCAAAAACTACATTAAATTCAAGTAAGACAAGCAGGGAGACACATCCCTGATCAGAGACCAGTACCGGTTCAGTCATTGACCAGTTTAGTCATTTACTGGTTTAATCAATGCTGTCTCTGTGCTATGATGAGACCCAAATCCTGACTGATACATTTCATGAATGTTAGTCCTGTGCAAGTCTGCTGTGCTACAAGATTTCTGTAGGATATTGAAAATAAAGGGGTTATAGTTTACAGACTTCACTTAGAGTTATTGTACTGTATCTTTTATACATTTCTGTACATTAACAGCAGGTGAGACCTGCAGCTATTCCTCTTCACAGGTGAAACAATATATCATGCAGGTATAACGTGTACTATTTTAAGTTCTCTGGGATTCTGCATGAATCTTACATCACTGCAGCATCAACTGCCAGACCCGGTTGAAATGGAGAAGAATATAAATTTTGGGATCTTTAAATATTACTATTTAAAACAAAATTTAAAACTAAATGAAATTATCTAAATATTAAATTATTTGACTTGCAAGCCAGTCCAATTGAAAGGAATGCATTTGTGTGTGTGTGTGTGTGTGTGTGTGTGTGTGTGTGTGTGTGTGTGTGTGTGTGTGTGTGTGTGTGTGTGAGAGAGGTTTTCTAGTACTCTAATAATATTTAATGATATCCAATTTCTTTAACAGATGGTAAATTCAGTGCAGCTAGTATTAAAAATGCTGCATGTATGTTTTTTCCCCCCGAAACATTGTAGTTATTGTATTAAGTTAAACATTACAGGCAATCATGGAATTTAGCAGTCAACTGGTTGTAAAAGGAGATATTTGCATGTGCCAAATTTTTTATGTACAGTTGTATTAATTTCTGAATTTCAGTCCTAACAAACCTGGAAGTAACCCACTAACAGTTTAAATACATCAGTTTATCATGATAACTTTTGTAAAGTGAATCAGGCGGTAGAGCAAAACTGCATTCTTTTGATTTTTCTTAAATTAATCAAGTAATCTATCAATAATCCTAGCTATTTCTAACCTACCTAAAATTATCATATGCTAAAAGAATTAAAGATTAGAATCAAGAAGTTTAGTTTATGAAATATATATCTCATTATGGAATTTTTTTAGCACAATCAGCAATTTGAGGAAAACCCGGATGTTATCATTGCAGGTAAGCATGGTGGAAAGATCATGGACATGTTTTTACTTATCAAATTCACTGATATTTCATGATCTCCTTGTCGAAACCTACTTTGTGTCTTACTCTTTCATTTGACAGTCACCATTTTGTATCTAAACGCGCGTTTGAGAAGTCACGTGAGGTGTCAATAATAGTGATCACTTTCACCAGTGTCCACCATTATCGACACCCTGTGGAATTAAGTGACATTTACAACTGTTATGTGTCGATCTTTGTGTAACATTGTTGAAGTAGGTGAAGTACTTTAAAAAAATAAAAGTGCTGTGATTTATAATAATTTTTTTTTCTGATTCATAACAGAATTGAATGCTTATAGAGTATTTGGAATTCTATTGCAATAAATAGATTTAGACTAGAATTAAATTCCTAGCATACACTGTAAAAAAAAATCTTGTCAAATTTACAGTGAAAAACTGGCAGCTGTGGTTGCCATTTTTTCACCGTAAAAAATACAGTGACAGTGTATATGGCTTTACGGTAAGGTATATCAACACTTGTAAAAACAACAGTTTGAAAATGTTCAATTTTACAGGTATTCAATGTACAATAATCAATACATAACTGTTAATTTTACGGATATTCATTGTACAATAAACAATGATTCAAAATGATGGTTACAAGCAATGATCTACTAGACAGATATATTTTTTAGAATTTTTTTTGGGCTTTTTTCACCTTTATTGGATAGGACAGTGCAGAGACAGGAAATGAGCTGGAGAGAGAGACGGGGAGGGATCGGGAAATGACCTCAGGTCAGGATCGAACCCGGGTCCCCGGATTCATGGCATGACGCCTTAGTCGACTGAGCCACAACGGTGGGCATGTTTTAATTTTTTTAACAGGGCAATGATGTAATTTTAACTATCACATTCTGTTTTAGTATTACAGTTTGTCTGTGTTTAAACTACAACAATTTGTAAATTCTACAAAAAAATATGATCAATTCAACATATTCTTACTGTTAAATTAACAGTGGTATTTGGTTAGGAGTTTTACAGTATATTGATGTAAATTACACACTGCTTCATTGTTTTTGTATTTACAGTTTTTTTATGTCATGATTTTACATAAATTCACTGTTAATTCTACGGACATTTTTTACAGTGTATAAAAAATTACATGCTTGAAATATTTAGATTTTTCTATTCCACTCAGAAAATATATATATTTTTTGCAGTTTGTTGTAAATATCTACCACATATTACAACATCAGTAGATATTTTATATTTTTAGATGTAAATTTTAAATCTCAATTTAAAAAATCGACCTTTGATCTGGATTTTCATGTGGTTACAATGTAAATTGCCTGTTGACATTTATTGGTAAACTACAAAACTAGAAATGAATACAAACAGTAACGAATGATTAACAAAATGTGATCTACGAAAATACTTAGAAAGTGGGTAGAAAGTGGGAAAAAAAGATTTTCTGACACAGGTTAAACATTATCATTTCATTTGTTTACAAACATTAGAATTACTTCCTCATTTACGTAAGCACCCACATTGATATATTTATATAAAAGATATTTTGTACTAAATATAAGTCTATGTAAAACAAATTTTAAATAAAAACTATGTTTTATTAACTTAATACCACATACCGATTTTTTAAAATAAATAATCATCTGGATGTCGATAATTATGGAACAGTGTCAATAACTGTGAACAAAGGTGCTGATGATTGTGGAACGGTGTCACGTGATCTGATACACTAAGTAATCAGGAATCAACTCATTTTTTTCCAGTGTAAGTTTGAGTAATTATTCATGCACAATTTACGTATTGAAAGTCTTTTCTGCTTTTGCAATGGCCAAAAGATCGTTAAGGTGTCGATAATTGTAACTGCTGCTCTACTACAAATCATGACAACCAAAAATCAGTTATGCATGGAACCATATACAGCATCTTGTATCTAAGAAACAAATCTCTGACTATCCAAAACTAGCCTTGATTAGTCTGATTCTAACTGACCTTTATGCATAAACCAGACTAATGCAGAAGTTGATGTCTTCGCTATTGCTTACTGATAGACATATGTGTTTGGCATGCTTGAAACTGGTACAGACTCTTGTGATTGCTACTTGTTTTGGCTAGTTAAATCCTTGAAATTTATCTTCACTTGCACATCTGCTCTCTGTTTCCAAAAGGTTATTCTGACCAGCGATATAATTAGGGTGACCAGACGTCCCGGGACAGTCCCGATTTGGGGTTGTGTGTCCCGAGTCTCGACAAAAGTCTGTCGGGACACGGATATGTCCCGGTTTTCACCACTCGCGACGTTTGCAACTGAGCAGCGTGGGAATCATTAGCGGAGAAATGTCTGCATTTACCGGTACTATTTTGATGAATTGACAGGAATCGCAAACATTCCTGGTTACTGCCCCCTGGCCCTGTGGCATGGGTGTTTATTTAGCCACATTATTCCAGACAACAGAATGTGTTGCCATGCAACGATAAAATAAACATTAACTGGCGCGAATGTTCTTTGTCTAGCAGCTAGCAGCAGTAATGCCGCAGCAATTATGCCGAAAAGAAAATGTACCTTTTCCAAAGATTTACAGGGCACCTATCCCTTCCTCCGAGAGGTGCAGAACAATGCGCACGACGCCTACTGCACACACTGTAAGTGTTTTATTCTTGTACTGAGTTGGGTAGCCTATGCTGCAAATGCTGTGCGCTCCTGTGGGGGCTTTCCTCGGGCTGTCGCCCCTCTCCTCCTTTACTGCTGTTTTGTTTGAGTGTATATTTATTGCAGTCGCGAGAGGCCCTTCATATAATCTTTTTTTATTCACCTTGTTATCCCGAGATAACGACATAATTAATTCAGGATCTCGAGAAAACAACACAACTAATTCGAGATCTCGAGAAAACAAAACAATTATTTAATGATCTCAGCTGGATCACTGTATCTCCGTCGGTAGAGACGAAGCCGGGCCAGTCTTCTGCGGAGGTGCCGCGGACTAATTTTGAAATTATCCCTTATTAAAAGACTTAATGCAATCTCTCCCTGTGTCAACCCCTGATCAAAATATTGCCTTATTAGGTGATCGATTATTCCAGATATTCTAATGACCAAAGTTGCATCTATACAGAATGAGAAACAGCCCCAAAGTCAGCATATCACAAGTCTCTTGGCGCACCTGAATGAACCGTTTCTCAGCTGTTTACTCGAGATCATGAAATAATTGTTTTGTTTTCTCGAGATCACAGAATAATTGTTTTGTTTTCTCGAGATTAGCCTACATGTGCATATGCATTCTTCTTGGTGTTCTCACAAACAGGTGAAATAAATCAGTTTAAATTTGGCCTATGGACATAGTCTGGCCTATTCTCAGCCATTACAAAATCTGTTGTCTGACCATAATTTAACTGATCTGTATACCACCATGCTACTAGATAACAAAATGCCTGTTTGTTTTATTTCATGTGAGATGTTGATAAATGTGAGCTTCAACAAAATAAGAGCACCTCTCTGAGTGTCACGTTTACGTAAAAAAAAGGTGTGCGTACACGAGCATGGTCGCGCGCAAAAGTGTCCCGGTTTCAGACTAGGGAAATCTGGTCACCCTAGATATAATGCTTCATTACCCATTGACGTTACCCTGTCATACACAGATAACTTAGCTTCATCAATCACATCATCATCATCTAATCATATAGCTACAGCACACTCTTGAATGTGGATATATACTCATGTTTGTCCTATAATAAACTGAGAAACATCTCTGAACAGCTGTGGCTGTGTCAGTGACTGTTTGCGCCCAGATCTGTGAGGCAGAATCTCTTAGGTGGCAAAGATCTACATTCTAAGATCATACTTTGTCAATTCGACCTCCTTCAGTACAGACGAATCAAAACCTATCACTTATGCAGCTGTTCATGCGTGTGAAGGTGTTGAAATAACTACTGGACATTCTTGTGCTCTTTCTGGTGTTATTTATCCTTTCATTGCATTGTGTATGGGCATGGCATGTTAGCTGGACAACAGAGAAGGCATAAATGGGTTAAAAGTGTGCTTAGCAGCAGTTTTCCATCTACTTCATGCTCACCAGGAGAAAGAATGGTAGAGGAAGCTTCCATTTCCTTCAAATAAATGAGAGCTGGGGAGGCACGCAGTACTGTCAAGCATGGCTAATCCAAAAAGACAGTTCCTTCTTATTATAGAACTATTGCAGATAGTAAAATCTGAATCAAACTGCCCACTGAAAGCCACTGGAGATTTTCTTCCTTTTTAATTTTTAAAGTTACAGAAGCGCTTGACACTGAGGTGGGTCAAATATCACTAGTTTGCCTGCAAATACTTACTTAGTGGGGCAGCGTTTTTTGCATAGTCAGATCTGTGCAAAAGACGCCTCAAGGTGCACCGCAGTGCAAAGGCAACTAATGATAGTGTTCTATTTCTTCCTTCCCTTATTGTTTAATTTGTACATAAATGGTCATGCCTGATTTATTTCCATAAGTTTCTACAAAGGAGGGGTTATGACAGTTTTGACTGCCAGGAACCAGTACCAGTCATGCATATACCACAACGTCTAAACAGATGGAAATACATCTCCTGATCACTGTAATCCCTGAGCTAGGAGAACAGAGTAAGCCATACAGCATTCCCAGACTGAGAGACAGGGGGAGAGAAGAGTGGCAGGCTACTTTTTTGACTGACATCTTTATTCACTTCTCCATCTCCTACACCCTGTCTTCTTTGATGTGCATGTCCAGCTTTGTATATACAATACACCTTCACCTGTCCTCATGCAGAAAAAAAAAAACCTCGATCACAGCTTTAAACATCAAACCTTGCTCTTGCTGGCCAATATCACTCAGTAAGTAAGGCTTCAAAGAGAAACCTTGAATGCATGAATGCATTACTGCTTCATCAGCCTTCCCAAACCCTGTAAAAAGCACAGCAGTACCTGCTCCCCTCCCCCCTCCCCTGCACCCCTACAGTTTAACAGAACATGATGTGTATCGAATAATACATAATGGGGCGTCCTGTTAGAGGAAACACAGTGGGGATATGTGATGTGATACCCCCCCCACACACACACAAATAACAGTAACAGCATGTGCAAGAGTGTTAAATTCCTATTATATCATTTGCCAACAATTACATTTTTGAATTTATTAAAGAACAAAATGTTGTACATTTCATCCAGTTACAGTTACTTTTAATGTAATGGAACATTCACAAAACAGGGTAGGCCCTGTTATTATTTTTTATTCCCTGAGATTTTAACAGCTTTAAACAAACCTTGTCCAAGAAAAAAATAATTTGTCATGTTCCTGAAGACTTTCCTGTGCGGGAAAACTTAAAGTTATAATTTTACCTCTGACTGTAAACCTTATACTCTATTCTTACTCTGAATATGAACCATGCAGCCAGAACTACTGTCCAAGCCGTGCCAATACCTTTGGTTTCTGTCCAATGGTATGCAAGAATATGGTCATAATGTTGAATATTACATTTTTAAACAAGAGCAACAAGGTTTGGTACAACCCTGATTCCAAAAAAGTTGGGACAAAGTACAAATTGTAAATAAAAACGGAATGCAATAATTTTCAAATCTCAAAAACTGATATTGTATTCACAATAGAACATAGACAACATATCTCATCTCATTATCTCTAGCCGCTTTATCCTTCTACAGGGTCGCAGGCAAGCTGGAGCCTATCCCAGCTGACTACGGGCGAAAGGCGGGGTACACCCTGGACAAGTTGCCAGGTCATCACAGGGCTGACACATAGACACAGACAACCATTCACACCTACGGTCAATTTAGAGTCACCAGTTAACCTAACCTGCATGTCTTTGGACTGTGGGGGAAACCGGAGCACCCAGAGGAAACCCACGCAGACACGGGGAGAACATGCAAACTCCACACAGAAAGGCCCTCGCCGGCCCCGGGGCTCGAACCCAGGACCTTCTTGCTATGAGGCGACAGCGCTAACCACTACACCACCGTGCCGCCCTAGACAACATATCAAATGTCGAAAGTGAGACATTTTGAAATTTCATGCCAAATATTGGCTCATTTGAAATTTCATGACAGCAACACATCTCAAAAAAGTTGGGACAGGGGCAATAAGAGGATGGAAAAGTTAAAGGTATAAAAAAGGAACAGCTAGAGGACCAAATTGCAACTCATTAGGTCAATTGGCAATAGGTCATTAACATGACTGGGTATAAAAAGAGCATCTTGGAGTGGCAGCGGCTCTCAGAAGTAAAGATGGGAAGAGGATCACCAATCCCCCTAATTCTGCACCAACAAATAGTGGAGCAATATCAGAAAGGAGTTTGACAGTGTAAAATTGCAGAGTTTGCACATATCATCTACAGTGCATAATATCATCAAAAGATTCAGAGAATCTGGAAGAATCTCTGTGCATAAGGGTCAAGGCCGGAAAACCATACTGGGTGCCTGTGATCTTCAGGCCCTTAGACGGCACTGCATCACATACAGGCATGCTTCTGTATTGGAAATCCTAAAATGGGCTCAGGAATATTTCCAGAGAACATTATCTGTGAACCAGCAAGAAGGTCCGGGTTCGAGCCCCGTGGCCGGCGAGGGCCTTTCTGTGCGGAGTTTGCATGTTCTCCCCGTGTCCGCGTGGGTTTCCTCTGGGTGCTCCGGTTTCCCCCACAGTCCAAAGACATGCAGGTTAGGTTAACTGGTGACTCTAAATTGATCATAGGTGTGAATGTGAGTGTGAATGGTTGTCTGTGTCTGTGTGTCAGTCCTGTGATGACCTGGCGACTTGTCCAGGGTGTACCCCATCTTTCACCCGTAGTCAGCTGGGATAGGCTCCAGCTTGCCTGCGACCCTGTAGAACAGGATAAAGCGGCTACAGATAATGAGATGAGCTGAGAAATTTGAAGTTCTTTATGGAAATCAGGGACGCTGTGTCCTTCGGACTAAAGAGGAGAAGGACGACCCAAGTTGTTATCAGCGCTCAGTTCAAAAGCCTGCATCTCTGATGGTATGGGGTTGCATTAGTGCATGTGGCATGGGCAGCTAACACATCTGGAAAGACACCATCAATGCTGAAAGGTATATCCAGGTTCTGGAGCAACATATGCTCCCATCCAGACAATGTCTCTTTCAGGGAAGACCTTGCATTTTCCAACATGACAATGCCAAACCACATACTGCATCAATTACAGCATCATGGCTGCGTAGAAGAAGGGTCCGGGTACTGAACTGGCCAGCCTGCAGTCCAGATCTTTCACCCATAGAAAAGATTTGGCGCATCATAAAACGGAAGATACGACAAAAAAGACCTAAAACAGTTGAGCAACTAGAATCCTACATTAGACAAGAATTAGACATTCCTATCCCTAAACTTGAGCAACTTATCTCCTCAGTCCCCAGACGTTTACAGACTGTTGTAAAGAGAAAAGGGGATGTCTCACAGTGGTAAACATGGCCTTGTCCCAACTTTTTTGAGATGTGTTTTTGTCATGAAATTTAAAATCACCTAATTTTTCTCTTTAAATGATACATTTTCTCAGTTTAAACATTTTATATGTCATCTATGTTCTATTCTGAATAAAATATCGAATTTTGAAACTTCCACATAATTGCATTCCGTTTTTATTTACAATTTGTACTTTGTCCCAACTTTTTTGGAATCGGGGTTGTATTTGCCTGATTATATTTGAGATGAGAAAAAAGTTTTGGAGAATTATATATATGTGTTCCATCATAAATAAGTGAAAAAATTTTTTTTCAATCACTAGCATTTTGAGGTGCACATGGCAGACATTTCTCACGAAGAGTAAAATGAATAAGTTTAGATGCGGCAGACGGAATCTCACAGCAGGGTGTATACTGCATACTCTCACACTCTGACAGTGATAATGAGTGTTGTTGCCAAGTGTGACTGCCATTTGAGATGTGAACCTTAATGTGTGTCCTTCCCTCTACCCATCCAAAGTGAACATACTTCCATTTGGAAGGAAGAGGAAGAGAACCCTTCGCATTGTATGACAATGTAATTGACATACTCGTGGGGAAGAGGAGTTCAGCTTTAGAGTGCCTGAGCTGCTAGAGATGGAGAAAGGTACTGGTTAATTATAACACTATGGCATTTTGGCACGTTCAATAAATCATATCACATCTGAGGCAGACAATAGCAGATGATGCAGTTACAGACTGTAATGATGAAATGATGGCAGATGAGAACAAAAGACAAGTGCCTCATTACACCAAAATGGCCATCTGCGAGATAATTGCACATCAAAGATAAAAATACACCTATGAAGAACATCAATGCTTTCCACCCATAGTACTGACAGTCAATATAAGTTTTAACTCAGAGCAGACAAGTCACATTTAGCCATAAATCTTAATGTAAATACTCCATACCTTTTCCCTACTTGTTACCATTTACATTTGTCTGTACAGGTGGATCTCAAAAAATTAGAATATTGTGAAAAAGTTAATTTTTTTTGCAATTTAATTCAAAAAGGTAAACTTTCATATATTCCATATTCATTACAAATAAAGTGAAATATTTAAAGGCTATTATTTTTGTTTTAATGTTGATGATTATGGATTATAGCTCACGAAAATCAGAAATCCAGTATCTCAAATTATTAGAATATTTCCTAAGATCAATCAAAAATGGATTTACAATACAGAAATGTCCAACTTTTGAAAAGTCTGTTCATTTATACACTTAAAACTTGGTTGGGGCTCCTTTACCATGAATTACTGCATCAATGCAGCATGGCATAGAGGTGATTAGCCTGTGGTACTGCTGAGGTGTTACTGAAGACCAGGTTGCTTTGATAGCAGCCTTCAGCTCATCTGTGTTTTTTGGTTGGATGTTTCTCATCTTCCTCTTGACAATACCCCATAGATTCTCTGTGGGGTTCAGGTCAGGCAATTTGGCTGGCCAATCAAGCACAGTAATATCACAGTAGTTTTGGCACTGTGGGCAGGAACTAAGTCCTGCTGGAAAAGGAAATCAGCATCTCCATAAAGCTTGTCAGCAGATGGAAGCATGAAGTGCTCCAAAATCTCCTGGTAGATGGCTGGATCTTAGGAAATATTCTAATAAATTGAGATACTGGATTTCTGATTTTTGTGAGCTATAAACCATAATCATTGACTTTGAACTTGACAAAACACAGTAGACAAACACCAGCAGATGACATGGCACCCCAAATCATCACAGACTGTGGAAACTTCACATTGGACTTCAAACACCTTGGATTCTGTGCCTCTCCACTCTTCCTCCAGACTCTAGGACCTTGATTTCCAAATGAAATGCAAAATTTACTTTCATCTGAAAAGAAGACTTTGGACCACTGAGCACAGTACAGTCCTTTCTCTCCTCAGACCAGGTAAGATGCTTCTGATGCTGTCTCTGGTTCAGGAGTGGCTTGATATTAGGAATGCAATAGTTGTAGCCTCTTTCTGAAGATGTCTGGGCATGGTGGTTCTTGAGGCACTAACACCAGCCTCAGTCCATTGCTTGTGAAGCTCTCTCAAGTTCTTGAATACAGTGCCTTGCCTTGAATACATTTTACTGAAGTCCAATGTGAAGTTTCCACAGTCTGTGATGATTTGGGGTGCCATGTCATCTGCTGGTGTTTGGTATTCATACCCCTTGAACTTTTTCACATTTTTCCACCTTACAACCATGAACTTAAAAGTTTTTTATTGAGATTTTATTGAGATTTTTCAGATGAAAGTAAATTTTGCATTTCATTTGAAAATCAAGGTCCTAGAGTCTGGAGGAAGAGTGGAGAGGCACAGAATCCAAGGTGTTTGAAGTCCAATGTGAAGTTTCCACAGTCTGTGATGATTTGGGGTGCCATGTCATCTGCTGGTGTTTGGTATTCATACCCCTTGAACTTTTTCACATTTTTCCACCTTACAACCACGAACTTAAAAGTTTTTTATTGAGATTTTATGTGATAGACCAACACAGAGTAGCACATAATTGTGAAGTAAAACGAAAATGATAAATGGTCTTCAAAATTTTAAACAAATAAAAATCTGAAAAATGTGATGTGCATTAGTATTCAGCCCCCCTGCATCAATACTTTGTAGAGCCACCTTTTGCTGCAATTACAGCTGCAAGTCTTTTGTGGTATGTCTCTACCAACTTTGCACATCTAGACACTGAAATTTTTTGCCCATTCTTCTTTGCAAAATAGCTCAAGCTCAGCCAGATTGGATGGAGAGCATCTGTGAACAGCAATTTTCAAGTCTTGCCACAGATGCTCAATGGGATTTAGGTCTGGACTTTGACTGGGCCATTCTAACACATGAATATTCTTTGATCTAAACCATTCCATTGTAGCTCTGGCTGTATGTTTAGGGTCACTGTCTTGCTGGAAGGTGAATCTCCTTCCCAGTCTCAAGTCTTTTGCAGCCTTCAACAGGTTTTCTTCCAGGATTGCCCTGTATTTAGCTCCATCCATCTTCCCATCAACTCTGACCAGCTTCCCTGTCCCTGCTGAAGAAAAGCATCCCCATAACATGATGCTGCCACCACCATGTTTCACGGTGGGGCTGGTTTGTGCAGGGTGATGAGCAGTGTTAGTTTTCCGCCACACATAGCGCTTTGCATTTAGGCCAAAAAGTTCAACTTTGGTCTCATCTGACCAAAGCACCTTCTTCCACATGTTTGCTGTGTCCCCTACATGGCTTCTTATGCCTGTCTTTCAACAATGGCTTTCTTCTTGCCACCAGAGGTGGAAAAACTGGATTGACAAAGTAAAAGTCCTGCTTAGGTTTTCCTTCTGCCTGTGCTCTCAACACAGGTGATTTCACCAATTAGCTCATCAACCTGGCTTAGGGGATGTGGTAATTAGGATCAGCTGGTTCATTGAATTGGCTGGAGCAAAAATGTGGCAGGGTTTTTACTTTCTGCACCCGGGTTTTTCCACCTCTGCTTGCCACTCTTCCAAAAAGGCCAGATTTGTGGAATGTACAACTTATAGTTGTCCTGTGCACAGATTCTCCCACCTGAGCTGTGGATTTCTGCAGCTCCTCCAGAGTGATCATGGGCCTCTTGGCTGCTTCTCTGACCAGCGCTCTCCTTGCTCGCTCTGTCAGTTTAGGTGGATGGCCATGTCTTGGTAGGTTTGCAGTTGTGCCATACTTTTTCCATTTTTGAATGATGGATTGAACAGTGCTTCTTGAGTTGTTCAGAGCTTTGGATATTTTTTTATAACCTAACCCTGCTTTAAAATTCTCCAGAACTTTATCCCTGACCTGTCTGGTGAGTTCTTTGGTCTTCATGATGCTGTTTGTTCTTCAGTGTTCTCTAACAAACCACTGAGGCCTTCATAGAACAAGTGTATTTATGCTGAGAGTAAATTACACACAGTAGGACTCTATTAACTAATTAGATGACTTCTGAAGGCAAATGATTGCACTGGATTGTATTTAGAGGTATCAGAGTATGGGGGGGGGGTGGCACGGTGATGTAGTGGTTAGCGCTGTCGCCTCACAGCAAGAAGGTCCAGGTTCGAGCCCCGTGGCCGGCGAGGGCCTTTCTGTGCGGAGTTTGCATGTTCTCCCCGTGTCCACATGGGTTTCCTCTGGGTGCTCCGGTTTCCCCCACAGTCCAGACATGCAGGTTAGGTTAACTGGTGACTCTAAATTGACCATAGGTGTGAATGTGAGTGGGAATGGTTGTCTGTGTCTATGTGTCAGCCCTGTGATGACCTGGCGACTTGTCCAGGGTGTACCCCGCCTTTTGCCCGTAGTCAGCTGGGATAGGCTCCAGCTTGCCTGCGACCCTGTAGAACAGGATAAAGCGGCTACAGATAATGAGATGAGATGAAGTTCAAGGGGTATGAATACTTTTGCAAGGCACTGCAGACTTTTCTTGACAATCCACTCAAGGCTGCGGTCATCCCTGTTGTGTTAGGGTTTTGCTGGGGATCAAGCCCAGGTCACTGGTGTAGTGATCCAGCAAACCCCCACTAGGCCACCAGGGGAATGACTCAAGTGCAGATGAGTGAGGCGAAAGTAGAGTAGAAAAAAACAGTTTATTTACAATATTTGCAATCCAAGGCAAAAACAAAAGTATAATCCAAACGCTCAGAAGATAACCAGGAAAAAACCAAAAGTTCAAAGTCGAAACAAAGAGCCAAAAACCAGAAAAGAAGAGGCAAAAAATTCAAATGCTCAGAAGATCCAAAAAATGGTAAACAAAAAGTCCAAAAGAAAGCAAAGTACAAAAACCACAAAGACACAGGCGAGGAACACGGAACAGAGGTTACTGGGGCTAAACATAACAGCACAAAGACTCCGTGACTAGGGACCAAACTGAGGGGGTATAAATACACAAACTAAATAGGACACAGGTGACAATAATGAGGACTAGGTGGGGCACAAGGCACATGGAAAAACAAAGGCACATGGCTGTCAAAACAAAAACACAAAACACAGAAACAGTGGTGGCCTCTAGAGGCCAAAACAAACATGACAAGATAAGGAAATAACAGCGGCCTCTAGAGGCCAAAACGGTCCCAGTCCTAACAGGACCCCCCCCCCAAGGAGCGTCTCCTGACGTTCCCAGGGCGATCCGGATGGGCCGAATGGAAGTACCGACACAGATCCTTGTCTAATACGTCCCGAGCGGGAACCCAGCAGTGCTCCTCAGGGCCATAGCCTTCCCAGTCCACTAGATATTGGAGCCCGCCACGGACCCGGCGGGAGTCCAGCAGACGGCGCACAGTGAAAACGGTCTGACCCTGGAAGATGCGGGGGGACAGGGGATTCCTAGGAGCAGGGGCATACGTGGACGACAGTACGGGCCACAACAGGGAAACATGGAATGTGGGGTTGATCCTTAGAGTCCGGGGCAACTGGAGCCGGTAGGTGACAGGGTTCACCCTGCACACAACCTTGAAGGGGCCAGTGTAGCGAGGAGCAAGCTTGCGGTTCTCCACCCGCAGCAGAAGGTCCTTGGTGGACAGCCAAACCCGCTGCCCAGGGCGGAAAACGTGGGAAGGCCTTCTATGGCGGTTGGCCTGAGTCTGGTTGGACCTGGAAGTCTGGATGAGGATCCTCCTGACCTTGTTCCAGGTCTTGCGACACCGTCTCACGTACTGATTGACCAAGGGCACCCCAGCATCCTCCTCCTGTTCAGGAAACAGAGGTGGCTGGAACCCGAACTGGCACTGGAACGGCGACAACCTGGTGGCAGATGACTGCAGGGTGTTGTGGGCATACTCTGCCCATGGCAGCCAGGTGCTCCAAGATGTCGGGTTATCCATCGCCAGGCCTCGCAGGGTGGTTTCCAGGTCCTGGTTGAGCCTCTCGGTCTGGCCGTTGGACTGGGGGTGGAACCCAGAAGAGAGGCTGGCAGTGGCCCTGATGAGTTTGCAGAACCCCTGCCACACTCGGGAGGAGAACTGGGGCCCCCAGTCTGAGATGATGTCCTGCGGAAGACCAAAGACTCGGAAGACATGGGTAAATATATTTTTGGCTGTTTCAAGAGCAGAAGGAAGTTTGCACAGTGGTATGAAGTGGCAGGCTTTGGAGAATCTGTCAACAATGACCAAAATGACTGTGTTACCTTGAGAGTCTGGAAGGCCCATGATGAAGTTGACTGCCACATGGGACCAGGGACGCCGGGGAATGGGCAGAGGGTGCAGGAGGCCCTGGGGATGCTGTCATGGGTTCTTGGTTCTGGTGCACACATCACAGGACAGAACGAATGACCTCACTTCCTTCTCCATGCTCAGCCACCAGAAGCATCTTTTCAAGAAGTCCAGGGTCCTCTGAGCTCCCGGGTGGGTGGTGAGAGGGGACGAGTGACCCCACTGGAGAACCTTGGCCCAGGCTTGACGAGGGAGGTACAAGATGCCCGGTGGCCCCGTCCCAGGATCGGGGTCCTGGCGTTGAGCTCGTCGGACAACCTCCTCGACACCCCAGCGGACAGGGGCCACAATCCGGGACACAGGGATAATAGGCCCAACTTCACTCTCCCTGTTGGTGGCAGAGAACAGCCTGGAAAGCGCATCAGGTTTGGTGTTCTTAGAGCCGGGGCGGTACGATAGAGTGAAGTCGAATTGGCTAAAGAACAAGGCCCACCTAGCCTGTCGTGGATTCAGTCTCTTGGCTTGCTGGAGGTACTCCAGGTTCTTGTGGTCCGTCCAAACTAGGAATGGATGTTGTGCTCCCTCCAACCAGTGCCTCCACTCCTCAAGGACCAGTTTGACTGCGAGCAGTTCCCGATCCCCCACATCATGCCGGGACTCCGCAGGGCTCAGGCGGTGGGAGAAGTAAGCACAGGGGTGCAGCTTTCCCTCCGAACGTTGAGAGAGGACCGTGCCAATGCCACTGTCTGAGGCATCCACCTCGACGACGAATGGTTGCGATGTATCTGGGAGGACCAGGATGGGTGCCGTGCAGAAGCAGTGCTTGAGGTCCCTGAACGCCTTTTCTGTCTGAGGAGACCAGACAAAAGATCCACCTGTCTTCTTGGTGAGGTCCAATATGGGCGCTGCTACAGAACTGAAGTTCCTGACAAACTTGCGGTAGAAGTTAGCAAACCCTAAGAACCGCTGAACTTCTTTAATGGACTTGGGAATGGGCCAGTCCCGGACAGCCAAGGTCTTGGCTGGATCCATCTGGAGTTGTCCCGTTCGTACAATGAAACCCAGGAAGGAGACCTCAGGGACATGGAACTCACATTTCTGGGCTTTGGCAAACAGATTGTTCTGTAGCAGCCTCTTGAGAACCTGGCGGACATGGTGGCGGTGCTCCTGCACGGTCTTGGAAAATATTAGGATGTCGTCGAGGTAGACGAAAACGTACTGATTGATCATATCCCTCAAGACATCGTTGATAAGGGCCTGAAACACTGCTGGTGCATTGGTGAGTCCAAAGGGCATAACTTGGTACTCGTAGTACCCTGACGGGGTGTTAAAGGCAGTCTTCCACTCATCTCCCTGTTGGATGCGGATGAGGTGGTATGCATTCCGTAAGTCCAACTTGGTGAAGACAGTGGCGCCTTGGAGCAGATCAAATGCTGTAGACATCAGCGGAAGGGGATAGCGGTTGCACACAGTGATCTTGTTCAGGCCCCTGTAATCAATACACGGCCGGAGCCCCCCATCCTTCTTGCCAACAAAGAAGAAGCCGGCACCAGCGGGTGAGGTGGAGGGTCGAATGAACCCAGAGGCCAAGGCGTCCTTGATGTACTCCTCCATGGCCTTGCGTTCTGGCTGAGAGAGGGAAAACAGTCTGCCATGAGGAGGGGTAGCCCCAGGGAGCAAGTCGATGGCACAGTCGTAGGCACGGTGCGGAGGAAGAACGGCAGCCCTGCTCTTGCTAAAAACTTCTTTAAGATCCCAGTACTCTGTGGGAACTTGAGATAACTCTGTGAGATCAGGAGGCTTGGCAGGAGACACAGGAGAGCTAGAGAGCAGACAAGAGGCATATCACGCAGGACCCCATTCCACAACCTGGCTTGTTACCCAGTCTATACGAGGGTTGTGGCGGGCAGAGGTGGAAAAACCTGGGTGCAGAAAGTAAAAACCCTGCCACATTTTTGCTCCAGCCAAGTCAATGAACCAGCTGATCCTAATTACCACATCCCCTAAGCCAGGTTGATGAGCTAATTGGTGAAATCACCTGTGTTGAGAGCACAGGCAGAAGGAAAACCTAAGCAGGACTTTTACTTTGTCAATCCAGTTTTTCCACCTCTAGTGGCGGGTAAGCCAAGGAAGGCCTAGAATCACCGGGAACTCTGGTGAATGAATCAGGTGCAGGGATATTTCTTCTCGGTGACCTTGAGACTGGAGAAAGACTGGAGAAGTAACTTGGGTGACTCTTCCATCACCTAAAGCTTGGCCATCCAGGGCAGACACAGACAGTGGGACTTCAAGAGGAGCAGTAGGGAAATTGATTCTTTGGGCGAAGTGGACATCCATAAAGTTTCCAGCCGGCCTGACAAGAGTGGACGGACTCACCCCAGGAGATGGAGACAGGGATGTAGACTCCTTGGCCGGGAAGTTCGGGAGAGAGGGTAGGCCCCGTCACAACCCTCCCTCGGCTGGACGGGGCGGTCCTTTTGCCGAGAGCTCGGGACATGATGCTCGGAAGTGGCCAGGCTTGCCACAGTAGATGCAGCACTTGTCCCTCCTCTTGCGCTCCCTTTCAGCTGCGGAGAGACGAGTACGGCCAACTTGCATGGGCTCTGGACAGTCACTGGAGGAGGTGGACGGACTCCAGGTTGAGGCAGTGAGGCAAGGGGAACTCAGGACTTGGTGGCGCTCTCTAATCCGGTTATCGAGACAAATGGCATGCGAGATCAGAGTTTCGAGGCCACTTGGGCATCTGATAGAGGCCAGGCCATCTTTGATGGGGTCAGACAGACCATGGTGGAAGGCTGGAACCAGGGCAGTCTCATTCAATCCGCTGACTGCTGCGAGCGTCCGGAACGAGATGGAGTAGTCGGCAACGCTTCCTCCTTGCCGGATGGACATGAGCTTTCTGGCTGCGTCTTTACTGATGTCCGCCTGATCGAAGACATGAAGCATCTCCTCCATAAACAGCTTGAAATCAGAGCACTCAGGTCCCTGTCTCTGCCAGATGGCCATTGCCCAAGCTTGTGCCTTCCCAGCTAACAAGGTTATCACAAAGGCAATCTTGCGGCGATCCGTAGTGTAGGTGGTAGGCTGGAGCTCAAATGTGAGTTGGGACTGGGTAAGGAACTCCTGGCACTCACCGTGCTTGCCGTCATACCTCTGTGGTGTAGGAAGGCTGGGTTTGCGAGGTGAAGGAGGCAGCGTGGCAGGAGACACTGGAGCGGGAGCAGATGGTGGAGCAGGAGCCGGATCAGGAGATGCGGGCAGAGGAGTCAGCTGTGCGAGGGTTTTCCCAATTTGCTGAAGCAGTACCTCATGGCGAGTAAGGGCCTCACGTTGGCTTGCAAGTGTTCGTCCATGAGTGTCCATGGTAGCTCCGAAGCGTGTTAAAGCAGCCATAATTCCCTGAAGGTTAGCCGGGTAGACCGTTGAAGATGCCTCTGCTGAGTCGGTCATGACGGAGTCTTTCTGTGAGGGTTTTGCTGGGGATCGAACCCGGGTCGCTGGTGTAGTGATCCAGCAAACCCCCACTAGGCCACCAGGGGAATGACTCAAGTGCAGAGGAGTGAGGCGAAAGTAGAGTAGAAAAAACAGTTTATTTACAATATTTACAATCCAAGGCAAAAACAAAAGTATAATCCAAACGCTCAGAAGATAACCGGGAAAAAACCAAAAGTTCAAAGTCGAAACAAAGAGCCAAAAACCAGAAAAGAAGAGGCAAAAAATTCAAATGCTCAGAAGATCCAAAAAATGGTAAACACAAAGTCCAAAAAGTCCAAAAGAAAGCAAAGTACAAAAACCACAAAGACACAGGCGAGGAACACGGAACAGAGGTTACTGGAGCTAAACATAACAGCACAAAGACTCCGTGACTAGGGACCAAACTGAGGGGGTGTAAATACACAAACTAAATAGGACACAGGTGACAATAATGAGGACTAGGTGGGGCACAAGGCACATGGAAAAACAAAGGCACATGGCTGTCAAAACAAAAACACAAAACACAGAAACAGTGGCGGCCTCTAGAGGCCAAAACAAACATGACAAGATAAGGAAATAACAGCGGCCTCTAGAGGCCAAAACAGTCCCAGTCCTAACATGTTGCTTGTGCACCTTTTCCAGCCAGCCTTTTCAGCAATGACCTTCTGAGGCTTACCCTCCTTGTGGAGGGTGTCAGTGATCATCTTCTGAACAACTGTCAAGTCAGCAGTCTTCCCCGTGTCTATGGTTGCATGTACTGAACTGAACTGGAAGACACACGGTATTTATTCCGTTTGAATAGTAATTTACTCAAACTTGAAATGAAATATTCTAATATTTTGAGATATGGGATTTTTTTGTGCTGTAGGTCATAAGTATCAAAATTAAAATAGAAAAATGCTTGAAATATTTTAGTTTACATGTAATGAGTCTAGAATATATTAAGTTTTCACTTTCTTATGTAACTGATAGAAAATATTGAACTTTTTCACGATATTCTAATTTTTTTGAGATGCACCTGTATAGGAGTGTTGAGTCATTTTCAGACAGCAAATCCTTTTTTAATTTGGATAAAGAAAGTGATCAGGGCTGCATGTTTGTGTTCCTGGAATAAATAAAAAATGATGAATAAATCGACACATGCTGATGTAAGTGTATAGCCTGCAGAAAGCTGAAAGTTGAACAGGGGCCTGAGATCCTTTCAAATCACCCTGTTTCCTCCAATATATCTCCCAGCTTCAAGATCACAGCATTGCTTTAATGTGTCATGAGCTGTTTACAGTCCCCCATCACAGGCAGTCTGAGAAGAAAATTATCCAACTTCAGATTCTGACCCTGATAACCACACAGGTCCTGCACTCCAGGATGTCATTTAACAGACATTAACACAGCTCAACCACATGCAAGTCACATTAGCTATCTGATTCTACTATATTGTCTGTTAAGCTCTAATAACAGCATTGGTATTGCATGTAGGAAATTCCAACATGCAATAAAAGGATTGATAGGTGGTTTAAAGGCATTATTTGGGGGTGAATCAAGGCACTGTGTGGAGTGTGTTAGAGCCAGAGGGACATCCTGTATACTGAGAAGGTCACACAGTGATTAAAAAAAGACACATTTCTGTGGTGGCATTTCAAAAAGAGCACTTAAAAGTAGATTCACTTCCCTAAACAGATTAATCTAGGGCCACAGGGAAGCACAGGGCTCAGCTTTACTTTGGCTCAACAACATGGTTGTCACTGAGGCCTCATTTCATTTAACTTAACTCCACTTAAACTGGTGAGAAGCTGCAACTTATCTGATTCTTATCTGATTACTCTACTGAATAATCAGAAGGGCACAAGGTAAATGTGATATGAATAACAAAATAAATAAACAGCTTTATGCCTGGAAGGTGTATGCTAGGCTTTTCATTTATTTCACACTGTGCTGGATATAAGAGGGAGAGAGAAATGTGAGAAGAATACAGAAGGATGTGAAAAAGATGAGTCCAATTCCAGGTTTGCTAGTGTTTTTACCTTCTACATGAAAAAAAAAGATCTTTACCAGCAATGATATGATTCAGTATTAAGGGATTATTAATTGCATAGGCAAATTAGAAGGATCCCAGACTGTGACCTTTCTCTGGATGAGGCCAGAGAAAAAAATGGTCTTAATCTCTCCAGATAAATGTCAAGGATATCTATCACCTCAATTAACCGCATAGAGAATGCTGTCAGCATCTAATTCTTCTCGTGATAAGACACTGGCACCAAGAGCTTCCCACATTTCTCTCTCTCTCTGTCTTTTAAAAGAACATTGTGGAAGGCAATACAGCTAATGCAGTGCTCTAGATACTCTTCACACCCTGCCATTACAGAGCAGACCGTTTAATAATAAAGCACAACTATGTCCTCTCTCTCTCTCTCTCTCTCTCTCTCTCTCTATATATATATATATATATATATATATATATATATATATATATATATATATATATATATATATATACACACAGTGCTGAGCGTAAATGAGTACACACTCTTTGAAAAGTAACATTTTAAACAATATCTCAATGAACACAAACAATTTCCAAAATGTTGACAAGACAAAGTTTAATATAACATCTGTTTAACTTATAACGTGAAAGTAAGGTTAATAATATAACGTAGATTACACATTTTTTTAGTTTTACTCAAATTAGGGTGGTGCAAAAACGAGTACACCCCACAACAAAAACTACTACATCTAGTACTTTGTATGGCCTCCATGATTTTTAATGACAACACCAAGTCTTCTCGGCATGGAATGAACAAGTTGGTGACATTTTGCAACATCAATCTTTTTCCATTCTTCAACAATGACCTCTTTTAGTGACTGGATGGAGAGTGATGCTCAACTTGTCTCTTCAAAATTCCTCACAGATGTTCGATTGGGTTCAGATCAGGAGACATACTTGGCCACTGAATCACTTTCACCCTGTTCTTCTTCAGAAATCCAACAGTGGCCTTAGATGTGTGTTTAGTCATTCTGGAAAAGTGCACAACAACCAAGGGCACGGACTGATGGTAGCACCTTCTCTCTCAGTATAGAGCAATATATCTGTGAATTCATGATGCCATCAATGAAATGCAGCTCCCCGACACCAGCAACACTCATGCAGCCCCACATAAGGACACTGCCACCACCATGTTTCACTGTAGGCACCATGCATTTTTCTTTGTATTCCTCACCTTTGCGACGCCATACAGTTTTGAAGCCATCAATTCCAAAAACATTTATCTTGGTCTCATCACTCCAGAGTATAGAGTCCCAGTAGTCTTCATCTTTGTCAGCATGGGCCCTGGCAAACTCTAGGCGGGCTTTATTGTGCCTGGGCTTTAGGAAAGGCTTCTTTCGTGGACAGCAGCCATGCATGCCATTCCCCTGCAGTGTACGCCGTATTGTGTCATGGGAAATAGTCACCCCAGTTTGTCTTTCTACTTCTTTAGATAACTGCAGTGAACTTGCATGCCGATTTTCTTCAACCTTTCTCATCAGAAGACGCTCCTGTCAAGGTGTTAACTTCCGTGGACGACCTGGAGGTCTCTGTGAGATGGTTGCAGTTCCATCTTTCTTAAATTTTTGTGCCACTTTTGCTACAGTATTCTGACTGATAAATAAAGATTTGCTGATCTTCTTGTAGCCTTCACCTTTGTGGTGTAAAGAAATTATTTTCTTTGGGGAATTCTGAAGAGACAAGTTGAGCATCACTCTCCACCCAGCATCCAGTCACTAAAAGAGGTCATTGTTGAAGAATGGAAAAAGATTGATGTTGCAAAATGTCGCCAACTTGTTCATTCCATGCCTAGAAGACTTGGTGCTGTCATTAAATATCATGGAGGCCATACAAAGTACTAGATGTAGTAGTTTTTGTTGTGGGATGAATTCATTTTTGCACCACCCTAATTTGAGTAAAACCGAAAAATGTGTAATCTAAGTTTATCTTATTAACCTTACTTTCACGTTATAAGTTAAACAGATGTTATATTAAACTTTGTCTTGTCAACATTTTGGAAATTGTTTGTGTTCATTGAGATATTGTTTAAAATGTTACTTTTCAAAGGGGGTGTACTCATTTACGCTGAGCACTGTATGTATGTATGTATGTATGTATGTATGTATGTATGTCAGAAATTAACACTCTGGAAAACATAAAACAATACATCACACCTTGTGTACCAACAGGTCAGAATCCTGGTACATTTCATATGCTCTTATAATGAATCCAGTACATTCATCAATCAGAATATCGATATAGATTCTCGCCATGCAGACACAAGGAGTAAAGCTCAATGTGTGACATGGCAGCTAATTACTTTAGCCTTTAGTCCTGCAAAAATCCATGAGTGGGGGTTCATTTCAGTGTGTGAAAATAAATGTGTAACACTTAAGAGGTTAGAATGGATAATCATCACTACCTTTCTGTGACTATTAAATACAGTAGTTCACTTTAATGTCCCCTTTTTAATGAAATGGCTTAAATGTCAGGCATATTATTTTAGTGAGTTTGTTCAATTCTTGATTTACCCACAAGAGATTTCTCGAGTGGTGTGGTGAACATGTGTACCACATACATGCCTTTTTTCCTTTATTTAAGTAAACACATATGACGGTAAGTGGCCATGATTGGAACCAATGTCACCATGTGTGGTCGTCTGTCTAGACTAAGCTGTGTTCCACTTACACATTCAGTCTAAGAGCAAGAGACAACTACATTTGTTCTTAATAATTCAGTAATGTAACTCATGGCACTCAACTCATCAGTAAAACTTTATACTGAATTTTAACAATAAGATTATTTTTGCTCAGGATATTCAGCACTGTTTTGATATTTTATATACACTATAGTGTTACATGCCTGTTTTATGCATATTGAATGAGTGTGTCAGTACAAATATATATATGTATAATTACATTAAAAAATTTATTTTATGAGAACGTTTTGTCTGAAACAGCCTACCAGCCAGTGTCCTTAGAAATTTTGAGTGTATGCAGTTTAAAACGCAAAGGAAAAATAATGATTTGGTGTAATCTTTATCTTATATTGTTGTATTATAATTTATTGCTTAATCTGGTAATTATTTTGATACTTTTCATTTAATTAATTCTGGAGTCTGAGTCACTTTAGAAATTTGCTAGAATTTCTTTAGATGTACCTAAGATTTTTTTTTGCACAGTACTGTATTACACTAAGAATATTCCTATAGATCAACATGCAAAATATTTACACTTCTAATCATTATCATTTGTAACATTAGACATGTTTAACTTTAGGTACATGGTACTGAAATATTACAGCCGTAACTGGCTCTCTTCTCTTTAAAAATCAGAGCTGTGTATTCAAATTGTACATTATTAGAAGATGTAGTGCTTCTGGACACCATCATAGATCTGTCAAATTCTAAAAACACAGCAAAATCAAAAGCAGTGCAAGGTTCTGTTTGAAAAGCACAAGATCTACTGCCTAGAACTGCTACCATCATGGGTAAATATAGAAGGGATAAATCTCACTTTCATGCAGAAATCTTTTAAAGCATACTGTATTCATTTTTTATGTGTCGGAGAAAAAAACTGAAAAGGGTAACATGAGATTTTACTGTATTACAGGACAAAAAAAGAGAAATTAAGCGTTACAGTAAATTTTATGGTGGGGCAATTCTTGCATCAAAGAAGTGGTGCATAGTGTTGACGTGCAGGTGTGTTTGATTTACAATGAGTCCTTAAATAGTTCTGACACAAACTGTCTCTTTCTTGCAGCAAAGAGACATGTTGGAGACAGACAGAAAATAAAGGAAACGGTCAACTAATGTGCCTATGTTTCTCAACAGTTAGAGAAAGGCTTCTTGAAGTGTTCATTGGATTATTAAGTGGTCTCAGCTTGCCAAAAGAGTTCTATTTGGGACTTTCAGTGAAATATGTTAAAACATGCTTTCTCTTTTTGTGAAGCCTGTGTGCGTCTTCCTCATTCCTATTCAGGCTAAAAGCACTTCACTGAGACAGCTTAGTGTCTCTGACAAAAGTCTGAAGTAAATCCTGACCCCATATACTCTAACAATCTTTGCTTTTCTTAACAGCACTTGGAAATCATCAAGCTTGACAGCACTTTAATTTAATGAACCTGTTGCTAACTTAAATGCCATCAATAGTTCTAAAATGCAGTGACTTTATAAAATGCCAATCAGTGCCTTTGGAGTCTTGATTCAGCGTCAAGCATAAAGCTGAAATTTTGATTATACTCACACCGTTAATGTCTTTAGATTTATGGGCCTTCTGAGAGCAGATGACTTTATTTCTCAGATAGATTTAAAGCAACTATAAATAATGTGTCTAGTGAGCCAAGATCACAAACATTATACAGGATCTACTTCATTACATCATTCGTAAGAAATATGGTTTGGTTTCATACACTATAGCCACCTTGATGCTGTTTGTGGAGGATTTCTACTCCTTTTGACAGTTTTAGTTTTGAGTTATCTAGTATGGATAATAAAATAACAGTAAGACACAATCTATTCTGATAATTTGTCTTGTTCTGACAGTCGTTCATTAATTGGTTGAAAGTGCAGTTACAACAGCATCCAAAGAAATCCAACACCCATGTGAAACTGTATGATTGATAGACATCATTTTAGACAGTTTGGTGTAATTACCCAAGTTCACAAAGTTACTTAAACACCCTGAACTGCTCAAACTGGGGAGAGGGAGAAAAATGAAGATAAATGACCTCCATCAGAAGAAAAATGTCATGTGACAAGGTGGCTAATTAAAGTAACAGTGAAGGTCACAGTGTAATTCACATTAATACATAACCCACATAGATGGATTGTTTGTTTTTACATATTCTGATGTCCTCTAATCTGTGCCATACAGTTGCTTGCACCTTACTCTGAAATCAATCATATTTGTAGTGTATAATAATACTAGTTGTACACACTGTTGAAATTATTGTATATGTACAGATTTCACAATATTATTAAATAATGAAAGACAGTGAGCCGCTGTTTTTACATACACCATTAGGTTTAATTTAGGTACTTTTCCTACAAAACACCATTCCATATTAACGTTTATGTAAGGATATTAAGACATTTTTGTTTAAGCCCTTGTAAAAGTACAATATGATTTTCAGGACACTTTATTTTCAGGACACTTTGTGCCACTGCCTATCAAATTATTTTAAAGTTTTTCTTAACTCATGTTACATACCTCAAACATTGATCATAGGTGGAATTTTGGCAAAACTAGAAAAAATAACTGAAGTGAATAATTTCTTCCCAAAAGTTCACATATATCCGTATGTGAAATAAATTACCCGCACATTTTTCATATTACAGTAGTCTGATTTGTACTGAATCAGCTGGTACCCATTTTCCTTTCAACCCCTTGTAGTTTTCATGTCTGAGATAATTTCTTCTTGTCTTTTTTTTGTCCCAAAGGTCTACTTTTTAAAAATGTTTTTAATGTAATAAATGTGAAATTCACTGAAAAATTGGCCCTTTTAATAAAAAATAAAAATACGAAAATAAAGCTGTAGCAATTCAATTGCTTTCTGTGTTTAAAACTTTGGACTCAGTTTGAGTGTGAATGGTGTGAATGGGTGGATGTGGAACAGCACAAAATATTTTAACATATTATTATTATTATTATGGTGGCACGGTGGTGTAGTGGTTACCGCTGTCGCCTCACAGCAAGAAGGTCCGGGTTCGAGCCCCGTGGCCAGCGAGGGCCTTTCTGTGTGGAGTTTGCATGTTCTCCCCGTGTCCGCGTGGGTTTCCTCCGGGTGCTCCGGTTTCCCCCACAGTCCAAAGACATGCAGGTTAGGTTAACTGGTGACTCTAAATTGACCGTAGGTGTGAATGTGAGTGTGAATGGTTGTCTGTGTCTATGTGTCGGCCCTGTGATGACCTGGCGACTTGTCCAGGGTGTACCCTATCTTTCACCCATAGTCAGCTGGGATAGGCTCCAGCTTGCCTGCGACCCTGTAGAACAGGATAAAGCGGCTAGAGATAATGAAATGAGATGAGATTATTATAGTGGCGGCACAGTGGTGTAGTGGTTAGCACTGTCACCTCACAACAAGAAGGTCCTGGGTTCGAGCCCAACAGCCGGCGAGAGCCTTTCTGTGTGGAGTTTGCATGTTCTCCCCGTGTCTGTGTGGGTTTCTTCTGGATGCTCCGGTTTTCCCCACAGTCCAAAGACATGCAGGTTAGGTTAACTGGTAACTCTAAATTGACCGTAGGTGTGAATGTGAGTGTGAATGGTTGTTTGTGTCTATGGCTACGTTTACATTACGTCGAATCAGCGGATCGTCAGATTAACGTTCTTAAAACGATTCGCGTTTACACTAAAACCGTTAGCCGTGCACACAGCAACGCCAATACGCGGATACGCTCGGCTCCGCAGGCATCCTGCGCTCCAAATCACTCCGCCCTGAACAGCGAGTGCCCTCTGGAGGGTGCGCACTCCGGCCCTGCGCAGCTCACACAGCGCGCGAGTGAAGTGAACAAGCCACGATTCGGGACTGAGCCGCTGTGTGTGAGATCCCAGCGCATATCACTTATTACTTGCAAGTGGAAGGATGGCAAGCCTAAAGACAATCATAACTACACAATGGGCAGTATTTGCATCAGTATTTGCAGTATTTTCATACTTTTATACTCTTTAATGAAAGGTGATACAAGGCGGAAGTCTGCGCCGTTTTTCAGCAGTCGCGTCACATGACCAACGCCAGCGAATCAGGAAGGTGGATGTCACAGTGACGTTGTCCAATGAGACGCCAGCTAGAGCTCAGCACAGCGTATTCGCGTATTCTCAATGTTTACACAGCACCGGAGCTGATACGATCTAGATTGAATACGTGGACGCTGGCGGATTCCCGTTTCCCCGCTTTTTCAGGGGGGTTAATGTAAACGGACAGTGCATCCGCGAAGAAAACGAGACAGATACGGTCTAGTGTAAACGTAGCCTAAGTGTCAGCCCTGTGATAACCTGGCGACTTGTCCAGGGTGTACCCCACCTCTCACCCATAGTCAGCTGGGATAGGCTCCAGCTTGCCTGCGACCCTGTAGAACAGGATACAGTGGGGCAAAAAAATATTTAGTCAGCCACCAATTGTGCAAGTTCTCTCACTTTAAAAGATGAGAGAGGCCTGTAATTTTCATCATAGGTACACTTCAACTATGAGAGACAGAATGGGGGGAAAGAATCCAGGAAATCACATTGTAGGATTTTTAATGAATTAATTGGTAAATTCCTCGGTAAAATAAGTATTTGGTCACCTACAAACAAGCAAGATTTCTGGCTCTCACAGACCTGTAACAACTTCTTTAAGAGGCTCCTCTGTCCTCCACTCGTTACCTGTATTAATGGCACCTGTTTGAACTCGTTATCAGTATAAAAGACACCTGTCCACAACCTCAAACAGTCACACTCCAAACTCCACTATGGCCAAGACCAAAGAGCTGTCAAAGGACACCAGAAACAAAATTGTAGACCTGCACCAGGCTGGGAAGACTGAATCTGCAATAGGTAAGCAGCTTGGTGTGAAGAAATCAACTGTGGGAGCAATTATTAGAAAATGGAAGACATACAAGACCACTGATAATCTCCCTCGATCTGGGGCTCCACGCAAGATCTCACCCCGTGGGGTCAAAATGATCACAAGAATGGTGAGCAAAAATCCCAGAACCACACGGGGGGACCTAGTGAATGACCTGCAGAGAGCTGGGACCAAATTAACAAAGGCTACCATCAGTAACACACTACGCCGCCAGGGACTCAAATCCTGCAGTGCCAGACATGTCCCCCTGCTTAAGCCAGTACATGTCCAGGCCCGTCTGAAGTTTGCTAGAGAGCATTTGGATGATCCAGAAGAGGATTGGGAGAATGTCATATGGTCAGATGAAACCAAAATAGAACTTTTTGGTAAAAACTCAACTTGTCGTGTTTGGAGGAGAAAGAATGCTGAGTTGCATCCAAAGAACACCATACCTACTGTGAAGCATGGGGGTGGAAACATCATGCTTTGGGGCTGTTTTTCTGCAAAGGGACCAGGATGACTGATCTGTGTAAAGGAAAGAATGAATGGGGCCATGTATCGTGAGATTTTGAGTGAAAACCTCCTTCCATCAGCAAGGGCATTGAAGATGAAATGTGGCTGGGTCTTTCAGCATGACAATGATCCAAAACACACCGCCCGGGCAATGAAGGAGTGGCTTCGTAAGAAGGATTTCAAGGTCCTGGAGTGGCCTAGCCAGTCTCCAGATCTCAATCCCATAGAAAATCTTTGGAGGGAGTTGAAAGTCCGTGTTGCCCAGCGACAGCCCCAAAACATCACTGCTCTAGAGGAGATCTGCATGGAGGAATGGGCCAAAATACCAGCAACAGTGTGTGAAAACCTTGTGAAGACTTACAGAAAATGTTTGACCTCTGTCATTGCCAACATAGGGTATATAACAAAGTATTGAGATGAACTTTTGTTATTGACCAAAGACTTATTTTCCACCATAATTTGCAAATAAATTCTTTAAAAATCAGACAATGTGATTTTCTCGATTTTTTTTTCTCATTTTGTCTCTCATAGTTGAGGTATACCTATGATGAAAATTACAGGCCTCTCTCATCTTTTTAAGTGGGAGAACTTGCACAATTGGTGACTGACTAAATACTTTTTTGCCCCACTGTAAGTGGCTACAGAGGATGGATGGATGGATGGATGGACAAGAAGAAGAAGTTACATTTATATAGCACTTTTCTCAAACTCAAGCTCACTTTACATACGTCAAAGAAATAAATGCAACATTGCTAGTCATATAAGCACAGAGCATTTATTGTTTAATAAAATCATTCAATTTGTGTGGCACATTGTTCATAAACACTTCAAGTTAATTCAACATCATCTTAGTTTAAGCCTAGCATAATTTCTCTTCATCTGCTTTCCTTCTTTGTGTGTCTACTCAGCAGAATATGAGCACTAGTTTCTCTAAATAGAGTGGAAGTGTTTTTTGCTGCTGTGGATAAGAAGCAAACCTCTTTAGACTTCCTTCAGTTTGTTCTGACCTGTAGGTGCCTTAGTTACAGCACCACAGCTTATCTGCTGATAGTGCAGTCTGGGGAGCAAAGACCCATCTTCCCAGCAAGAGAGCCTGAAATGAGCCTAAATGCCAGAGAGTTTTGGTTCTTAAAGAACTATGTGAGACTTCAACATATCCAAAAACCGCAGAATTGCACTATATTATGCAATGCGAAAAAGCTTTACTACTTGTGTTTTACTTTAAAGAAGTTAGACAGATACACAGTAGGATTCTTCAGTGGGTCCTTCGTATAGCAAAGTTATTTTCTTTCCTAAAAAGTTTGGAACCTTTAAAGGCTCCCCAAGAGGGACAACCAAAGACTGTGTGGAATTATAAGTTTAAATGATCTTATAAAATGGGCTGTTATGGTGGTGTAGTGGTTAACACTGTCACCTCACAGCAAAAACGCTCTGAATTCGAACCTTGCGGCTGACTGAGGCCTTTCTGCATGGAGTTTGCATGTTCTCTCCGTGCTCCGGTTTCCTCCCTCACTCCAAAGATGTGCAGATTAGGTCAACTGGCTACTCTAAATTGCCCATAGGTGTGAATGTGAGTGTGAATGGTTGTTCATGTGTCAGCCCTGCAATAGATTGGGGGACCTGCCCAGGGTGTGCCCTGCCTCTCACCCACATACCCCTTTTCCACCAAATCAGTTCCAGGGCTGCTTCGGGGCCAGTGCTGGTGCTGGTTCACAACTCGTTCAACTTGCGAGCCAGCTGAGAACCAGTTTGCTTTTCCATAGCTCGGGGTGCTAAGGGGAGCCACATCATTACGTCGCTGTATACGTCAGTTACGTCACTGGATACGTCAGTTACGTCGCTGCGTTTGCATAAACCTTGGCGCGAACATCGAAGCAACAACAACACAGAGAAGAAGAAGCAGCAACAACAACAACAATAATGGATGACTTCGCATTTGTACAGCTGCTGCTTCTCGTCGCTTAAAAATGGTGACCTTTCACGGTCTTGCTGTTGTTGTCAGTCTTAACAACTCCGCCCCCCCGCTGACATAAGCGGTTCTTTCCTCTGGCCCAGCAAAGAGTTGGTGCTAGCCTGGAACCGGTTTTTCTGGCCCCAGAGCCAGTTCTTTGTCAGTGGAAACAGAAAACCCGGTTCCAAACTAAGCACTGGCCCCGAACCAGCCCTGGAACTGCTTTGGTGGAAAAGGGGCAACAGTCAGCTGGGATTGGCTCCAGCTTTCCTCACAAGCATGATGGATAGGTGGGTTGCATCCAATGTCACAGCCGCCTCATTAGATATGCAAGACGTGAAGTGGTGGTCATTTAAGCTCACTGTTCACAAAGTGTTACTATCACTGGGGCATCTTGCTAGTCATTAAAATGCCCTACACTTGCATTGTTTTGAGCTGCTCAAATCAAACAAACGGTGAAACTAAAAAGTTTCTTCCAGGTTCCCCGTGAAGTGATTAAAAAAGGGTGAAAGAGCAAAGGATTTTACCAAAAGACAATGAGAAAGGTGGCTCTTGAACCTTTCGCTGCAATGGAAGGGAGCAGAGTCGAAGAACACTTGAGTTTGCAGTGATTACTTCATGAAAGATTTGTAAATTCCTCTGATTTATTTTATTTGGATTCACAAATCACTTTTCTTGCCATTTTCCATTATTTCATGGTGCTTTGAAGTTCAGGAGACGCTTAAGTCCTCAGATGTGTTTTTGTTTACAGTTTGATCGCGGTCGCCATACTGTAAACTAATGTGCATGTTTTCACTTTATTTATCAGGATGTCCAAGCAATCTTTACAAGGGCAATGATGTAAATTGGGCTCCTACACTGAACTACATAGATAAGATAATCAAGACAATCCATGTAAACACAAAAGCAGAGCTCATGAGTTAACAACATGAAACCACTTACCTGGCCATGCAATTAAAGTGAGCTGTGGTAACATCTCTGTCTTGTTTCACCAATACCCAGGTATTTAAAGGGGTTTCTGTGAATCTTTGTGAATGATTTAGCTGAAAGAGAAGAGCAGGGAAGATTGATAATCAAGCCCCTGTGGTTTGTTTGCACCCGATACTAAAACTTGTAGCATCCTAGCAACCATCACAAAGACGTGTACAAGAAGCCCAAAAATTCCTACTTCCTCAGGCATAAATGATACAGGATTTATCTTGTAGTATCCTGATTACCAGATATTTAACCCAGCCACATATAAAAAGTTGTATGCCTCCATGTTCTTCCAGGTTTGCATCTGTTTGTCCCTGTAGAACGATGTCTGCAGTACCAGGTAGTTTGAGATGTCGGGGAGCTCAATGGATGAATAATCTTCCAACTCATGGGAAAAATCCTTCTTTACTAACGTGTAAGGATCTATCCCATTGCAAAGAGCAATTTTCTGAAGATACACTACCGTTCAAAAGTTTGGGGTCACTTTGAAATTTCCTTATTTTTGAAAGAAAAGCACTGTTCTTTTCAATGAAGATCACCTTAAACTAATCAGAAATCCACTCTATACATTGCTAATGTGGTAAATGACTATTCTAGCTGCAAATGTCTGGTTTTTGGTGCAATATCTCCATAGGTGTATAGAGGCCCATTTCCAGCAACTATCACTCCAGTGTTCTAATGGTACAATGTGTTTGCTCATTGCCTCAGAAGGCTAATGGATGATTAGAAAACCCTTGTACAATCATGTTAGCACAGCTGAAAACAGTTTAGCTCTTTAGAGAAGCTATAAAACTGACCTTCCTTTGAGCAGATTGAGTTTCTGGAGCATCACATTTGTGGGGTCGATTAAATGCTCAAAATGGCCAGGAAAATGTCTTGACTATATTTTCTATTCATTTTACAACTTATGGTGGTAAATAAAAGTGTGACTTTTCATGGAAAACACAAAATTGTCTGGGTGACCCCAAACTTTTGAACGGTAGTGTATCTAGACTGTGTATTGGCCTCTAAACTGTGAAAATAGTCAGAGACGGTTTCTCTAGCTCTTTGCATAATGGCAGCCAAATCGGTTTGTCTGACCACCACTTCATTCACCAGAAGTAAACTCGCAAGCAAAAGTCACATGACTGAATACAACCTATAGATAATGGATAAATCTTGTAAAATGGATTTTATATTTTATATATATATATATATATATATATATATATATATATATATATATATATATATATATATATATATATATATGAAATATATGAAAGTGTCTATGCAGTAAAAGGTACACTGCAAAAAATTGAAAACTGAATTTGAGTAAAAAATTACTTAATACTAGTGAAATTATCTTGCTGCATGGACATATTTTTACTTGATAAGACATCTTAGAATAAGTTGGTTGCAATCTAGAACTAGGTTTAATAATCTCAGAATTGGTGTCTTGTATTCTTCTAATAGTAAATGCTAGATTATTTCAACTATTTTTTTCAAGATAATATCACTTGCTAAGATATCATTTTTGCAGTGTACACTGATAGCAATAAATGGGTAAAGCTAGTACACTGCAACCCTGCTATAACAAACTCTTTTATGACAAACTTTCACATATAATGAACTGATTTCTTGTCCCCCACCTTTTATGACAATGAGTCAGAGACTTTAAAAAAATCACTATCACATCCACGCACTCGGAGCACGCAGCAGATTACAACACATGCAGCGTCATTAGAACTAATTACTATGCACCTGTTCTGCATTAGAGCGCAATCACAGTGTGCACTTATTTAAACACAGACTTGGAGAAGTATACACACTGTACCTCATGTCTTATGTTACCAAGCCTTGGATCTGTGTATTGCCTTTCTGGTTTTGACTTTGTTTTGTTTATTTGGACTCTGCTTCTCGTCTTTCCCTCCACCCTTCTGTTTGTACCTTGCTTGACCATTGCCCATTTCATGACTCTGCCTTTGTCTAATGTTTTTTAACTGTTTGCCTGCCTGTTTGTAAATAAACACTCTTCCTGCAATCACATCCGTCATTTGCCTGCTTACATTACACACTGAGCTATGTGCTCCTCTTCCCCCCAGGGACAAACAGTAAGTCATCAAGTCCACAGTCAAGTTAACCATATGTGTTAACTCAGTAAGGCTTATCTAGCCTAGCTAAGGTGTTGATCACTAACAATTATCGAGAACAGTGATCAAAGGATCGATAAAAGGATGCACTGACTGCTGATGCCACTAAACTTAACTAGTTGAAGCATATCAGTGGCATTTTTATACCCCCATGGTGTGACATAAATTATGTCATCAGTGATTTGCAACACATGAATGAACTGAATGGTGAAGATAACAGAAAAACAGAGCGAGTCAGTGGATGGACATTGACAATGATACACCAATAACCTCTGTCATTTCCATAACAGATGAGGAAATCATCGCCTCTGTTCGTGATCCTTTAACTCAGTCAGTGAACTGCAGTAGTGACTCAGAAGGAGAAATTCATGATAAGGAGAATGTGCCTAAAATTTCACATATAATGTGAGTGTTTGGTGTAACAAGTGGGTCCATTTCAGTATGAACTTTTTAGGATAACAAACTATTTGGACATCCCCCAAGGAGTCCATTATCGTGGGGTTGCATTGTATTTCTTTGGTTCATTCCTCAGGGGAACCCTTAAAGTTCCATGTAGAACCTAGCACTGAGAAATCTAGCACTGTTCACTATCCAAATACCTCTTTTAACAGTGTAGAACTTCAGCTTAAATACAGTGGTGCTTGAAAGTTTGTGAACCCTTTTGAATTTTCTGTATTTCTGCATAAATATGACTTAAAACATCATCAGATTTTCACACAAGTCCTAAAAGTGGATAAAGAGAACCCAGTTAAACAAATTAGACAAAAATATTATACCTGATCATTTATTTATTGAGCAAAATGATCCAATATTACATATCTGTGAGTGGCAAAAGTATGTGAACCTTTGCTTTCAGTATCTGGTGTGACCCCCTTGTGCAGCAATAACTGCAACTAAATGTTTCCAGTAACTGTTGATCAGTCCTGCACACCGGCTTGGAGGAATTTTAGCCCATTCCTCCATACAGAACAGCTTCAACTCTGGGATGTTGGTGGGTTTCATCACATGAACTGCTCGCTTCAGGTCCTTCCACAACATTTTGATGGATTAAGGTAAGGACTTTGACTTGGCCATTCCAAAACATTAACTTTATTCTTCTTTAATCATTCTTTGGTAGAACGACTTGTGTGCTTAGGGCCATTGTCTTGTTGCATGACCCACCTTCTCTTGAGATTCAGTTCATGGACAGATGTCCTGACATTTCCTTTAGAATTTGATGGTATAATTCAGAATTCATTCTTCTATCAATGATAGCAAGCCATCCTGACCCAGATGCAGCAAAACAGGCCCAAGCCATGATACTACCACTACCATGTTTCACAGATGGGATAAGGTTCTTATGCTGGAATGCACTGTTTTCCTTTTTCCAAACATAATGCTTCTCATTTAAACCAAAAAGTTCTATTTTGGTCTCATCTATCCACAAAACATTTTTCCAATAGCCTTCTGGCTTATCCACGTGATCTTTAGCAAACTGCAGATGAGAAGCAATGTTCTTTTGGAGAGCAGTGGCTTTCTCCTTGCAACCCTGCCATGCACACCATTGTTGTTCAGTGTTCTCCTGATGGTGGACTCATGAACATTAAAATTAGCCAATGTGAGAGAGGCCTTCAGTTGCTTAGAAGTTACCCTGGGGTCCTTTGTGACCTCGCCGACTATTACACACCTTGCTCTTGCAGTGATCTTTGTTGGTTGACCACTCCTGGGGAGGGTAACAATGGCCTTGAATTTCCTCCATTTGTACACAATCTGTCTGACTGTGGATTGGTGGAGTCCAAACTCTTTAGAGATGGTTTTGTAACCTTTTCTAGCCTGATGAGCATCAACAATGCTTTTTCTGAGGTACTCAGAAATCTCCTTTGTTTGTGCCATGATACACTTCCACAAACATCTGTTGTGAAGATCAGACTTTGTGAGATCCCTGTTCTTTAAATAAAACAGGGTGCCCACTCTTACCTGATTGCCATCCCATTGATTGAAAACACCTGACTCTAATTTCACCTTCAAATTAACTGCTAATCCTAGAGGTTCACATACTTTTGCCACTCACAGATATGTAATATTGGATCATTTTCCTCAATAAATAAATGACCAAGTATAATATTTTTGTCTCATTTGTTTAACTGGGTTCTCTTTATCTACTTTTAGGACTTGTGTGAAAATCTGATGTTTTAGGTCATATTTATGCAGAAATATAGAAAATTCTAAAGGGTTCACCAACTTTCAAGCACCACTGTAGTTTTATGAAATGTTTAAACTGCAGGTTTGGTAGAGGTTGAGTGACAATAACATGTTTATTTAAACCTTTTTGTTATTTGACATCTTTGAAAGAGATTCAAGAATAAAATGTTCATCTTGTTTTCTTCCACACACTTCTGAACAAAGGCACTACTGAATTATTTACACTTATGGTGTCATCTCAGGAATGAGTTTGCATTCCACTGTTGGAACAAAACTGCTGTGTCCACGAAATCAAGCCTTGGACAGAAATGCTTACTATGTGGGCTACTAGAAATAAACTAGATACAGAACGATTCACCTTTTTTTTTATCAGAAGTGATGAACAATAAGAGAGAAAATAAGTCCTGTTATTTTTGTGTCTGTTGAGTGTATTCTTTGAACAATATGCTGACACATCCTTCTCAGCTGTGTGTGTTGTGTGTGCTGCCAAGCAGCCGACATGATAACATATTGACAGATATAGTAGTTCACAGAATTTCTTTCCATTTCTTTTCTGAGACTGAAAATCCAATTTGCAGAAGCACTAAAAGTAGTTAAAGGGGGTGATTCCTGGGCTAGATTAGGATAAATACATTTCTGGATGTCATCGGCAGTCTGTATCTGGCCCAGTAGAGACATGCAGCAAGCAGCTGGAGCTACACAAGCTGAGCACAGTACCCATTGATTTTCTCTCTGCTCTTTCAAATTATTAAAGGCTGCCGGTAGCAGACTGCTCTTTACCAACACACAAACAACCAGCAGGAGTCCTCAGGGAGACAACTCACACTTCAGCATAGGATATTTGATCAATTAATATGACCTTCATCCAGTTCCTGGATCCTATTCAGAATGACATCTTTGTCCCCAGGCAGGATGAGAGGTTGCTCTCCACCTGAGGGAACACTGCACTGAAACAATTTGAGCTTACTGCTGGGGTGACTTTGTGAAAGAGACATGGTGTATCTGTTTCAAAAGCCGTTGGGTAAGTCAGGGGCTAATGAAAATCATCTCTAAATTGTCTCCAAAGGAGGAAGTACTTCAGACAGTTAGGCAATGCACATATCAGCAGGCAAACTGACTTTGCCATTTCCATTCCTCTGTAAAAGAAGCAGTAATTGGATTAGGCCTTTGATAGAAAGTCAAGCTTCAGGGGCTGGGAGTGTTTCCCTCAGCGGAAACCGAAAAAGGCACTGACCCCTGAAGTGTCACCCTCATGAGGCCAGTTATGTTAAGAATCATTCCTTCATATTTAAGACGGCATAGAGTCTGAGCAACCAGCACAGTATGCTCATAAAGGCAGGAGTGGAAGAAATGTAAAAAAATGAATAAAAGCATGATGCTCTGTGTGCACTTCTACAGACTAGGAGAAAAAATGTTATGTCTTATGCAGACTTCATGATATATCCTATGGGTGAACACGTCATAAATTTATTAGGTAACTGAATTATTAACAAGTAAAAGCTCCAATATGCCACCAAGTCTCATGTTTTGATTGCCTGGAAATCGAACTAATGACTCTAAAATGTCTACATAATGTAATATGCTGTGCAATTCACATAATGTTTCAGCTATGAGATGTGGTGTTCTCGTATCACATAATCTTTGACAGACAGACAGATAGACAGATGTAGCTGTGTGTGTTATATTACATATATAAGATGAATGATGGGCTTATATTAATGTGCACATTATAACATTAATTAGCATTTTATATGAAATAAAAATAACACATTATCACTCATTCACAGGGATTTGCAATCTCAGTTTCTCCTCATAAGTACACTATGAGCATCTTAAGACTTCTAAAATCAGATGAACATTAGCAGTGTTTGCCATTTTGTCCCCAAAAGACTAGATGGAAAGGGAAGTGATAGCTATCTTCCTAGCGACAACAACAAATTTCAGAAATGAAAACAAATAATCAAACAAAACTTTATACTTTGGGTTTATTTACAATATTTATAAATTACATCCACTGCAGGCTCCAAGTGATTTCCACTGGCGTGGATATGTTTAAGCTGGAGATGTCAGTCATGTTCATTGCAGATTTACTGATTGGCAGTTGGTTATGAGGTTCTATCCCTTTAAAATTGAGCTACCATTCATCATAAAAAGAAGCCATCCATGGAGGCAGGACAAACGAAGAGCAAAGTCCAATAAACAAAGCCCAATAAATGTTGACGGGTGTTTTTCTGTGCAAAACATGCCCTCCCACACTCTATTCACTCCCGTTGGAGCTGTGCGTCTGGGAGGGACTCAAAATGACGTGTTAAAAGCCTGTTGTCCAATGAGCATTAATCTTTCATCCCATTAAAACAGTGAGTACACAAACACCTAACAAACACTAATTGTCATACAAGCTTCAATGAGTATCTTGTTCGTGCTGTAACACAGGCTGTGCTGTTCACTGAAAAGTGTCCGAGTTTAATGAATGAACAGTGTAATAGTGTAGTGAAATATTTGATCATTTGCTGATCAATACTGAATTCCACCAAGATTGATATTGAAATAATAGAGACGCTTTAGTAAACATTGCCACATATGAATGAAATTTTAGGGAAAGCCGGGCTTCCTGTGTAGTCTTAAAGCAATCGCTATGTGGTGCATGCTTATTAAAGTAACTAGCTTTAGATAGCCCCTTGGTTAATGTGTGTAGTGCAGCAGGCTACAGAACAAGTAGCGATCAAGATGTACTGCAAAGCACACTAAATTATAAAATGAAGCAAATTACATTTAAACATAGCAAATGAATACTTTTGTAAAAGTCAACCCTTACATTGTTTTTTCTTTTTCTGGTTGTTAAAACTACTTACTATTAGTAGGTACCAGGCAGTATTTATCAGAATTTGCATGAAAGCCCTAGTGTTTACTTAAACATGTTAGTTACTGACATATAATAGTTATAAAGACAGCCTTTCCAAAATAGGAATTAAATATTTTATTCAGGGGCGGCACGGTGGTGTAGTGGTTAGCGCTGTCGCCTCACAGCAAGAAGGTCCTGGGTTCGAGCCCTGGGGCCGGCGAGGACCTTTCTGTGTGGAGTTTGCATGTTCTCCCCGTGTCCGCGTGGGTTTCCTCCGGGTGCTCCGGTTTCCCCCACAGTCCAAAGACATGCAGGTTAGGTTAACTGGTGACTCTAAATTGACCGTAGGTGTGAATGTGAGTGTGAATGGTTGTCTGTGTCTATGTGTCAGCCCTGTGATGACCTGGCGACTTGTCCAGGGTGTACCCCGCCTTTCGCCCATAGTCAGCTGGGATAGGCTCCAGCTTGCCTGCGACCCTGTAGAACAGGATAAAGCGGAGATGAGATGAGATATTTTATTCACCAGACTATGTTATCTATCCATCCATTCATTATCTATACCATTTATCAGTCAGGATTGTGGTGGAAGCTGGAACCAATCCCAGCTGACTTCGGGCAAGAGGCGGGGTACATCCTGGGCAGGTCACCAATCTATTGCAGGGCTAACACAGAGAGGAACAACTATTCACACTTACTCCAATGAGCAATTTCAAGTAGCCAGTTGACCCACATGTCTTTGGACTGTGGGAAGAAACCGGAGCATCTAGAGGAAACCCACAAGGAGGACATGAAAACTCCAGACAGAAAGACCCCATTCGGCTGCAAGGTTTGAACCTAGAAATTTCTTGATGTGAAGTGACAGAGTTAACCACTGCACCACCATCAGGCACAAGTTATGTACAAATAAATTGATTTGTTGCATTGAAACATGTAGAACTGTGTGTATAGTAGTTCACTCACTACAAAAATCATTACATTAACCATGACATATGGCAACTATACAGCACTTACGAACAGCTCATATCACAGTTTATGGTAGTGTGATTGATCATACGCTTGTTAGCTGTATTATAAGGTACTGTTTCTTAGGATGCCAGCAGAAATTAGAGGCATCATAGTGAATTCTGGCTCAGTGAGAAAAGCAGTTTTGGGTAATCACAGAGCACAAACAATTCTATGGTCACTGCTGCTTTTAGCCACTAATGGTCTCCAAATGTCTGTGCACTGATGTAATGGGAGGCTTGAGGGAAATTGAAATTAATGAGTGTAATCAGTGGCAAACAGCAAAAGAGGCAAGGGCAATTAATATAAACAGGCTACCAGTGAACTGCAGATGAGTATTAAGATGCAGAGTGACCACACAGCGCAGCAGATGTCCTGCAGGAACGAGTGGATGCCAGCCGAGACCAAAAGCAACCTGACAATCTGCTGGCACACTCTGATAAAATAATCATTTTCCTATCAGCAACCATGTTAAAGCCTCATTAGCATCTTCTGCTTGCTTCCAGTGCACATACTAACAAACCTAAGAGGGATCGCACCAGTTCATTTTTATTACATGATCTACTGTACAATTATTATTATTATTATTATTATTATTATTATTAATCAGTTGATATTAACAGTGAGGCATAATTTATTACTTCATGTTTAAGAGTCTTGGTTGATCTCATTTTATATGTACATTTTATGTTTTAAAATAGCTTTAGGTCTTGGAAATGCACTATACAATTAAAAAACATGAAAATATTATCTTTCTTTAAGGTTTATTCTATGTTTCACGTTATTAAAACTCAGTCATTTGTTTCCTCTTGAATGTGAATGTAGCAGTATCTCGTACAGAGTCTCATGAAATAAAAATGCACATGTGAGAATAAACAAGATAAAGCTGACATTTGAACATTTGCCTTACAAGTCAAGACTTTGACCATCAAGACAGTCTTAAACTCATAAACACACTTTATCTCATTCTGATTTCATGCCTTCACATATCAGGCAGTTCAATATTTGGTCATGTATTCCTAGTTTGTATGGATGACTTGCGCGCACACACACACACACACACACACACACACACACACACACAGACAATATCTTAATTCAAACCTACAACAGTGTCCCAATCAACATTACACATTTCATTACAGACAGATGATAAATGTTGGCATTTTTCAGGTCCTGTCACACACATACAGTTTAATGAAAATTTCTTTTCAGCAGCACAATGCTTTTCACATTAATAAAGTACATTTAATTCTATTAAAAAGCAAAGTGATGCAGAAGAAATGTTTAAGCCTGACAAGTTCGGTGACTTGCAGATCTTAAATCTATGCTTGTGCTTTGCTCAAGACATTGTCAAAGCAAAAATAACTGAAACTTTAATATTTTCTTGTCATCATAAATTCAGTAAGAAATAATTTAATACTTGGTTGCTTGAGTGCACAGAGTCTGATGGCTTCCAAACAATTGCTTTAAAAGCTTTTGCCTTGGACTGTGATTAATGTGTTAACTTCTGCTATTAATAAAGCTGCTGCTCCGCCTTGTGGCTATTAATTGAATTACATTTTGATGCTGATAAAGACATGTACACATGAAGATGCTAATGTGACCTCTTCTATAACCACTGGGAATATATATTGATCTTTTTTTTTTTAAATGGTGGAATGCATTTGCTATTGCTCTCTTGACCATCAGTCATCTAGCACTGCCAGTGTTATTAATGGCACAAAGCATACCATTCGTTTCAAAAGTTTAAGAAAAATTCTTATTTCGCAGGTCCTAAATCATTACATTACGTTACATGACATTACATTGATGGCATTTAGCAGATGATCTTATCCAGAGCAACATACAATGTACCCAGAGCAACCTGGGAAGCAGTTAGGGGTTAGGTGCCTTGCTCAAGGGCACTTCAGCCATTTCTGCTAGTCCAGGGAATCGAACCAGCAACCTTTTGGTCCCAAATCATCAGAAGTACACTAGATTTTGATCATATTTACAAATCTTTTACAATAACATTTAACCATTTGGTATTCATAAATAATTGGTGGTGTAAATGTTTTTGACCACAACATTTAAAAATTGCAAGTTAGAACTTTCACTGCAGTTCAGTACCCTGAAACATATTTTAAAGTTTGTGCTGTCAGGGGGCTAACATAATCTTTATGAAAAACACACATCACCATTAAAGAAACCCCAAAGTCACAGTGATCCGCAGACGCCAGTGAACTGTATTTTTGAAAGTGTACGTCATAACTGGCCAAACCACTTATTAAAATAGGGTAGGCCAAATGCCATAAAGACTAAAGGCAGGCAGCTTGTTATTTTTCTTTCTGTGAGGTGAACAGGAAAAGATCAATGGCTGCGGTGGTCTCTTATACCACAACTATGGCACTCGCAGGCATTAAAGGCTGCTCAAGAGAAGAACTTGCAGAACTCTCAGCCTTTGAAGCCAGTGCCAAGAATAATTTCCCAAATGTCACATTTCCCAACAAAACCACTCAGCACTGAAGTTCCAGACACTCCTCCTCTCATCAGCACCAGCGCACACATTTCAGCACGGTGGGGGAGAGCTACTTTATCTATTCCTTACAAGGTCAACGAGTCGAAGACGTTTTGAATCTACAAAAACACAGTTATATTAGTTTTGTTCTTTGTATTACAAAGTGAGCAAATTGTCCCAGAAATGAAGTTACTGCATAAAATAATTGTTTCAATTTGTCCCACAAAGTAACGTCTGTCGCACTGTTCATCTTGGGCTCAAATAATTGGCAATAAAACAATAATATTGAATTCATCTCATATCATTAAAAGAAAAAGGAATCCAAAAACATTATTGTTTTGAATAATTTTATGTCTACATTTCCATGAGTAAGTAAAACTCTATATAGGCATTTAAAAGACAGCAGTATACTTTATACCCAGCTAATGAGCACTATAAGACTGCACCTGCTGCTTGCTTTTTGTACCTTTTCCTTCTTCTGTATTTATTATAGATGCCTCAGTGTGAAAGTTCTTGGCCACTAGAGACAAAATCTCTACTTTTTTTTTCTTTAACGTATGGAACGCAACTGCATGTTTGAGGATTTAAACATCTTGATCGTGTTTTCCCCCGGGCTATTTATTTGAAATTTCAATGGTATAGCTTCTTTAATTACTTAGATATGTGTTCTCTATAAAGTGTATTTATAGTACCAGTCAAAAGTTTGAACACAACTAATTCAATGTTTTTCTTTATTTTTATTCATTAAGAGACACGGCATGTCTTAAAGTAATGATGGATGTTGTTTCTCTTTACTTAGTTGAATGGTTCTTGACATAATATGGATTACTACAGTTGTGGAATAGGGCTATTTACTGTATTTTTATTATTTACTATTTACTCTATTTTAGAAAAGCATTCCAAGTGACTACCTCATGAAGCTGGTTAAGATAATGCCAATAGTGTGCAAACTAGTGTCCTCAAGGTAAATGGTGGCTACTTTAAAGAATCTAAAATATGAAAAATTTTGGTTTTTACCACATAATTTCACATGTTCCATATGTTATTTCATTGTTTTGATGTTTTCAGTATTGTTCTACAATGTAGGAAATATTCAAAATAAAGACGAGTGCTCTGAGAGCACAATATCCCCCGCTGGCAACTATGCCATAACTCTGGTAAAATGCGACTGAATTGAACGAAATTGCAATATGCATATTACCAACATATAACAAAAAATCCTACCAAGTTTCGTGAAATTCCTCCAAAAACTGTGAGAGGAGTTGATTTCAGAAGGTGAGTACCCTTTCTGGGATGGACAGACGGACATCACCACAACATAATCCCCTTTTGGGCCTTTCGGCCAGTGAGGGATAATAAAAATTGTGAGGGAAGTTGATTTCAGAAAGCAAACACACCTTGATGAAATTGCCAGAGTACAAGTTTGTTAATAATCAAGGGCATAACTCTGGTAAAATTTGCCCAAATTAAACAAAATTTATATATGCATATAACTGTCACATAACAAAGCCTTTTGCCAAGTTTGGTGAAATTCCTCCACAAATTGTGAGAGGAGTTGATTTCAGAAGAACGTACACCCTCATGAAATTGTCAAAGTGCAAGTTATTTAATCAAAGGTCAAAACTCTGGTAAAATTTTCACAAACAAAATTAAATCGCAATATGCATATTACGGTCATATAACAAGGCCTCTTGCCAAGTTTAGTGAAATTCCTCCACAAATTGTGAGAGGAGTTGATTTCAGAAGGAAAAGAGACTCATGAAATTGTCAAAATATAATTTTTATAATCAAGGGCTGTAACTCTGGTAAAATGTGACCGAATTGAATGAAATTACACTATGCATATTAACGACATATAACAAAGAATCCTGCCAAGTTTCATGAAATTCCTCCAAAAATTGTGAGAGGAGTTGATTTCAGAAGGTGAGGACCCTTCCCAGGAGGGAGGGACGAACATCGCCACGACATAATCCCCCTTCGGGCCTTTCGGCCAGCGGGGGATAAAAAAAACCTATGAGTGAGTAGGTGTGTCAAAACTTTTGACTGGTACTGTATTTTTTATCAACCTAAACTTATCCAAACAACTTTTATGCTTTTGATTTGTAAATTATTTTGCAAACTATATTGATTTTTACTTCAGCAAGGCCTCTTGAAGGTGTACATTAGACTGATCAACCTTCTGATGCTATACTTCTGCTGACGAAAATGTTTTTCTGAATATCTACAGATGTATAAAACAGTCAGAATACCAGCACAAAAATGTGCTTTGCTCGAGTGCATGTTGAAGACATCCGATATCTGTATTGCAAAGACTGACCTTGCAATAATGATGAATAAATGAAATATTATGGATGTACTACTCCACATGTAATATATTACCACTATTACAGCTATCAGATTTAGAATTCAACTTCCAGTTTATTTGTGTATAAAATGTATTTTGCTCTTCTCTCTGTACCGAACTATTCTTTTGGACAAAGCCTCAACAGAACAGGAGTGTGGGCCATAAATACAAATTGTATTATCTATTATAATATACAACACCCGTACACCTACTCATTCATGCAATTATCTAATCAGCCAATCGTGTGTTTGCAGTGTAATGCATAAAATCATGCAGATGCAAACCAGCAGGTTCGGGGAATGTTCACCATTCGAATGGGGAAAAATATATCATCAGTAATTTTGACCATGTCATGATTGTTGGTGCCAGATGGGCTGGTTTGAGTATTTCTATAACTGGTGATCTCCTGGGATTTTCATGCACAACAGTCTCTACAGTAACTCGAATAACCACTCTATACTATTGTGGTGAGCAGAAAAGCATCTCAGCATGCCAAACCTTGAGGTGGATGGGCAACAACAGCAGAACAGCACATCAGGTTCCACTTCTGTCAGCCAAGAACAAGAATCTGAGATTATCATGAACACAGATTCCTCCATACCGGACAGTTGAAGACTGGAAAAAGACCAAGTGATTTTTTTTTTCTTCTTCCTAACCTGTCCAGTTTTGATGAACCTGTACTCATGATGGTCTCAGATTCCTGATCTTGGCTGACAGGAGTGGAACTTGAAGTGGTTTTCTGCTGTTGTAACCCATCCACCTCAAGGTTTGATGTTTTGTATGCGTTGAGATGCTTTTCTGCTCACCACCCTTCTAACTCATCACTATAATCGATCAGTGTCATATATGGAAGCTACTATAAACGTCCTGGCAGCTCAAATCAATCTGGTCATTTCTTTCTGACCTCTTATCAACTACACATTTCCACCCCCAGGACTGTTGCTCACTCAGTGCTTAATTTTTGTTTGCTTGTTTTTCATGCTATTTTGTGGAAACTAAAGAGACTATTGGAGACTATTGTGTGTGAAATTCCCAGATGATCAGCAGTTTATGGAAAACTCAAACTATAAATTGTGAATAATCCGAGATCACACTTTTCATTCTGATGTTTGATTTGAACATTAATTAAAGCTCTTGACCTGAATCTGCAAGATTTTTTGCACTGCAACCACAAAATTGGCTGATTAGACAACTGCATGAATGTGCAGGTGTTCCTAATAAAGTGAAGGTGAGTGTACATTATAACCCCTACGTCTGTTTTGCATAAGAGATTAAAACATTTTTAAATGTGAGCATATTCGATCAGTGAAGTGTTTACTATGCTCAATTCTTAAAAAAAAAAAAACCAACAACCAACACATTTTGCCTTTTTACTGAAAAGCCTCAAAATGAAAGACAAAGGCCTGAGAAATTTTAATGAAGTGATTTAGTCTTTAAATAGACTAGGGAGAGAAAATACTGATACTGAATCAGTAATTCTCATTTAAATTTCAAGTACTAACAAGTAATCTTAAATCATCTGTTCATCACCACCAAGGGCATTATAAAAGTTAGAGGCTTTATAGTATTATGATATGGCTCCAAATATGGACCGGTTTATGAGCTTCACAGGACAAAGGTAAACAGAAACTGGTAATGAATGACAATTTGCGTAGCTTCTTAAACATTTAAACCTTAATGAATGTTTAAAGAATGACAGAATTAATAAAAAGTTCACACTGCATATAAACAATGAAAGTTACCCATGTTAAAATATGTACAGTGTATCATGCATTATTTAAAGTGCTTCTTGTTTAGTGTACAAATGTCCATACAGACAGTTCTACAAAGTGAATAGTTCAAACAGTTCTTTTGAATCATAGGTCACTGCTGGCAATGTGTCTTTCCCAATTTCTCCCATTATTTTCAAATGCACATGTTTTATCTTCCAGCGACTGGCCTTCAGAGGATCGCGAATCAGCCCGAACACTTGCTCAAAAATCGCAAGGCAGTTGTCCTCTCGATGGATGGTGCCAGCTACGGCCACCAGCACCAACCCATGAGGCGAAGACACACACTTCAGCCCTGTCTGCTCCAGGTTAGGGCAAAAGACTAACCTCTCCTCCGAGACGAGGGCAAAAAGCCGCTGGCTCACCAGTTCAGCTCCAAGGAACTCCTCTTTCTGATGAACCTGGGTGTACAAGACAAGTAGCATCTTGGCGTCACTCCAGAAGTGCTGCGGACCCCAGTGCTCGACCGGCTGAGCGGCCTGGGGGTTCTGGGAGTTCAAAAGCTGGAAGAACCACTGGCAAAACTGCTTTCCCAAAGCTGTCAGTACTCCCAAGCCATCTCCATTCTTCTCTGTACACCGTGCATTGGAGACACTTACTGTTTTCTGTGATATGGAAACAAAGAATTAAACACTTTTTAAGTTTATAGGCAACAGTACGCAGTCGGATAGGATCTTACGTGAATTAGGATTAATAATTTGTGCACCTCGCTGTAAGATGACCACAGTTCAAGAGTCCTCTTTACCAACTGATGTTTCTCACTGTTTGGAGATGGAGCAGCATTTTCCGCAGCGAGGTACTTAAAGATCACATCCCGGTGGACCTTCTTCCTTTTGAGAAGCTCTTCAGGACTCTGAGAGTAGGTTATTATCGCTTCAATGGCTTCTGTTCACACAAGACAGAATTCATATGACAGACTAACAAATGACTGTAAAACCTGCCCAATCTGCTAACTTCCTGTATCTTTTTTTTTTTAAATTGAAAAAAACAAAAACAAATTCAGGCGGCACAGTGGTGTAGTGGTTAGCGCTGTCGCCTCACAGCAAGAAGGTTCTGGGTTCGAGCCCCGTGGCCGGCGAGGGCCTTTCTGTGTGGAGTTTGCATGTTCTCCCCGTGTCCGCGTGGGTTTCCTCCGGGTGCTCCGGTTTCCCCCACAGTCCAAAGACATGCAGGTTAGGTTAACTGGTGGCTCTAAATTGACCGTAGGTGTGAATGTGAGTGTGAATGGTTGTCTGTGTCTATGTGTCAGCCCTGTGATGACCTGGCGACTTGTCCAGGGTGCAGCGCTCGAAACTAACGGTGTCCCGATGTCCCGGGGACCATAAAAAATGTCATCGGGACACAAAATTATCATATCTGGGACAATCCCGGGACAATGGAAAAAAAATAGATCTAGAAAAAAAGTTCTACATTAAAGGTGCAGTACAAGATTTTGGAATAACGGTTCCCGCAAGCCATATTTTGAAAAGAAACACTCCCACCCCCGCGTCTCCACCCCTCCTCCCCCTTATAAAGCCTGAGAAAGTCCGGCTTTATAATGGGTGTCTATTGCGTTACACACCAGTGGAGCTCGTTAAGTTAGAGTGTAAAGAGCTTGGAAAAATAGCTCAAACTTTCTCATTTAAACTGTGTTTTCAGCCCCAATTTTCACTCCACACACACAATTTTCTCAAAGGTAGTAGCCACACTTGTCCTGATTCACACAATGTGTCTCCCTGAGCGATAGGATTTACTGTTTTTGAATGAGAAGCCTTAAAGTAACGAGAGCACAGCCGCGCAGCCCCATAGACTCCCATTATAAACGTGGCAGAAAAGTCACTCGTTTTTAACTCGCTCTAGTGACCTCATTTTTTACACTACAGACAAAAAAAATTACATCCGTGTGTTCAGGAGAGCCTTGTGGCGCTCACTGTGAAAGAATTTTGTGAATATCTCCTTCCGTTTTCGTGTAAATCCCCGGTGTTTGGAAGGAGCGCACTGAGAGAATCCTGCGCTCTGTGTGACACTCTGCTCGCTCTCACACACACACACAGAAGGGCCGGGCTAGTCGCGGGCTTCAGTCTGATTGACGTGTCAGTATCCAATCATTTTGAGGTGGTACCTCGATAGGATTGGATGGCGTTTTTCCTTTATTTTACACTGTAGACTGGATTAAAATATTTCGTTTTTTGGGTCAAACCTTCTATTGTACTGCTTGCAACATGTGTGTGCATTTCATCTATTGATGGTATGGCTGATGGCTTTCAAAACATCTCTGAATGGGGCAACAGGTATATTACATAAAAATGGATAACGGTAATGGTGAAAATGATGTTGGCCTTATATATGCCAACAGATATTCAAGGTATAAGTAGATGAAACAAACATAAAAGGGGTGTTATTTTCAGCTAAAGTGTACTGCAGATGTAGGGAGTTGAAACATTTTCTGAATGAGCTAGTTGGCCCCTTTTAAATACACCGGTATCTATTCATACAGTGAGATCGCCAAAGTTTAATAAACTGAAAATGCAATAACTGTAATTTTGAAGTAGATGATGTATTGGACATGTGTCACTTGTGTCTTGTGACTTATAAAAATGATATAAAGGGTTCAAAATCGCATAGTTACAAATATAATAGTAACTTCATATGATAATATTAACCACTGGTTATTTCAGAGAGGAAAAAAATGGGGACACTATTGCTTCCATTCGGGACAATACAACACAGAATTCGGGACCACTGGGGGACACAAAGAAAAAAAGTTAATTTCGAGCCCTGCCAGGGTGTACCCCGCCTTTCGCCCGTAGTCAGCTGGGATAGGCTCCAGCTTGCCTGCGACCCTGTAGAACAGGATAAAGCGGCTAGAGATAATGAGATGAGAGATGAATACAAATTCACTACAATATATTTAACAATTCTATCAAAAACCAAAATCCCACCTTCTCTAATGAGTGGTTTAAAAAGTTATGTAAGACAAAGAAAATAAATAAAAGAAAACAAACATAAAGGGTTAGCACAACTGATATGACAACATAAGTGAGCAGAAGTTCTTAGCCTGGGCGTTGTCAATTTTCTTGAGACATTTGGGAAATAAAGAGAATTCCTGTTTAAGTGCAGACCATGATGGAGAGCACTTTCTAGTACTTTCTTTATTTGTGTATGTAATATTTTATAACTATAATGGGATTATTCATTAGAAATTCATCTTCCTGTATCTTATTCTTAGCAAACACTTCTGGATAGTTAACTAGCTGCTAAGTTAGCCATGAAGCTAGCTGGATAGTCAGGGACCAAGTTTTTCAGCTTTACCTCTAGAACTCGTGACACGGATTAACCGGTTAGTCACCGTATCGCTCAGTGCCAACAAATCGTCTTCTGACAGCAACTGCAACAATCTTCTACAGCCATATAACTCTTTTTCCGACATCACAGCCATTTTCACACGAGATATGTTCGAAACTAGCCAGGAACTGGATCTCACATCGCTTGCATTCGCATTGAGTTGTGAATAATCATCGCCCCCTAGCGGAAAAAGACATACAGAACGAGCTTCATAATAAAAGTTTTGCTTTTTACACGCACACACCTCATTAAAGGGGAACAGAGGGCAATATATAGAGTAAATCTCATCTCATTATCTCTAGCCGCTTTATCCTTCTACAGGGTCGCAGGCAAGCTGGAGCCTATCCCAGCTGACTATGGGCGAAAGGCGGGGTACACCCTGGACAAGTCGCCAGGTCATCACAGGGCTGACACATAGACACAGACAACCATTCACACTCACATTCACACCTACGGTCAATTTAGAGTCACCAGTTAACCTAACCTGCATGTCTTTGGACTGTGGGGGAAACCGGAGCACCCGGAGGAAACCCACGCGGACACGGGGAGAACATGCAAACTCCGCACAGAAAGGCCCTCGCCGGCCCCGGGGCTCGAACCCAGGACCTTCTTGCTGTGAGGCGACAGCGCTAACCACTACACCACCGTGCCGCCCCATATAAAGTAAATATAACAATAAAACACACATTGATGAACCTTATTCAAGACTTACAAAAGTTTTTTGTTCTAAGGTTGGAAAGTTATAGTGTTTTGAAAGTAGCTCGAGCAAACTATTTCCGCAGTTTGAACAGCCCGCCATGATATTAATTTTATCCAATCAGAATGCACGTTCATTTTCTCTGCGTAACACTCATGACGTATGTATGTGCCCAGTTGTGTTGGCTCATTGAGGTTGGGAATAGCACGTGTGAAATACCTGTTTCTGCCTCTTGCGACGATTTCGCAAGTCCACGGGTGGCGCCTCTCTCATTGCAGCAAATAAATTCTGCTGGACTCGTGAGCAACTCCACGTTACATTTTCCACATGAGCACCACGCCGTGTCACCTGCACGCAGACGCTCTGCCCCACGCTCGCCATGCCCATGGTCAGCATCAGTCTCATCCTCGCCGTCATCCGAGCTTTCTTCTCTTATTTCATCACCGGAGTCGAGAGTACCTCTCCTAGGTTCAAACTGGTACCCTTCTAAGCCATAGCCTGCTTGCAGTGTGTCTTGCGGGATCTCTTCGTATGATTCGACAGAGCTGTCGCTTTCACTTGATGCGCCCGACGCCATGATTACACGCTTCTCTCCTAGTGCAGTGAGTAGGGCTGACGTCACGGTCTTTTAAAAATGGCGACTCTTGTGCCGTTTAGCGTACCGACTATTATATTTACAATTACCAAGATATTTCGTTGTTTTCTAGTATATAAATTTGATAGAATACTTAAGAATATGTTACTTTGTCACATCAGCAACTGTATATATTATATTTGGTACCCCTTTAAAGTGCATATTCTGGACCAAATTCGTTTTTTTTTTATATGAAAGTATGTCCCTTTACACACTCATCCAGAAGGGTAATTTTGCACAAGGCCATCTGTCTACAGCAGAAAAAAATAAAATAACAAAACGGTGTCTGGAAAAATCCCAAGCGAGTCTGGAGCCAGATTCGTGACGTCACCTGCGGAAGCGCCAGCAGGCTGCGTGAGCTTTGTACGGTTTCAGTGCACAGCCTGTGTAGACCAAGTTTAGCAGCTAGCAATTTTGTATTGAAACACGGAATTGTCACCTGAGCGCAATGTGGGAAACGATGAGTATTAATCCCATCAAGATTGGTGTTGCTACACCCTCCTACGATACATCTGTTAACCTCATCTCATCTCATTATCTGTAGCTGCTTTATCCTGTTCTACAGGGTCGCAGGCAAGCTGGAGCCTATCCCAGCTGACTACGGGTGAAAGGCGGGGTACACCCTGGACAAGTCGCCAGGTCATCACAGGGCTGACACATAGACACAGACAACCATTCACACTCACATTCACACCTACGGTCAATTTAGAGTCACCAGTTAACCTAACCTGCATGTCTTTGGACTGTGGGGAAAACCGGAGCACCCGGAGGAAACCCACGCGGACACGGGGAGAACATGCAAACTCCACACAGAAAGGCCCTCGCCGGCCACGGGGCTCGAACTTGTACCTTCCTGCTGTGAGGCGACAGCGCTAACCACTACACCACTGTGCTGCCCACATCTGTTAACCATTTTAATAATTACGTGACAATGTTGAGGAAATTTATAGAAAACCACCAGGTCGTTTTCTCATAAATAAACCAACGCCGACGTAGGATTCAGAGGAAGGCGTCCCGCACGCGACGTCACGAAAATCAATGTTTGCCGGGAAATCCAAATGCCAAGTGTTTTCAGAGGTGGACCAATTCGCCTCAAATGGCTTGATTTCAACTGAATTTTTCTGGTATTGCGCAAGGTAAAAAATTGCGCAAAATGCAAAATGTGACAGATATTTGACCAAAGTTTAATATAAAATAGGAGAATTACATTGATCTTGCTCCTGAATTTACCCGTGACATGCACTTTAACGCGCCGAAACATAAACATAGACTAGAAATATTACACATTTTGTACAAATGCACTTTGACTCCCTTGGATTGTCTGTCACATTGTGTTAATTTTATCCCTAATCTATCCCTAATGAGCAAGCCTGTGGTGATGGTGGCAAGGAAAAACTCCCTCAGACGACATGAGGAAGAAACCTCAAGAGGAACCAGACTCAAAAGGGAACCCATCCTCGTTTGGGTGATAACAGACAATGTGATTATAACATTTTTAACATGAAGTCAGTTTCGTTGATGTTATAACTCTTCATTAATGGAAACTTGAGTGCAAAACTGTTCATGGCAACTGCAGTCCTAAAGTTAGCAAGTCAACTGTAGTCCTCAACCATAAGATCATTACTGTAAGTGTCCAGAGCATCTTCCAAGTGTGATTTTTTTTACTGTCCATACGGGGTCATCCTCCACAGGAACGATGTGATGAGACTCCAACCAGAAGTAGGCCATCAGATTGGATCAGGCAGGTCCGAGGAGCAGAAGAGGTCAGCATCTCAATCTCAGGATTGATATGTAACTCAGAGGGACAGACGGGGGGAGGGGGGAGAAAGAGAGAGAAAACACAGGTTGTTAGGTATGCCCAATGTCACCTGATGAGTAAGAACAGTATACATTTTGCGCCGAGTGCAAGCAGGGACTCTGGCAAAACTAACTATGACAGCATAACTAAAAGGGGAGAGCCAGAGGTTAACATAAGCATGAGGGCGCCCCAGGACATAAAGCAGCAGCCAATACACCGTCAACAAACTCGAGTGAGCAAGTGAGTGGGGGACTGACAGCATCCATACATCCCAGTTTACCAAAACACTATGTCTGAGGACCCTCCAGATCTACTCCTTTCCCTCATAAACACTATTAACAAAAGGCTTGATTAAACAGATATGTTTTCAGCCTAGACTTAAACGCTGAGACTGTCCGATTCCCGCAATCTACTTGGAAGGCTGTTCCATAACTGTGGGGCTTTGTAAGAAAAGGCTCTGCCCCTTGATGTAACCTTCACTATACGAGGTACCAGAAGATAGCCTGCACCTGTTGATCTAAGTAGGCATGGCGGGTCATAAAGGACCAGAAGTATTTGTATTCCTGCTCACTCAAGGACAGAGCCATATTGCCATTTTGTGGGCAGTGTCAAAGGTCAGCATGACGTAATATCGTTAATAGGTTTCCTGTATCTTGATTGGATCACTGCTCCTGACGCCGTGATGTAGCCAGATGTACAAAACATTGTTGAGAAATGGCGAGTTGCAAAAATAATAAACACGATAAGAAAGGAAATTTTTTTTTTACTGTTTCATTGCAGACAACCAAGCAACATAAACAACTTATTAAACAGTGGCTATACAACTTGGGAGTAGGTCACACTTTAGAAACACTCTCCTCTGGTAGAAATTTTAATGTTTGCAAGGACCTTTTTGAGCCCGATTGCTTTGAAAGGAAAGTGCTGAAAAAGTTAATGCTGACACTTTTCTGGTTTAGTCAGCATTAACTTTTTTAGCAGTTTGCGCTACAGTAGCACTTCTTTGGGATTGGACCATATGGGGTAGCCTTCATACCGCATGCCAATCAATGAGCCTTTGGCACCCAATGACCCTGTTACCAGTTCACAGGTTGTCCTTCCTTGGACCACTTTTGGTAGGTATAAACCACTGTATACCAGGAACACCCCACAAGCATGCCCGTATCTACCATTGAGGACACCAAGGTCCTCTGTATTTTCTTCCTTCAGGTTTTGTTTCATTTTCATTTCATATGAAATGAAAGCAGACCTGACAAGACAATTATCTCTGCATTAATGCAGCATCACGTGACACATAATTGCAGATACATCTGACTTTTCAAAACAAGAGCACAGTAATCCAGCCATCCATTATCTGTAGCCGCTTATCCTGTTCTACAGGGTCACAGGCAAGCTGAAGCCTATCCCAGCTGACTATGGGCGAGAGGCGGGGTACACCCTGGACAAGTCGCCAGGTCATCACAGGGCTGACACATAGACACAGACAACCATTCACACTCACACCTACAGTCAATTTAGAGTCACCAGTTAACCTAACCTGCATGTCTTTGGACTGTTGGGGAAACCAGAGCACCTGGTGGAAACCCACACAGACAGGGGGAGAACATGCAAAGTCCACACAGAAAGGCCCTCACCAGCCGCTGGGCTCGAACCCAGGACCTTCTTGCTGTGAAGCAACAGTGCTAACCACTACACCACCATGCCACTGAGAGCACAGAATCTCATCTCATCTCATTATCTCTAGCCACTTTATCCTGTTCTACAGGGTCGCAGGCAAGCTGGAGCCTATCCCAGCTGACTACGGGCGAAAGGCGGGGTACACCCTGGACAAGTCGCCAGGTCATCACAGGGCTGACACGTAGACACAGACAACCATTCACACTCACATTTACACCTACGGTCAATTTAGAGTCACCAGTTAACCTAACCTGCATGTCTTTGGACTGTGGGGGAAACCAGAGCACCCGGAGGAAACCCACGCGGACACTGGGAGAACATGCAAACTCCTCACAGAAAGGCCCTCGTTGGCCACGGGGCTCGAACCTGGACCTTCTTGCTGTGAGGTGACAGTGCTAACCATTACACCACCGTGCCGCCTGTGACTGGTCTACTGGGTTTATAATATTAGAGCAGGTTTTACATTCTTTGTAATGAAGGTCTTATTTACTAACTTAATTACTATACTTGGGACCCTGATTAAGAGTCTCTATATAGTTCTTCTATACACATGAGAATCTTAGGATAGGGTGACCAGACGTCCCGGTTTTACCGGGACAGTCCCGATTTTACCGGGACAGTCCCGATTTGGGGTTGTGTGTCCCGAGTCCCGACAAAAGTCTGTCGGGACACGGATATGTCCCGGTTGTCGCCACTCGCGACGTTTGCGACTGAGCAGCGTGGGAATCATTAGCAGAGAAATGTCTGCATTTACTATTTTGATGAATTGACAGGAATCGCAAACTTTCCTGGTTACTGTCCCCTGGCCCTGTGGCATGGGTGTTTATTTAGCCACATTATTCCAGACAACAGAACGTGTTGCCATGCAACAATAAAATAAACATTAACTGGCGCGAATGTTCTTTGTCTAGCAGCTAGCAGCAGTAATGCCGCAGCAATTATGCCGAAAAGAAAATGTACCTTTTCCAAAGATTTACAGGGCACCCACCCCTTCCTCCGAGACGTGCAGAACAATGCGCACGAAGCCTACTGCACACACTGTAAGTGTTCCTTCTCCGTAGCTCACGGTGATAATGCCGATATACAGGATCACATTAAAACGGCTAAACACAAGTGGTGGGTTGAAGCAGGACTAATGCATTTTGTTTAGGGTGGGTGGATTGACAGTCACCTTATCTTTGTTCCTGTGCTTTGTCCTTGTACTGAGTTGGGTAGCTTATGTTGCAAATGATGTGCGCTCCTGTGGGGGCTTTCCTCGGGCTGTCGCCCCTCTCCTCTTTTATTGCTGTTTTGTTTGAGTGTATATTCTCAAATCACTTGTCTCTTTTTTGTTTCTGTATAACATACCGTTCTGACAGTTTGGCCATATTGCTGTGTTGAACAGCTTGTTGCACCTCCCATTAAAGTGTTCACTTTTGTACACATCTTCTTGCTTTATTCATTCAGTTGTGGGGAATGGTTAGTAAGGTTGATTCTGACCTAGGCTATGTTGAGGTCACATATCTACTTTTTAAGTTCATGCTATAGTGCATACAATTTTAGAGATATAGCCTACATGTGCATATGCATTCTTCTTGGTGTTCTCACAAACAGGTGAAATAAATCAGTTTAAATTTGGCCTATGGACATAGCCTGGCCTATTCTCAGCCATTACAAAATCTGTCGTCTGACCATAATTTAACTGATCTGTACCACTATGCTACTAGATAACAAAATGCCTGTTTGTTTTATTTCATGTGAGATGTTGATAAATGTGAGCTTCAACAAAATGATAAGAGCACCTCTCTGAGTGTCACGTTTACGTTAAAAAAAAAAGGTGTGCGTGCACGAGCATGGTCGCGCGCAAAAGTGTCCCAGTTTCAGACTAGGGAAATCTGGTCACCCTATTTTAGGATTACGTAGCCTGTGATGACAACTGAGTTCAAATTGCAATTATTTCCATGAATACGCATGAAGATGAAAACAAGCCTTTATTTGTCACATATACATTATAGCACAAGGGCGGCACGGTGGTGTAGTGGTTAGCGCTGTCGCCTCACAGCAAGAAGGTCCTGGGTTCGAGCCCCATGGCCGGCGAGGGCCTTTCTGTGTGGAGTTTGCATGTTCTCCTCGTGTCCGCGTGGGTTTCCTCCGGGTGCTCTGGTTTCCCCCACAGTCCAAAGACATGCAGGTTAGGTTAACTGGTGACTCTAAATTGACCGTAGGTGTGAATGTGAGTGTGAATGGTTGTCTGTGTCTATGTGTCAGCCCTGTGATGACCTGGCGACTTGTCCAGGGTGTACCCCGCCTTTCGCCCATAGTCAGCTGGGATAGGCTCCAGCTTGCCTGCGACCCTGTAGAAGGATAAAGCGGCTAGAGATAATGAGATGAGATGAGATTATCCAAGCTTGTTTGGAAGTTGGGGTCAGAGGACAGGATCAGATATGACACAGTGTCCCTGGAGCAGAGACGGTTAAGGACCTTGCTCAAGGGCCCAACAATAGCAGCTTGGTGGTGCTAGGACTTAAACCCCCGACTTTCTGCTCACTAACCCAGAGCTTTAACCTTTGAACCATGACGTTTACTGTTTAGGTTACTGATCTTGCAACTTTCCCAACACTCGGTTTGATGGGAGCAGGACTACTTCCTGTCCCATGCCGTTCTGTAATCCAGAGCCTGTGTAATGTCTCTGAAAGGACGCGCGAGGGCGGTATTGGACTCAGAACCGGTCACGTGCTCATGTAAACACCACTTTACCATGTTGCAGGCTTTGGAGTGAAACCTGTTAGTGATTCCTCACTTTCAACATAAAGATAAGCGTTAAAGTGGATGGAAGAACACAAGTCTAATTCATCACCACATTTAGAAAGAAATATCACGTAGGCTACATTTTCACCTACTTTATCCCACATGCACTGTTAATAAAAGCAGCTTGTTTCATGGCTACAAAATAACATTCATTTGTGTAGTAGCCTCAACAACTGGGGGGGGGCATAACTAAAGAACACAACTTTGCCAAAGCTTTCAATTTGTTTGAATTGATCAGATCATGCGAGTCACCTAAAAAGAGTCGTTTCCGCGTGGAGCATCGTTAATGACTGGGGGTGGTTTTGGGATCCAGAGCCACTCCCTCTTGCTGATCCATTCACACACTTACTTTCTCACAGGACACATCACAGTGTCTTTCCCGGGAGCAGAGTAAATCCGAGCTGCTGCACTGGAGATTTGAGCCTGACGCGTCCCTGCTCTCTGAAAGGGACAAAACCAACACCCACAAAAACGGAAACGCATCGAGGGAGCTCTGTTTCACCTTTATAAAGACGGCTGGATGGTTGTATTCCCCTCCAGGAGTGGATTGAAGGGAATTTCATTCTGAACACGAGGCAAGTTTCATTCTCATTCACAGTTAGAGTATCATTTTTCCACCAGCCAGATGCTGTCCTGATTGTGGGAACAAACTTTTTTCCATTCAAACTTTTTTTATGCTCAAGATCTTGAAATATAGCTTTCTACTATAAAATCTCGGGGTGGGGGTGACCCTAAGTCTAATAGGCTACAAATAAAGGTCTAAGAACTGAAGAAATTGGATGGCATCTTATGTTGTTGTTTTTTTGGGTGGTGGTGGTTTTGCTTTTTATTTTAAAATAATCTGAGGTTTCAGCACAGGAGGAGAGGGCATTTGTGATGGGGGGGAAATTATTATTATTATTATTATTATTATTATTATTATTATTATGCAAAAAATAAATAAATTTATATATATATTAGTGTGTGTGTGTGTGTGTAAAATACCGGTTGGGCTGCAGGGTGAGACATGCTGAAGACAAAGGGCCCTATTAGTACTATTACTACTGCTGCTGTTCCCTCTGTATGAAGGGTTCAGACTGAATACTGTTCTGGTCACTCAGTTTACTTAATGATCAGAAGAGAAGTTTTTTTTTTTTAATTTATTCTGTTTATTTTTGACCGCAAGATTATTTATTTACTCGACAAAGCAAATCTTAGTTTGTTTTTTAAATGATTGAGGATTAAAATGAATGTGATGTGCAAGCACGCCAGTTGTTATCCTGTTCACATTTGAGTTTGGTGGGATGTTTTGTTTTTTTTTTGGCCTGAAAATGCCTAGTAACTTTGAGTTACATTTCTTACTAAATGTATGGTACATGTCTATGAAAATGTCCACAGTTATGTGCTCAAGTAGATTCTGTTGCTGTTTAGTTGCCATGTACCCAATGTTCTTTTGCGATCAGTAATTGTGCACTCCTTTTTACTGGTTAGTGATACCTGTGTATTTGAGAATACTTGGAAAAAGTTTTTTTTTTTTCCCTCCTCTCAGACACACCCGTATTCTGATCCGTGTTTGGCATTTTCTTTCTCTCTCTCTCTCTGGTCTTGTTCTTTGGTCATACACAAAGAATTTGAGTTGCTTTGGGGAGGTCATGTAGTGTTTATTGTATATCATTTACCTCAGTACCTACTCAGGTAAAATGGACAAAAGATCACAGGTGATAAACCTTGTAGGGAATATTACAACCCGCCCTGTATCTGATGTAATGGTGTATACGCAAGGGAAACTGTGTTCTGTGTGACTGTCAACAGTACAGATGTGTTTACTGTTCAGGTGTGACGTTAAATGGCAAAAATAACACAACTGTTTGTGTTATTTGTGTCGATCCTGGCTGCATGAGTAGTCAAATGTTTTTATGTATCAAGGTGTCCGTGATGTGCAGATTAGCCAACTGGTTCTAACTTTATATTGTCTTAAGCAAAATCATTGCAACCCAAATGCTGCAAATAAATACCGACTTTTTCACTGTTTATCATATTAGGCCACACGTAATATACCCTTTTAAAATAAATGTTGGTCTGTTGCACTTGCTTGACTTGCAGGATGGCTTTTCACTGCATGCATGTACAAGTTGACTCATGCCTCAAAACCTGTGTTAATGGGGATTTATTAGTAGACGCTGTTAGAGATTGTGTGGCAGGTTGTGCTCAGCCCTGTTTCCCAGAGTGCGTCGGGGGGTTTTTTTACATGAGATGCTCTGCAGGGGACAAATTTGTTACTAATTGGCAAACACATGGCTAGGTAAATGTTGCTGCACACTTGGACCCAGTGTCAGGCAGGAGTCATATGGCAGTCTGGGGAAAACCCCTCAGATTTCACTGTGAATTAATTGTCTCACAGGCGGCATGGTGGTGTAGTGGTTAGCACTGTCGCCCCACAGCAAGAAGGTCCTGGGTTTGAGCCCAGTGGTCAGTGAGAGCCTAGCTGTGTGGAGTTTGCATGTTCTCTCTGGTTTCCCCCACAGTCCAAAGACATGCAGGTCAGGCTAATTAGTGGCTCTAAATCGACTGTAGGTGTGAATATGGGTGTGAATGGTTGTCTCTGTGTGACCTGGCGACTTGTCCAGCGTGTACCCCGCCTCTCGCCCATAGTCATCTGGGATAGGCTCCAGCTTGCCTGCGACTCTACAGGATAAGTGGTTATGGATGGATGGATGGATGGATGGATGAATTGTCGCATCCAAAAACTAGGGAAAATTGGGCTCTGGCCTAAATTGAATTTCTCATATTATAACATAATTTGAAGCCTCAGCCTCAAGAAACTATAAATACAGTTGTTATTTATAGTTCACAGAAGGTTGCATACAGGGACATGAATGCCATGGTATTGGGCTTTCAGTTTATTTCTTTGAACTCTTCTTTCCCTGTAGCAGAATGATTGGCAGAATGACATGCGTATATCTTTTTTTTTTTAAAAAGGCACAAGTTTAAGTTTATTTTGGGCTTTCTAAAATCAACATGGGGTCAAAATTACATATACAGGGTCTAAAATATACATACACCCACTTAGATTAATTCAGTGGTGTTGAAGGTTCCAAAATGGCTTCTTTCCTTCCAGTTAGTGATCATGATTGACTTCAGCTGGCAATTTCTCTGTGCCAACATAACATTTGTTTGAAGGCACTCCTTGGATTAAGTAACTCGCGGTACAATGGGGAAAGTCCAAGGAGCTCAGTGCAGATCTGAGAAATAGGATCATAGATTTATACAACTCAGGAATGTCTCTTGGAGCTATTTCTATACAACTGCAGGTTCCAAGATCAGTTCAAATATTTATCCCTAAATACAAGTTATTGGGAGGTGTAGCCACTTTGCCAAGCCAGTTTGCTGGAAGAAGTCCCAAACTGTCACCCTTAGCTGAGAGGAAATTGGTTCAAATGGTCAGGAACCACCAAGGCACAGGCCTGCCATGAACTGGAAGCTGCTGGAACTCTGTCTACAGTCAAGCAAGTTTTACATCACCATGGACTGAGAGGCTGCCATCCAAGAAAGAAGCCCCTGCTCCAAAATTGACATGTTCAAGCTCAACTAAAGTTTTCAGCTGACCACACTGACCAATAAAAAGCCTTTTGGAAGAAAGTTTTATGGTCAGATGAGAGATCATTGTTTGGCCACAATGACCAGAGGTATGGTGGAATGCTGTACTAACTGTTAAGCATGGTGGTGGTAGTGTTATGCTCTGGGGCTGTTTTGCTACCAATGGAACGAATTGGAAGTGGATGGAATAATGGAGGAGGACTATCTCAGAATTTCAGCATAACCTCAAGCCATCAGAATCTTGGACATAACTGGGTGTTCCAGCAGGATACTGATCCCAAACATGCATCAAAGCAAATCTAATCACTTACCAGTGATCCAAATATCCATGATGCACCTGCTCTGTGTTTGAAGTGGGATGTTTTTATATTCAATTTTTTTTTTTCATATTTTTGTTTAAAATGCTATGTTGTGGTTGGTATGCATGCAAAAGAGAAGCATATTTCAGTTCAGGAAAGCCTGTAGCCACCATATAAATCAGCTTGCTTTGCAAATTGTGTTCATTTGACTTATTTTTCCTGATGTGACATCCAGTATATCATGGCCCTTTCAAAAGCATGATTTGCCTGAGTCTGTCCATGGTAGTGAAAATGTAATTTATTTCAGGATTGATTTAGTCTTTTTATACCTGGCTTTGAATTTTTTTTTCCTTCCCCCTTTTAATGCTAGTTAGAAGTTAGACTGTTTGGTTATAGTGATCATATAATCAAAAATAGAACATATGTCCTGTTGTTCAGAACATGTGATCTGTTAACCTAATAGAGAGAAACTCCATTTTTATCTTCACCCTGTACATAAACATACAAGACAGAACAGGGCCTTGGTGCATTTGTGCAATTTCAGTCAAACTAGCATAGCTTTATTTGAATGCCATCAGCAGCTTTGAAACTGCCTTCTGGTTGACAGCCAAGTACATCCTAAAAGAAGGATATAGCCCTTCAGATTTTCCCCGTAGTATTACCCTCCAAAAAGGAGTTTTTCATGCATAAAGATGATCATGTGTAATGGTAAATCAGGATGTAGGTTAACTTCTTTTTATAAAGTATGAATGTTGGGGAATTGAGTTATGGTAGTGATGGTACTTGGATTGGTGGCAAGCGGTTTAAAAAAAATAGTCCATAAGAGTTGATGCATTTTAGTGTTGAGTCAGTACAGTGGAAAAGTCCGTCTGAGTTTACCCTGGCACTGGAAGATGCTCATGAAGCAGCGTTTCCGGTCACTGAGCAAGCTTGCCAGTCCACACACACAGTCAGTGTCTGTGTCTCTCTAAAACTGTTGCATTTGGAGGCACTCATGATTCTTCTTACATTTGCCAGCAAACTGGGATGCAGTCTGGCTGCCACTTCATTTTGGACTTTGCACTCTATTGGAGCCAACAGTATCATTTTATTTTTACTTGTCTGTTAAGGCCATGAAGTTGCTAAAACAACAAATTTCTATATTGTGGTTTTAATATAATTGACAGTTTTAAAAGAAATTGATTTTTTTTCCCCTAGTTGTCCGTTCATTTTAGTTTTCCTTCCAAATGGGTAAATATAAAAGGCACGTATTTGTTTTTCTGAGACGATGTCATGAATCATGAGTGAAGTCGTAGGACATGCCTCTGGTACAAGGACAGACGGACGCAGAGGCCACACCTGGATAGATAGACAGCAATTACTATAGTAATGAATTCATGATTGCTTCCCATTTTACTGTGTACATGCTGGCTTGAATTGATGCATATTCAGACCTGTCCTAATTCAAATTAAAACGTGTGTGTGTGTAAAAATATATAAAATTACACATACGTGTGTCTAAAGGTGAGCGGAGGGGAAATTCTCCTCGAGGGTGAGAAAAGGGACTGTTTTTCCTTTACCTTGCTCATAAGTCGAAAATCACACATGACCTTGCTCCAGGAATTCCAAATTTATATATTCCTTTAAAAACAAATTAAGAGCAGCTGTGACATTTTGGATGTGGCCCAAACATGATACAAAAGGTAGTGTGATGTCACTCAAGCATGTAGCTTCTGATCATGCTGGCTTAATTTTTAGAGCAAGTGCAAATCTACGAATATCCAGCTTAGTGGATGCATTTCTGTAATAAACACATATGAAGACTGATGCAATCAGATGTTGAATATATTGTGTAATTCAACTACACAGTTTGGCCTGATGCAGTCTGTCTGACACCATTATTGTACAGTAATCTACAAACTCTACAGGTTATTGTCTGGCTAAAAATTGTGATGTACTGTGCAGAATTAACAGATTGGCAGTCTGACACAGGAGAAATAATGCGGGTAAACTATAATGCCTGAATGATTTCGGATAAAAAATGAGTATTTACATGGTTCCTAGTTGTATCCCTGAATATAATAAGGGTAGTGGACCTCCATATGTCCAAGTATTGTAAATATTCTACCTTTTTTCAAGCAAAACCTTTTTAGCTATTTCTTCTTAATGGACTTTCATGTTCAGTTACTTTCTCTAATGTACTGACTTCACTGTGTCTTTTAGCACCATCAGATATTGGATTACTGGTGCAATATAAGTCTTTGTACTACTTCTGTTTAGCGGTCTAGTTTATAGAAGTCTGTTAAATACTAATTTCTTGTTTACTGATGAGATCTCACATGACCTCAAACTTCTCACAGGTTATGCAAAATGTTCCAGTAGTCAAATGGTTATTTCTGATGGAAACAATATGCAAAGGCAGTTGAATAGTGAAGGACAAGGGATACATTAACATTTTAACTATCCATCAAATCCAAGACTACTAATGTCTAAATATTATAAGATTGTTTAATCATCATAGGCAGTCCACATCAGCTTCCTACTTTTGTAACTATGGGAAGCAGGAGGTTGCAGGATGTGTATGCAGGTTCTATTATGTTTTATCTATTGTTCTATTCTATTATGGCTTAGTAATCCTGCTCCAGTCAACACTTCACAAACAAAGGAAGGCATGTGCCTGGATAGAAATTTTTCAACTAGTAGACTTTCAAAATACCGTTTCTATCACAGTTGAGTGGATACAGCTGATGTATTTGCCTATTTGTTACAAAGCTGCTGCACACATGTTGGTGGGGTTGTGGAGCTCCACTGCTTAAAAGCTGGTTTCTACTTTCAGCATTGAGTGTTGGGTAAAGGAGAGAAGAGGCGTGCATTCCCTGTAATCAAAAACATAATAATCAGGTGCATGATGTGGTAACCGACAGCTATATGATGTCAGGGTACCACCACAATTGAACAAGATTACGTCAGTTTAACAGTGCACACCTGCATGAGGGTGGGTCAAATATACATTAGGCTTCACATTAACTTACCATGTGGGAAGGAGCTGGTTAGGAAATAATTGTTTTAAAGTGACTTCATATGGGTCATTTATTGTTCCAGGGTTATGGAACAGCACCTTTTTATTATTCATTAAAACAAATCCTGTTCTCTGATTGGTGTTGGAGTATCCAGGACTTTAAGTTGAAAGTGTTTAACCAGTAGGGCACCATTGGTTTTAACCCTCCATCAAACTGTGCTGGAAGTGAGCTGTGTATCTGTGAATTAGATATTTTAATTTTCACTAATAGTTAGGCATTTGTACTTTTTTATAAACCATTAACACTTGTGGTGAAACAATGTCTTAGCATAGCTCCAGGGCCTCGGTTCAATACTGAATTTGGATTAGTGTCCATGTGAAGTTTCTCTTGTTCTCCATATGTCCATGTGGGGTTTCCTCTTGGTTCTCCAGTTTCCTCTGATCTTCTTGGGGTGTGTGTGTACAAGGCAAGACATGAACAGGCATCCTGTTCAGTTGTGTTCCTGCTTCGTCCCCAGTGTTCTCTGAATTGGCTGTGGATTCACTGTAACCCTGATCAAAATAAAGAAATTACTGGCGATGAATGAGTGACTGAATACAGGCCTAGAAATTCTTTTTTTTTTTTTTTCACCAGCCAGCCAGACTAGTTACCTTCCAAAGTAACTAGCCAAAATTTGTTCATGTATGAACTTTACTTCTGTCAAAAATAACACAAAAGAGAGTAGTTACCATTGCTCATGACTAATGTGCATTTTCAAGACCAGAGTATTTTGATACTGTTGTTTAAATACATAAATGAGAACAACACAGAGCACCATAATATAATATCAACAAATAATATATTGGAAAACTTGGCAACTTGGTGTATGAGTATTGAAAACAAAATACTTGCTATCATGACTATAGCACCCAAAATATGGCCAACATGCTTTCTGTATTTAACCATTCATGAGAGAGAAAGCATTTAAGAGCTTCGTATTGACTAGGAATCAACTTGGGGAAATAAAAATCATATCGCAGCCAAGGCTTGCTCTGCTCCCACGTTTGCTTAGAAGTCCTTTGTTGTTTCTCCTTCTCGTACGCTTTATTGGCGGCCTTTTTCTCCTCTTCAGACCGAGGTCGCTTTGTCCCCGTCTCTGGCGGTTTCTGTACACCTTTCAGAAAATTCCACATCGCAACATAGCTTTGTCAGATGTAGATGTAAACAACAACAAAAATACGTGTTTAAATGGGCGATAATGTGGCCACATCTATTGAATTTGATAATGTGATTACTGCAATATTCAACGAGATGTGTTATATGCATGCGCAGTAGTCAAAAAACTGACAGCCTGACTTGTACATGATATGGTTCGGAATTCTTTGGTATTTTCCGTCCTGCCGATAAACACCTCGATTAACACCGACACAGCACACACTTAATGTGGCGGCTTTAGTTGACGGTATGTCTGAATCTTCGCTTTATTTATATATATATATATATATATATATATATATATATATATATATATATATATATATATATATATATATATATATATATATATATATACTAACTACCGTTCAAAAGTTTGAGGTCGCCCAGACAATTTTGTGTTTTTCCATGAAAAGTCACAATTTTATTTACCACCATAAGTTGTAAAATGAATAGAAAATATAGTCAAGACACTTTTTTTTTTTTTGAGCATTTAATCGACCCCACAAATGTGATGCTCCAGAAACTCAATCTGCTCAAAGGAAGGTCAGTTTTATAGCTTCTCTAAAGAGCTAAACTGTTTTCAGCTGTGCTAACATGATTATACAAGGGTTTTCTAATCGTCCATTAGCCTTCTGAGGCAATGAGCAAACACATTGTACCATTAGAACACTCACCTATGTAGATATTGCACCAAAAACCAGACATTTGCAGCTAGAATAGTCATTTACCACATTAGCAATGTATAGAGTGCATTTCTGATTAATTTAAAGTGATCTTCATTGAAAAGAACAGTGCTTTTCTTTCAAAAATAAGGAAATTTCAAAGTGACCCCAAACTTGTGTGTATATATAATTTTATTTTCAATTAGCCAGCCAGGCTGGTTAGTGACAGGAATTACCTGCCAAATGACAATAAGTCGCCTCGGGCGACCAGACCACCGTGAATTTCGAGCCGTGGAATAACACTTACATGTTCAGTACTATCGTATTCCAACATGCAAATGTATTCAGTTATTAGACCGGTTTATGTGGGAAGCAGTTTATAATTCAATATAGGAAAGAACAGTCTTTAAAAGCTAATTTTTGACTAATGAGCAGAGCTGATTTTTAAATGTATGAGAATAAAAGTAGATTTCGGGGAAAATTTTGATAAAAATACATATAAAGCTCACTTATTGGAAAAGTAGGTATACGGAGTAGCTGTGGAGTTCTAAAGTGAGTAGCCATTGTGTGAAGAACCTATAGTTAAAACCTTTTTATTGGAGGAAAATACAAAGTCTACTCATACTACTTTTTCTGCTGAAAATTTTCCATCACAGCTTGATGTGTGCCAGCATGTTTTTTTTTTTTCACGACAAGCAACACTGGAGGCTCTATGATATGACCCTGTATTAACAGTTGTCATTGGGCACAGGAGATTATGATAAGGCACATTAAGTTGTACAACCACAGTCTTGGCTGCTGATAACAGGTTGATCATGCTAGGTCAGTACTTCAGCAGCTGTAATTGTTTGGTGTTTTGGAAAAGTTGATCCTATCTAATAACTTACCATATTCAGTTTTATTGGCTCTCCAAAATTTTATTATAAGGCATGTACAGAACGTCCATGCTGCTTCATTTATTTCCTGTAGGTTTGGGGTTTATTTGTACATTAATCTAGAATGGTTAATGTCAGTTTTATTATAGCATGTTCTTGGTCCAAATATATATTGTTACTGTAGTATATTCTTGTTGATTTCTCAAAGGGGGTCCATGAGGCATACCAAGGAGATCGATCCATCCATTATCTGTAACCGCTTGTCCTGTGCAGGGTCATGGGCAAGCTGGAGCCTATCCCAGCTGACTATGGGCGAGAGGTGGGGTACACCCTGGACAAGTCACCAGGTCATTGCAGGGCTAACACATGGAGACCAACAACCATTCACACTCCTTCACACCTACGGTCAATTTAGAACCACCAATTAGCCTAACCTGCATGTCTGGACTGTGGGGGAAACCGGAGCACCCGAAGGAAACCCATACAGACACAGGGAGAACGTGCAAACTCCACACAGGAAGGCCCCCGTTGTGCACTGGGCTCAAACCCAGAACCACCTTGCTGTGAGGTGACCAGTGCTAACCACTACACCACTGTACTACCCCTACCCAGGAGATTCCCCCCCCCCCCCCCCCCCCCCCCCATTTATTAAATCCTTGTTACAGTGGTGGAAATCATATCCTACAATTAATTGTTTATTCTTGAGGTCCTGTAGTTAACCACGTATATGTATCTGTTCATGTAGGTTGAATAGGACCATTTCAAACCTCAGTAACTCAAACAAATGGGCATACAAATACTCAACATGAATCTAAAGACAGTTTTAACCTAAAATGCTCAGAGTGGAAAGTTTATGAATAAAATGCTCTATGGCTCCCGTACATAGTAGTATAGTGCACACTTAATGTGTCCTTGTACAAATAATGAGGTGAACATTTTAAATGGTTGGATTGCATTTATAAAATAGATATGTACCAAGGGGAATTTTTTGAAAGTACAGTATGACTTATGGACCAGTAAAGATGAGGGAAAATGTTCCCTTCTCAGCCATGTCTCTGTGTTCAGTCCCCTGTCCAATAACCCTTTATGTCAAATGTTATAGTAAAAGGTTTATGGTAAAAATTATAGCTGAAGTTCTGGTGGAACTGTGACCTAGCCTTTGGTTAACATTTTCTAGAAAGCTTGTAGAAATGAGGATTCATTTTGCGAGTTTAAACCATAAATGTCTAGTGAGTCAGGACCAAGAAAAAGGACTGTTGTTTTTCTATTACATAACTCCCAGTAGGGTTTCTGAAGTCTGTAGTGTTCTGGGTTAAACAGACCTCTTGAGAATAATGGCCTTTGTGGCCCAAAACTACTGCTGTGCAAATATGTTGTGTGGGTTTATTTGCAGTGACCATGTTTAGATATCCTGCACCTCTAGGTTCATTGACTCCTAGGATTAAAGCTGTATGTGGAACATACTTCTATACTTTTGGAAATGGTGTGAATGCTGTAACTCACTTCAGATGCATGTTTTGCATTTCCACAGGGGGGGAGAATGTCCAAAATGGAAGTAAAGACGTCACTTCTCGACAACATGATAGGGGTGGGCGACATGGTCCTGCTTGAGCCCCTGTCAGAGGAAACCTTCATCGAGAACCTCCGGAAGCGCTTTCAGCACAATGAAATCTATGTAAGTTCTCCTAAAAGTTCCATAAATTGTTTCTCTCTAACTGTAAGCGTCTATGTTATGACTGCATTTCGCTTGTCAAGTTTTAAACCCTTGAGTCCCCCCCCAACAGCATATTTAAATGCCAAAGTGTAAGTAACACCAAGTGTTGCCTTGCAATCTAAGGCAGTGTTCAGACTCGCATCTGATTTCGGTAAAATGATGTAAAAGAACATGAAGTCTAACTTTGTTCAGTCAGGTTCAAGCCACTTTTTCACGTCATTTTCAGACATATTGAAATATGGACATGCAGCTTGGTTTAAGTCAGATCAGATTTCATTTTTTCTTTTCCCATAAATTTGCCATGAATACATAATGGATGAAAACCAACATGAAGACAGAGGAGCCATGCATATTTAATTTTGTTTTTTTTCCTTTCATTTGTCATCAGTATGTATATCCAGTGACTAGGGAGAACCAAGTCAACAAAAGTGATGTGCCATATGGCAGCCTCTTAATTTTTTGTTGCTGTTTGTTGAATGTGTTGAGAAACATTACTAAATATTACCCTTATATAAAACAAATCCATAATAGAGCGGTCAGTGTGAATTTTATGGTTTGAATAATTTCAAATTTTCATTTACATATTCGTGGATATAATTTTTCATTAGTTTATTCACGTTTGTGTTTTATGTCACGTAACGCTGGTCTGCCACTTTTTTTAAATAAGACTGAAGCTCAAATAGATTTATACTGGCCATATAGTGTGATATCATTATAGCTTATATATTAAATGTATAGTGTATGCAGTATATGACAAATCTAACGTCTGAATAGCAACAACAGTTACTTTTTGATGCTTTGCCTAATAACACGTGTCAATTTGTGACCTTTAGGTTACCAGTTTTGATTAGTGCCACAGACTCCCAAACTTAAAGTAGAGAATACTCCTCCTTCTCTGTCCAGCCATCTTTAAACACTGTTTTTGATCTTTGACTTGTTTCAATTCATTAATCAGACCACAGAAGGTAATGAATTAAAAAAAAGTCAACTCCTCCCACTCTCAAGCTGCCTGTGTATATCAATGCATTTGATTGGCTGCAACAGAGAATCATCTCATCTCATTATCTCTAGCCGCTTTATCCTTCTACAGGGTCGCAGGCAAGCTGGAGCCTATCCCAGCTGACTATGGGCGAAAGGCGGGGTACACCCTGGACAAGTCGCCAGGTCATCACAGGGCTGACACATAGACACAGACAACCATTCACATTCACACCTACGGTCAATTTAGAGTCACCAGTTAACCTAACCTGCATGTCTTTGGACTGTGGGGGAAACCGGAGCACCCGGAGGAAACCCATGCGGACACGGGGAGAACATGCAAACTCCGCACAGAAAGGCCCTCGCCGGCCCCGGGGCTCGAACCCAGGACCTTCTTGCTGTGAGGCGACAGCGCTAACCACTACACCACCGTGCCGCCACAGAGAATCATGATTTAAAAAAAAAAATTTGATAGATTTTGTAGCAGAACTAATCATTCGCATGAATTGATTTACTGAAAGTCTGCATCAGGACTTTAGTCCGTCACTTGACAACCCCCGATCTAGAGCATTCTGGCCTTTGGGCTTCTGACTGAGCCTTACAGACTGACGTGGATTTTTAGGAATTAAGTTAACAGTGGTGTCTACTCAAATAGGAGGAGATTATTAAGAATTCCTGACTTTTTAGTTTTTTGGATTTTGTGTAGTAGCTGTTCTAAATTATAGGGTATTAGTAGTGCATTTTGCTAGTGATGGAAAGCATACATTTAACATGCAGTGTTCTTGGATAATGAGAACTATTTGTCGTTTTGAAAGCAGGGTATGGTTTATCCAATCATGTCCACCCTTGTACAACTTTTGGCATGGGCTTGCACTTGATAGGTGACCTATGACAGTGAGGTTACTAATTATTCTATGTATACTTTATACCCCATGGAGCTTTGACCCGAACGTAATATCACTTTATGTTGGTTTATCTTATCTACTAACTTTTTTTTCAAAGGGAGATAAATTTTAATAGACTGTTACAATAGATACAGTATCGGTTTTAGTAGGTTATAATGTTCACGAAGTACCAAAGTCCATCAGAAAATGATCCTGAACCTCAGACTTTTGTCAATAAAGAGAAGCAGGTCTGATGGTTATTACAGTGAAATAAGAATCCTGTTCAAAAGCTAGACTTCATTAGATCAGTGCATGGAAGTATTGACTGGCTCATTTTTCTTTTTTTTTTGTGATTTTCTGCTCTTCTATTTTCAATGGTTAAACAGTCTCATACTGCTTCATTTTTATCAGGTTGGAGCTGATTTGAATGTTCATGCTCCTCATTATCTCTCTTGTCCAGATGACATTGTTTTATGTTGCTTCATTTCATGTTCTCATCACTATGCTCTAAAGCCCTCAGAGAAGTGAGAGGTAGTGCTGAATCATTTTGGGAAGTTGAAAGACATGTTTGGGTGTGTTTTTCTATCTCTAGTGTATAAGAATAGGCTTAAGCGGAGTTATGTGACTTCATCTTGCATATGAAATTGTCTGTGATACGTTGGGTGAGTTTTATAAATATTAAAAACGCCACCTCCCATTTAGCATTGTATGCTATATGTAAAGATGTATCATTACGACACCCATTTCAGCTGAACAGTAGGTTGTAGCTTGTGTTGATATGGTAGAGGCCTGACTCTCCAGCTGAGTGGACTGTGCAACACCCATTATAATAGAAGGTAGTCATGGCCTGCAGGAATCAGACTGCCATCTCAAGTCTCTAACCATATAAAAATGTCCGCCCTCTTTGCTTTTAAAACCACAGGTTAGCTATGAAAAGAATATTGAAAATTTGTTTTTGGGAGGGACATGGAAAGACAAAAAAAAGATTAAAGTGTTTTAGCAGATGTTTTCTAGGATTCCACACATTTTTCCATTGTGTTTCATGCGATTTGTGTTTTTGGGCCCTTGCATGCCTGAACAATACACACAGAATTCCCAGATGAAAAAAAATGCCAACAGATGCAGTGTTCCTCAGTGCAACAGCCTCCCAAATATGAGTGTTTTTAGTAGGTTCTTAGGGCCACGTCTGACTTGTTTATATAGCCTTGTAACCTATATGTAATGTTCTCTAGTACTTTAGACACTTCTGTAGTTAATGTAATCTAGCCAGGATCTGATACACCTCCTGTTTCAACTGGAATTACTTCCACCCATATTATTGTGCACATTTGATGATAAACTTTTATTTATCTCTAAATATATAAAGAGACCGTGTACACAAAAGCAAAACCTTGATAAGAATGGGTTTTATTTATTTATTTAATCCCCCGCTGGCCGAAAGGCCCGAAGGGGGATTATGCCGTGGCGATGTCCGTCCGTCCAGGGAAGGGTACTCCCCTTCTGAAATCAACTCCCATCTTAATTTTTGGAGGAATTTCATGAAACTTGGCAGGATTCTTTGTTATATATCGGTAATGTGCATATTGCAGTTTCGTTCAATTCAGTCGCATTTTACTAGAGTTATGGCATAGTTGCCAGCGGGGGATATTGTGCTCTCAGAGCGCGCTTTTTTTTTTTTTTATTATTATTATTACTTCTAACACCTTTCTTTTTTTGTAGACATATATTGGTAGTGTGGTTATTTCAATGAACCCCTACAAGTCCCTGCCGATCTACACAGCAGACAAGGTGGAAGAATACCGCAACAGGAACTTCTACGAGCTCAGTCCTCACATGTAGGTCCAACTTTCTTCTTGTTTAGCCTATTCATATTGTGTAGAACATTTTCTCAGTACACTCTTAAAAATAAAAGCTCCAAACTATGCTTTTCCTTGTTGTGGGGGTGGTACCATCAAGGGTACATCTTTTGTGCCTTTAGTATGCATCTTGTACCTGGGAAGGTTCACATGTGCCCCTTTTCCACCAAAGCAGTTCCAGGGCTGGTTCGGGGCCAGTGCTTAGTTTGGAACCGGGTTTTCTGTTTCCACTGAACAAAGAACTGGCTCTGGGCCAGAAAAACTGGTTCCAGGCTAGCACCAACTCTTTGCTGGGCCAGAGGAAAGAACCGCTTATGTCAGCGAGGGGGCGGAGTTAAGACCAACAACAATCGCAAGACCGCGAAAGATCGTCATTTTTAAGCGACGAGAAGCAGCAGCTGTACAAACGCGAAGTCATTTATTATTGTTGCTGCTGCTTCTTCTCTGTGGTGTTGCTTCAATGTTCGCGCCAAGGTTTATGCAAATGCAGTGACGTAATGACGTATACAGCAACGTAATGACGTGGCTCCCCTTAGCACCGCAAGCTATGGAAAAGCAAACTGGTTCTCAGCTGGCTCGCAAGTTGAACGAGTTGTGAACCAGCACTGGCCCCGAACCAGCCCTGGAACTGATTTGGTGGAAAAGGGGTAACAGTGTTGCCCCCTTTTTTTTTTTTTTTTTTTTAAATTAGCTTTTGGAATAAAAATGTCAAGGTAGATCAGTGGTACTTTTAAAATCCAATTATGTACTTTTTTTTTTTTTAAATGTTTCTAGGTAAAAAAATATACTGAAGGTACAAATGATGTACCATATCCATGTGACGACCTCTGGATAGTATTTTTGTCAAATGTACAAGCAATATTTTCAGCACGATCAATGTTGATACATGAGCAGAAATACTGAAAGATTTTTAATCATTTGTACTGTTCAGTACTCAGAATGCAAATTGTTTAAAAAAAACAAACGGTTCCTTCATAAAACGCAGTGGCCTTTGTGGATGTTTTTCACAATCACTTACAGGTTAATCTATAAATTTTATTGCTTCGTAGTTGTAGTGGATAGATGTCTTACTTCATTAAAACGTTTGTTCTTCAAACTAAAATTTATCAAATGAATGTCACTATGTATATGATAAATAACTTAAAAGGGTTAAACTGCAAACCTCTCTCTGCTTCCTGTGACCTCTGAGACCTGCTGCAGTTGTAGGTGGGGGATGGAATGTCCTTTTCTGCCACACTCCGGCTAATAGCCATCTGTCTCTCTCTGACTGTCAGAGTCAAAACAAAGCGGCTTGCTTTGTGCAATTAGCCTTTGCTTTCTATAGAAATCAGCAGAAACACACAGGCCCTGTGAAGGACCAGTGGCATGGTGTCAAGAGTATCCCACACAAAAAACCCCAACAGGATTTTTGCCTTTACCTACACCTCAGCTTCTCTCTCTCGCTCACTTCCTTCCTTATTTCGCTTCTTTAACAGATGTGTATTTACTGTTTTCTGTATGTGTTCATAGTGTTCAGTGTTCTCTCACCTTAAGCTTACATTCCTGCTAAAAAGAACTCCAGGAACTTCTATCCATTCCATGTTTGTTTTCCCATTTGTATTCAACATTTCTTTTGGCATGGAGAGTTTCTCACTCACCCTCTATCCCAGTCGTCTTTATTCATTCCAGTCTTAACCCCCACATTAGACTTTCGCCGAGGTTTGTTCCTTTTGTGATCCAATGCCAAGTCCAGAGCTGATCCAAAACAGCTGCTTCAGCCATTATGCTTGAGAAGATCTATTAGATGATTATGGAAATTTAACCAAAAGTTGCAAAGGCTGTAAATGAGCCATAACCAGCTTCATTATCAGCAGTGCTGCAAAATAAGTTACATGTACACTTATTTATTTTTTTAATGCTACATGCAATTTTTTTTTTCCATTGGTCATACATTAACTTTTTTTTATTACAGTTGTCACACTGCTTATCAAATTGATAACTGAAAAGTCCAGAATCAGTATAATAGCCATAAATGACGCACAATGAATTGTAAACCTGAGTGTTTTTTTTTTTTAAAAGCTATTTCAGTGAGTACCTTTTGAACCTTCACGTATATTTGTCCTGACCTCATTCTACATCTTGCCTATGGGTTTTTCTGTTTGCTGACAAAACCCTGAGCTGTATTTATAGTCAACACTTCATTATCTGGATACCATCAGCAATCAGAGTGTAAGCAAAGAAGCTATATGGGCTTAATCCAGGCAACAGTGTGTCATGTTGACCGTTGTATTAGCTTTTAATCACTGATCATCATGAAATTCTAGGAAATCCTGAAGTCTGTTTTTGCTTAATGAAGTCTAAAGGCTACTCTCCCCTATTACTTATCACCCCACCTCTTTTTGTTTGATGGATAAACTGGAAAAAACTAAATTCCCTACTTTACTGTGCTGATAAACATTACAGGGTCTTAAATGTGTTTCTAAAGAACCATCCAACAATGCATAAACCAGCCTAAAGAGTTCTATAAGCTCCTGCCAGAGAATGTCAATCTGGATTGAACCCAATAATGGTGATTTACTATTATTAACAATGTTGGCAAATATCATTAAGGCTGTTTAGACTGGTGATCAAATGTTAACAAACAACTGCTATGAAACAAAATGTGATAAGATACAAGATTACTACATAATTTTGCATGAATCTGCTATTTGTATATAGCTCTAGTAGATCCTTGGTGTGAGAGCACATGCCCTTTAATTAGATTATGCAGAATATTTCATACGCTTGATCTGATCTGAATCCTCATCAGTGCACAGGCTGTGAATTTTTCTTAATGTTAAACATCCCACTTTTATGGTAACCTCTCTTGTATCTGTAAAGGAGTGTACTGTCCAAGTATGCAGACTAGTGTTAATAAACTAGATTATCAACATGACTGCCCACCATTCTAGCATTAATATGTCAAGACCATATTTTTCTGTTAGGTAAACTGGCAGTTGTGTGCCAAGAAAAAGGAAGCACTGAAGTTTAAAAAAAAAAACTTAAAGGATTAGCCGCAGCTTGGTGTGTGTGTGTGTGTGTGTGTGTGTGTGAGTGAGAGAGAGACAACATCCTGTGAATTTGTTCAAGATGCTTCTTAGCTATATAGTACTTCCATGCTCCACCAAAGGCATTACGAGAAAATGTAAACAAGAAAGAGGAGGCAATATTAATTCTGACTTGATTGATATTGAAAATAATTTGAGATTTATTCCGCTATTGGGGATTTAACTGCGCTTTCCATGATGTAGCTAAAGTGAATGGTTTATTTTGCCACATTGCTGCTTACAAAGGTCACCCATAGAATAAAATGGATTAAATGACAAACATTTACCTGGGTTAGCAAAATCTCTGTTCATGTTCATACAAGCACTGAGAGTTAAATGTTCCAAGAACCTGTCCATAGTGAGATGGGGCGTTTTGTATGGGTTATATTTACTTTTAAAACTGTTTGTTGGCTTTATCTGGGGAAGTCTTCTATTTAATCTCAACTGACATTAACTGTTGTTGGTTCTAATAGGGTGGACATTTCACTTATTGGTCTCTCATTTGTTCTGCTGGTTTCTGCATAGAGCAGTAATTAAACAGTGTCCTCTATCATATATAGCCATCACCAAAAGAAATTCTACAGTTCATACAGTCTACTGCTGTAGACTGGGGAGAGGAGAGACCAGTTATGTTAATTGTAATGGGGTTAGGAGAGGCCAGTCTCCCTCCATCCATTATCCGTAACCGCTTATCTTATGCAGAGTCGTGGGCAAGGTGGAGCCTATCCCAGCTGACTATGGGCGAGAGGCAGGGTACACCCTGGACAAGTCGCCAGGTCATCGCAGGTCTGACACATAGAGACAAACAACCGTTCACATTCACACCTACAGTCGATTTAGAGCCACCAGTTAACCTAACCTGCATGTGTTTGGATTGTGGTGGAAACCGGAGCACCTGGAAGAAACAGACATGGGGAGAACATGCAAACTCCACGCAGAAAGGCCCCTGTTGGCCACTGGGCTTGAACCCAGAACCTTCTTGCTGTGAGGTGACAGTGCTAACCACTACACCACCATGCCACCCAGTCACCTTTTCTTTTAATGAGTATTAGATCCAATACATTAACAATAAAAAAATCTGTATATTTTCCAGGTCGTGTTAGTAACTAATTGTAAATGAGTAAATAAACACATGCAGACAAAATTTGATTTTGTAAAAATGTTCTTGTCTTAAATTACACCTGTATTAGTTCAAGACCAGTGTTGAGCTGCTATTATCACACCACTGTTGTACAGGTGTCTCTCTGGGGTATTTAAAGTCACATATTGCAACATGCCTGAGGAGCTGCAATGTTTCTGTAAGCACACACTTGCTGAGAAGGCATGTGATGCCATGGTAGTAATAACACTCCTAATTTTTGCAAGTGTTTATATAATGAAGGGAGTACAATGGTCTATTATTCCTGATAGTCACCTTTGGGGGTTATTACATGATGGCACTGTAATAAACTCCCTTTAATCATGTACAGAAATCCACTTACCATGTGACTAGACAGTAGTTGTTAATACCTAATTATTAATGTGTAGGTTTTGAGCTTTGGCCACTGTAGCATTATATTCCAGCTGACCCAGTGATTTTAGCTGTTTTGTTCATACTGAATTTTTCACTTTATCTTAGCTTAGGGGCTCCCGTGTCGTCCGACACATGAGGCAGTTAGGTTGGCCCAGCAGGCTTGGTCAGCAGCCATCCTCCTTACATCCTTCCAACTCATGTTGGCTGCTTGGAGGTCCCTCTCAATCGTCTGTCTGTAGTTCATCCTAGGACGACCTCTGCGTCTCTTCCCCTGTGGGTTCCACTGCAGGACTTGGTTTGCCAGTCTGTCTGGCACAAGCCTTGTAGCATGGCCTTGTAACAGCTCAGACGCCGTTTACGTATTGCTGCAGACACTTGTTGCTGGTTGGTTCTGGCTCTTATCTCCCTGTTGGTAACGAAATCATCCCATCTGATGCCCAGGATCTTCCGCATACATTTACTATCAAAACCATCCAGTCTCTTTTCTTGACTTATTTTCATGTGCCTGGTTTCACAACCGTACAAGAAAGTGGAGAGAACATTTGCTGTTGTAAAACCGCAGCTTTGTCTTGAGGGAAAGTTTTTCTTACTAGCCCAGATCTTGCCAAGCTGGTTGAAAGCAGCTGAGGCCTTTCCTATTCTGCAGTCCAGTTCTTTATCCATGTCTCCTCTGTTGTTGATGGAGCTCCCTAGGTAGGTAAAGTTCTCCACCACTTCCACTTCGTTCTGGTCAATGATCACACTTGTTGGTGGAGGGTGTGTCCCTACCAGCATGTTCGTCTTTTTGGCACTGATGTGGAGTCCAATGCTGCTTGCAGATGAGCCTGTGTCATTCACTAGGGGTTGGAGGTCTTGTGTACAGTCAGCCAGCACAGCGATGTCGTCAGCAAAGTCAAGGTCTGCTAGGGTTTTTTTTTTTTTTTTTTCCTGTACCCACTGTATCCCCCTCTCCTTTGTTGCCTTCCCAAGTACCCAGTCAATAGCCATGGCAAAAAGGATTGGTGACAGGACACATCCTTGGCAGACACCACTTGCGTCAAACCACCTGCTGTATCCCTCATCTGTCCGAACACAACACTTTGAGTCAGCATATATTTGCTTGATTGCAGAGGTGAGTCTACTTGGAACTCCATGTGAGTGCATAATGTTCCATAGTGCGGGCCTATGGATGCTATCGAAAGCCTTGGTGAAGTCAATAAAACTAATGGCCAGTGGTGTTTTGTAGTTCTGTACATTTCTCGATGATTCGCCGTAGAGTGAATATCTGCTCTGCACAAGATCTCTTTGGGCGGAATCCAGCTTGTTGCTCCCGGAGGAAACTGGTCTACCGCGTCTCATGCGGTTCAAGATGCATGTAGCATACACCTTCCCCAGTATGGAGAGAAGGGTCACTCCCCTCCAGTTGTTGCATTCTGCGAGGTTGCCTTTCTTGGGAATGCACACTACTGCTCCGTTCTTCCAGTCCTCCGGTACTTCTCCTGAGTTCCAGGCCTGGTTGCAGAGATGACACATCCATTGGACAGTGCAGTCACCCCTGGCTTTCAGCATCTCAGCAGTAATGCCATCCATGCCTGGTGATTTGTTGTTCTTCAGGGTCTTGATGGGTGCCTGGAATTCAGTTTCTGTAAAGTCACCGGTGTCAATGGGTAGTGGGTGCGACAGTTCATCGAAAACTGTTGGTGGTGAAGTAGGGTCTGGACGGTTGAGGACTTCCTTGAAGTGTTCTGCCTATCTGGCAAGTTTGTCCTCTCCCTTCGACAACAGGGTCCCATCCTTTGCCTTGACTGGGCCTGAGTGGGCTTTGGAACTGCCAGTGATCATCTTGGCTATCTGGTATACCGTTCACATCATTCCGGGCTGCTGCTCCTTCTGCTTCCTCTGCCTGTCTCTCCATCCATGCCCGTCTATCTCTCTGGACACTGCGCTTCACTTCTCTGTTCTTCTCCATGTACTCATGGTGGACAGCATTGTTGCCAGACTTGTATCTCCTCTGGTGGAGGGTTTTCCTTTCACTGATTTAGTTTCCAGGTGTAATCGCTGATCCAGGCTTCTCGGAGGGACTTCTTGTAGCCCAAGACTTCTTCCCCCGCTGCAGTCATTGCTTCCTTCAGCTTATCCCACCATACTGTTGACCCTGGAGGCAGGTCTGCTAGAGCAGAGAACCGGTTTCTCAGGGAGGCCTCAAACTGCTCTCCTGTAGCAGGATCTTTCAATTTGCTGGTGTCAAACCTCTTGGGTAGAGATGCCTTCTTTTGCCTCTTTAGTTTGATCTTTATTTTGGCAATAGAGAGGTAGTGGTCGCTGCTGACATCCGTTCCTCTGTACACACGGTAGGGCTGTCGAATTTAATCGAAAATCGCGATTTTGGCTGCCACGATTAAATTAAATGAAAATCGCAATTTATTTCCATTTAAAATGCGGGCTCTGCTGCATATCTGATCAAGCACTTTTTGACCAGTACTCCGCCAAACCATTAGCGGGCGAACCGGCGCATGTAAGGTTTCATTACTCCGCCTAAATAAGCAAGCCAGCCACCCAAGTGCACAGAGCTTCAGTGCAGCGGTTTCTTCTTCAAGGGGTGATAGCGTGAGAGTAGGTAACAGATTGAGGTGAGAGAGAAAAGCTAACTATGTTGGAACAACAGACTATTTAGCACTGGAGGCAATGCTGTGACCTGCCTTCGCTCATGTTTAAAGCCAGAGCATGTTGGTAGGCTGGTCTTTCTAGCTAAAAACTTGTAGGCCTCAGTATAATGCTATGTAATTGTTGCAATTGAGTTTTCAGTTCCTTCATCCTTTGATAATTTCTTGGATAAATTTCATTTATTTGTCATTTGGAAATCAGAATTTCTCTTTTAAATTTCATTCTGCACTGAAAGCTGTTCATATTGTTTGTTTGAATATAGTGAAATAAAATTTAAGTGATTTCCCTAACATCAAGAATAATCGTGATTAATAATCGCGATTACAATTTTGATCAAGATAATCGTGATTATCATTTTTTTCCATAATCGTGCAGCCCTAATACACGGACATCTTGTAGACATGGGGTCCTCCATCTTGGACCAATGGCGATTATATGGTCGATCTGTGTCCTAGGCTACGTTTACATTAGACCGTATCTGTCTCGTTTTCTTCGCGGATGCACTGTCCGTTTACATTAAACCACCTGGAAATGCCGGGAAACGGGAATCCGCCAGCGTCCACGTATTCAATCTAGATCGTATCTGGTCCGGTGCTGTGTAAACATTGAGGATACGCTGTGCTGAGCTCTAGCTGACGTCCTCATTGGACAACGTCACTGTGACCTCCACCTTCCTGATTCGCTGGCATTGGTCATGTGACGCGACTGCTGAAAAACGGTGCGGACTTCCGCCTTGTATCACCTTTCATTAAAGAGTATAAAAGTATGAAAATGCTGCAAATACTGATGCAAATACTGCCCATTTGTGTAGTTATGATTGTCTTTAGGCTTGCCATCCTTCCACTTGCAAGTGGTAAGTGATATGCGCTGGGATCACACACACAGCGGCTCAGTCCCGAAAACACTGCTAGTGTGCTTCACTCGCGTGTTCTGTGAGCTGCGCAGGGCTGGAGTGCGCACCCTCCAGAGGGCACTTGCTGTTCAGGGCGGAGTGATTTGGAGCGCAGGATGCCTGCGGAGCCGAGCGTATCCGCGTATTGGTATGGTTGTGTGCACGCGAATCGTGTATTGGTGTTGCTGTGTGCACACTAATCATTTTAAAAACGTTAATCTGGTGATCCGCTGATACGGTCTAATGTAAACATGGGCCTAGTTGTGTGGTCATTTGATAACCATGTTACCTTGTAGATGTCCTTGTGCTCAAAGTGATGAGCCAATCTTCATATTGTTCATTGAGCAGAACTGTGTCTGTTCCCGTTGCCTGTACAGTTGCTGAAAGTGTGTGGGCCCAGGGTATGCTCAAAACCCTCTCTACTTCCTCCGATCTGTGCGTTCATGTCTCCCATGACAATAAAGATGTCATGGCGAGGGGTCCTGTCGACCAGATCTTGGAGCTGCTGGTAGAGTGTAGCTTTGTGGGTATCCTCATGTTCATTTGTTGGAGCATAGCACTGCACTACGGTGACCTTTACATGGTTAGTTATGAATCTTGCACTCGAGACGCTCATTTATGGGTGACCATTCCTCAAGCACGTTACTGGCTGGCTTGTCCAGTATAAGAGCTACTCCATCCCGGTGGATTCCATCTTGTCGGCCTGAGAATAATATGGTTTTGTTGTCTGATACAAACTTGCCTGAGTCTGTCCAACGGATCTCACTAAGGCCTAGTATGTTAATATTGTATTCTTCCATTTCCTTAATGACCTGTGCTAGTTTGGATGCCTGGTAGAGTTCTCACATTCCAGTATCCAATACGTGTAGTTGATTTTGCAGACAGGACTCTGGTCCTCGGGGCACTAGCTTCCTCTGTGAGGCTTTCACTGGTGTCCGTCCTGTCTCCGTCCGGAGACTACTGTTGTCCTGGCTGCTTCGAAGCTGCTTTCCTCCTGTTTTTGTAGCAGTTGATTTTTACAGGGACAGGTCACTGACCTGAAGCCAGACCTCGTCCTTTTCTATCCTGCTGACAGGAGGGCGGTATTGTGTCCATCCTTTAGCGACCTACCCAATTTTCCACCCCCTCATTCGAGGTTAGAGTAGGGGTGTTGCACCTACCCCAGGACTAGGAAATTGGTACATTTGGGCCTCTGCACCACGACAAGGCGGATGGACCGGGAGCCCCAGGTGTTCGGGCATCCCAGCAGAGGTCTGAATTTTTCACTGACCTGAGGAAAAAATAAAAATGGTGAAACCTAATTATGTAACTTGGTGTTTTTATTTATTTAATTTATTTATTAGCTCTGGAAAATATTAGCCCTAGAAAAAAATGTAATATACATCTACTGAAGTAATTCTTCCTTAACTACCAAAATTTGATGTTAACTTTGGGTGTCATTCTAGTTTTAGTTAATAACCTAGAATGAACAATTAGATGTCATTTTGGAAGTCATGGCTGTTGAACTTGCCACATTGTTTGCCCTTACAAAGCTCTGTCTGTACTGCTCATTGCTGACTCTGGGTTTCTGCGTCTAAGCTAGTGTGGTAATTCCAGCTTAGTGTGAATACCATCGCGTACTTTCTCACTCCTTGGTGAAGCAGGCAGGAGTGTCAATGGTGATTAGCCCACTTGGCATGTTTTACTTTATAGTAAACAGCATCAAAGGGAGCTGAAACTCTAGTTTGAACCATTTTTAATCTCAACTTTCCTTTCCTGACATTTGAAACTGGTGTGTAAATATAGCAAGTAATTATTTCCTGGCTGAGGACATTTGTGTGATGTCACATGTGTTCAGCACATTGAGCTGGGGTGTGTTTGTGGTGTGTTTAAGTTTACTGAACACAGCACCTCACTGAGTCTGTTTTTGAAAATAAAATCTTGTATAATTTACATTAGGACCTGGAAAGGATGACTGTTTTTCAACTCTGCCAAAGTGTCTTGGAACAATGAATTTCTATGAGAAGGAAATTGTAAAATTTGCTGTTTTTGAAATCTTGGATTGGGAAAGCATGCGCCTGAGCGAGAGAGAGAGAAATTAGAAAGCCACTCTTTGAGCCAACTTGGCGGAGTGTTTACAGAACCTTAGTTACAACTAGAATTCATTCTCCTGAACCACAATGTTGTAGGTATGAAAATAACGCTGTAGATCATATCTACATAGTGACTCAGATATGAATGTGCAACACAGTGCCTGAATGTAGAGATGCATAGTGTACTGGACACAATCATTAAATATTTATACTAACAAACGTTTACATGAGACCTGGCGACTTGTCCAGGGTGTACCCTGCCTTTCGCCTGTAGTCAGCTGGGGTAGGCTCCAGCTTGCCTGCAACCCTGTAGAACAGGATAAAGCGGCTAGAGATAATGAGACGTTTACATGAGCGTATCAGAAATATGATGAAAGGATATCGACAGCTTTTTGATTATCATGTTTCCCTATATGTCAAAGGAATGATGTCGTTGAATGCAGAACATGTATGCAAACTTGGTCTGTTATCAGTGTGTTAATTTGCATAAACAAATTGTTCTATTATTTGAATCACTATTCTCAGTCAGAGGCTGGTAGAAATCATCCATTTATAACTGTTTTGTAGTTCAACACAATGTGAATATTATAAATTTACTACGAACACTAAAGCTATACTAAGAGCTCTCAAACACAATTGGGGCATATGGCCTGTAAATGTAGCAGTTTGGTTGAGGTGACAGCCAATTATATAATGATAAAAATACATAATGTAAGGTTAGTCAAATGTAAACCCACTGGCTATGACAAGTCATATAGTCAGATATTCTTCTAGCATTGCAGAAGTTATTCAGCCACCCCAAAGCCTCCGTCCAGCCATTATCCATACTATTTACTACCACACCTATAGACCCTTCCCGCATGACGTCACCGCGCTGCGAGATTTCGGTAGTCGCCATATTGGAAGACCAAGTACACATCTATGCAAGTACATACATACATACATACATACATACATACATAAAACAAACTGCACCTGAAATGTAGCCAGGGCCGGTTCTGCCCTAATCTGGACCCGGGTGCAACATCGCGCAACCCCCCCCCCCCCCCCCCCCCCCCCCCCAAAAAAAAAAAAACACCAGTCTAAATCAGGACAACCAGTGTTCGAACTATGGGGGTACTCGGGGGATCCGAGATCCCCTGAAACAGACATGAGATCCCTTGAAAACATGATGTGGGAAATGTTGGGGGGGGTCTCCTAAAATATTGGCAAAATGATGTTTATTGACATAGCAATCGTGTGTAATGGGAAGCATTTGCATATCCGAAGTGTTGTGTTTACATCAAAGATAAAATAAACCGGTATGACAACGACTGCTACTGCCAGGTTGGTTGTTGAGTAGCCTGACTTTTTTTTCTTTTTTTTTTTTTTTTTGTTCTTGCGTGTGGTATCATTGACACGAGGTTGTTTTTTGAATATGCCAATGCGGACACGATTTCCCCTGATGAGTTATGACTTCAGACACGATGCGTGTGTGGAGTCCATGTGATATGTGCGTAAGAGACTTCTCGTGTTTGGAGATCCGTGCTCCGAGACAAGCGCAAGCACCCCCCCCCAGGGAAAAAAAGGGACCCCCTGAAAATATCGGCATAGTTCGAACACTGAGGACAACCATCACATAACTATAAACATTTTATATCAACTATTTTAACTAAATGGGCTATAATAAATAAGCCTGCAGGCAGCCACGGCGGGCTGCCTCAAAAAAGTAACCATTTGTCCTACCTTAACTCGTTTTGCTTTTTCTGCCTCCTTTTTCGTATTTTCGACCCTGCGTTTATTTTCTTTCCTTTTCTGAAAACCCGATTTGTGTCCAGACATTTTTGTTCTGCTACCAACGAACTAACTCGTCAGGTCTCGTCTCTCAAGTCCGCGATGAAGGGCAACAATTGATACATTTTTACAAACAGCCAATAGGGAGGTTGCAACGTTCAGGCTCTCCTTTGCTCACAGACACTCAGTAATGCACTTATTCTCTGTCTCCTGGCAGAAAGCTCCTTGGTTTGCTTGTGTCTCAATCACAGCTGGTATTCTGTAGAAAGACTTCTTTTCACCTTTCCCATCAGCTTTGTTGGAACACCCTAACACAGCACAAAAGTTTACCATTGTAGGTTTATGATGACTCAAGTGCCTCGTGGGTTTAAATTCCGCGCGCTGCCGTTATTTCCCCCTAATCATGAGTTTGTTGGTCTTCCAATATGGCGCAGGGTTTGTTTACTTCCGGTTTCCGGTGACGTCAGTGGGAGGCCTCCAATCTATTGTAGGGATAGCCCCGAGACAAACAACCATTCACACCTATGGGCACCCCAAAGCATAATTGCAATTCAATATTTTAGTTAACAATATTTAATTTTAATTTCTCTTTAACATGCAGTACTAAAGTGAAGCAGTTCACGGTTTTTAATTACTCGTTAAACTGTTTAGACTTTATTAAAATATCTTTGAATTGTTTATACTTTTGGTTAATGAACATTTTAAGGTGTGTGTGTGTGCGCGCTATATATTTTTTTAAAATATTTCCGTTATCCCCTTTTATTTTCCATTATCAGTTTTCTATTGTCAGTTATCTAGCGATCATCTTTACAGTGCAGGTACTTACAATCTGCAATTTATTCGATCCTTATTTTATCCCTTACAAATGAAGTGGACTGATGCTGTCTGAGCCATCGCATTTGCGAATCTGTGTCTCATTCCTAATGCTCATCTGCAATCATGAACCTCTCTTTGTCCCACCAGGGCTTAGCAGTGTCTTGGGGGCCTAAGCACACCTGCTACCCAGAAAAGTCAGGCCTACAGAGAATACATAAACTATGCAGCTGGCTTCCTGGGCTATTAGGACCAATGTTGTCTGCTCACAGAAGAGCATTAACTGTAGCCAGTATGTCCATATCCATGATGTAATTTTGCCCCAAAACAGCCTTCTGCAGTTATTAAATATTTTACATTTAATTATTTTCAGTCAAATTCACCAAGCTTAAATATTGGAAGGAATTCGAATAAGAGACTGGGAGTGTTTATAATATGCAAATATGAAGCCTTGCCCCAGGTGGCTGGTACAACTTGAGTGACATGCCCAGATTGCACTTAACAGGGGCAGGTCTCTAGTGCAGTATTGTATTACAGTGTTTGTAACAAGGTAATGTGACCCAGGCACACTCTCAGCCCCTCTCTCTCCTAGTACATGGATATCCAGCATTGTTTAGGGCTTTGTGTGTGTGGAGAGCACACCCTGCTGATGGATCAGCCAGTCCCACACACATGGCAGTCTTGGGGGATTGAAATCTCTCTTAACCTTGGATTCATTCATTCCCTGAAACACTTGCATCATTTCTCCAGATCTAACCTCTGTTAACTTGTGTGTTTAGTTTGCAGTGTAGAAAATCTATATTAGTAGCTTGATTTGAAATGTAATGCAGTTAGAATAGCAAATTTACATCCACCGTTAACATGAACATTTCACTGTTTTTAAGCTGACACATCAGTGGATGACATGTTTCTGTTTTAACCTGGTGGGGAGTTACACGGTTCATCCAGCAGCAGATCAAAGGGAGAACCTTGAAGTCTGGCACGAAACTGTGTCCGCCTCCCATCTAGACGTTTAGTCTCTTTAAACCATGGGCGGCATAGCTGGCTGCACGTGCCCTTCTGTTTGAGGGGAAAAATAAACTCTGAACACCTGGGGATTTTTAGACCATGGGTGACTGTACTGTACCTCCTCCTTCTCTCTTTGTGTGTTCTATATTCCACCAGTCCATGCAGGGCACTTGTCATTCATTCCAAGTTGAGCAATTCAATATAGAAATTAAGAACTGTTAGGTTTTGTTTTTTTCCCCCTTTGATTTTCATGTGCATCGTACATGTAGTGTACAACTACTGAACGTGACAAGCAAATGATTGTTTAAATATTATTTGAACAGGTTGGATGCAGAATTTGCAAACAGTTTCTGTACATACCTGTACGGCACGGTGGTGTAAGTGGTTGGCACAGTCGCCTCACGACAAGAAGGTTCTGGGTTTGAGCCCAACAGCCGGCGAGGGAGTTTGCATGTTCTCGGCGTGGGTTTCATCCAAGTGCTCCGGTTTCCCCCACAGTTCCAAGATATGCGGTTAGGTTAATATGAGGTGCCCTTGAGCGAGGTTCCTAACTGCTCCCCAGGTGCTGTTATCATGGCTGCCCGCGCATGTGCTCATTGCTCGTGTGTGTGTGTGTGTGTGTGTGTGTGTGTGTGTGTTCACTGCTTCAGGTGGGTTAAATGCAGAGAGGAATTTCACAAGTGTGTGATGAATTAAAGTTCTTCTTAAGAGAAGCACAACTTTTAATGCAAGCCCTGTAAGGGTGGGTGGGTGTGTGTGTTTTTATTTAAAAAAAAATAAATCTATACTGAAAGGGTCAAAAGATCTTTTATTCCCCTCCGAATTCTACACCCATATACAGAAAAGGTGCATCCCCCATTATTCATACAGCACTACATTAGCAGCGCTGGAGGATACTGGCTGTTCTTTTCAAGGGAAAAAAAAATACTGTACATGCACAATATTCAATGTAGATTAAAGGCTTGTTCTTTAATTATGGGGTGAGAGAGAGAGAAGTCATGTGTGCGCGCATGTGCGCGAGCGAGCGACACACTTTGAATTGGTTCCTGACTGCCACATCTCGGATGCATGTGTCGCACAGGCAAGCTTCACAGAAAGTGTAGGCCAGACAAGATGTCTACGTCTGTAGTACTTGACCAGGCCCAAACCCTTAACAGCGCTTTAGATGGCCTGACTAACCCCCTTTTTAATTTACAGTAAATTATTTAACTGAAACCAAGTCTCTGTAATGTCTTCTATTTGGGGGGGGAATCAGTATTTCATGTTTTCCCTGTACGTCCTGCTGTTTCTTTTCTCTACACTGTCAGAAATTGGGGTACAGTAGGAGTCCATTTCTGTCCCCCAACGTACAGTCTATACTAATGTATCCCCTAGGGCTCATTATTAGACTTCAAGTTCACCATGTGTACCTTTTTTTAGGGTCAAGAAGGTACATGCATGTTCCCAATCAGTGTATATAGAATGTACAAATAAGTACTTGAGGGTACTGCCCCAGTGATGAGCCATTGTACCACTATAAAGGTACAATAATGTACTTTGTTTTATGAGAGTGTATCTTCATGCTTGCATTGTAGTGGTAAAACTGTAACTCCATGCTACAGTCTATGCACTGATCAGCAAACAGTTATTATCTTGGATTGTACTGCTGCCTACTGAGCAAAGGTCAAAGATTCAAACTTCACTGATCTTGGCCCAACACCACTTTTGCTGCTTAACGTGATGATAAATTGGACTCCGCCACAGTAGTAGTGGTGATCTGTTGCCTGTGAATATTGGCCAGAGGCAGCTGAGGCAATAAGGAACTGCACTCGTTCTTTCTATCATCTGTTTGTTTACACAATTGGTATGGTTGTTTGCTTTCCCAGAATCTCTTGATCCAGCAGGATTTTATTGGCTAGTGTCTTCCTTTAAATGGCTGCAGGCACAAGCCTCTGACATTTGTGCTTCACTTTAATGCACTGATGTGTTTTAATCCACTAAAATTATTTTGTAAGCCACCTGGGTACAAAAAGTCCTACTCGTTTTGCATTCCCTGAATTGTAATTGTTTAATGTCAAATATCTGTTCAAATAGTTGTTACCTTGTGAAATGGTGTGTCATTTCAGTAAACAGTGGTTTGAGTAGGCAAATGAGAAGTGATCTCTGGACCTTGTGTGCAGATTGTACTTTCAGCCAGCTAGATAATGACGGCAACATCTCTATCAGAGTAAGGCCACCCACCCTTCACTTCTCCTGCACGTGAAATACGGAACAAATTGTTCCCATATCAGCCAGTCTATAGTTTGATCTAAATAAGGCTGGAATGCTAACAGCTAGAAGAACACTGGCCTGGTCTCCACATGTGTTGTAAGTCCAAGGAGAAGCAGTTAGGGGAAAGGCTCAAAGTGAATAGAAGGCGCACTCTTAATTGCAAGTGCTGTAGGAAAATTAGCTCATATTAGCTGTAAAACTGAACAAGATGCGCTCGTATGCCACCACAAACCTCAGAAAACAATTGCATAGGTTAATGCTTGGTATACATGCCCTGGTCTTTTATTTTTCCCTTTTTAGTTATTCACTTATTTTCCCCCAAGCATTGCTATTTACTCAAATGCGATCAATTGTATATGTATATTTCCATCTAAAATGTAAGCTAGTTTTCAGATGCTTTTATATAATCATTTATAAATTTGTAAGCATAGCAATAAACCTCAGTTTACTGATCAGGTTTTTACACTCGTGTTTGGATTATTGCAGAATTCACAGGCTTGTATGTCTTGAACATGACCTGAGTCTGTGTGGGTTTTTTTCCATTGCTTACATTCCTGTTCATTGACTTCCCTGGTTTCTCAGGGTTTCAGTACTAATGTCTTCAGAATAGCATTGACAGTAAGCCTATTGGAGACAATAAACAAACCCTTCTGACAACTTTTTTTTTGTGTGTGTGTTTGGCTGTCTCTTCTACAGTAATTAGTTCTTCTCAGCCACACCCAAATGCATTTTAGTGGCAACGTTTTATTTTTAATTTTAGAGTATCCCTTAAATATTGTTTATTTCTTGTAAAGAAAAGGCAGTGGTGACCCAGTCCCAGTCTGGTGACCTCCTCCACTCCCTCACTTCCCGCTGAGGGTTTGGATAAACAAGCTTTGCTTCTTTGCTTTTGCCTTCCTGCAGCCCTTAAACATGAGCTACAATGGCTCCAACTGTAGTCTAGCAGAGCCTGGTCACATGCCCATCAGCAATAGATCCAAAAAAGGTTACATTTAGGTCATTCCTCCTCCAGAGAGATGTCAGGTTATGTCCTATTTTTGGCATTTTTCTATGCATCCTTTGTAGGGGGTGGGGGGCCTCTGCATCGTCATTTAGTGACACACACACCCCCCCCCCCCCCCCCCCCCATGTCACATCTCGAAGGCAATCTGGTCTGCTTTAAAACCTAATAGAATTTTAGAAAGGATGTTCTCAGTGTGAGACATCAGGGCACTAGAACACACAATGGATTGTTCCTTTGGGCCCCAGAGACACCCTGTATACTTGAGTGGTGTGTTATGATTTGAAGAGTCTCTAATGTGAGCCTGAAAGACACTGTGTTCTCTTCGTGCCTCCTTTTGCCTTCTCCATCCTTACCTACACAGCCTAAAGGAGTGGACTTTTGGCATGTGTAGGTCCCATTTTCTTTGTGAATACTGTATAACTAAACTTTTTGCAATTTTCTATTAAATCTATTTTTCTAATCCTGTCTTATGATACAAATCAGGACTTTTTTTTTTTTAAACACTGATGTATGCGTTGCACCAGACAGAGTAGGCTGACCAACACCTCCTATTTAGGGAGCTACTTTTAGTGTTTCCTTACTAAAGACTACTATCCCAAGCCGACATACTTCTACACCTTTAATTTGAATGGTGTATGTGGCCAGCCATCACTCAAGTACATGGTACTGTACTGCATGTCATTCTGAAACACTTCATGTGGAGCTCTGATTCAGGGTCAGCTGGCCAACTACACACACCCAGGTCACCCAGTATGAAGCTCCTGCCTTAGTCAGGAAAGCTGACTCAGACAGGGGAAATACTGTAGCCATCCAGTGTGTAGAGGCTAAAAAAAGCCTGGTTCAGGCTTTCCTCTTCCTGATTGTCCGTGTGTGTGTGTGTGTGTGTGTGTGTTTTGAATTGGAGGCTTTTCTCAAGTGTGTCTCAGGTCCTGCCATTGTTTTAAGTTTGTATTCAAACTAACAGCATATTCTCTCCAGCCAATAGTGTAAAACTTATCAGCTTGGATGCATGTACATAGGGTGGCATGGTGGAGCAGTGGTTAGCACTGTTGCCTCATAGAAAGAGGGATCTGGGTTCTAACCTCATGACTGACTGGGGTCTTTCTGTGTGGAGTTTGCATATTCTCCTTGTGCCTGCATGGGTTTCCTTCCACAGTCCAAAGACATGTGGATTATGTCAACTGGCTACTCTAAATTGCCCATAGGAGAGCGTGTAAAGGATCTATTCATTCATTCATTTTATTTATTTCCCTCCCTCCTCTGGCCGAGATAGATTGGTGACCTGCCCAGGGTGTACCCTGTTTCTCGCCCCAAGTCAACTGGGATTGGCTCCAGCTTCCCCCTGTGACACTGATAAGTGGGATGGATGGATGGATGGATGGATGGATGGATGGATGGATGGATGTCCATTTTTCCTGGAAATAATGCAGCCTGTATGTCAGCCAGGAAAAATGGATAGAAACTGCTAAATGGCTTAAACTAATGGAATGCTGGGAAAAACCTCTTGTTTTTGTATGGTATGGCTTATTGGAAGTAATAAAACAATGTAGCTACTTGCTACATGAAGCTGCATAAGAGCTTCCCAAGGCTTACAAATTGGACACCGCACGTTGTCCCTCCTAAATTTTTTTTTTTTTTTTTTTTAACTGTTTCATTTTTCAGTAGGAAATAATTGAATGGTTTACTGCCACCTGGCTGATTGCACTTGTGGGTTTTGAACCTTTTGGTCCTGTGTGGTATTTACAGCCCATTGTCTGCTGTACGACATCATATTCCCAATGCCACCTGGTCATCTCAGAAGGAACACCTCCATTTCCCCTGCAGGTCATTCAACACGATACGGAAATCCTGCAGAGTACAGAAGTCTGGGCAAAGCTCCTTTTGTCTCATGATTCTATCCAAATCTTGTGCCACTACTTCATCACCAAACACTGCAACATATTGCAGACTTCCGTACAATGATGTATTCTGGTACTGCTTAAATTAAAAAGATTGTTTTTTGTTTTTTTAAATGCCTTTATATGTGACCAGTACTGCATGTATGTACTATACAGTGTACTGACTCAAATTATACAGTAAAGTCCAGAATCTGAGTTTGTAGGAAGTCCATATTCTCTGATCTTCTCCTTGGTTCCACATCCTACAGTGGTGGGAAAGCCTTTATGACAGCAAAGTCAAAAGGGAAACTGGAAGCTCTATTGGGGAGTCTGTCAGGTTTCATAGCCCCTTGGAACCATGCCCAGCTGACAGTGATGTCCTCCACTATTACAGTAGAGGGAAGGAAACAAAAAGCCAGACTGTAGAGGAAGGATCTTAGGAGTTCCTTCCCTTTACATTTTAAATCTAGTTTTAGTAGCTGCAATGTATAGTTTTCACTGGCCATGGGCTAGAGTGATGGGAGTAAGTTATGGATGTGGCTGGAAATTTTTCATGCAGGTCTGAAGTTGTTGGCCCTGCCTTAAATGTGTGCAGCATCTGTCCATCTGTCCCTCCCTCCCAGCCAAGACTACTCAATTTGTTGCCACAGATTCTAGCTCGTGCTAAGGGAATCTCAAATGCTCTAAAGCCAAATACAAGTCTCAAGTGAGTACTGGGTTGCCCATTGATTCTTTGTCCTGTGGCACATGGTTAATACTGGCATTGCACCTGGTCCCTGCTCTTCATTTTGCAGGTGATGAGCCAACAAATTAACTCCCATGCTGCAGTTTCAGGATGGGCTCAGACTGCTTACTCTCTTCAGACTTGGCTGTAGGTCTTTTTAAGATCACTATTTGAGTTCTCCCCTCAGATCTGTTCCCCAAGAGTGGCCAGACCGGGAGCATTATGCTACTGTGTGGCTGTACAGTATTATCCTGCCTTAATTTGCTTAATGTTCATAATTGCATGCATTACTTTTTGGTATCACTTTGGCTTCAGATCACCATTTTCAAACATGGACCCTAAAGTTTATTACTGTGTATTCTGTAATCCAGTCTAAAAGTTCATCTTGGTTGATCCTGCTTATTTCCCTACACTGCCACCTTCTCAAGGCTACCAGTGGAAGGACATGCTATTTTCAACATTTGAATCATGTTGTGGCTTTTAGCCTCAATGCTGCCGCAAGGAAACTGAAATTACAGGTCATTCTTCTACAAGCTGGTGCTGCTGGGTGTGCCAGGCACCTCCCCATCCTCCACAGAAAAATCCTCTTTCAGCCTCTGGTCAGATGCGGAGGTCTCGGGGCATAGCCTTACCAGCTGCCTGCTTTTGATGTCAGATGTTTTTGATTTCCGCATGCTAGGCTTTGCATCAATTACAGTAGCACACCTATTTAAGAATACAAATTCAGGCACACTGTGCGTGTTTAAATGTATTTTTCCTTGTGCAGCTTGGAGCTATGCAAGATGGCCTGTGGCGAATCTGATGCGTCTCCCCTCCCTGTTTGGTGGGGTGTTTTGGTGACTAGGCACCCCACTGAAAGCTCAGAGGATACATGATGGGCTCTTTTCATATTCAGATGTAATGCTTTTCATGTTCATGATAACCAGAGTCACAATCCCATCTGCCCCTCCCTGTTGTCCTGCTTCCCCATTGAAGGCTGATGGTAATTCTGCTATCATCTTCCTTTGTATGGCTTATGTTGTGCTTCCACACTCGCCCACAAAGCACAAACATCTGTTCTCTAGACTCTGCACGTTTCTTTTGTGATGTAATGCTTCATGTGTCTGTCTCTCTCTCTCACACACACACACACACACACACACACACACACACACACACACACACACACACACACCCTCTCATACTGTGCCCATTTCCACATGGGCCAAGCCTCCACCCATTTCGATTGCCATTTCCAGTTTTTTGCTTCCCTTTCTATACTGAGCACGGGTGGACATCCATTTGCAGTTAGGATCACTTGGACTGTCTTAGCTAGGTTTTGCTTTGAGCAGCATGATGTGGTGATGAGTGATTTAAGGGGAATGAATGATTGATTCGTTTGAGTAGTTTTTGATTAGGTATGTGTTTATAGAGATTCCAGGATATTTCCATGTCGCTGTTGGAACCAGGGCCATTATGTATCTAAAATAATAAAGGACCCAAACTTTGTAACGGTGTGATAATTTTAGCAGGAGGCAAAAGTTGAGCAAGATAGCTAATGAGTTTAAGAATGAAGTATCATGTTCTTTATTGATTTTGTTTAGTGTCACTTTGCAATTGTGATGTGCCAGCTCTGTGAAATTAGTAATCATTTGTTTATATCCCTCCCTGTATAATTCTCAGTTTTTATTATTTCATGAGAGTTGGTAGTTATTCTGGAGTTGAGTACATATATAACATGTATACAGGCAGCACAGAATTCCCTGCAGACTCTAGTCTCATGTGTTTTTTCTAAATGTTTTACAGAAGGGAAACTACATGCAACATTTCCCTCACAATCAGAGCTATTATTAGTGGTGGTTCTGGAACATTCCTGGGTAATGATTGTAGAAAAGTACAGACGGAGGGAAAACTGGGAGCCTGAGTGAGTTAGCTGCCGAGCTGAGGAGATTAAAGTGTTGCGGCATAATGGAAGTGAAATTAAATGGGGTCGACACAGAATGTGGGCCGTTTGAGTCTGATTGTGATTGTTGGAGCATACGTCATCACCCATATGCGCTGTCTATCTCGGAGCTTCTCTGTACTGGTGGCATTTATTTTGTGTAGTTACAGGCAAGAAAATCAATCGCAATCATATTGGGCAATTCCATGTAAATGTCAACCTCACCATGCAAAAATAAAGCAACATGTAATACATCAAAACCACTCCCGGAGATATCGCCTAGGCCTGTATTTTACAGATGTGAATAAGTTGAACCAAGTTGTCACAAGAATTGTTCCCTTCACCTTAATGTGTCAGTCTTTCTTTCTTATAATGTAAAACCCAAGCTAAAATCAACTTTGATCATGTACAATTCTATATTATTGCCACAAGCCACAGAAATGTATGCTAAAATCCACAAAACAGCAAAACAATAGCCATCCTAAATATTATTTAAGAACTTTGATAGTTTTAGCTGATATTTAGAGTTTTTCAAAGGGTTATGGTGGTTAAATTGCTGATTTTCTAAACATATGCCATGTCTATTTCAGACGCGTCATATCCATAACGGAATTTCGTCACATCCATAACGCTGACTTTTCCTTCCGAAACTCTGCATGAAATACAAAATATTTTAAACAAAGATTTTTTTAATATTCACCTTGGACCCCTCTATCAAATGGATATCTCCATTTCGACATTAGGTTTACAATTTCACAGAGTTTGATAATGTACAGTCACCCAAGAAAAGTGATACTTTTTCTGTCACATCCATAATGCATCTTTTATTGGCATTTTCTGGCATGCCCTAGATGTACTATGGGAATTGTTCTTGTTCTATCACTTCTCCAGTATGGTACAGCTTTAAAATATGCAACACCTGTTTAAATACTGGGAGACAATAAAACATGCATTGGGTCATTTGTTGCCATTTTGAGTTCAAGTGTCACGTCCATAACGCTGGAATTGCTCTATTGTTATACGGCCTTCTCAGTGTAGGACAATTTGAGAACTTAAAATGTAACATTTCTGTGATGAATTCCTAGATGTTATACTTGCATGTTCATAATCGAAGTTAAAAGTAACTCAGTGACTACGTTTACATGCACATCCAAATCGAGCTGCTGTCGGTAATCGAGCTGAAGGTCCCAGCAGGGTGCCAGAGAAATCCAATCGTACATGCACACAACTGAAATCGGGCTATTGTGTGAGGTGCATTGTACACCCGAGCCACAGGTGGCGCAACACGCCCCATCGTGTTGGTACACTTCCGGTTGTCGTCATGAAGAAGAGCTATTCAAGAGTGTAAACAAAGTTTTCAGTTCCGTGTTCTCCATTGCGCGTTTTTCTCCCGTCCATGAATTTTAATATATTCAACTCCTTAAGCTGAATGAGCATGAACTGTCTCCTCATTGCTCCAGAAGTGCACGTTTCTGCTTGCCTGTGGCAGTGGGGGCGTGGTCAAGCGCCGGTCTGTGACAGGAGGGCGGAGCCAGGGAAGGTGAGTGGCAGAATAACTACACCTGACGGTAATTAACCTGTTTGTGTGTCTTCCCAGTAACCGCGCCCTATTTAAGGAGGCAGAGGGAGAGCAGAGAGGACAGCTCATCCCGGGACTAGAACACAGCGCGTGTGCGCGTGTGTTTTTCTCTCAAGAATAAAAGTAGGCTGTTAAACTGAAAAGTCTGACAATAAAAAGCCTATTAGTACCAGAAGCTTTGTCCTGCCGTCCTCTGTGCTCCACCCACACTTCAGAGAGCTCTACATCGCCATTTTCTCTTCTTCGTTTGTTCCTCCTGACCTCTTCTGCTGCTCGCTGCTATTGTTGTCATGCCAACCGAGGCTGTTGTGTTTCCCGCTTGTGGTCTCGTCACTTCCGGAAGTAGCTCGACAACTAGCTCGATAGGGTATACATGCACAAAGTAGCTCGGCAGAAATCGCATAAACTAGGTCGTGTAGCTCGATTCCGAGAAATCAAGTTCGGTTCAATTTCAGCCGAATTAAGGTGTATACATGGCATTTTGAACTTCGATTTTAGTCGAGCAACGGCAGAAATTCGATTCTCTCTATGTGCATGTAAACGTAGTGACTGTGAGCAATTACAAAGGTTTTTGAGTGAGTGAGAACATTTATAATAAACCAGTAAAGCAAAATTCCATCTCTTGATTCAACAAATTTGTTGACTGTTATACGGCTGCGACTTAATTCTGTCCAAGATTGCAATGTGCTGTTTAGCCGACATATGGTGTGCACAAGCACTTCTAACCATGCATTTCCTCTCCTCTCTCACACGACTGAAGATGGAGAAAGCTTTTCTATGAGGTTGGGAAGCCTAATGTGTTTTAAAGTTGAACTGGGACCCTTCAAGGAGTGCATGGGTTTCAGAGTACAGTTGTGTGTGTGGGGGGGGGGGGGGGGGGATGTTAAACCTTGCATGTTTATGACCTATATATAATATATTTTGCCTTGCAGTTATGCTCTGGCAGATGAAGCATATCGGTCTCTTCGGGATCAAGATAAAGACCAGTGCATCCTCATAACTGGAGAAAGCGGTGCAGGAAAGACTGGTAAGTCTGATGTGAGCCTTGTTAGATTGAGTATATTTTTTTTTTTTTTTTTTTAAACTCTACGTGGCCTTTTGCATAGCAGAACAGTATGTGAACAAAGTGACACTTCTGCATGGCATTTTTCATATCTCATTATCTCTTGCCACTTTATCCTGTTCTACAGGGTCGCAGGCAAGCTGGAGCCTATCCCAGCTGACTACAGGCGAAAGGCGGGGTACACCCTGGACAAGTCGCCAGGTCATCACAGGGCTGACACATAGACACAGACAACCATTCACATTCACACCTACGGTCAATTTAGGCTACGTTTACATTAGACCGTATCTGTCTCGTTTTCTTCGCGGATGCACTGTCCGTTTACATTAAACCACCTGGAAAAGCCGGGAAACGGGAATCCGCCAGCGTCCACGTATTCAATCTAGATCGTATCTGGTCCGGTGCTGTGTAAACATTGAGATACGCGAATACGCTGTGCTGAGCTCTAGCTGGCGTCCTCATTGGACAACGTCACTGTGACATCCACCTTCCTGATTCGCTGGCGTTGGTCATGTGACGCGACTGCTGAAAAACGGCGCGGACTTCCGCCTTGTATCACCTTTCATTAAAGAGTATAAAAGTATGAAAATACTGCAAATACTGATGCAAATACTGCCCATTGTGTAGTTATGATTGTCTTTAGGCTTGCCATCCTTCCACTTGCAAGTACTAAGTGATATGCGCTGGGATCACACACACAGCGGCTCAGTCCCGAATCGTGGCTTGTGCACTTCACTCGCGCGCTGTGTGAGCTGCGCAGGGCTGGAGTGCGCACCCTCCAGAGGGCACTCGCTGTTCAGGGCGGAGTGATTTGGAGCGCAGGATGCCTGCAGAGCCGAGCGTATCCGTGTATTGGTGTTGCTGTGTGCACGGCTAACAGTTTTAGTGTCAACGCGAATCGTTTTAAGAACGTTAATCTGATGATCCGCTGATTCGACGTAATGTAAACGTAGCCTTAGAGTCACCAGTTAACCTAACCTGCATGTCTTTGGACTGTGGGGGAAACCGGAGCACCCGGAGGAAACCTATGTGGACACGGAGATAACATGCAAACTCCGCACAGAAAGGCCCTCGCCGGCCACGGGGCTCGAACCCGGACCTTCTTGCTGTGAGGCGACAGCGCTAACCACTACACCACCGTGCCGCCCTGGCATTTTTCAATAGATCATAAAACTTAATCTGTGCTGATGTTTTAACTTGTAGCAATTGAATATATAAACGGTACAGGTGTTTTTTAATTATTCTAATTTTCATCTACAAAATATGCTGGAATTTTGTATTGGCCTACTTTGATAAAAGACAATCATAAAAATGGTGCCTACTGCCATCTGTATTGCGGCGTGCCTTGCCAGATGCGCGTGGGGAGACAAACTCTCGCGGTTACCAGAGGACTAGCCCCCCCACTGTAACCCTAGCTATGTAATATAGGCGAGAGGCCAAGGGCTACGAAACTGAGATCGGGGCCGCCAAACGTGCCATGAATGGTGCGGGAAGGACTTTGACGACTTCGATAAAGAAGCAATAAGTGTTTCTATTCTTTGTATGTTTTTGCATGTGGAGAATTTCTCATCTGTAATATTGGAGCCAGATAAAGAACCATAAATGTTTGCCAGGTGTAGTCTAGCATCAATAGACCCCTTTGCATGTTTGTAAACAAACCGACTGTTGCCAGGATGCACACGCAGCCTGGACTCAGAAACAATGGCGCTGCCCATAGACCGGCGTTATGAGCTGTCAGATTATGCAAAACAATTGTCGTTACAAGATCGAGAATGCTACATAAATAAGTTAACTCTAACAAGTGGACATCGTCTACCGGATCCGTATTTAATTAAAGAGTGGACGGACGATGTTAGTAAGTTCCCTCCTCATTTTCCTCTGATACCTGAAGGCAGTCATACTATTTACAAAAAATGTCAAACTCAAAAAAAAAAAAAAAACCTATTTACAAAAGTAGCCTGCCATCAACATTCTGGTTACAGCGAGACTACAACTTGATTTAACAATAGGACATTCATATTCATTTTGTTTTAATCAAATTATGCCAGTGGTGTGATGCTAATGTGGCTTTAGCTACAACAGCAAATACCAACACTAAACAGCAATTTGCAGGAGGTAATGGCATGAAAGGAATGATAGTGTAAAGAGTGCAGCTAAGAGAAATCAGAGCTGCGTAAAAAGCGAGAGGCAGAGAGCAGAAATGAAACTGAACGGGGCGGGAGCTAGGTTAGAGCAGTCAACGTAAGTTGGCATTTAGTGAGGGCACACAATTTTACCTTTCCATCCTTGCTTTAAAATTGTGATTTTCGGCATACACAAATAATGATGGCACAAAATCTGGACTGCTTGAGTCAAGCGAGACCTCTCCTACAAACAAAATTGCATGCAAAGCTAAGTTAACATGCTAACGATATTCATTACATTGTGTAACTATTGCCGTTTTTCCACTACAAACGCGGCTGAGTTGGGCTGAGCCGTGCCGTGCCGAGTTGGGCTGAGTCGAGCTGAGCGGGGCTATTGAAGTTGCATTTCGACTACAACCGCGCTGAACCGTGCTGGCTGGAAGTGGGTGGACACATTGGGTGGAGTTAGCGAAAGCGGGTGGACGTCACGTGATGTCGTTAATCGGCGCAAACAGTGACATCAGTGATCTTTTAAGCGGTAGTCTCACAACCCGAATAGTAAACAATAAACGTGGAGGACATGGAGTCGTTAGTGTTGCTGGTCTTGGTGCTGTGGCTTGTTGTCACCGACAACGCCAACAGATACTGGTAAGAGCGTATAGATGAGGCGAGGCGCATAAGGCTTCAGAAATTCTCGTAATTCGTAATTATTATTCTTCCGGGTTTACGGTGTTTACAGATCCCAGCGTGCTCGCGGGGCGTGTGTGGGCATGTGAGGACCCTCCTCACCAATCAGTGCACAGGGGAGTGTCTGCTCACGCCCCCAGCCTCACTTGGCTCGCTTTGGCTCGCTTCAGCCCCACTCCAAAACGGTGCGAGTTTTAGGGGCTAAGCAGGGCTGAAGCGAGCGGAGTCGTGCTGTTCTTTGGTAGTCGAAACGCGAGCCGTGTTGGGCTGAAGTGAGCTGAACCGAGCTGAAAAAGGGTAGTGGAAAAGGGCCATATGACCCAGCTAATCAGACAAACGTTACCAAAGTGTTTTGCTACATCAATAAACGAAGACTAGAAAGAATAAGAGACTTAATAAATAGCCTGATCTTACCTGTGATGAAGTGGGCGCTGCAAACCCGCGCATTTTTGATGGTGCTTTCATCCCAGTCTACACGTTTGATGGCTTGTAGCCATAGACATAGGCGATTTGAGATGTATATATATTTTTTTTGGAATGGGTGAGATCCTGCTGGAATTCTGTACATTTTAACCCCATCACTGCTACGATTCTGACACTTGACAACACAACAACTAGGCATTTCTTCCAAATATTTCTTCTCGTCGCCGAGTCTTTTTTGGGTCCAGGCTGCGCGTGCAATTTCCTCGTGCATATGCATGACGTTTACTGCGAAGGGGTCTATAGAAAAAGTTGCAAGTTTTCATTGGTATGAGTATCACTTTTGACCTCCATTTAGTATTCACACATGGTGACCATCTTATACTTTCCTAAAGGCCAGGGCTTGTATGTCTGTGTTTATAGCTCCTAATCCCTCACTAGTCATAAACTTCTTCAGTTCATTTGTTTTTACAAACTAATGATAGTTCTGCTGAAATATGAGCGCTTCCTGCCCGTCTTCAAAAGTAGCATGCTTGTTGGACCACAGTGAAATGATTTCAGGCACCATGTGATGGAGCAGTCTGCCAGGTCTGGAGCACAGCTTTAAAGAGTGGATGAGGTTATGCTGAGGTCTTCTCTCAGTGTGAATATGCTCCACTTTAGCCTGTCACTCCAGCACCAGCTCAGCTGTGCTTTGTTTGGGCTTGCTAGAGACCTGCAGAGAATGATGTCAGCATTTCCTCTGCTTTTTACCATGCCTGGTGACTGACAGACTGATATTTTGTCAACATGACCAACTGTTTTGCATATACAGTACAGGGAACCTGAAATGGCATACTGTTTTAGCATGTTTGTTTGCTCTTACATTTAAATTCAGGTCCTCCAGTGAGCAAGTAACGAGATTTATTTGGGATTTTTGTCATCACTTTCTCATTTGTGTAGTTTAAAGGCTGATAAGTGTTTGGGTATACAAGTTATAGAATTAATTTATAAGTGTGCCTCTCTGATGGCCACAATTAATTAAATTGCAGAGTTCATAAGGGTGAGAGAGAGATAAATAAAGAGAGGATATTACACGGTCGCATGTATGAAGTTTATTTTTGAGTAATGAACATGTTTGCTTTGCTCACTTGTGAAAGAGTGAAAATCTTTCAACATGAAGATAAACTTCATATCTTCAAGCCAACATGTGGTGAGATCTCTATTTATATATTACATACACAGCCACAAAAATACACAAGTTATTAAAAAGAATTTTAATTTTGAACCGGTTTGCCATTTTGACAACGCGCATCATGTCGGCGAGAAAACACTGGAAGTGACGTCATCGACGTAAAATATGCCACTCAGATCCGTGATGTATTTTGTATGAAAAATGCAGGTTTTTCAACGCGAGAAAATAAACTTCGTATCTTCAAGCCAACATGTGATTTTTTTTTTATTTATTTATTTTTTTTAAATATCGACACATTCACAAAGTACCCAAATTTATCAAAATTCATTGATTTCCTCAAGAGTAATGTATAGAGATTTATGTCGTCATTTTGAATCTGCATGTCCCGGATGTGGCATGTATGAAAAATACGAGTGGTGTGTTTCCCAGTAAAACACTAGTGTCCATATAATATATTAGATAGATAGCAGTTATTCCACGAAGTTGAGTCATACATGAGTGGATAGCCAACAAGGCACATAGCACCGAATCTGCTATAAGCCATGTATGACGAGATTGAGTGGAATAACTGTTTTTTATTCTGTCCACATTCACTGGATCTGAGCAATCGCACGCTATATAGACTAGTAGTAGAGTAGCCAATCAGTTCATATACCGTGAGTAGAGAAAAACAAAATGGCAGTGTGTTGCTGAACCAACCAAGGAGAAAATAAAAACTCTACTCGAAAACAAAACCCCACAAAATACAATAAAAGTATTTGATAGTAAGACTGTATCCCCCCCCCCCCACACACACACAAAATTATTGCACATTTCACAAATTGCTACTGTCATTTCACTGGTGTGTTTACATTCTAAGTAGAAATGGTTTTGTAAAGTTTTTATTTATTGGATTTGCAAAAAATAAAAATGCTCCATTTCTCAAAATCCAGTGAATGCTACACCTCCTTGGCTATCAGCTCATGTCCGACTCGATTTTGTGGAATAACTGTTAAATGTTGTTTTTCTCAGAAGTGTGTATATTAGATTAGATAAAACTTTATTGGCTAAGGAAAAAGAATAAAAATGTCCCCCTTTTCCAATGCACAAATTTTTAGAGATTGTTTTAGTTCTATTGTGTGGTTCTTGATGTTGGTCTGGAAGTTTTGCAGCAGCCCTGGTTAATGATTAGTTCCTTTTGTGTGTGCTTCATTGTACTGAACATGTCAATGAAGGTACATCTAACACTGCTAAATTTGAGCGGTTGGACTGCATGATATGTTTACACTCAACAGCCTATTTCAGGGTTACTTGTAAAATTCACTAGATAGTAGTCTGTACTGTAGCTACACTTGGTTTTGGTTGAGACCACGTCATTTAAGGTCTTCCTGCCCCACCTAAATCTATGGTCATGAGCTGCTGCTGGATAGGCATCAGGTTTGTCACTTTGTGTCATCTAAAAAGTTATTTAAGGATGAACCTTTTTATTTTTGACACACAAGTATGTTATCTGCTAGTTAATATTATGGCTGCATTGACGCTTAAAAAAAAAAAATTGGGGGGGGTATAGATCAGTGTTGGAAACACTACACTTGCGTTAATACTTCAGTAGTTTTGTTTGCTGACTAGACTTAACTGATGGGCAACATGGTCATCTACATGATTTGTATGCTTCCATCCACATCATATGACTTGACTCTGATTTTGTCTGCCATACTGTTTACTTTTAAATGTTTTTCATATATTAAATCTTCTGAAGTCCTGCTTTTTTCTCCCCCTCTTCCTTCTCTTAGCTATTTATTTTATCTTCTAATGAGTTTCAGCTATTTGCCTCACACAACTTATTTAATGTATTCTGGCATGGAAAAAAAAAATCTGCATAGAGTGATCAGCAGTAACGATCACTAAACCTAGTATGATTTTCATTCCTCTTCATGTCCAGGACGATTCTCATACCGGGTTTTTTACAATTCACCAAAGTTTGTCATAAGCTCAAGAACAGCATAATATAGATATGGAAGAGTAATTTACATTGCATCCTGGATTAAGTACATGAGAGACTTTTGAACACTAGGATTGGGATTTGGCCCTGTACCAATTTAATGATTTGCCATTTCATTGCAATGATATTAAATGTGGGCTAAACGGAATTAACTTTGCTTTTTGTGAGCAGAGGAAGTGTGTGGCTGTAGTGGATCAGGGTGGGGTGGGAAAGCTGAGCTGACTGAAATGATGTAAGGGGGATTTTGGGGTGCGGTCTTGTTTCATCTGGAAGTGTGACCTCTGACCTCTTTTGTTGTACTGTGTGTTCCAGAGGCCAGCAAGCTGGTGATGTCATATGTGGCAGCGGTGTGTGGCAAGGGCCAGGAAGTGAACAAAGTGAAAGAACAGCTGCTACAATCCAATCCTGTACTAGAAGGTATGTGTAAGGCTCTGTTACCTTCATCACACCACCTTCATCTAAAAAGCATTTTATCAGTTAATTTTGTTCCATGCCGAACTGGATATAAAACTAAAACCAATTTAAAAGCTCAGTTTCTGTTATAATGGATAGATGCCATATCATGATGGTATTAAAATAAGTGATGTACTTAACGTTTTAATTATTATTTTGACTTTTCAGTTTCTCAATTTTATGTAATTTAGAATTCGCGTAGCTTTCGGATAACACGGAGTTACAAATTATAATGAATATATTTAATATAAAGTATACAGTCCTTCAGGTTTTAGCCTGACCACTCAATAGTGAGCATGTGTTAAGAATCTGTCCATCTCAACCACTAATAAGGTATCGGAGCCTCAGGAAATTCACCTGATCAAATAGGCTTTTGATCTACACACAAATGAAATGCCTGTTCTACCAGGCACACACTTGTTTTGTTCAGGAGGTTGCCACAAAGGTGGGTTATCTACCTCACTTTTGGCCTGGCTGCATCTTGTGCTGATATCGTTTAAGTTCAAATGGCTGAGTCTCACTTCTAAACAAGCAAGGAGTTCAAAACTTGCTCTTGACACGCTTGATAACAGGGTCGCTAAGATATTCTGGCCCCCCATTTTCTTAGTGTTGCCCTTCCTTCAGCTGCCTGCTTTTGACTGTTAATGGAGCACAAAGCTCTCTGCTGATCGCAGACTGGAATGTGTGTTTTAAACGTGGGGCCATGCACAGGAAATGCCCATGAGCAATGGAGTGCCCAGCCGAGTTCCACATCTGTGAGAGTTTAGCTGTTGGCTGTAATGATCTCCACTCCTGAGGCTCAGCAGACTTCCTGCCCCATGGCTTCACTCCTGTACTTGCTCTGCGCAGCCAAAACTAAAGCAGTGTAGTCCAAAGTCTTAAAAAAAAAAAAAAGTGCTTCCAATTTTAACACACTGGTTCTTATCAGTCATGCTCATGAAGCTACAGCAAGTTTAATTGGAGGCTAAAAATGACTATATGGGCCATAAACCTTACAAACGTTAGATTTAAAAAAAAAAAAAAATACTCGTACAAGCATTGTCAATAGCTACCAGTAGGGAAATTTACTACACTTTGTCACTAACTTGGTATACGTTTCCCCTTTGCAGCTTTTGGGAATGCCAAAACTGTGAGGAATGACAACTCCTCCCGATTTGTGAGTATCTGTCTAGCTGTCTGTTTTCTGGCAGTGTGTACTGTGGCTGGATCACACCAAGTGTCTTTCGTTTACATAAGATTAAGCTCGTGTAGTGTTTTTATTTCTAGTAACAAATCCTGCCAAAATGGCCCTTCTCCCCCCTCCCCTTTTAATGGTTTTTGTGGCTGTTAATATATTTTGTAAGGAAGAATCCAGGTGTGCAAAATGCTATTGATGGGAATCATCCTGCTTTTCTGCCTATTGACTGACATTTGGTTATGTTTGGCACTACTGTTCTTCACATGGTTACTATTACTGCACAAAGCCGGATTCTAACAGAACATGAGTTGTAACTTTCCAGGCAATTACATCAAGATATATAAAAGTATGCATCAGCACTCGCTGGGTGTGTCTGCAGACGTTCCTTAGTCTCAGAATGAGGCACAGAACAGCTTGCAGTGAAAAGGTTGATCATCAAGGTGTGTGTGTTTTGCATGATGAGGACTTGGGGAGCTTAAAGCTGCTTATCCTTTCGACTAGATATGCATTATGTAATGGGCTATGGCTGAGTGAGTGCTGAGAGGAGATTTCAGCAATATCACTATTAGCTGTTGTCATTGGATAAATGTGAAGTGAAAAAAAAAAAAGGAATAAATATAAGCAATAAATTCCACAAAGAGGTAAACCAGGGTCATATATTATTAGTAATGCTGTATCTGTGTTGCATCAGTTAATGTTAGTATTGCCATGGCATGGAAATGCATTTAGAGGGACCATCCAGTGGGGGAACAAAAACATTGCATTCCAGCGTGCAGATCTGAGGGGACATAGAATTGTGCAGGAGTGTTCTCACGCTCACTACATGCTTTTAAGAGAGTGGGGGCCTGTGGGCCGTTTTCAGATTCCTTCTTGATGTCATTGCATGATCCCAGACTTCTTCAATTAGTCCAGAGCTTCAGAATCACTACATGTTCTGCACAAGCCCATTAGCTACTGCTGTCAGACCTTTTGGATGCTGTTTGAACTCGTACTATAATGTGTCATCTTCTTCTGCACAGTTGGGGGGAAAGAACAATCAGTTACTTCCCATAGCTGGCAAAATGTTTTATTGAATTTGGCTGCAGCTATGAGGCAGTAGCTTTGAAGAGCTGTTGGCTGGAGGGGGAAAAAAGTGGGAGTGAAAGACGCTTCCAGACAGGAGGATTACTGTTTCTTTTTAGTATTGGGTAGGGATACAGAGCAGTTTCTTTCACCTTCACACTTTCCTCACTGGTAGTTCATTCCTGCAGTAAAAAGTTATAGCCTAGTTTATGAATAATCCCGACTGAGCTGGGGAGAGAAAGCATTTCTCTTACTTGCTCTCTTGTGGAAGTCTTGTGTTTTTAGTTTGTCACTGCAGTTCTCTGCTTTCTCCTTTATTCTGCCATTAAAAGCCACAGTTGAGATGTGTGGTTCATGTTCACTGCCACGAAGCAGTATTAAAGGCCTTGATGCAATCTTATCACAGGGATGGGGCACACTGGTCATTCGTATCTTATTTTGACTGTGTAGGGATAAAATAAGCTAGTTTATTTCAATTTATTTGTAGCTCCTTATTGTTTTATGCAAATCTTCTCCTATATCCACAGGGGAAGTATATGGACATTGAGTTTGACTTCAAAGGAGATCCATTGGGCGGCGTCATCAGTAACTGTGAGTATAATTACAGGATCGATACTGGGTTGACCCGTTAAACAGTGCCTCACTGAGGCTCACTGTCTATTACAGAAACTGTGCTTTTTCCACAGCGTTCTCAGATCCAGCTGTGTGGTCACAGTGATGGCTGCAGCACACAGCAGTGGAGCTCTGCCCTGCTGCAAACCACCCAAAGTGTGTTCTCCTCCTGCAGTTATGCTAGTGGGTTGGGACACACACATGCAGGGTGTGCTCAAAAGAGCTTGGGCTTGAATTAGCCTTTCCTGCACGTCTTACTCTCTGACACTCTCACGTTCCCAGCTCGTCTGCCGTGGATACAGTATCCGCACAACCTATATTATGCAATTCTGCATGCCACGGTTTGCTCTATTGTGTGTTAAGGGACAATAAGTTCCCTGTGACTGTCCATTGAGAGGACCAAACCGAAGGGAAGATTTAAAGTCTGCACCTTGACTCATTTGCCCAAATGGTGCTGCATTTGTTGAACACGCTTTTATGTTGCTTTATTCCACAAAAAAATATTAAAGGTCTCATTGCATCGTTTTTTCATTAATTGTGCGGTGGTCTCTAGTATGAATGAATGCCCTGTGAGCTGGTTTTGGTGAAAAAAAAAAAATGCTGTGGTTCTCCTGTTTCAGGCTGTTCTAGCTTGGTGGAGGAGTGGGTGGCAGGAGAACGACAGGATTTCAGCTCTTACTCATTAATATTCATGACATGTAAACGTGTTACCTCTGATTGGCTAACAGCACTGTGACGCTACCTCCAGTGGGTCAGAACAAGCGGATGTGGGTGTCTTTGTAAAAACTGTTTTGATTGGCTATTATGGTCTCGACATCGATGTTTTGACCAATAACAATGTAGATAACACGAATTTTACGTCACATTCAACGAGATTTAAATGAGACTAAAGATGGCGACTTACAAATAATGTGTAAACATCGTTGGAGTTAATAAAGTTTGAACAGCATGAAGGAACATACCCCAACCCCCCGAAATTAATAAAAAAAAAATTCTCAACAGATTTGGCATAATATAAAAAGGTCGTTTTTTACTCAGAAAAAGCGGAAATCCGCCGAAAAGCGGAAAACTCTCATCCCTGCCTAGCTTGTGACCATGTCATGCATGCTAACGTGGAGAATATGAACATGCTATTTTGTAACAAAAAGTTCATGTTTTACTTGCAGCTTGTGAGCTGGTGGTCGATCGTCTTGACGGTACAGATCCAAGTATTAAAAACAACCTCGAAGCAAAACTACTACTGAAGGCACCGAAGTTTGAAAAGTCACTGTGGTTGAAATGATCAGAACGCAGTACTAACGCTGCATTATACTTCGCTGGTGGTGCTCCAAAGATAAATTCCAACCATTTCTTCTTCACCTCTTCTATCTTGGGCAAGAAATGCAACGTTGATGTGTTACTGCCACAAATAACACAGGCACGAACTTGTTCAGACATGTTTTCAACTTGCTGTTAGGTCCTCTTCGTTAGCTACTGACAAGATGGGCTCTGATTTTCTCTCCTCGCGCTTAAATCCGAACTTTCTTCCCATGGGCGGTCGCAAGCCAAGGTGGGCTAGGGCATGAATACTAATTTTCGAAGTGACGCAAGTTCGTAGGGCTTTTTCAAATTCGCTCAATTTTCGGACTATTTTCTTTCATAAGCTAATACAGGGAATGGGAGTAGAATTACATTTTCACATGCAGTATGCATATGCAACTCGGAGTGAACTATGGTATTTCAAAAAGAGCCAGTATTAAACGTTTTTGGTGGAAGGGCACCTTTAATGAAATCATTAGTGCCCTGATGTAATAGATGTTCTTAATCTGGATTGTGCTGGAGTCGAGTTGTTGATTTTATGTGGCTTGTCTGTCCATGTGAGGCAGAAACGGAGCGTGAATAAGATCAATAAACCCCTCTGTGAATTTCCAGTGAAAGTTCACAACCACAGTCCAACTTTCTCTTGTTCTTTCTCTACTTTTTATCTCTACTCTTTTATATCTGTCCTTCTAGTTTATCAGGTCTGCTTTACTGCTCTTAGTTTCCATTGTTTTGACTCCACTAACACACCCAGAGACAAGCACTTGGAAAATAAAATATGCTTGCTAATGTGTTTCTGCGACATGCTAGTTTCAGTGTAGCATGTTACTGATTAACATTTAAGAATAATTAAGTTTAGCAGTCTTGTTAGTAATATTTTATGCAATTAGATGGATTTGGATTAAAGATGAATTGCCTCAAATGTTGTATGGGCCTGAAGTATGTTGCTGGTAGGTTTTTTCTTTTTTTTTCCTTTCTCAATGTAAATCAGGTGAAAGTGCAAACAAGAGTCTCCTTTGTCGGAGTTAGATTTTCTGAACTTTCGTATCCCTTCCGCTTTTCTTTTCCTTTCACGTTGCCCCTCTCTAGTTTATGTATGAAGCACATGTAACATGAAAGTGGGGGGTGGAGTTCATAACGAGTTTTGGTTTCGAGTTTAGTCTGGAAAGGGGCCTTTTAATAGACTCCTTGCATTGTTGAGATTTTGCCTTCACTGGCATGAGTTAAACCAGCTCAACAAATCTTCCTAATAATCACTTGCCCCTAATGTTTATTTGGTATTAATCATTTCTCCAAAGGCCAAGTGTAAAATGTATACAAATTTAGGTTTATGATAAAAATATAGGTGTCTTGTGTGGGGTTTTTTTGTTTTTAAATATAAAACCGCATCAGTTAATGAAAGTTGCCCATAAATAGAAATGTTATTGTAAATTTCAAGTACAATTTGCTACCCAAATCCACATGATCTAGCCCGATGACGTGAAGGGGGTATATGTTTAAGATCTTGAGGCTTTCTATCTTAAGTGATTTTCTTCTTTTTCTTTTTTTGGACTTCAAGTAGTGGGACAAAACCTGATATCCTTGCAACAGGGATACAGCATACCTGTGCTCGTCAAAATTCACATTTGTCAGCATGATGGTTATTCAGAATCCTATATCTGAATAGACAAGATGATTAGATAAGACCTGATGAATGCAATATTGGCTCTAATAAGTGCAGTTAATGTGTAGTGAGGCATTCTTCCTACCCTTCCAGATAGAGCTCCCCTGTGAGATTTCCTGTTCCTTCACAAACAATAGACAATGAGAGGCTACATACACTGCAGCATCTTGAGTATGCAAATATTTGTTCCTCCTGGAAACGAACACCTTTGTGTTCTTCAGATCTCGGATGCACTTTGAAGGGGGTGGCCTTGTTGAAGATTCAGCTGGCCAGTGGAAAGAGGAAAAAGTTGTGCTTACCAATATAATCATGCTTTCTTCCTTCAGATCTTTTGGAGAAATCTCGTGTTGTGAAGCAGCCAAGAGGAGAGCGGAACTTCCACATCTTTTACCAGCTGTTATCTGGAGCATCAGATGAAACACTTAGTAAGGGACAACAAGCTCTTACATGCTCTGTCCTTAGTCTTGTTACATACAGCTTTACACATGACCATTATTCTTTTGCATGGGGTTGTGCAGAGCTGAGGTAAGAGATGATTGGTGCATGCGTGCGTAGGGTGGTGTAACAGAAGGGGAAACCCTGAGTAACTGGGCCAGCAGCTATTGTTCTCACTTGTTTTACTGGACCATGGCCATTATTGACATACTTTCAAAGAGAACAATGTAGCAGGCTTTAATTTCAGACATCAAATAGCTGAAGGACCCTTGGGGCAGTGTGCCTTTGTAATCCTAGCTGACCATAAGTATGTTTGTGGTGTATTTAATATTGTAAGTGAATGGGAAATGTGTGTGTCTCCATAGTGGAAAAATCTGGGAGTTCAGGGCTACCTCTAAAATGGGTCATGTTCTCTCTCTCTTCTCCCCCCTTTGTAGAAAAACTAAAGTTGGACCGGGACTTCAGCAAATATAATTATCTAAGTCTTGATTCTGCCACAGTCAATGGACTTGATGATGCTGCAAATTTCAGGACTGTTAGGGTGAGTTATTCAGTGTGTGTGTGTGTGTGTGTGTATATATATATATATATATATATATATATATATATATATATATATATATATATATATATATATATAATTTATTTATTTTTTCCACATACACACAATCACCACCGTAGATTATCAACATCATGGCTAACCTCATCAATAAATCGTATTGCATAATGGGTATGTGGTAGATGAGCTAAAGTTAACATTAGCTAGTTATATCTACAAAAAAAGTCTGTATCAGCCAAAATGTGGACTTTACTGGTATGACTGGGCATAACCAGGCATAACCACTCACTAGTGATACCTGATCCTTTTGAAATAGCTCTTGAAGTGGTTAAACCTTTGAGTGTTTTTGATTAAATTGGATTCACCAATTTAGGGCAGTGTCTAAAGCACTGAGCATGCCACAGGGTCAGACACCCCTCGCTATAGTAAGCCGTGCTCTCGAGTTCATACGATTATTGTATCTATATGATGATAACATACAAGCTAACAATTTGATTTTAGTAGTTTCAACCACAAGGGAAAATTTGTCTCCCTTTGTAACAACAGGTGAAAGACAGCTAGTGGACGAAAAGTTAGCTGCCTGCCAGGAGTTATCATGCATAGTTTAGCCTCAGAATGGATATGTGGCTACGCGTTTGTTTCCTGCTGCAAATAAGTGCTACATGCCTGCTGTGGGATGGTCACAGCCAATGTAACACTTTTTGATTTCCAAAGGTGGAATGACCGCTGTCTGTTTTCATAATTGGAGTCAAACACAAGCCTCCCATAATTTTCCTCCCTACTTTAGATGTGGCCAATTCCCAACCACCAGACAGGTGTCCCCTATCACACAACAGCTACCAACCATGGCCGGTGAAGGTCCACATGTGCTTCTTCACCCCTGACTGCTGCTGCTAATAATAATAATAATTAATACACAGACCATTTTAGTGAGATGGATGAGCTGCTTGGATTGGTATAGTCAATTAGTTAGTCAGAGACTGAGGAATCTGAATCTGACCGTGTCAAGGTGTTTACCGTTGAGCCAATGTGTAATGTGCTACGTCCAACCTAGCACGAACTAGTAACATCACCCTACATGGCTATGCACGAGTATTTTATTTATAAACTATTTTAACATTTAATTTTTACATTTTAATGTGGTATGTATTTGTGATTGCTGTTGTCTGTAATAAAATGAAATCAAATTATTTTTGTTTTGTTTTTTAAGTTAAGAAGTTGGAGTTAGGCCTTTCAGCAAGACTCTTGCATACCACCAAGTGGAGCTTTGTGCCCTACCACTAATACATGTACCGCAGTTTGGGAATCACTGCTTTAAACATCCATCCGTTATCTGTAGCTGCTTATCTTGTTCTACAGGGTCGCAGGCAAGCTGGAGCCTATCCCAGCTGACTATGGGCGAGAGGCGGGGTACACCCTGGACAAGTCACCAGGTCATCACAGGGCTGACACTTATGTCGCTTTTCCACTACCAACGCGGCTGAGTTGAGCTGAGTGGGGCTGTTGGAGTTGCATTTTGACTACAGCCGCGCTGAACCGTGCTGGCTGGAAGTGGGTGGACACATTGGGTGGAGTTAGCGAAAGTGGGTGGACGTCACATGATGTCGTTAGGCGGCGCAAACAGTGACATCAGTGACCTTTTAAGCGGTAGTCTCACGACCCGGATAGTAAACAATAAACGTGGAGTCGTTAGTGTTGCTGGTCTTGGTGCTGTGGCTTGTTGTCACCGACAACGGCAACAGATACTGGCAAGAGCGTATAGATGAGGCGAGCCGCATAAGGCTTTGTAATTCTTCTTCCGGGTTTACGGTGTTTACAGATCCCAGCGTGCTCGCGGGGCGTGTGTGGGCATGTGAGGACACTCCTCCTCACCAATCCGTGCACAGGGGAGTGTCTCCTCACGCCCCTAGCCCCACTTGGCTCACTTTGGCTCGCTTCAGCCCCACTCCAAAACCGTGCGAGTTTTGGGGGCTGAGCAGGGCTGAAGCGAGCGGAGTCGTGCTGTTCTGAGGTAGTCGAAACGCGAGCCGTGTCGGGCTGAAGCGAGCTGAAAAAGGGTAGTGGAAAAGGGCCAATAGACACAGACAACCATTCACATTCACACCTACGGTCAATTTAGAGCCACCAATTAATCTAACCTGCATGTCTTTGGACTGTGGGGGAAACCGGAGCACCCGGAGGTAACCCATGCAGACATGGGGAGAACATGTAAACTCCACACAGAAAGGCTCTCGCCAGCTGCTGGGCTCGAACCCAGGACCTTCTTGCTGTGAGGTGACAGTGCTAACCACTACACCACTGTGCCACCCCGCTTTAAACAAATATCACATCAGCTTTAATACTGAATAAACATTTGAAAACTTTACACTGTAAAGTTCATACTCCTTTTTAGATTCCTTAGTAGAGATCAGATATTGCCCAAGGTATATATTCAATTTGAGCTGTCCCATGGTGTGAGAGTATATCTCCTCTTATCGATACTCTTTAAGATGGTGTCTGAGATCTTCATAGCAGGTGTCTGTAGTGGTATTATATGCAGCAGCTTCACACAAAGGAAAGGTTAATTTAAATGCACCAGTAATTAACAGAAGCACATAGCAGGTGATTCCTACTCAAAGTTTTCTAGCTTTGTCCTTTCCTTCCCTTTAACCCCATTCATACAGTAAAATGTGATATGATGCCTTGGCAAGGTTAAAATGGTGAAGTATAATCAGTTCACATTGTCTTTTTTATTTATCTTGTTCTCTGCTGGCCATGATCATTAGATGTCTGCATCCAGCAGAACTGGTTTGAATTAGTGACTGCAGCAGACAATGCTGTGCAATTCTCCTGAGCAATAGTTTGAAGTCTCGCTCTGCATTTCGAAAACCATACTTCAGCTTGTTCTCCCCTTAGAGTCTCTTTCTTTGCTCTTTGTGACTAAGAGACCATATCCAAATAATTGGAGAACACGTACCTTTTGTGTTAATTATTTATTCAGACTGTTGCATCTTCAGGAAAGAGCAGTGAGGTCATGGCTTTTTTTTTTTTTTTTGTCGAATGGCTGTCAAAACATTGTACATTTTGTTTTGGTAAGATGTAAGGAATACATCTTACACAGCAGAAAACGTTCATTTTACATCCTCTCTGTCTTGCTTCACATTCTGACGTGCCAGATATACAGGAGAAGAGCAGACTATACTGAAGTTACTCTGTGACACCCTTATCTTGCAAGTTAGGATAAGGACACAAGTAGATAGTCAAAGCTCTGTATAAATCGCTCTTCTTTACAGTGAAAATTCTCTCCACTTTATTTGCTTACGTATTTGGTTTTGGAGGGGATCCATCTAAACTTGCTGTAGTAATGCTTTCAGTAGGATAAAATAAACATACAATTCCTGAATGCTTTCTCCTTCATGCAGATCTTCTTGTCAGACCTATCTGAGGGTCTCCTTTATCATGACCTTTCTGTGTTAAGATTTCCTACATTACCCCACCATTTCTTTATACATGGCCCTTTGTTCAGTTAGTGACTAGACTATCTAGCATAGTCACATTCGTATATTGTTTTTACCCAGCAAACTTTGTGTCCATTACTGTTGTCAGTTGGGTGTGCTTTGTTACTTGATGGCTTCCATCAAATCTGTTATTTGCTCTGTAGTGACTAGGGAGGTTTTGCTTTTCTTATCCAGAATGCTATGCAGATTGTGGGGTTCATGGAGGATGAAGTGCAGTTGGTGCTGGAGCTGGTGGCTGCTGTGCTCAAGCTGGGCAACATAGAGTTCAAGCCCGAGTCACGTGTCAACGGCTTCGATGAGAGCCGGGTTAAGGACAAGAACGGTGAGCATTTTACCCGTTGAAAAAGCTTTGTCCATCCTCTGCTTTTGCTAGTGCACATGGGTTAATGCAAACTATGGTTAGGCAGAAAAATCAGAGAAAATTACTCTATTTGCTTGAAGAAGGAAATCACATGTAGATGTAAGATAACTGGACCGATGTCTGTCTAATACATTACTATGTCTGTTGGTACACCTGGTTGAACTCTACTGCCATCTATTGATATTTGCCTTGGAGGTTTAAAAACCTGATACTGTTTGTATTTGGTAATGTTAATTGTGGAATACAACATTTTAAAGTTGATTTATGTAAGCCATAATCCTGTAGATGTGTTGTGGATAGTAATATGCATGGTCTTATGATTAAAAATAAAATGCTAACTTGTATTAGTTTAGTTTAAATGCCTGTCTGGACTTGATGGTGGTAGTTTTTTGAAGAATGCTATTGATCTTCAGTCATTTGCATATTAAGTTATTCCACGAAATCGAGTCGTATATGAGCTGATGGCTGACGAGGCACGTAGCACCGAGTTGGCTATAAGCCACATATGATGAGATTGAGTGGAGTAACTGTTTTTATTCTATCCACATTCACTGGATTTTGAGAAACAGAGCATTTTTATCTTTTGCAAATTCAATAAATAACTTGTCCGACAAAATCATTTCTGCTTAGAATGTAAACAAAGCGGTGAAATGACAGTAGCAAGTGAAAAATGCTATAATAATTCTTGAAAAATAAAAATGTTCTTACCATCAAATATTTTCATTCCATATTTTGTTGCTTTTGTATTTTGGGGGGTTTTGTTTTCAAGTAGAGTTTATTTCGTCTTTGGTTGGTTCAGCAACACTCCTCCATTTTCTTCAGGGCTTTTTTTTTTTTTTTTGGCAGTTGGCAAACCAACTTAAAGGTGCACTACTGCCAGCAACTGGGCTGGATTTTAGAACAGGAGATATTGGGGGTGAACCAAAAAACTATTCTTTTAGCTATCAAGTTTTGTTTTAAATACTTGATAAAGTGATGTATCTGACTTGATGCGTTCTGCCACTTTGTTTTTCTCTACTTGGAGTATACGGGCTGATATCTTAGTAGAGTAGCCAATCAGAGTGCGCAATTGCTAATATTCAGTGAATGTGGATATAATAATTGCAGTTATTCCTGCAATCCCTAACAATGGCTTCGCTTAGAGTAGTGAGTTGTCTGGCAAAGAATTAATTTTTTTGCAGTGCCTAAATTTGTCAAGGGAATCTAGGTCTGATACTGACCAGATTTTAAGAGGGGCACCTTAAGAGGTGCCCCCTTCTGCTTAACTTTTCAGGTAAACAGTCAATATGCAGAAATCATACAGACTATGAACAGAACAAAACAAAATGCAAATGTCATTTAAATATAAACTCTGTTGCATGGGAGGAAGTGATTTCAGTACATTTCAAATATTTTTTCTACTCCATCAATGTGTTTAGCCTTTCTGTTCTGTGTGTAACTTGTCTGCACTGTTCCTGTCCCAGATCTGAAGGAGATGTGTGAACTGTTGGGCATTGATCAGTCAGTGTTGGAACGAGCCTTCAGTTTTCGCACTGTGGAAGCGAAGATGGAGAAAGTGTCCACAACACTCAACGTTGCTCAGGTTGGCTTACCTCCCCTCTCTTACCACACATTATCTTGTTATCCTCATTGTTGTTTACTTGCTCTTGTATGGCACTTCTTGTATCCATCTCTCATTGGGGTAAACAGCTATATAGGCACTACAGTAGTGGAATCATTTCTTTAATATTGTCTTGAAATATTTGATTATGGTTCCAGTGAAAATGCACACATGATGATGATGATGATGATGATGATGACTATGATGTCAGAATTGTTTGAAAATTAATATTTTAACACTTTAAATGGCATTCAGAAAAATAGTAAGGGGTACTGGCACATTTTAATCAGTGGTGGTCCTGAGGACAGATTCAGTTTCATAAAAAGCCATTCCATAGAATTGGAGCATTACTCGAAATGTCAGGCTCTCTTCTTGGAAACATCTGACAAAACAAACACAGCAGGAATTTGTACTGAATTCATAATTACAAGTCTAAACATGTGGGTTTTTTGTTTATTTTTTAAAAACCTTTAGCTTTATAGCATGTTCATATCACCTATTGTAACCTGTAGTGATTTATAATCTCACTGACATTAGCCAAGTGATGTTTTATCTGTGTGCTGTTAGCTACATGTCATCTAGAGTTCAACCTCGTGCTGCATTCTGCTGCCACGTTGACATGACGATGGATGATCTTTCAGAGTCAGGGCTCAGTGCCAGTGCTTGAGAATCTTTAAAACTCCATTGTATTTTGCTCTTTATGTACAGAACTAGTAACATTTCACTATTTTTATGAAAATAATGAATGATTATTATTAAAGCTTAAGCAAAAAAACTGGAAATTATCTGTTTGTTCTAGGCCTATTATGCACGTGATGCACTTGCTAAGAACTTATACAGCCGCATGTTCAGTTGGCTGGTGAACCGAATAAATGAAAGCATCAAGGTATGGACCTAAAGTTATTTTTGTATCATTTTATCATCTTTAATGCTCAACACCTGAAGAACGCTTTGTCATCTTTTATGTTTAGGCTCAGGTGAAAGTCCGGAAGAAGGTTATGGGGGTCCTGGATATTTATGGTTTTGAGATCTTTGAGGTAAGGTTTTATTTTTATAAAATAATTTAAATCCAGGAAGTATTTGCACTAATCAAGATGCATCATCCCGCACCATTAAATCACTTAAGGACAGTACTTTCAGTACTCTTGGTATATCAGTAATTCTTATTCAGTGTTTAACACTAAACAAGAAGTTTCACACCCAAGTAGCGCACTTGAAAAGCTATCATCCGGAGTTCGTTAGTTCGAATCCTGATGATGCCACAGTTATCTGTGGCTGGGAGTATAAGACAGCAAAATTGGCTGTGCTCTCGGGGAGGAAGGAGTTGCATACACTCGCGCTCTCTTCTGTCAATTACAGCAATGCTACTTACTGTAAGTGTCTGTGGTGTGTGCAGAGATGGGTGGATAATGCTTTCTTTGAAGTGTGTTGGGGGGACAAGTTTCGAAGTAATTACACTTCTTTTTATTGATCATAGTCTTAAACTTAACAGGAAAGTTATTATTCTTTGGTGAATGTACAACCCTAAATCAGAAAATGTTGGGGACGGTATGTTGAAATTAGAACTGAAAGCAATGATTTTGTAAATAATGTTTGACCCATATTGTACTCAAAACAAAACAGCACCTTATTTGATGTTTTACCTCATTAATTTTTTTTCAAAATAAACACATTTCAAAAAAGTTGAGACAGTAAAGCATTTACCACTTGTATTACCATTCCTTCCCACAACACTTAAGATGTTTAAGGACTGAAGACAGTCAGTACGTTTACATGCACATCCAAATCGAGCTGCTGTCGGTAATCGAGCAAAGGGTCCCAGCAGGGGTGCCAGAGAAATCCAATCCTGCATGCACACAAGGAAATCGAGCTATTGTGTGAGGTACATTGTGCACCCGAGCCACAGGTGGCGCTACACGCCCCATCGTGTTGGTACACTTCCGGTTGTCGTCATGAAGAAGAGCTATTCAAGAGTGTAAACAAAGTTATCAGTTCCGTGTTCTCCATTGCGCGTTTTTCTCCCGTCCATGAATTTTAATATATTCAACTCCTTAAGCTGAATGAGCATGAACTCTGTCTCCTCATTGCTCCAGAAGTGCACATTTCTGCTTCGCCATTTTCTATTCATTTGTTCCTCCTGACCTCTTCTGCTGCTCGCTACTACTGTTGTCATGCCGACCGAGGCTGTCGTGTTTCCCGCTTGTGGTCTCGTCACTCGTCACTTCCGGAAGGGGCAGTGCTGAAGTAAGTAGCTCGACTACGTAGCTCGATAGGGTATACATGCACTAAGTAGCTCGGCAAAAATCGCATAATCTAGGTCGTGTAGCTCGATTACGAGAAATCAAGTTCGGTTCAATTTCAGCCTAGCTAAGGTGTTTCCATGGCATTTAGAACTTCGATTTCAGTCGAGCAACGGCAGAAATTCGATTTTCTCTATGTGCATGTAAACGCACTGACTAAGTGATGAAGTGTTTCAGGTGTTTTGTCCCATTCGTCCTGCAAACAGGTCTTAAGGTGTGCAGCAGTACGGGGTCGTCATCATCCTATTTTTCACTTCAAAATTCACCACACATTCTCTATTGGGGACAGAGGGGGCTGGCACACTCTTCTTCCACAGCCTTGTCTTTGTAATGTGTGCAGAATGTGGTTTTGCATTGTCTTGTTGAACTGTTCCTGGAAAATGTGTCGTCTTGAAGGTAGCATACGTTACTCCAGAATCTCGGTCTACTTTTCTGCATTAATGCTCAATCACAGAAGTAGAAGTTACTTTTGCCAAGGGCATTGACGCAACCCCATACCATGACCGACCCTGACTTTTGGACTTGTTCCTGGTAACAGTCTGAATGGTCCTTTTTGTCTTTGATCCGGAGCACATGGTGTCCACTTTTTCCAAAAAAAGACCTGGAATACTGATTTGTCACGATTTGACACAATACATGTTTCCACTGTGAGTTCATTCCAGATGCCTCCTAGCCCAGAGAAGTCGACGGTGCTTCTGGACACCGTTAACATAAGGCTTCCTTTTTACACAGTAAAATTTTAACTGGCATTTGTGGTTGTAACTCCTGTATTTTAGTGCTTAACAAAGGTTTGCCAAAATAATCCTGAGCCCATGTGGTTATATCAGCTGTAGAAAAGTGACGGTTCTTGATGGAGTGCCGTCTGAGGGATCAGAGATCACAGGTGTTCAGTTTAGGCTTGCGCCCTAAATGGGGTTTGTTTGTGTGGTGGTTTTTTTTGTTTGTTTTTTTTGAGGAACACCTTCTGTAATTTTCTCATGCATTTGTTGACAAACTGGAGATCCTCAGCCCATCTTTGCTCCTCAAAGACTAGGGTTTTCCTGGAAACTGATTTTGTACCAAATCGCGATTGACATCACTGGTTTCAAATCACATCATTAATTGTTTTACCTCATTACTACCCCTAAATTTGCACCCGTCCCAACATTTTTGGAATGTGTTGCAGGCCTAAAATGCAGGAATGGATGTACATTAACAAATTAAATGAAGCTGACCAGACAAACATGAAATATATCTTGGGTTCATACTGTTTTTGTAATGAAATACAAGTCAAAGTAAATTTAGAAATTATGGTTTTCTTTTTATTTGCATTTTCCATACCATCCCAACTTTTTTTCTGATTTGTGAATTGTTTGACTTGTACAGTGTGAAACAGTATGGGTTTTATTTATTTATTTATTTTAAAGAAGGAAAAACCAAATGTACCATTTTGTAAAGCTATATGTTCCGCCATGCCATCTGGTACCATTCAAGTTTGCTTATGTCAAGCATGCTTAACAGGGGACAGTTATATTCACTACTTATTGGTTTGCTTGCAGCTAGCAGTATGTCAGCACTGTGCTTGTTTTAACTCTGGATATGGCAATAATATTCGCCTGTCTGTAAAATTCACCACTGTGTATTTGTCCATTACATTTGCCTGCTATCTGACTGTGTTCCTTTCTCCTTAATGTTGTTATTGTTTGTTGTGTCTGGGACAACAGGATGGAGTAAGTACTCCTCAGAGGATGTGATGTGGCAGTGTGCTTGCTGCAATTTGAGCCTTTAATCCTAGTCTTAATTTAGCCTTTTCTCTCTTTATACTCTAAATGTGCATGACCAGCCGTGAGCTGCAACATTAGCTACAGTGTTGACAGTGTCGGTGCACTTAATGAACCTGACATTGCATCTTTTGACTGTAGGAACGTTGCACCTCCGAGTGTGCGTTGCTGAAACGGCCCGAGATTTGCAGTGGTTTTCACGTAATTGCCATACAGGGAATAGCTAATATAACCATGGGACCATTTTAATTTTGCACTTTGAAAACAGAACTGTTGAACTTAGTTTCACCATTACTTAGTCAGCATCAGACTGAGGTGCCAATAGCTTATGTTGGTAGGGAGGCCAGCTGTAAATCGGTACTGCAAAGTTAAACAAAGTAATGACTGAGCCTTTCCAGTGTACCATATGCAGTCTGTTGAATTGGTTTTAAAACTTTTATCTGGTGCTAAAAACACACCAGTGGTTTTTGGTCCAACATACACCAGCTTTTTTTTGTGAATGGCAGAGGTGATCAAACACAAGCCTCTTGTAAAAAGAGGGGGGGGAAAAAACAAAACACAAGTCTTTTGTAGCATGGGACAAAATTTAGCAAAATGCCAATCTGATCATCCTCCTCTAATCTGTAACAAATGAATCATAACTAACACAGCCATTGTTTTAACCTTTTAACAATAAATACTAATCTAACTGCTGTTGCTATATTAACATTTCACAAGATGTATTGTGATGTTAGTGTTGGGTATACTATATTTTAGTGGTATATATTTTATACAGAGATATTACTTATTAGACCAAGGTATTTATCTTTTTCTGTAATTAAGTGCGTATAGATAAAGACTAAAAAGAACAAGGAGGTTAAAGGAGTACAGTGATTTATAGCCAGTTTTAGGTATAGTCATAGTGGTCCTACAGTATATCAGTCTTTGCTGTGCTGAATGTTTTGGCTGCTGTGTGCATCTGAATTATCCCAATACAAAGGCAATTTAAATGGCAGACACATTCACAATGCATCTGCTTGGTCCCCCAGGACAACAGCTTTGAGCAGTTCATCATCAACTACTGCAACGAGAAGCTTCAGCAGATTTTCATTGAGCTAACCCTGCGTGAGGAGCAGGAGGAGTATGTGCGTGAGGTAAGTTACAGTTTCTCAGCTATCACACACTATCCAAAATGTTTAAGATCAAGAGTAGTAATTGTACGCTTTAGCCAGAATTGCTGACACAATTAACTTGTCTTCCTATTGGAACTGAGGACAGGTGTCTTATGGAACAGTGCTTCACACAGGCTCGCTGTGCACATTATGTGCACTATAAAACCTCATGAAGTAACTTTTTTTTTTTTTTTTTTTATCAACCTTGATACATTAACACGGAGTTGAGCATCCTCTTAATTGCCAAATCATTTAATCATCCTGTCTGCTTCATTTGAATGCTGCTCACTCCTACTCTGCGAGTTTTGCACAGAAGTAATCCCTCAAAACAGCATGGATAAACACACTTGTCCCTGAGGGTTTATGGGGCTGTGTTTGCTTTCTGAGCACTGAGTATGTGCCCTAATGCAGCCATGACCTCCATACTGTAATATTCTCTGGACCAGTTCCAGGCCAGTACATGGGAAAATACCTCTGTGTTGGAGACTGGGGAGGAGAATGCAGGGATCTGGGGAGAAGTCCGCCCAGTCCACACTGTAGATTTCCCCTTCCACTGCTTGCCCTCCCACTTGCACTCACTCCCTCCTCATGAAGCTGTTCACACAGCCAAATTAGCCTACAGCGATTTTCCAGCTCATTACGTTCACAGTCGGCCCATGTTGTGGGCTGTTCTTGTTGCTGAAGCCTGACAGATGATGCTTTCAAATGATTTCATTTAATTGATGAAAAGCTCATCCCTATTATTTGTTCCCCCACAACACTTAACATTTGTGTGGATGCCTGGTATAAAAAGCCTGCATGGCTTTACCTCTTTTAATCTCAAGTTTGTGTGTGAAATCTAGATGGTTATACTCTAAATAGCAAAAAGTATGTGGACACCTGACCATCACACCCATAGCCTTCCCCAAATTGGTGCCACAAAATTGGAAGCACACCGTTTGTCTAGGATGTCTTTGTATGCTGTACCATTTACAAGTTCCTTTCACTGGGACTTGGGACTCAAAGGGACTCAAACCTGTTCCAACATAACGCCCCTGTGCATAAAACACAGACTATAAAGATATGGTTTATCAAGGTTGGCGTGGAAGAACTTGAGTTGCCTTCACCGAATCCAGAGCTCAACCCCACTGAACACTTTTGGGATGAACTGGAATGATGATCCCTAGACCTTTTTGCCTAATATCAGTTGCCAAACCTCATTAATGCTCTTGTGGCTGAATGGACAAATCCCCACAGACATGCTCCAAAATCTAGCAGAAAGCCTTCCCAGGAGAGTGGGGGGGTTATTTTAATATCAAAGGGGGACCAAGTCTGGAATGGGAAGTGATGGGAATGGGATGGGGGAAACAACACCGACTGTACATGTGATAGTTAGTTGTCTACAAACATTTTGCCAAATACTGTACGTAATAGTATTAAGAGTACTCACTGTCATGGCAAAGAGCTGAAAGAGACAGCAAATATTGATTCTTGTTTGTGCTTTATTACAGGGCATTGAATGGACCAACATTGAGTATTTCAACAATGCCATCATCTGTGACCTCATTGAAAATGTAAGTCAGGTTAAATTCATTTTAAACAAAAATACTTTGTTCATTTGATGATGTCCCCATATTTTTATCCAAAAATTATATATCATATTCAAAATATAAGGGAGTTACTTCATAAGAACATACTATTATCCTTTCACTCAGTGCTTTTTGGTATATGACTTCATTCACTGAGCAAGCTGTCTTGAATTTCAGTTGGTTTATAATCTATTTTATAACCCTCAGAACCAGAATGGGATCTTGGCAATGCTTGATGAGGAGTGTCTGCGGCCCGGGACTGTGACAGACGAGACCTTCTTGGACAAGCTCAACACTGTTTGTGCTGAACATCAGCACTTTGAGAGCCGTCTGAGCAAAAACTCAAAGTTCCTCGCAGACCACAGCTTGCCTCATAGCTGCTTCCGTATCCAACACTATGCCGGCAAGGTTAGATACCAGCACATACATGCACAGTTGCGTTGTCAGTCACTTGATGCAAATGTTACCTTAGCTTACACCATCATTTGTTTGACTTGTGTGGTATGTCAATGATTACAAAACTCATGTGTTGCTGTTTGCTTGAAAAATCATATGAGTCACTTGTTAAACCCTTAGACATTTTTGTAAAACTGAAAGCACTTACAATATTACAGCAGATCTATGCTGTTCTGAAATCTCTCCATAAGTCAGCTTTAGTAACTAGGTCATCACTGTAGACAACTGGAAATTTTGAACATGCTGTGTGTTAAACAAGCTATATAATCTATTTTATAACCCACAAATGTACTGTAGATGAAAACCAAACCATGGGAATCTGTGTAACTGACTAATTTCTAATTCCTTGTGTAGGTGCTGTATCAAGTAGAGGGCTTTGTGGACAAAAACAATGACCTGCTATACAGAGACCTGTCCCAGGCTATGTACAAGGCCAACCACAGCTTGATGAAATTACTTTTCCCAGAGGGCAACCCTGCTAAAGTCAACCTGAAGAGACCTCCTACAGCTGGATTTCAGTTCAAAGCCTCAGTGAGCACACTCATGAGGAACTTGCAGGCCAAGAACCCGAACTACATTAGGCAAGAATAGCAATTACCGACCCAACACATAACTGGCTGAGTCTAGACACTCATTTTAATAGCTTGTAGTTAAACACGCAGGCAAAGTTTCAGTAATCTTGTCTTGTCCTATTTGTTTTTCCAGATGCATCAAACCCAATGACAAGAAGTCAGCCCAAATCTTCACAGATTCACTGGTGTGCCACCAAGTGCGCTACCTGGGCCTGATGGAGAATGTACGTGTTAGACGGGCAGGATATGCTTTTCGCCAAGCTTATGAACCCTGCCTGGAGCGCTACAAGATGCTCTCCAAGCAGACTTGGCCCCATTGGAAAGGCCCTGCCAGGTCAGACCACCAGCTACAAATGTTAAAATATTTTAGGTCAGCAGTGTTTGAGCTCACTGGCATGCAGTTCTCCTGACTTCAGCATAAAAATTACCACAACACTGCCAGGTGTCTAAATTTAAACCTGCTGTAATTTATTTTTAAAGAACGCTTCAGTTAAGTGTCCTGATTACTATCAGTAAAACAGATGGTTTGGGTTTGAGGGGAAAAAATGTACGAGTATGAGGATGGAAAGCGCTAGTTTGATTAATTAAAGCTAGACATCTTTTTGATTTCATAAAATCGAAATTTAGTTCCCTCTGAAATGTGGTCATTGTGATACGTTTCTGTAATAACAAAAAAACAGGCCATTCTGTGGCTGGGAAGTTATTTAATTTGAGAGGATTCCCAAGCAAATGTGCATGAGATTGTTCACTTTGTGCAGTCAAGCAGACAGAGGAAGCCCGCATGCACAGGTTTACCTTCTTTTGGGTTTTATGGCAGCTGGTATCCAGTGTTGCATTACTGCCATCTACAGGTTTACCTTGACCGTACACTGCTGGTTATATCATTCTGTCGCTAAACAAACAGCTGATCACACCGAGGTGCTCGCTGACCGTCGATAATTTATTAGTTTGGTCCTGTGTTTCCCTTCCTTTGCAACATATAACGTCTTTTCTCGCTTTCCGTTACTGTAGTCGGTCTTTCATGTTTCATTTGCGTCCTCCGTTTTTCTCTCCTGTTTCAAATTTGTATCCCACAATGCCTTGTGCGAATGGGGAAAGCCCACCATGTGATGCATGACGTAGTATCTTGAATTAGGTCATGTTCAAGCAGGAAAAAATGCCGGAGAATTTGGGGCCACGTGGCCCTAAATTCATTAATTGTTCTATTTTAAAAAAAAAAACGAATAAAATTGCAAGTCTGTGATTTCGAATTCAGTAGCTTTCGGTCCACTAAACAAAAATAATTGGGTGTCAGGGAAAAGTCATTTTATGACCGACACTTGAAAAATCTGAAAGGCTGCCGGACAAGCCTAGAATTTTTGTTTGCATGCTTATAATTTACAAAGTAGTTTCACACCCAGCTACAGTTTCAGTGGAGGCTTTGCTTAGTTGCCTAATCTTGAATGAGGTGTGAAGTAGAAGAGCCCACAACAGGTTTTGTATCATGTTGTGACATGGTAGTGTGTGTGTCTTAAGATGAAAAGGTTTTGGTAGAGGGAATGGGGATAAAATGAGTAGGGGGACCCTTTGAGGGCTAAAAGTGCCACACTGTTAGCAGGATTGGAAACAATGGCTTAAAGCATTTTATTCAGTAGCATGGAAATCAAAACTATAACTTTGACCCAAACATGCTATGGCTTGTACTTTCTTTGGGGGAAAAACCTTGTGATTATCCAGCAAGTAGACAGTTAGGTCACCATGTCTGGCCTAGTTATGCTGTTTTATCTAGGCATCAATTTGACAGTTCTTTCTAGAGACAGGGTTTCTTAGAACCCAGCTATATCTAGACGTGTTGGGACATTTCTCGCACATCACTCTCACCAGGTATGACTCACGGTTCATTGAAAAATAAGATAACTTTGACTTGTATCACATTGTAGACTTGCTTAAGCAGTTCTCTATCTTTCAATGGTATGCCGACAGCTTTGTTCTCTTGTGCTACCCTTTGTATATTGGGCAGATTGTAGTTTTTGCTGAATTTTTCTTTGCTCCATCATACTAGTAGTACCCCTAGTTGCTGCATTGTTTTGTCTGTTGCTGATATTTGTCTGTTACCGTCACTCCTACTGGTATGGATGCACTGATTCAACCCATGAGGGATTAAATCTTTGCTTGTTTGAATGCAGGAAAGGTGTGGAGGTTCTTCTGAAAAACTTGGAGGTACCTGAAGAGGAGTTTGCCTATGGGCGCTCAAAGATATTTATCCGGAATCCCAAAACTGTGAGTAGTGTTAGACTCCTTAAATTCTATTTACTGTGCTTTTTGTATATCTATAGCTCGTGAAATGCAAATAGCAGATATGAAGTCAGTTAATAGGAAAATGCAGACCAGATCTATGTTGAAAAAGATTTATAAATAAAATTACTAAGACTATTATAAACTTTAAGTGTGTTCATGCTACAGAGTTTTGAACAGCTTTTCAAACAGGAAGTTCTTGGCCAACATCATTATCAGCACTCCACCAAAAAAAAAAAAATGGTCAAACACATGGTTTCACTTAAACATTCTTGTTTGCCTGTTTAGCATGGGAAAGCAGATTGTAGTTAAGTCTTCAACAGGGTGAAAAAAGGCTCAACAACATAAACTGCTGAAAGTGTGTGTGAGAGAGATCTTATTCATGCACATTCAATCAATCAGTAACCTCTGTATTCATTCAACCTCTAATGATTATGGCCAACTGTCCTTTAAAAATCCATAAGTGATCATATTCAGACTCTTATAACTTCAAGCTCTTCAGATATCTGAAAGCTGTATTATTTTAGCTATATATTGTATGTGAATGCCAGGAGTAGTGTATACTTGAGTCATTATTAATATTGGTCTAATTTTAGAGGATGATTGTTCCTGTTTGGCCTTGATTTATGATACTGGTTGCTGTACCTTTTGCGGTTTTCACCAATAATATCCTGTGGTGTTTTGATATGAAAGACACATTTATTGGGTTGGTAATACGTTTCAGCTCTGTTCAGCTCAGTGCATTTGTGTAGCTCTTTTAAAAATTAGCGCATATATATATATATATATATATATATATATATATATATATATATATATATATATATATATATATATATATAGATAGATAGATAGATAGATAGATATTAGATAGATATGGCGTAAGAAACATTAGGAGACTCAAAATGGGGACCCATCCTCATCTGGGTGACACTGGATAGTGGGATTTTGATATTAAGCTTGCGATAAATCATGCACTAGGTTGGATGAGGCAGGTCCAGAGTTTGACAGGCCCTGCAGAGGTCTCATTCATTCATTCAGCCATCCATCTTCAGTCACCACTTTTCCCTGTCAGGGTTGATGTGGATCCGGAGCCTGAACGCTGGGCATGAAGCAGAAATATTCCTTGATTTTGATGCCAGTCCATCATGGGGCAATTTGCGCGCGCACATGCGGCCAATTCAGCTACCGACATGATTTTGAGAGGTGAAAGGAAACTGGGGACCCCAGAGGAAGCCTATACAGACATGGGGAGAACATGCAAACTGGAGGCCCTGAAGCTGTGAGGCACGACTGTTGCCCACGGCACCTCTGTGCTATCCAGAGTTTTAATTTCTAGGCCTTAACATTCTTTCATCAAAATGAAATATGTTCATGTGGTGCTTTTCTTGGGCTTAATAGATATTACCATTGTGACACAATATTTGATTCAGGAAATCTATTATAAATAAGTTTCTTGCTGGTTGTTTAGTACAAGTCTCCCAAGATCTTGGGTGACTCTCATTGTTTCTCTGCTGGCATCTGTTTTCATACTGTGCCTTTTGTTTTCTCTCAGCTCTTTTTCCTGGAGGCGAAAAGAAGGCAGTGTCTGGAGAACTTGGCTACACTCATCCAGAAGATCTATCGTGGCTGGAAGTGCCGCAAACATTTCCTGCTGCTGAAGAAGAGCCAGGTGGTGGTGGCCGCGTGGTACCGCAGATACGCTGTAGGTTCATCTTCCTCTCCATGCACAAATTGCCTTTTCTTGTCTTGTTGGTTCTGACTTGTTTTGCTGTCTTAAAAACAGCACTTCTGTGGGACTTAGCACTCTTGATGTTTTTGATTGCAGCAACAAAAGAAATACCAGAAGATAAAGAGCTCCTCCGTAGTGGTTCAGTCTTTCATCAGAGGATGGAAGGTAGGACTAAAAACTCTGTATTACTCTGTTTCTCTTCATTTATTTCTGTGCACCATGTCTCTGAAAATTATGCCATTATTCCCTTTCCCTGATCACACTCTCTCTCCCAGGCTCGCAAGTTGCTGCGTGAACTGAAATACCAGAAGAGATGCAAAGAGGCAGTGACCACTATTGCAGCCTATTGGCATGGAACACAGGTACTGAGTCTCATTTGGAATTTAAAAAAAAAAAAATCACAAAAGGAAACCGCCAGTTGGGCAAACTTCTCATTTTTAGGTTAAGATCCACCAAACTCCACAGGCCAACACATTTACACAGTTGGTTTAGAGATCAACGCCACTGCTTTTCCTTCTTAAACTCACTACTGCTTATTTCAGTGCTGCAGTTGTCTGTTTCTTTCACTCTGTGTGTCTCTCACTGTCCTTCCTGTCCTTGTTATTCTAATCTTTATCCTCCTGTGTGTGCTGCTGCCTGGCCTCATCGACTAACCCTTGCAGGCTCGCTGGGAACTGCAGCAACTGAAGGAGGCGATTCGGAATAAACGCGCTGTGTCTGCCATTTGGGCAGCTTGGTTGGGAATGAAGGTATTTAACCAGCCAGCTAGTTAGTTTCTGAGGCATTCCGAGCATCCATCCAGTGAAACTGTGTGTGTTGTCTAGCGATCCACTAACCTCCTATATCTGGGTATCTAACTATTTTTGTTTTGCTCATTCGTAGGTTACATTTTGAGTTGGATTCTTGGAACATATTAACATACATGTTGGTTGAAATGATGATGCTATCTCAATTTAAAGTAGCAGACTACCTGATGTGGTGTTTTAATTACTTATACTTATTGGGTACACAGAGTAAACCTACTTTGTGCCTGCATTTGTTATAGTCATAACAAAACTTGACGAATCTTAGTCACACACAAAGGCATTATCATTGTCATCCTTTGCCCTTTGCAGCAGCATGTTATCTCTGTGCTCCATGACTCTCTTCCCCCCCCCCCCCCCCCCCAAGATAAGCATCAAAAGCTTTTTCAGCCAGATTTTTTGTTTGTTAGTTGCAGTATTATGCAGGGATAGTCATGCATTGCCAGCATTATCCTTCTTGAGCATACGGTCATGTGGAAAAAATGGACGTTCCATGGAAATTGTAAACTTCTCAACACATTTAAAGCAAACGTTTCATTGTTTTCATACAGTGCTGACACACAAGTGATGAACAAAGCAACAAGGAAAATGAACTCCTTTCAATCATTTATTCAACAAAAATATCAATAGATGTAATATTCTTCTGTGGGGAGTGTGTACACCCTTGGTTTCAGAAGCTAGTATTGCCCCCTTTAACAGAAATAACTTCTTGCAGGCATTATTATCCATCGGTCGCTTGCTGAAATATGACCACTCTTCCATGTAAAAGTCCTTCAGTTTCAAGATATTTAAGGGTTTTCTTGCATGTACTTCCCTTTTTCAAATCTCCCCACAACATTTCAATGGGGTTCAAATCTGGACTTTGACGAAGCCATTCCATAACCCTCAATTTCTTCTTTGAGTCGTTCCTTGGTGGATTTGCAAGTGTGCTTAGGATCATTATCTTGTTGAAAGGTCCATCTCTGGTTCAGCTTTAACTTTTGAACAGATGGCCTCATATTATCTTCAAGCACTCTTTTTGATATGATTCAGAATTCATAATTGAATCAATGAATGCAAGCTTCCCAGTCCTTGAGGCAGCGAAGCAACCCCAAACCATACCATTTTCCACCACCATGCTTCACAGTTGGTATGAGGTGGTTCTCCTGAAAAGTTGTCTGTGGTCTGTGCCACACATGTACTCTTGGTGTGGCCAAACAACTCCTACCTTTGATTCATATGTCCAGAGCACTTTATTCCAAAAGGCCTGGTCTTTGTCTATATGTGCATGTGGTCTTGCTTTAACATTTCCTTTTGGACAGCAAAGGCTTTTTCCTGGCACTTCTCCCATGCAGGTAAAATTTGTCCAATCTCTTTCTAATTGTAGATGCATGCACTTTCACACCAACAGTTGCAAGAGTTACCTGCAGATCCAGGGATGAAATTTTGGGCTTCTTGGATACGTCTTGTAGCATCAAACAGTCTGCTCTTGGGCTGAATTTGCTGGGTCGGCCAGTCCTGGACAAATTGGTAGCCATTTGAAATCTACACCACTTGATTTTCCTTACAGTGGAATGATTTATTTCTAATAACTTGGAGATCTTTTTAAATCCCTTTCCAGATTCATAGGCATCAACAACCTTTTTTCTGAGGTCCTTAGAGAGCTCTTTAGATCTTGGCATGATGACCCCAAACAATTCAATAGCAAAGGGAACACCAGACCCTAGATGTCAGGTTTGAATAAAACTAGAACCTCCTGCAGGTGGAACCAATCAATGGCACCTAATCTGGAACACCGCTGTCTAATTTTATGGACTTGAAAGTGTGATATGTAAGGGTGTATATACTTTTTCCAGGATGCCGTTACTTTTTTTTAATAAACATTTATGAAAATGACTACGAAATGTCAATTTTATGTGTTTTGTTAGCGTATATCACCTTTATCTGTAGGCACTGAATCAGAGAGAGGGAAATGTTTGCTTATTTAAATATGTTGAAGTCTACAATTTCCATGTGATGTACTTGTTTTTTTCACATGACTGTATATTATCATACATTATAATGTAAGCATTGAGGCAGATTATATGCATCATAAATCCTTTATGGTTTTCTGAATGCTTCATGCTGTCTGCTTTTAGTCGCTTTCTCTTAAATCGTGTTGTCTGATCTGTTTCTAACGTCTTCATGTTTCTTTACCTTCCTCTGAAATCCCCCCCCCCCCCCCCCAAAAAAAAAAAAAAAAAAACCACCTAAACAAGGCTCGGAGAAAACTGCAGGCCTTAAAGCGTGAGGCTCGGAGAAAACGCGCTGTGTCCATCATTTGGGCCGGCTGGCAAGGAACTAAGGTATTGGTGTGTGAGGTTGTGGTCCATGGTTTCCTTCCTCTCCTCTCAGTATTGCACTGAGGTTGAGAGGACCATGAGTCTCAGTGCCCTGAGTCCCGTCCCATCTCATCTCATGCATGCTAAGAGTATTGTTTCATATCTCATTCACCTAAGTGTAATCTGCAGCACACATTAACTTGAATGAAGTTGTTGCTTAAGGATCTAGTCTTGAGCCTCTTTGCTCTGGCAGTATTTAAGCTCATGTAGACATGTTTTCAGGTATCTTGGCAAAATGCCATGCAGCAGGCAAGCAATAGTTTGGGCTTCTCAGAGTGACATATTTGCACCTACTAAGAGTAAAGGTGTGTATGTGATGTATATATTTATTTGTATATGTAAGCATCCATTTCCGTTCACCACATTTCTGTGCATGATCTGACCAAATGGTTTTGTTTGGATTTGCTTGGTTTTTACCAATTATCCATTTTTCTGTGTATTTGTGTGTGATGAGCAGCTTGAAAGTCTGTTAGCAATTTATTTTCTCTCCATTACATCAGTCCCCTGAAATGAAAGAATGATTCAGAGGGATAACCCCACTGATTTTAAATGCATAACTTCTGCCTAGCACCTTATCGGACAGTCCTGGTAATGGAAATACAGTGTAGCTTTGTTTGACTGCCCACCCGTTTGCTCCTGCTCTGGGCTGGTTATGTGCCTCCACTTCATACTGCTCTACTGTTTTCAACAGCCTCACTCTCTTCTGCATTCCTCGTCCCTCTCCCTCCCTCTCTCATAGGCACGCAGAGAGCTAAAACGGCTGAAGGAGGAGGCCAGGCGTAAGCATGCTGTTGCTGTCATTTGGGCCTTCTGGTTGGGACTCAAGGTACCTGCCAACTAGTGCCCTGTCCCATCATGAACCACTCTGCCAGAGGGGGAAAATGAAAAAACACACTAACAACCTGCCTCACAATGTTGGTCAGATGATAACACTAGCCATAGAACAGACAACAGTGCCATTTATTTCTGAAGCAAATGCCCAAACTAAAACCCTCTTCTGCATGCCTCTGACTCGTGACCAAATATATAATGAACCACTAAATGTATGCAGCAGATGCTCCTAACCACTGGATCACAGACCAGTATAGGGCTTTGAGGCTGTACCAAGCCATTACTATGCGGTAGTAGAGACTCTAATCAAGAGTAAAGTTTGCTATTTAACAAATAAATCTGATAACTAAAACTGAAAGATTAAAGTGTTAGTCTTACAAAAATGACATCACCCCTGGAAATTGTACCTTTTATAAAATTAGACATGTTAAGTAGTTTACTGGCTAATTGTATTTTAATACAAGACCAGGAACATGTTCTATTTAGCCGGTAAAGTTTGGTTCTTTGAGTCCGCCATTACACAAATGCATTCCTGGTAAGTTATTGTTAAATTCAAAGGAAGTGACATGTGCACAACGCTTGAAAGCTTGTGGTTTCGTCTGCTTTGCAAAATGTAGCATGTTTTTAACGACTTTTTAAAAAATTCCAGAGCAAAATTTAAAACTAAAGCATGCCTCCTAAGAGGTGTGTCATTCAAGTGTAGCAGATTTAAAAAAAAAAAAAAGTGGAATTTCGATCCATTACAGCCCAAAGTTGGCAGGACACTTGCGGAATGAATGGGTTCAATTTGTACAGACAAAGAAAGGTAACTTCAAGTCGACAGGACAGTTTGGTGTCTGTCTGCTCCATACATTTTGAAAAATATCAATTTGTGAGGCAAATTCACATAAAAGGATTTGAGCGGCGTCTGGTACGCGGAGCAGTTCCTACCATCCCGAAACAAAAGTCCAAAGTGCAGTTCCAAAGAACTCACCGCACAGTAAGTTTCAAGCTTGTGTTTAGCCTGTTGCTTGAATTTATTAGTTGTTCTTAGTCAGATCAATAACGTTCTAAGGTGGTTTCTATGTGGCCAAATATAATACTTGGATAGACGACAGACAAGTACTGATCTAAAACCAAACCAAAACATGCTGACTCTGAGTCACTTCATCCTTGTTGTCGTAAAGTTGTATAGAAAGCTTTACAAAAGAAGGCAGTTGCGCATGTGATGTCACACATGCAGCACCGCTGACCAATAAATCACTCCAATCTAATGGCGGACAAGCTTTTAATGATATCAGAACAGAATTTACACACTTTTTTTTTTTCAAGGTTTTATTTTTTTTTTTTTTTTTTTTTTTTTTTATCAGTGAACTTTACAACCTATTTGAGCACATCACACACACAACCTGGGATTTTATGATGTAATTTTTGTAAGACTAGCACTTTTTAATGAGGTCCAGCTTTTAGTCAGCTACATTTGTTGTTTAACATTTTACTCTTGATCTTGATTTCCAGGCATAACATTCTGTGCCAACACTAAGTTAGTTAGCTAACATTTAATATAAAATTCAGTTCACATCTCAAAACTACCTACCATTTTACAGTATAATTTCCTCTTGCTCTAGCCGGACGTAACCTATTCTCCTCATCCCACACGGTTTTCTCTCAAAAACTGTTGTGGGCTGCAGTCTGGTCTGCTTTGTTTATAAAGGTTGGGAGCCCCTGGTATATGGTATGAAGGGTCATGCTGCCACTGTGCTGATATGGATTAACGTGTAGAAAGTAATGATGAGATTTTAGACATGTGCCATGAGAGTACATGGTCGGCCATGCTTCATGAAGTAGATTCAAATCTGCTTTCATAATCCAGGGCTTGAGATAAGCCACATCTGGATAGATGAAGGGCAGATTTTTTTTTTTTTTTGTCCCTCTTCATTTAATGAGTGTAGTTTTTATGCTGAATCTTCAAAATCTGTCACTTTCACTGACCTCACTGTGGTTGCCTGAAGAATTTCCCTTTGTCTATCCATCCATCTGTCTGCTTATTCACATCTGTATATGTTCGTACTTGTCCACCTGCCTTGTGTGTGCATGCTATGCTAACTAACAAACTAACTTGGTATATGTTGCTTTTTAACATTTTTGCTTTTGAGTTTTCCTAAATGTTGTAGGTATTATGTTTTTTTTGTATGATGACTAGTTTTTGTTTTAGCAGCATCATCAGTCTTTTAGGAGGAGAAGCTGTTGTATGCTTTACTGAAAGAGGAGACCACTGCGTGTGTATTCTTCGTATTTTTAACACTTCTCTTGCTTACTATAACCACAGGAATAGCAACATTACTGAATTTGTTGGAATTTCCTCTGGCTTTGGTAAAGGATCCAGTATCATTTTTCTCCTGCATTCATTTATATGTGTATCTCCCTGTTTTCTACTAACAGATGTTTTAAACTAACCTTGTTTCCTGAAAGGATCATTGCACAGATTTTCATCAGAATGGTCGAACAAACGGTGTGATTTTGATTGTAAGTGATAGATTGGATCATCTTCCTTTTCAGGTCCGAAGGGAATACAGGAAGTTCTTCAGAGCGAATGCTGGAAAGAAGATATACAACTTCACTATCCAGAGAATTGTAAGTCTATTAATAAATTGTCCTGCATTTACTTCCTGCATTACTGAGAAATGGCAAAGTTTAAACACACACTTGGTGTGCATATGTTTATTAACAGATACAGAAGTATTTCATTGCTTTGAAGAAAACATTGCCTTCAATGTCACCAATTGATAAGAGCTGGCCACCAAGGTCTTACCTGTTCCTGGAGGGAACACATGAGGAACTCCGAAAGATCTTCCATCTATGGAGGGTCAGTCCTTAAAGTCAATCAACAGCAACACGTTTTGTTTATTTAGAAAACCTTGATCTAGCCATTCAGGCTATTCCTAAGATTTACTTACTTGCCCCATTTTCTCTCAACTCCCCCCCCCCCCCCCCCCCCCCGTTCTTGTGGGTTTTTTATTCTATAAATTATTTTAGATCTGTGAATCTATCTGCAAATCTACATTTGAGCCAAGTAATACATGTCTGTACAAGTTTAAGCATCACGCTAAATGAATTAACCGCTTTTTTTTAAGACCTAAAGTATCCCAAAAGTGTACGAAATGCTAAATTTCGGTGTATTTACTTATAACTTTAATAATTCTTATACTAGAACTTTAATAAATCATGGAAAGTCATTTAAAGATGATGAAATGCTGTTACAAAGAACATTTAAGTTAGTTACTAAATGTAACGTGCTTAGTCACTACTACTTTTAAGAATACCAATAAAGGGTTTTAAAGTTACTAGTATATTTAATGAATTTAAAAAGTTCAGCAAAGGTACTTAAATTTACTACGAAATTTAAGGGTTGGTCTTAAAGGTAACTTAAATACACTCCGAAACTTAAGGTTCTTTTAAGGTTTAGATTAAATGCAAATAAATTCGCGTTTTCACCTAGTGATTCACTTTTACTTGTTCACATGCGTGAGTTCTGCATCCTATCCATTGGGATGCACTGATGGGTCCAACAAAGTGGAATGTAAACTCGTCAAATGGTGTTCCACTGTCTAGATTCAGATGATGTACTACGTACAATTACTAAAACCTTAACTGTGTCATCTGGCCATGCTAGTTTCCATGTTAATTATAGAACAGGTGCACTAATGTAGATTACTCCATGCCCATTTTTCTTTGACACATTTTTCATATTCAATGTGTTTTAATAAATTATATAATGCACATAATGTGTTCGTATTGTGTGTGTATATAGTTCATTCCTGGCAAAAGGCTCATGAATGTTGGTCTGCTTAAACGTTTTGGGGGGGGTCCTTATTCAGGATCAGCTCTACTAACCCTCTATAAATGTTTCCCACTGCATCTTAAAATTCAGTGCAAGAAATACAGAAGCATGTTCACAGAAGAGAAGAAGGCCATCTATGAGGAGAAACTGGACGCAAGTAAGATCTTCAAAGGCAAGAAGGCTCTGTACCCCAGCAGGTATGAACAAGCATTTACACTGTAACATGCTGTGTATGTAACACATTTTTCTCTGAAACTAGACTACAAGAGGAGTTCTTCTTTGTTCCACAGTGTGAGGCAGCCTTTCAAAGGAGATTATCTGGAGATTAAAAAAAACCCTAAGTACCAGAAACTCAACAGCGTGGTAGATGAGAAGGTCCTTCTTGCAGATGTGGTCAATAAAATCAACAGGGCCAATGGCAAGGTGAGCTTCAGAAAGAAGTGCTTAAGGTCAGCTTGAGCAGCTCAGTGAGTCAGTGCTTCAAATGTGTATTAGGCCTAATTAACCATTTAGTCCTGTCTTGTTTTAAGGGTGCTTCCAGAATCTTCCTCCTCACCAAGAAAAACTTTGTTCTGGCTGATCCGAAAACGGGTCAGTTAAAGGCCAGCGTACCGCTTCCTGATCTTGCCAGTGTGTCTGTCAGCACACAGAATGACTGCTTCTTTGCTCTCAAACTCAAAGAGGTAAAAGCTTTGACACATCATGCTTTTGCACAAGGACTGATGTTAGTGATGTTGCTTGAAGCAAATTAAATGTGTTCTATAGAAATATTTGTGATGTACTTAGCATTTCTAATTAGCAGTGCTAATTTGTTGGTTGGCATGGTGTTTGTTATTCCCTTCAGGAGTTAGCCATTGTTAGTCGCTCTGATGTCATAGGAGGACATTGCAAGTGGTAATTTGTTGAAATTTGTTCTCCTGTTAATCACAAACGTAAGAGATAACCTTCAGGTTTCACTACCTGTCATAAAAATGAGTGAGAGTTACTTTTCTCAGTTACCATTTCCAATGACCTTTTGGTATAATGTTAATGAGAAATCCAGCATAGAAGCGGTGGAGACAGTAAATGTTTGACTTAAAAATCCAAAACGCAATCCAGCTATAGGACACAATTTGCGATATGATGCCACTGAAGACGATATTAGCATGAAGGTTGAAGCTCTGAAATCTGATCTGATCTGAATTGTGGGTCATGTGGGGAAACCATGAACCAAAGTGAAATCAAAGTGTCTTGGATACCAATGAAGACTACATTCAGTGTATGAAGTGATTTTTAGCATGACCTTTATGTTGACATTAATATACTTATGCTGTCTCTGTAGGGCACTGCATCTGCAGCCAAAGGTGACTTCTTGCTGAGCAGTGATCGATTAATAGAGATCATCACCAAGCTCTATCGCACAGGAGCTGCTTCTGCCGATATGGAACCAATTGGTGTTGACATCTCAGATGAGTAGGTGTTCCTGACAGTTTTTATGTATACATAATGAGCATAACTACCATGGTGCCTTTATTGATTCTCCCCATGTTGCTTGCAGATTCCTTGTGCAATTCAAGCAGGATAAAGTGTGTGTCAAATTCATCCAAGGCGGCCCCAAGAGCAGCAATCAAGTCAGCTGCAAGCGTAAAAACAACCGGCTTCTGGAGGTGTCCGTTCCATCTCCATAAAGACCAATCATCTTCACTCCCTCTCAGGGTGCCATTTGTGTGACTCTTCACTGTCCAACACGCGTTTTAAACACAGTTCCCAAATGACTGTGCAATTATGTTATTGTCATATCTTATATTTTTAAAGACTTAATCAGTGCATTGTTGAGACTTAAATATTCCACACAGCAGTATTTGGGTACATAAGGCAGACCTCATATTTACCATGGGATAGAGATCGGAGGTAATGCTTCCCACCCAAGACCGGGAGGAGTGCATTTAAATGTCCTGTTTAATCAAAGCATTGCTAGTAACGGTTGTAATTATGATGCTATAGGTGTTTGTCATGCAGTGTCTGGGCATCATGTACATGTGAATGGGTGAAGTGCTGTACACATAGATTGCAAGCAAGACTTTGTTCAATTTCCAGATCACTGCTGAAAAAATCCAAAACTAAGGTTGCACTTGTTTTGTTTATACAAGGGTAAGAAAATACATATTGATTGGTTTGTCTTTGCTTTTTTTTTTTGGTGTCCCCTTCCCTCCCCCCTACACTTCTTCTTTTTTTTTTTTTTTTTTTTTTTTTAATTCTCACAGACCATGATCTTTTATCTAATTTGCCAAAGATTTATAATTTTGCAACAGTTCATCCTTTCTGGTAGACCTTATTCATAATACATTACCCTTATTTACTCAGCCAAATAACTTGTAATCTCATCAGTCTGAAGGTACACTCAGAAACCCCAAAGGCCTTTTGAGTCATGTGTTTGATCAAAATGTACTATTTCAAAATAGAAAATAATTTTGTATACTATGTATTTTTTCAAAATGGTGTAGATCTTGCTCTTGTGCAAAATGCAGTATAACTGCAGCCCAAACTTATGTGCACAAAGTGGCAGTATACAACGATCCCAGGTTTCATCTCGCAGAGGATTCTGGTTCTTCACCCTGCATGTTTAGGAAATATCTGTGAAACTGACAGCTACAGCGTTCAGGAAGACCTTGCAGAAAAGCACAAGACCACCAAGTCCCCCACAACATGCTTGACATTCTCAGTTCTCTGAATGGAGCGATGTCTGTTCATTCAAGAACCTGATCAGTGCTTTTGGCATGCTGAACTGCTTTTAAAGGAAAGATTTTGTCTGATGTCTATCTTCAGGAAATGACCAAAAGGAAGCTAAGCTGTGCTGTTTCCCCAGAAAAAAGTGTAGAATGAGGATGTCCCATGTTGCTTAATTACGCATAACTGCATGTACACTAGCCAATTCATAAAAACTACAGGGATGATTTTCAGGAAACCCCATTTTGTGTATGTAGAAGGTTTAATAATAGCTGATATTTATTTACTTCATTTCTTATTTTTCCACATTCTCACCATTTGCAATATGGGTGGTTTTATTTTATTTTTAGCTGACAAATGGTATATGCAGTGATTTTTGCTTGGGACTAATCCAGATGTTTGAGTGAACAGTACTATACGTTGAATGATTTCAAATGTTGGAATGCTAACACCGTATGATCTACACCACCGAATCACACCGGTAAACTATATGTTCGGTTTAAGCTTTTGCCACTGATCAGGAAAGAGGCTGCTTTGCTTTTGAATATATGTAATATATGTTCTCTTTTTATTCTTCAGTGGACATTTTGTGGTGTTAAATTTATGAAGGTCTTGGCAAACATTTTTGAAGGCACAGCCCCTGGGAGAAGATTTAACATTTTGCTTCTGCAGGTGTTTAATAATTTTCAAGCTTTTAAGATGATCATGTAATTTTACAGTAGTCAAGACAAATAGATTATTGTTCCCTTTTCATGAGGGATGCATGGAGAAATTGTGCAAATTTACTTATGTTCTTTGATGGTGTACAGTTTCAGTCTTCAATGCAGTATACTAGAGTTAATCTTTTTTTTGTGTGTGTGTGTCAGGAAGTTCAAGAGAAAAGAACTGTCTATTTTTCACTGCCTAAATGTAGCCTGGTATATCAAGAGAACATGGATGTGTTTCTATAATGACAAATGCAACAAATTAAAAGCAGTTTTGTTAATTAAAGTAACAAATTAATAAGCAAATTAATGTGGTTTGCTGTTATATTGTCATCAGTGGGTTGTGGGTTTTTTTTTGTGTGTTCTCAGTGTGCAGAGGGTAGGAGTGGCAATGTGGAAATTCAGACAACTTGCCTTTTCTGTTAGTCTGGATGCAGTGTGGATCATATTGTGCTTATGAACTATATCTGTGAGCCAAATAAGGTGGATTCCATCTTCCTCCACATCCTAGCACTTCTGAAGCCAGGATTTGTATTAAATTGTAAAACGAAGCAAGATGGTGGTTTGCACAAGCTCCATTTATTCATCCTAAAGACCAAAGAGTACTTGGGGGCAGAGCAGCTGGGACCAGATGTTTTCCATCACATCTGGAAAGCTGTCCTGGGTGAAATTCCGCAGTTTAAGGATACTGCTGGTGGCACATCCCTGAGGAGCAGACCTTGACAGATTGTGCATGTTGAATGTAAAAATAGCACCCAATTACAGCAATACCCTCAGCAAGTTCCCACCAGTCTGAAGTCTGGGAACAGAGAAGAGGCCGAACCTCCTGTGGAGTTTGCTAGAGGGAGAAAGCCACATGCACAGACAGACCAACCCACCCTCTTGGAGGGAAATGTTATGAAAACTTTGTAAAATTCTTTTTGTTTGTATTTTCCCTGTGGTGTCTTTAATCTTTATTCATTAGAATGGAAGATACAGGCTGCTTTTGGGCTTTAAGTAATTTGATATAAAGAGGAGGGGGGGGGGAGAGAGAGATAAAATTATATATAGTTATAGATTTTTTTTATTTATATATAATATTTTTATTTATCGATACAGTGGGCTGCAAAAGTAGGTATACAGTATTGTTCTAGTATTATAATAGTGGTGCTAGGTTTCATTTAATACTAACGTTTTGTGGGAACATTTTTTTCATTACTGTATATCTACTTTTGCAGCCCTGAGTGTGTGTATACACACACAATATAAAAGTGTGTATATAATGTGTATACACACATTTATTGTGTGTATATAATGTATGTGTATATACAGACATACAGTTATGCTCATAAGTTTACATACCCTGGCAGAATTTTTGCTTTCTTGGCCTTTTTTCAGAGAATATGAATGCTAACACAAAAACTTTTTTCTCCACTCATGGTTAGTGGTTGGGTGAAGCCATTTATTGATAAACAATTGTGTTTTCTATTTTTAAATCATAATGACGACAAAAAACATCCAAATGACCCTGATCAAAAGTTTACATACCCCAGTTCTTAATACCGTGTATTGCCCCCTCTAACATCAATAACAGCCTGAAGTCTTTTGTGGTAGTCGTGGATGAGGCTTTTTATTTTCTCGGATAGTAAAGCTGCCCATTCTTCTTGGCAAAAAGCCTCCAGTTCCTGTAAATTCCTGGGCTGTCTTGCATGAACTGCGTGCTTGAGATCTCCCCAGAGTGGCTCAATGATATTGAGGTCAGGAGACTGAGATGGCCACTCCAGAACCTTCACTTTGTTCTGCTGTAGCCAATGACAGGTCGACTTGGCCTTGTGTTTTGGATCGTTGTCATGTTGGAACGTCCAAGTACGTCCCATGCGCAGCTTCCGGGCTGATGAGTGCAAATTTGCCTCCAGTATTTGCTGATAACGTGCTGCAGTCATCTTTCCTTCAACTCTGACCAAGTTTCCTGTGCCTTTGTAGCTCACACATCCCCAAAACATCAGCGATCCACCTCCGTGCTTTACAGTAGGAATGGTGTTCCTTTCATCATAGGCCTTGTTGACACCTCTCCAAATGTAACATTTATGGTTGTGGCCAAAAAGTTTAATTTTGGTCTCATCACTCCAAACTGCCTTGTTCCAGAAGTTTTGAAGCTTGTCTCTGTGCCGTTTGGCGTAAATTTTTGTTGGTCTACCTGACCGTGGTTTGGTTTTAACAGAGCCCCTGATTTTCCATTTGTTAATCACAGTTTGAACACTGCTGACTGGCATTATCAATTCCGTGGATATCTTTTTGTATCCTTTTCCTGTTTTATACAGTTCAACTACCTTTTCCTGTAGATCCACTGACAATTCTTTTGCTTTCCCCGTGACTCAGAATCCAGAAAGGTCAGTGGCTGGATCCCAGAAACTCACTCAGCTTTTATGCACACACACTGATTACAAGCAAACAGATCACAGGTGAGGATGTTACCTTTAGTAGCCATTCAAACCCATTTGTGTCAACTTCTGTGCATGTTATCAGGCCAAAATCACCAGGGTATGTGAACTTTTGATCAGGGTCATTTGGGTAGTTTCTGTTGTCATTATGATTTAAAAAGAGAAAACACAGTCATTTGACAATAAATGGTTTCACCCAACCACTAAGCATGAGTGGAAAAGATGTTTTTGTGTTATCATTCATATTCTCTGAAAAATGGTCAAAGAATCATAGATTCTGCCAGGGTATGTAAACTTATGAGCACAACTATACACACATACGTGTGTATATAATGCATGTGTATATACATACACGTGTGTGTATATATATATATATATATATATATATATATATATATACACACACACACACTTGTTCAAAATAATAGCAGTCCAACATGACTACCAGATCAGTCACTGTTTTTGGTGGAAATTATATTACTACATGGCAAATAATTTACCAGTAGGTGTAGTAGAGTCATAGAAAACCAACAGACCCAACATTCATGATATGCATGCTCCTGAGTCTGTGTAATCGAATAATTAAGTGAAAGGGACGTGTTCAAAATAATAGCGGTGTGGAGTTTAATTAGTGAGATCATTCATTCTGTGAAAAAACAGATGTCAGTCAGGTGGCCCTAATTTAAGGATGAAGCCAGCACATGTTGTACATCCATTTCTCTCTGAAAACCTGAGAAACATGGGTCATTCCAGACATTGTTCAGAAGAACAGCGTGCTTTGATTAAAACGTTGATTGGAGAGGTAAAACGTATACTGTATAGAAGTGCAGAAAATGATGGGCTGCTCGGCTAAAATGATCTCCAGTGCTTTAAAATGGACAGCAAAGCCAGAGAGACATGGAAGAAAACAGAAGACTACCATTCGAATGGATCGAAGAATAGCCAGAATGGCAAAGACTCAGCCAATGATCAGCTCCAGGGTGATCAAAGACGGTCTGAAGTTACCTGTGAGTACTGTGACAATTAGAAGATGCCTGTGTGCAGCTAATCTATCAGCAAGAAGCTCCCGCAAAGTTCCACTGTTAAAAAAAAAAGACGTGCTGAAGAGGATACAATTTGCCAAAGAACACATCGACTGGCCTAAAGAGAAATGGAAAAACATTTTGTGGACTGATGAAAGTAAGATTGTTCTTTTTGGGTTCAAGGGCCACAGACAGTTTTTCAGACGACCCCCAAACACTGAATTCAAGCCACAGTACACTCTGAAGACAGTGAAGCATGGTGGTGCAAGCATCATGATATGGGAATGTTTCTCTTACTGTGGTGTTGGGCCCATTTATCGCATACCAGGGATCATGGATCAGTTTGCATATATCAAAATACTTGAAAAGGTCATGTTGCCTCATGCTGAAGAGGAAATGCCCTTGAAATGGGTGTTTCAACAAGACAATGACCCCAAACACACCAGTAAGCGAGCAGCATCAGGGTTCAAGACCAACAAAATGAAAGTTATGGAGTGGCCAGCCCAATCCCCGGACCTTAATCCGATAGAAAACTTGTGGGGTGACATCAAAAATGCTGTTTCTGAGGCAAAACCAAGAAATGCAGAGGAATTGTGGAATGTTGTCAAATCATCCTGGGCTGGAATACCTGTTCACAGGTGCCAGAAGTTCTCAGAAACCGTGGTTATACAACTAAATATTAGTTTAGTGATTCACAGGAATACTAAATCCTTAAGATTTTTTCAGTTTATACAGTAAATATTTGGAGTTTGTAAGGAAAAATGCAGACACTGCTATTTTTTTTGAACAGCCTAATGTTCATTTTTTTTTTCATTTTCTGTAAAGTAATTAAAATATTGATACATTTTTCTTCATGTTTTGATGTAGAATATAATGTGCAGTGTTCCCAATGCATGGAAATAAAAACTATTATAAGGATTTTGAGCTTTACTCACGTTTTTAAACACACTGCTATTATTTTGAACACAACTGTGTGTGTATGTGTGTGTATATATATATATATATATATATATATATATATATATATATATATATACACACACACAGTGGTGCTTGAAAGTTTGTGAACCCTTTAGAATTTTCTATATTTCTGCATAAATATGACCTAAAACATCATCAGATTTTCACACAAGTCCTAAAAGTAGATAAAGAGAACCCAGTTAAACAAATGAGACAAAAATATTATGCTTGGTCATTTATTTATTGAGGAAACTGATCCAATATTACATATCTGTGAGTGGCAAAAGTATGTGAACCTCTAGGATTAGCAGTTAATTTGAAGGTGAAATTAGAGTCAGGTGTTTCCAATCAATGGGATGACAATCAAGTGTGAGTGGGCACCCTGTTTTATTTAAAGAACAGGGATCTATCAAAGTCTGATCTTCACAATACATGTTTGTGGAAGTGTATCATGGCACGAACAAAGGAGATTTCTGAGGACCTCAGAAAAAGCGTTGTTGATGCTCATCAGGCTGGAAAAGGTTACAAAACCATCTCTAAAGAGTTTGGACTCCACCAATCCACAGTCAGACAGATTGTGTACAAATGGAGGAAATTCAAGACCATTGTTATCCTCCTCAGGACTGATCGACCAACAGAGATCACTCCAAAAGCAAGGCGTGTAATAGTCAGCGAGGTCACAAAGGACCCCAGGGTAACTTCTAAGCAACCGAAGGCCTCTCTCACATTGGCTAATGTTAATGTTCATGAGTCCACCATCAGGAGAACACTGAACAACAATGGTGTGCATGGCAGGGTTGCAAGGAGAAAGCCACTGCTCTCCAAAAAGAACATTGCTGCTCATCTGCAGTTTGCTAAAGATCACATGGACAAGCCAGAAGGCTATTGGATAAATGCTTTGTGGACGGATGAGACCAAAATAGAACTTTTTGGTTTAAATGAGAAGCATTATGTTTGGAGAAAGGAAAACACTGCATTCCAGCATAAGAACCTTATCCCATCTGTGAAACATGGTGGTGGTAGTATCGTGGTTTGGGCCTCTTTTGCTGCATCTGGGCCAGGACGGCTTGTCATCATTGATGGAACAATGAATTCTGAATTATACCAGCGAATTCTAAAGGAAAATGTCAGGACATCTGTCCATGAACTGAATCTCAAGAGAAGGTGGGTCATGCAGCAAGACAACAACCCTAAGCACACAAGTCATTCTACCAAAGAATGGTTAAAGAAGAATAAAGTTAATGTTTTGGAATGGCCATGTCAAAGTCCTGACCTTAATCCAATCAAAATGTTGTGGAAGGACCTGAAGCGAACAGTTCATGTAAGGAAACCCACTAACATCCCAGAGTTGAAGCTGTTCTGTACGGAGGAATGGGCTAAAATGCCTCCAAGCCGGTGTGCAGGACTGATCAACAGTTACCGGAAACGTTTAGTTGCAGTTATTGCTGCACAAGTGGGTCACACCATTTACTGAAAGCAAAGGTTCACATACTTTTGCCACTCACAGATATGTAATATTGGATCATTTTCCTCAATAAATAAATGACCAAGTTTCATATTTTTGTCTCATTTGTTTAACTGGGTTCTCTTTATCTACTTTTAGGACTTGTGTGAAAATCTGATTATGTTTTAGGTCATATTTATGCAGAAATATAGAAAATTCTAAAGGGTTCACAAACTTTCAAGCACCACTATATATATATATATATATATATATATATATATATATATACACATACACACACGTGTGTGTGTATAATATATAATTACATATGAAGCTCTTTAGGTTACATCAGCTATTTTAAAATAAAACTATTTCCACTTTTACTTTGTCCCCCGAATTAATTTTCATGTGAAAGTGATGTTTTTTTTTTTGTTATTGTTTTTTTTTTTTCTTTAACTTGTGTTTGGACAATACACTGCCACTTGGTTATATTCTATGATCTATGCAGTTCCTAAGTGAGCAACTTCTACTGCCATCTAGAGAGTGGATTTTATTATGCATAGAGTTTTAATAGACTACAGAATAAGACAATGTAATTTGCTGTTTAATTATACTGACCATTCGATTCATGCAGTGTCTAATGATCAATGTTGAACATGTTCTTAAGCCCACCAATTTTGATGAACATTATATATTATTTCATTTCTTACACAAACATATGGTGCAAAGCTATGAGAGAAATACTGTATGATGTAGTAAGATCAGCCACCTTCTCTGGGGAGGAAAGTGGTGTGGTCATATGGTCACAAACAAACAAAAAAAATCTCATAACACTTATCTTTCGATAATATGGCAACAAATGACATTTCTTATGAAGCATAGTGGATGAGGCAAAATAACAGATGTAGGGCTGAACCTGTGGGCAGACTGTCGTGGATCCCCAATCAAGTTTGCTGATCTCAATTCCAGCTACTTGGGTCTCATTCAAGTAGTTTACATATTTGAATTCGATCTTGGTTTCACTTTGTGGCAGTGTCACAGTGATCACCACGATCCCCGGTTTCACCAACCAGCCAGACTAAGCTGTTTCTTAGTCCTGGAAAGTCCTGGGCACTAGTTGCTAACTACCAACTAGCAGACCCGGCGGCAGAAGCGGTCTAGTAGCCGGGCATTGCACTGGCTGGGGGTGGGCACGCATCGGCAAGGCAAGGCAAAGCAAGTTTATTTATATAGCACATTTCATACACAGTGGCAGTTCAATGTGCTTTACAGAAGTAAAAGCAAAACAGTAAGCAATAGAAAATAAAATTACATAAAATAAATAGGGAAGAAAAATAATAAGAATTAAACAATAGTAGAAATAAAATAATAAAATGAAATAAAAGTTCAATTAAAAAAACAGCAGAATAAAATAGAATAAAAGTTAAGTAAAATTTAAAACATGCAGAGACTGTAAAAGTAAAGAGTTTAAAACATGTAGAGATGACAATATTAATAATTTAGCAGAAAGCATCTGAAAACAGCTTGGTCTTTAACCTAGATTTGAAGCTGCCAACAGCAGGAGCATTTTTAATGTCCTCTGGGAGTTGGTTCCATAGCTGTACTGCATAGTAGCTAAAAGCTGCTTCACCACACTTTGTTTTAATAACAGGTTTTAACAGTAAATTTTTCTGCTGCGATCTGGTAGATCTGATTGGGTTAGGCCGCTGCAACATATCAGAGAGGTAATTGGGCCCTGTACCATTTAGAGATTTGTACACCAGCAGCAATGCTTTAAAGTCAATTCTGTAGCTTACTGGAAGCCAGTGAAGGGACCTTAGAATTGGACTAATGTGCTCTGTTCTTTTTGATCGTGTGAGAACCCTAGCTGCTGCATTTTGAACCAGCTGAAGTCGTTTGATGGTCTTTTTTGGCAGGCCTGTGAAAAGGCCATTGCAGTAATCAACCCTACTAGAGATGAAGGCATGTATAAGTTTATATGTATAAATCGGCAAACCCAATTTTACTAGGGGGGTCCGGGGGCATGCTCCCCCGTAAGAAATTTTTGAAAAAACACTCTAAAATGGTGTATTTTGAGCTCTTCAGACACCCTGTTCCGCTGCTATATATTGCCCGTCACTGAGCGCATTTGCAGGGAATATTCCGTTTCATACGGAATACTGGCAGTATTCCGTTTGCGCACGAGTCATGCTGTAAACTCGTTCTGAATACCCAACACTGAATGCGCAAACGGATGATTGTGACAGCAATGTTGACAGCAAATTAAGACTGATATTTACAATTAAGAGTGCGCAACAGAAGTTTACATCACACTCATACCCCCGTGCCACACTCATACATCCTCCCTGCACAAAGCCTAACTGCAGTCACTGAATCCCTTCAGGGAATGATTGGTTATTTCGCTTTCGCTGTGAACACTGTCATTATCGCTATCCGTGCTGTAAAATTAATGCTATTCTCCTGAGAAATGCTGGCAAAAAATGTATAAGATTTTTGATAATCTTATAAATAAATCTTATAAAAAAAATAAATGTTGACAAAAAATGCTACACTCTTAAAACACGTGTTGAAAATAACACAACTTGCGTTGTTTTTTAACACATCTCTATGTCCAGATTGGGACAACAGAACTTTTGTTCATTTTAACACATTATTTGTTATTTGTGCAATTTTGGTGTTAAACATTTCTGAAATATAACACAACTCTTCGTCTCGTCTCATCTCATCTTCTTCCGCTTATCCAGGACCGGGTCGCAGAGGCAGCAGTCTAAGCATGGAAGCCCAAACTTCCCTTTCCCCAGACACCTCGGCCAGCTCCTCGGGAAGAACACCGAGGCGTTCCCAGGCCAGCCGAGAGACATAGTCCCTCCAGCGTGTCCTGGGTCTTCCCCGGGGCCTCCTCCCGGGGGGACATGCCTGGAACACCTCCCCAGGGAGGCGTCCAGGAGGCATCCGAAAAAGATGCCCGAGCCACCTCAGCTGGTTCCTCTCGATGTGGAGGAGCAGCGGCTCTACTCCGAGCTCCTCCCGAGTGACTGTGCTTCTCACCCTATCTCTAAGGGAGCGCCCAGCCACCCTGCGAAGGAAACTCATTTCAGCCGCTTGTATCCGCGATCTTGTTCTTTCTGTCATTACCCAAAGCTCATGACCATAGGTGAGAGTCGGAACGTAGATCGACCGGTAAATTGAGAGCTTCGCCTTTTGGCTCAGCTCCTTCTTCACCACGACGGACCGGTAAAGCGACCGCATCACTGCGGAGGCTGCACCGATCCGCCTGTCGATCTCACGCTCCATCCTTCCCTCACTCGTGAACAAGAGCCCGAGATACTTAAACTCCTCCACTTGAGGCAGGACTTCTCCACCAACCTGGAGAGGGCAAGCCACCCTTTTCCGGTCGAGAACCATGGCCTCGGACTTGGAGGTGCTGATTCTCATCCCAGCCGCTTCACACTTGACTGCAAACTGCCCCAGTGCATGCTGAAGGTCCTGGTTTGAAGAAGCCAACAGGACAACATCATCCGCAAAAAGCAGAGATGAAATCCTGTGGTTCCCAAACAGGATTCCTTCCGGCCCCTGGCTGCGCCTAGAAATTCTGTCCATAAAAATTATGAACAGAACCGGTGACAAAGGGCAGCCCTGCCGGAGTCCAACATGCACTGGGAACAGGTCTGACTTACTGCCGGCAATGCGAACCAGACTCCTGCTCCGTTCGTACAGGGACCGGACAGCCCTTAGCAAAGAGCCCCGAACCCCATACTCCCGAAGCACCCCCCACAGAATACCACGGGGGACACGGTCGAATGCCTTCTCCAGATCCACAAAGCACATGTGGACTGGTTGGGCAAACTCCCATGAACCCTCGAGCACCCTATGAAGGGTATAGAGCTGGTCCAGTGTTCCGCGACCAGGACGAAAACCGCATTGTTCCTCCTGGATCCGAGGTTCAACTATTGGTCGAATTCTCCTCTCCAGTACCCTGGAGTAAGCTTTCCCTGGGAGGCTGAGAAGTGTGATTCCCCTATAATTGGAGCACACTCTCCGGTCCCCTTTTTAACACAACTCTTGTTGAAATTAAACTTGCACAAAAGATGTGTTGATTTCCAACACATTCGTTTTAAGAGTGTACTATGTTTGTTGTTGTTGTTGTTGTTGTTGTGAACGAGCGAGTCGCCAGGGCCCTGTACTACGAAGCGGGTTTTCTGGCTTACCAGGGTAACTTTGAGAGTAACTTGATCATGTGCAGCGTAACTTCCCGATTAACCCATACTACGAAAGTTGGCTATGTTCAAACCGAGGTATGTTGCCATGGCAACTTACGCTGCATCTCAAACCTGCTCGTCTCAGGTCATGTTCTTGGTTAACCCGAGGTTTCCGATTAACCACACCCTTTTTAAACACCACCTCTCCACCGACATTTCCTCTAGAGACAATGCCAGCGTACCTGGATGACCCGTGTGATATCGGAGCGCAGATTAGAGATGGGATTTATGACTCTTTGATGGGATCCGCATCTTTGTGATCCGTTCTTTGAAAAGAGCCGTTCAAAAGACTGGCTCATTTGGCTCTTTTTAAATATTTATTCAGTTTTAAGAAGACAGCGTCTAAAGAAGCCAGATCCCTCTGCTTAGACAGTGACATCAATATTTCTGGACATACCTTTTATATAAAGCAACCTAGACTTACATTATTGTAACCCCTAAACGCTCATAAATAACCATTAAAAAACAATGAGGGCTTCAATGAATGTCCATGCAGAACGGCTTTTCTGTATAAAAAAAAAACAAAAGAACCCACTCAAGAACATAGTTATCAAGAACGCAAGAATATTTTATAGAAAAACACTTGTTTTACAAAAATATTTAAGTCTGAGATACAAAATAGATACAACTACAATAAATATAACACAAGAACTAGTTATCACACAAGAACATTTTAATAGAAAAAAACAAACTTTCTATATTAAAAATATTGAAAAATTGTAACAAAAATAGATACAACTAAACAGTCAGATAAATAGATAAAGTTATAACAAGAACACAAGATTATTTTAATAGGAAAAAACAAACTATTAATGCAAAAAATATATTATTATTCGAAAAATAGATACAACTAGACAAACGGATAAATAAATAAAATACACAAAAATAGAACAAACAAAATGACGATAGAATAAATTAAATGAACGTCCGTGCAAAGTAGTTTTCCCACAATATTATCATTAATATCACACAACAACATTATAAACTATATACAAAACAATTTGAACTATTAGGCAAACAGATAAAACTTGAATAAATAAAAGGCAAATGAATGCTTGCTTGCACGCGCACACACACCATTATGAATGATGTTTTTATATTTCATTTTCACCTGTTGCCAGGTGCGTTTGGCACTGCTGTTGCCTCTGAAATGTTCACAGGACATACACCAACTTAGTCAAAGGGACTGAACAGTCAGTCATCCTAATTCATGTGACTCTGTGCACATATCAGCTTAAGTAGGCTACTCCATGAATTTACCATACCAAATTTTATTCAGGATTTTTCAGACATTAAACAAGCTATATATGACTGGGGCCACGTCGAAGGACCATTTTCTGTGACTTGTGATTGATCATGAAGCTTTCTCTCATCCTATACTTCTGTTCTGGAACATGTAGAAGGGAGAATGTACTTATGCATTTACCCGATCGGCAATTCGTTGCCAACATGCTTGCCGCTCCTTATTGGCAGCCGCTGTGTTAGATTTTGCTCTTAATGTTGTTTTGAACTCCTCGTAGCTTTGCATTATGACAGCGCATTCTTCCTCCGTGAAGTACGGCGACCGTGCCATTGTGAACAGTGGTGATTTGCGCTGATAACCTCCCCTTTAACGTGAACGCGCATTAACCCTGATTAGGTTAAACCAGGTTCAACAAATCAACTTCATAACTGGCGTCGTAGTACCGTTTAACCCCAAACAAGATAACCAGGTTTTGTCAACCCCGGTTTAGCGGGGGAACCCTGGGTTACTTCTGGGTAGGTTAACCTCCGTTCGTAGTACAGGGCCCTGTAATTTGCTAACACCGAGCAAAAACATGGCTGAATCCTGAATGACTCAATTTTACATAAATAGGGCACTACATAGGCGGTGAATTTAGGTTTTTTTTTCCTGCCATGGAAGTGCACTTGTAAACCGAGGAGGAAGCCATTTGCATTACAGCCGTGAATGAGGATTCAAAATGGCGGCTCGGCTCGGTTTTCCCTTTCGGGCGCTCTTGTTTTCTGTTAGAATTTCTCATCTCATCTCATTACCTCTAGCCGCTTTATCCTTCTACAGGGTCGCAAGCAAGCTGGAGCCTATCCCAGCTGACTATGGGCGAAAGGCGGGGTACACCCTGGACAAGTCGCCAGGTCATCACAGGGCTGACACATAGACACAGACAACCATTCACACTCACATTTACACCTACGGTCAATTTAGAGTCACCAGTTAACCTAACCTGCATGTCTTTGGACTGTGGGGGAAACCGGAGCACCCGGAGGAAACCCACACGGAGAACATGCAAACTCCTCACAGAAAGGCCCTCGCCGGCCCCAGGGCTCGAACCCAGGACCTTCTTGCTGTGAGGCAACAGCGCTCACCACTACACCACCGTGCCGCCCCCTGTTAGAATTTGGTAAAGAAAAAAATAAATATATTATTTACCAGTTTAAGGTTGGTCCGTATGGTGAAATACCGTGACTTCGGCCCAGAGGGCCTCGCTCAGTACTTTCAAGACACAGATGATACAACCAGAACATTAATCCTGAAGGCAAATTATCATTCATTCATTTCAACAGTAGAAGCTTGTATGCAAATTTCAATAACATTAAGAATTATTTACATACATTTTATAAGCCATTTAATATAATAGCAATATCTGAAACATGGATTGACACTGAAAAAGGTATAGACTTTGAATTAGATGGCTATGAACTCGGGTATATAAACAGACAAAATAAGGGTGGAGGAGTTGCTATGTATATTGATAAATCTTTAGACTTTAGGGTTTTGAATGGAATGACAACTGGGATTGATAATCTACTTGAATGCTTAACAATTGAAATCTGCATGGAGAAGAATAAAAATGTTATTGTTAGTGTAACCAGGTTCATATTACACTTTATTTTTTTAGTTTGAAATCTCACCAAAACTCACTACAGAGTACATTATTCATTGTTATATTTAGTGATAAGGTTCATTTCTTTATTTTTATATTGGGACTTTTATTTTGAAATATTTCAGTCATGCTTTCTTGTCTTGATTCGGTCCTCTCGTCAGTCGCAGCTAACTCTGACTGAGAGAGGCATTCTGAGGATGAACATGTGTGTGTGTGCGTGAGCTCTGCTCTCCTGTTTTTTCGTTTACAACAGACAACATATGCCGTTGGTTTGAATGAGGAATAAATCAGTCAAGTTCCTGAGGATCCCGGTGTCCAATCCATCTTTATGCACAACACAACGCAGCAGCATAAGCAGAGCTACACCCGTTACAATGGTGCCGTGACCTTTTAAGGATCCATGATCGACGTCAGCTCGCTCACCGGGGGGGGGCTGCATTCGCTCGTCCTGTATGGTATCCAGGTATTTCTTTGGACTGTGACACTGATCTTTTTTTTTTCTCCATCTTTCTCCTACGAACTGAGTTAATGTAGAGACTTGGACAACACAAGCAATTTTTCGTGGATTTGCGTTTTCATGGACAAAAAAAAAAGGTTTTGTGTGCAGTGTTCAGTAGCCTATAATGGTGATGTCATGTTAAAGACATTATAAGTGAACTGTTGCTTGTTGATTGATGCTATTCAGCTTTATCATTGAATGTCATTTCATATTCTGATTTTGTTGCAATCCTGCTGGTAAATTTTTTTTTTTCATTTTGTTTTGCACTGTAATTGCATATTTAGAATATGGCAGATGGTAAGACTTATTTACTGGGTAGTGGGGGTGATGATGGCGAGTGTACTTTTTCTGAATACCTGTCAGGTGTGGGGAGGGGGGTTTCAAGTCCACCCATAGTGACGAGGACGCCAGGGCCCAGAGTCACAGTTTTAGACACTCCACAGTTTACCTCTACTCGTTGTGTGGATCGTACCATGCCTTGCCAGGCTGTGCAGAATCCAGATCTAGGCGCACTGCTCACACAATTAGCTGAGAAGCTAGGTGAATCCATCACAGCTAGGTTGCAGTCTGATAGGAGCACACTCAGCTCTACTCCTTCACAGCCCTCTGACACTACACTACCCAATGTCAGCGTTGTAGTACAGAAAGATGCCAGGGAGCCTCCCATATTCAGGGGTGATGGCTCAGACAAATTCACCATCCTTGAATGGGAAAATCTGATGACTTTGTACTTGAGGAAACGTAACATTCCAGTTCACGAACACTCAGGAGAGATCATGGCAAAGCTTATGGGCAAAGCAGGCGACTTAGTGCGAATCAAGCTCCGCAATGATAGATCTATTGATCATACTGCAAATCCTCATAAGATTTTCAACATTTTGAAACAGCACTTCAGCGAACAGTCCTACTCTAATATGCCCTTAGCTGACTTTTACAACACACTGCCAAAGCCAGATGAAGACGCCATGGACTACTGGATACGGCTGAATAAGTCAGTGGATGCGGCAGATGAATGTTTGAAAAGACAGGGCCATAGGATTGATGACCCAGGGCATGAGGTCAGTATGATGTTTGTCAAGCACTGTCCAGACCAGTCTCTTGCGAGCGTGTTTAAGTTCAAGTCTGCAGATAAGTGGTCTGCTTGCGAGATCCAGGAGAGGCTTGACGAACGCACTCAGGAGAAGAAGACCCGAGCTGCTGCTGCCAAGGCTCCTGAGAGTACTGCCACGGTGCATAAGGTCCACTCTCAGAGTCAGGTATCTGCTGTTGATAGTCTACCTGTGTCAGACACTGTCCCATCACCCACGCCACACCAGGCTGCACCAGTGGTCACTGGCAGTGACAATGACTGTATGAGGAGTTTAGTGAGTTTGTTGGACCGGCTGGTTATGCAAAATGTACAAGTGCCAGCTAATTCCAGACCCCAGCAGCGCTTCAGTCAGCGCCCTGCAATGCCTCAGTCCCGGGCGGCGTGCAGAGTCTGCAGTGCTAACGACCACTCAACGCTGTCTCACTGCAGACGGGAGGACAGATGTTTGAAGTGTTTGGCCCCTGGCCACTGGAAGAGAGATTGTCCTCAGCAGACCAACCAGCGCCGCAACTTGCCTTTGGTTGGCGCTGGTATTGGTGCTCCAGACCAGCAGTTAAACTACTAGACCCATACTTGGGGAGGGGCAGTGTGGGTGATTTAGACAACTCCCTCTCAGAAAGCCGTAGCCTAATTCACCTTTATGAAGATAGTTGTGCCAAGGCACCCAGTGGGTCCAGAGTGATCATTCAAGCCACTCAGAAGATCCAAACTTTCTGCGAGTTGTTTTATGTGTCCGTCCTTGTCAACCACAGTGTGCAGATTAAAGGCATGTTGGATTCTGGTTCTATGGCATGCAGTATCAGTGAGCGTGCAGTAGAGAAACTTAGTTCTGCTTGTGTTTTGCCTGAGAAGCAGCACTCTGAAGAAAATATCATCTTGGTTGGCTGTGGTGGTCTCCAGACTCGCCCTGAAGGGTTTTATGACCTGGAGATGCAGATTTTTGGTGTTAGCTTTGTTGTGCCTACCTTGGTTGTGCCTGGCCAACTTGACGACCTCATTGTGGGCTCAAATGTGATTAAGCACTTGCTTCATGACCTGAAGAGTGACGACAGCTACTGGGACCTTGCCTCTGGACGTGAGCATCAGTTTGACCCTGGGATTGAGCATTTCTTGTCTATGTTCACCAATGTTGACCGCTGGAGAGGTGGTGCTATTCCTGACAAGATAGGTACTGTCAAGCTCACCCAGGCAGTGACTCTGCTACCTAGACATGAACATTTGGTCTAGGGTAGACTCCCTGCAAATGTACCTATGTCACCTGGAAGCACTGTTGTTATTGAGCCTACTAACTCCAAAGCAATGCTGCGCGACATTCTTGTGGGCCGTCTTGTCACACCTCTCTGGGGTGACAGGTGGGTGCCACTGACAGTGGTGAACTCCTCTGATAGGGCAATCACACTGAAGAGAAACTGTAAACTGGCTGATGTGTCTCCATGCTTAGCAATAGAGGACCTAGAAGTATTCCAAGGTTTGCATGTGGCAAGAGAGCCACACGTGTCTGACAAAGAGAAGCAACAACCCAACACTTCATTCAGTGCAAGCACTACTGCTCGGCTGAGTAGTAGTTTGTCAGAGTTAGGCTTGGGTGACATAGATGTTGACTTGTGCCAGGCGAGTGAAGCCTGTAAGACTCGCCTTATGCAACTGCTGATTGATTATCAGGACATTTTTTCCAAGCACTCACTGGATTGTGGTGAGGTGAGGGACTACACACACCGAATTCGGCTCACTGATGAGCGTCCTTTTCGTCTGCCATATAGGAGGGTGCCACCAGCCCATTACCAGAAGCTTAGGCAGGTTCTTACGGATATGGAGGAAAAGGGGATTATCAGAAAGTCTTCGAGTGAGTATGCCTCACCTCTGGTCATGGTATGGAAGGACGGTGGGGTGCGGATTTGCACCGACTTCAGATGGCTGAATGCCCGCACGCTGAAGGATGCCCACCCATTGCCACACCAGTCCGACTGCTTGGCGGCCCTTGGTGGCAATTGTTTCTTCAGCACCATGGACCTCACCTCAGGTTTTTTCAACATCCCAATGCATGAAGACGACAAGAAATACACAGCGTTCACGACTCCCCTTGGACTCCATGAATACAATCGAATGCCACAGGGGTTGTCCAACAGTCCTGCGTCTTTCATGAGAGTAATGATTGGAATCTTTGGGGACATGAACTTCTCAAAACTTCTGTGCTACCTTGACGATCTTCTTGTATTTGCCCCGACGGAGGATGAGGCCCTATCCAGACTTCAGACAGTGTTCCAGAGGTTGCGTGAAAACAACTTAAAGCTGGCACCGAAAAAATGCCATCTGCTACGGAAACAGGTCCGATTTCTTGGTCACATCATTGACAGTGGTGGAGTGTCCGTCGATCCGGACAAAGTGGAGGTCATTAGCGCCATGACGACCAGAGACCTCATGGAATATGACGGATGCACACCGTCTGTTAAGAGAATAAAATCTTTCCTTGGCATGGTATTTTATTACCAGCATTTTATCCCGCATTGTTCCTCTGTTGCAAAGCCATTGTTCGCCCTGACAGCTGGCCAGAAGAGACGGGGGAAATCGGCCAAGGTCAAGAAGGCACAGGGGGTTTACCGTAAGCTCACCCCTGCTGATTGGTCTGACGAATGTCAGACTGCTTTTGACAAGTTAAAGGCCATGCTGCTGGACTGTGTCATTCTTGCCCATCCAGATTTTGAGGAACCGTTTATTCTGTCAGTCGATGTGTCATTGGATGGACTTGGCGCTGTTTTGTCTCAGGTGCCTAAGGGAGAATGTATGGCCAGACCAGTTGCTTTCGCAAGCAAAACACTCAGCGCGTCTCAGAGGAAGTATCCAGCCCATAGACTGGAGTTCCTGGCTTTGAAGTGGAATGTGTGCGAGAAATTCAGCCACTGGCTGAAGGGACGCAGTTTCACCATTTGGACGGATAACAATCCGCTTACATACCTCCTCACAAAGCCAAAGCTTGACACATGTGAAATCCGTTGGGTGTCTAAGCTTGCTTCCTATTCATTTGATCTCAGGCACTTACCTGGAAAAAAGAATGTGGTGGCAGATGCCTTGAGCCGTGACCCCTTTGCTAAGTGCATTGGCCAAAGACTGCTCAAGGAGCCATACTCTGCGCTCATCCAGGAGGCTGATGGGGTTGCGGAAGATTCTGTGCTGGATGTATTCAGGGTCAGCTGCCAATCTCAAACCAGCAGGCCAGCTAACCATTCAGCAGCCTCGGGTGTGTGTAAGGCGGCCGAGATCAGGGCTCTCTGTCAAGTCCATTGCGACTGGAATGATGCAGCGGAGACCAGAGCACTCTACTTGGCTCAGCATGTTCAGCAACTTCCAGGTGGTCAGGACACATTGCCCATGTTCTCAGCGCAGGAATTGCAGTCGAGTCAAGAACAGGACCCCTATATCTCTGCAGTGTTGCCCTTTGTCACTACCAGGAGACTGCCATCTAGGCGTGAGAAGCACGGTGCTGATCCGAAGATCCTCAGATTGTTCAAGCAATGGGACAAGCTACGTGTCCATGATGGCATCTTGTATAGGGTGACAAGAGACCCTCTGTCCAAGCTGAAGAGGTTTCAGTACGTGCTGCCCCAAAGTTTGAGGGACAAAGCATTGTCTGGCATCCATGACTTGGCAGGTCATCAGGGTCAGGATCGTACGCTCTCACTTGCAAGGCAACGATTCTATTGGCCTGACATGGAGAAAGCTGTCCGGTCGTATGTGAAATGTTGTCCAAGATGTGTGGTTGCAAAGTCACCAGAACCTGCTGCCCGTGCGCCTCTGGAATCTATCAAGAGCTCCGCTCCTCTGGAGTTGGTATGTGTGGATTTTTGGTCGGCAGAAGACAGCAAGCAGCGATCGGTAGATGTTTTAGTGGTCACCGATCATTTCACCAAACTCGCTCATGCCTTCCCTTGTGCTAATCAAACGGCGAAGCAGGTTGCCAAAAAGCTCTGGGATAATGTATTCTGCGTCTATGGATTCCCAAAAAGGGTCCACTCCGACCAGGGCACTAATTTCGAGAGTAAGATGATTGCTGAGCTCCTACGGTTAGCTGGTGTTGCCAAATCCCACACAACAGCCTACCATCCGATGGGCAATGGAGGAACGGAACGTTTCAATCGCACTTTGGGCAGTATGCTACGCACCCTTCCTCTTAAGGACAAGAGCCAGTGGCCACAACAGATTCAGACTCTTACGTTCGCCTATAACGCCACCATTCACGAGACTACGGGCTATGCGCCATTCTTTCTCATGTTTGGGCATGTCCCCAGACTACCGGTGGACATAATGTTTAAGCAGGTTTTGAATGATCCTGCAGTGGCTGACTATGACTCGTGTGCTAAGTCTCTGGTTTCCTGCTTGAAGAGCGCTATGGAAATTGCGCAGAAGCATTCTTCCACAGAGCAGCAACACCAGGCACGGCAGTATAACAGACGTGTCAAGGGCACCTACCTGTCCGTGGGTGATCGCGTCTTGGTGGCTAATAAAGGGGAACGGGGTAAACGGAAGTTGGCTGACAAATGGGAGGATGGTGTGTATACAGTTGTTGGGGTGAATCCCCATGTCCATGTGTACAAAATAGATGACGCAAAGGGACACACAAGAGTTGTACACAGGAACCTTTTATTGGAAGTCAACTTTTTGCCACTCCCCGACATGGTCCAAGACGAGACTGCTTCTACAGCCGACCTGTCAATGAATGATGGAGAGTCCGATCATGACAGTTGTGACAGTGGTGATGAAGCGGATTCGATGTCTGATGCACTACCTCAGGTTGACGATGGGCAAGGATTGCCAGGTCCCATAGATGGTGCGGTGCTTACAGACTCATCACCTGAAACATCACATCAGTCTATCATGACAGGCTCAGATGAGCAAGCCCACTCTGTTCCAGTACCTCCTGGTGCCACTGCAGACAGGCCATCTGCTTCTCTCGCACATCATGACACATACCCAGTTAACACTGATTCACATGCATACACTGGGGCTGATGGGACTATTAGGACACGTACTGGCAGGCTAGTAAAGTCCGTGAACAGATTGATAGAGTCTTAAGTTCAGAGACCATTTTTGAAGGGTTGAAGGACCTTTAGCAACCATTTTCAGTTACTCCCTTCTGGGGCTTAGGGTTGTGTTCCCATGCATAAGTACTGGTTATTATGTAAGTTTCCTTGTTTTTTTCCCCATTATTACAAGTTTTGATACATGTGGATGTGTCTGTGGCGGGCAATTCCAAGGCCAAGTGTTGTGTGGCGTACTAGGCGTCATACTGTTCTAGGGGGACTCAGAGACCTGATCAACCTCTTTCTTCCCTGAACCTTGTATGTGAGGTAACTTTTCAGTTGACATGTAGACTAGGCCTTTCTTTTCACTTGTGCGAGGGTGTGCCACAGGTAGACACAGTGCGACTCTGACCATTTAGTGTATGATTGGGATTTTGGTGAATTTCAGGAGGGGTGAATGTAACCAGGTTCATATTACACTTTATTTTTTTAGTTTGAAATCTCACCAAAACTCACTACAGAGTACATTATTCATTGTTATATTTAGTGATAAGGTTCATTTCTTTATTTTTATATTGGGACTTTTATTTTGAAATATTTCAGTAATGCTTTCTTGTCTTGATTCGGTCCTCTCGTCAGTCGCAGCTAACTCTGACTGAGAGAGGCATTCTGAGGGTGTGTGTGTGTGTGTGTGTGCGCGTGAGCTCTGCTCTCCTGTTTTTTCGTTTACAACAGACAACATATGCCGTTGGTTTGAATGAGGAATAAATCAGTCAAGTTCCTGAGGATCCCGGTGTCCAATCCATCTTTATGCACAACACAACGCAGCAGCATAAGCAGAGCTACACCCATTACATTAGCTGTATTTATAGAGCACCAGGGTCAAGCATAGATGCATTCACTGAGTGGATGGAAAGTGTATTTTCGAAAATGGGTAATAAAACTATTTTTGTGTGTGGGGATTTCAATGTTGACATATTAAATCCAAATAAACACAATGCTACAGACGAATTTATCAATACGATATACAGCATGAGCCTATTTCCAAGAATCACTAGACCCAGCAGAATTACATCTCATTCTGCCACTCTCATTGATAATATTTTCACCAATGACACTGATAATAATACAATAAGGGGATTATTAATCAATGATATAAGCGACCATTTGCCAGTTTTACAGTTTATGACAGACACAGGAAAAAGTCAAATAAGCAAACAGTATATAGACGAGTAAGAACAGAAGAATCCATTAACACACAAAAAAATGAATTTTTGGAGTATAATTGGGATATAATATATAGAGAAAAAGATGTTGACCTTGCATATAACAAGTTTCTAAGAATATTTTCCTCATTATATGATAAGCATTGTCCAATTAAGAAATATAACAGAAAACTAGCACATACAAATTGCCCATGGATTACAAAAGGTCTACAAAATGCTTGCAAAAAGAAAAATACACTCTACAGAGACTTCATAAGACAGAGAACTAAAGAGGCAGAATCTCATCTCATCTCTCATCTCATTATCTCTAGCCGCTTTATCCTTCTACAGGGTCGCAGGCAAGCTGGAGCCTATCCCAGCTGACTACGGGCGAAAGGCGGGGTACACCCTGGACAAGTCGCCAGGTCATCACAGGGCTGACACATAGACACAGACAACCATTCACACTCACATTCACACCTACGGTCAATTTAGAGTCACCAGTTAACCTAACCTGCATGTCTTTGGACTGTGGGGGAAACCGGAGCACCCGGAGGAAACCCACGCAGACACGGGGAGAACATGCAAACTCCACACAGAAAGGCCCTCGCCGGCCCCGGGGCTCGAACCCAGGACCTTCTTGCTGTGAGGCGACAGCGCTAACCACTACACCACCGTAAAGAGGCAGAATATAAATATAAAAAATATAAGAACAAGTTAACTGGTATTATAAGGGCAAGTAAGAAAGGTTACTACAAGAGGATATTAAATGACAATAGAAATAACATTAAAGGAATATGGAAAATACTAAACAATATTATAAGAAATGGATTGAAACACAATAATCTGCCTAAGTATTTCATTGATAAGGATATTGAAAATTATAACATGAAAGATGTGGCTAATAGCTTTAATGAATTCTTTAAGTGTTGGACCTGACCTTGCAAGAAAAATCCCTGATTCAGGTACACATGATAAACAGTTAGTAGAGAGAAATCCTTGCTCATTGTTTCTTCAAGCAGTAGACGAAAATGAAATTTTGAATATTGTTAAATTTAAGAACAAACAGTACACTGACTTTAATGATATCAATATGTAACTGATTAAAAAAAGGTAATTGAGGGCATTGTTAACATACATCTGTAATTTATCATTTCAAACCGGTTCATTTCCAAATAAAATGAAAATAGCTAAAGTCATACCTCTGTTCAAGGCTGGAAACAAACATAATTTCACAAACTATAGACCTGTCTCCTTGCTCCCACAATTCGCAAAAATACTGGAAAAACTCACAGATTGGACACATTTTTAGAAAAACACAAAATTCTTGCGGGCGGCACGGTGGTGTAGTGGTTAGCGCTGTCGCCTCACAGCAAGAAGGTCCTGGGTTCGAGCCCCGGGGCCGGCGAGGGCCTTTCTGTGTGGAGTTTGCATGTTCTCCCCGTGTCCGCGTGGGTTTCCTCCGGGTGCTCCGGTTTCCCCCACAGTCCAAAGACATGCAGGTTAGGTTAACTGGTGACTCTAAATTGACCGTAGGTGTGAATGTGAGTGTGAATGGTTGTCTGTGTCTATGTGTCAGCCCTGTGATGACCTGGCGACTTGTCCAGGGTGTACCCCGCCTTTCGCCCGTAGTCAGCTGGGATAGGCTCCGGCTCGCCTGCGACCCTGTAGAAGGATAAAGCGGCTAGAGATAATGAGATGAGATGAGATGAGACAAAATTCTTGCAGAGAATCAGTATGGGTTTAGGTCAAACAGATCAACATCACTGGTAATAATAGAGGCAGTAGAAGAAATCACAAATGCTATAGATCGCAAGCAATATGCTATTGAAGTATTTATTGATTTTAAAAAAAGCTTTTGATACAATCAACCATGAAATATTAATCAAGAAACTGGAAAGATATGGTATCAGGGGAATAGTGCTGGATTGGGTGAAAAGTTATTTAAGTGGGAGACAGCAGTTTGTGAAATTGGGTGATTGTGTTTCTTCATGTTTGGACATTGCTTGTGGGGTCCCCCAGGGGTCTGTGTTGGGCCCTAAGTTTTTCATTTTGTACACTAATAATATGTAAAGTCACTAAGGTATTGCATTTTGTGTTGTTTGCTGAGGACACAAATATTTTCTATTCTGGGGATAACTTACAAAAATTACAGAAGGACATCACTATAGAAATGAACAAACTAAAAAAATGGTTTGACGGAAACAGGTTATCACTAAATCTGGGCAAGACAAAAATAATGTTATTTGGTAATTGTACACTGAATACACAGGTACTAATAAAAATAGATGGAGTTGAAATAGAAAGAGTTCACAAAATTTAATTTTTGGCGGTAACCATAGATGACAGAATCAATTGGAAATCACATATCACACATGTACAAACTAAAGTCTCAAGAAGCATTGCAATAATAAACAAGCCAAAAAAGGTTTTGGATCAGAAATCACTCCACACATTTTACTGTTCCCTAGTCTCACCATACTTTCAATACTGTGCTGAGGTCTGGGGCAACAACTACAAAACATCACTACGGCCACTCACCATCATTCAAAAAAGAGCAATATGGATCATTCACAATGTTGGCTATCAGGAACACACAAACTCATCATTTCTACAGTCCAAATTACTAAAATTTATAGACATCGTGGATTATCAAACAACTCAAATAATGTTCAAAGCTAAAAATAATCTATTACCAGTAAATATACAGAAATTATTCAGTATCCATGAGGGGAGTTATAATTTAAGGGGAAAAATTAACTTTAATTTAACTTTATTTCATACAAACAGGAAAAGTTTTTGTGTTTCAGTTAGCGGGATGAGACTATAGAACAGGTTCACCATGGAGTTGAAGCAGTGTCCAAACATGAAACAGTTTAAAATGAGGTTCAAAGACACTGTTTTCAAGAGGTACAGGGATGAGGGAGGTGATGGGTAGCACTAAGTGTCATGAGAACACTTTTCTGTTACTTTTCGTGTCTGTGTTGTGCAAGCGTACTGTATGTGAAGGTGTATGCTTATATATATTTTATATGGGTGTATGTATGTATGTATGGGGAGGGGTGTGTGTGTGTGTGTGTGTATGTATAGGGATGTATATGTGTTTATGTATGTGTGTGTGTGTATATATATGTATGTACACAGCAAATTCCCCAGTGTTGAATTAACACTTTCAGAGTTCATTTGTGTCCAATTGGACATAATAAACACAGTAGGGTGTTAAATCGACACTCTGGGTGTTAATTCAACACTGGGGATTTTACTGTGTATGGATGGATATATGTAAATTACATTTAGGTTTTCTCAATACAAAGTCAGAAATATATTTTATTTATCTATAAGTATCAGGCATGAGCATCTAGACAGGTAACAAGGAAGCTTGTTATTGTTATTCATTGTTTGAGAAGGGGTGGGAGTTTATACGTTTAACTTCTCACTCCTTTTCGAATATGTATTTCTATGTATTATGTTTAAATGTTTTGTTTTATTTTTCTTTTTATTATTTTGGTTTTCATATTCAAAATAAACACTACAGTCAATCAATCAATCAATCAATCAATCAATCAATCAATCAATCAAAAATGTTTGAAAGGCAATGAGAGTGTACAGATTAAGCCTTAGATCTGTGTTTTATTCCTAGATCTTGGTTGAACAACTGATTTACCCACTACAACCAGTGTAGGACTCTACCAGAAGTGGAAAGCAAGAGGCAGATTTCTTTCAGGATTTTACACTTCTATTTTTAATGTCTGTGCTACATTTGTAGTCGTGTTTCTCACACGTGATGTTTCTATTTCCTCTTTTAATTCCCCTTTTTGGGGTGGCACAGTGGTGTAGTGTTTAGCACTGTCGCCTCACAGCAAGAAGGTCCGGGTTCGAGCCCCATGGCCGGCGAGGGCCTTTCTGTGCGGAGTTTGCATGTTCTCCCCATGTCCGCGTGGGTTTCCTCCGGGTGCTCCGGTTTCCCCCACAGTCCAAAGACATGCAGGTTAGGTTAACTGGTGACTCTAAATTGACCATAGGTGTGAATGTGAGTGTGAATGGTTGTCTGTGTCTATGTGTCAGCCCTGTGATGACCTGGCGACTTGTCCAGGGTGTACCCCGCCTTTCGCCCGTAGTCAGCTGGGATAGGCTCCAGCTTGCCTGCGACCCTGTAGAACAGGATAAAGCGGCTAGAGATAATGAGATGAGATGAATTCCCCTTTTTGTTTTTGATTTTCTCTTTAACCACCAAAAGGCACTAAAATGGCACTGCCCAGAGCTGTGAGAATCACCAGAAGAACTTATTATGCAAACTAATATAAATACAATTAACATATGTCCAGGACAGCAGAGTGGTGCAGTGGGTAGTATTACAGTCTCATCTCCAGGGTCAGGATCAATCCTGAGTTCTGGTTACTGTCCGTGCAGAGTTTTGCATGTTCTTCCTGTGTTCACGTGGGTTTCCTCTAGGTTCTTTGGTTTACTCAAACTATCCAAAAAGATCCAGATAGGTGGATTTGCTCTGATAAACTGCAGGTGTGTGTAGGTATGAATGTGTGTGCATGGTGCCCTGCAACATGCTGCTGTCCCATCCGGTGTGAAAGCTCCCGCTTTGCACCCAGTGTTCCTGAAATTGGCTCAGGACCACTCTGTCAATGTCTAAGGCCAAAAAAAATATTACCTTTGTTTCGGGTTTCCCGACCGACCCATTGAAATGGAGCCGACTGTGCATGTCTAAATGCCAAAATATGAAAAAAAAAAAAATTCTGTTTCGGGTTTCCCGACCGACCCTGAAATTAGCTGGCAAATCTAACTATTTTATCAGATTTTCTAAAACATATACACGTTGACAAATAAAAACGAATTGCTTATCAAACATTTCACCAAAGTTAGACTGGAATATCGCCGGCGCCATATTGAGGCTGTTCCAGCGCACCAACCAATCAGCGTCCACGTTACATACGGGACGGGAAGTTGCTGTTGCTAGCGCGAGAAGATGGACGCCGAGAATGTTGCTGTCAATATTTTACAAGATTCTTGCAAACACAAAGGAGGATTGAACATATTTCATGTTTTGGATACCCGTAAAACATTTGAAGATATTGAATCTGACTTTGCATGTTTGTCAACAACAAATCTGGAGATATCGATGTCAGAATCAGCTAAAGGGCCATGGACAACTTTGGATAACACTGACCAAATGTACAGACAGCCTCTCAAAAATGCGTTCGGTGTTTTCAAGAATCTAAAAGTTTTGAAGTTGAAATGTATACAAAATGATTCTGAAGCAGCTGCTGAACCCCCAAATAAGACAGCACGAACCAATGCATTTGATATCATGATGAAAGCTACATCCCATCGTGCCAATTATTCTCTGCCCAGCAAAAAAGTTGCCAGGTAAGGTGGTCTATCGATGCCAACATGTATTATTTTTGGACAGAAAAAATCTGCAATTTATCAGAGTTAATTCAGGACTGTGACAGTATCAAAACTCAGTTAAATCTTTTCATGACATGGTTCATTGCTTGTTTAGATATCCTGAATCTCCAAGGCTTTAAAAAAAAGTTTTTAGCACTGGTACCTGTGATATTAAAGTAGAATGTCACGGAATATAAGTTTGTGTATTCAAAACAATTTTTACTAATATTTACAAATACGTGTGTTGTGATAGTGAAATAATTTAATATCAACTTTACTCAGATTTCATTTCTTTTACCGTTTCAGCAGTGGCAGTTCTCTGAACAAAAAGGACCAAATGTACAATGACCTAGTTGAGCTATTTGGAGATATGAAATTGATAATGCTGAATGCGGATACTGATGGAAAATACATTTTGCAGGTAAAGTAACACATTATTTTTTTGAAACCATATTCAAACCACAAAGCTGAAAGACATTGTAAAAACACTATTTTATTTTTGGCAAAGTCATTTATTGCAAATTATATGTAATTTAAAAAAAAAATTTTCTTCAGGTATTGACAGATACCTTGTGGTATGTGACAAACCATCACGATAAAATTAACAGTGCCAGTCAGAGAGAATCAGCCAAGGTCTTGCCTTTCCCTGCAGAGTTTGCTGCATTTGTTAACTACAATGACATTAAGTGAAAAAAACAGAAAACCGAAAGGTTACAGAGTGGACTTCTGGAAACTCATGCACAGAGTGTGTATAGTCTCTGTACCCGGCCAGTGGCAGAAGGGTTGTTCTGTGATTAAAAAAAAGGCTTGCTGACTGTCTACATAATTATGCTACTTACCTCAAATCCAAGGCTGAGGAAATACAATCAAACCATATGTTGGATCATCCTGTCAGACAAGTGTCAGAAAGTACATGTGTACGTCATATTCCCAAAAATTTATACGATGTTTATACCTCCACAATACTGTCAATTAGACAGAGATGTGAAAAGCACAGAACCTCTTGAGCCAGTGTTCACTGATGAGGTTAAGCACATGAGAGAGGTGACTGAACAACCTCTATCTCGTTTACAGCGATACAGGTTTTATGAAAACCTTCATCTATCTGTGCCAGTCAACTTTTACAAATACAGTCCTGGTGGATCATCACACACTGTCGCTTGTATTGTCAGAGTGAATGAAAGCCGAACAGAGAGTGAAAAGATCAGTCAGATTGCATCCACAATGGCTAAAGTAAAAGTTCTGTTTCCAGAATTTCACAAATGAGCCATGAAAAGGGAGTTTAAGGACAAAGTAGGATGCATTGCAAATATACGATCATCTGTTTCGGAAGTCATATACAGAGATCTAGCTATTGATGCATCTTGTATAACCAGTGTTGTACAGCAGAGAATGTACATGATTCTTATGGGAGAGACTGGCATTATACCTGACTTGAGAGAACTGAACCCAGGGCGTCCTTGTAGCTTTGATGTCTTTTTTGAAAAAATGAACGAGGTTATAGAACAGGTTACTGCTGCAGATGAGAGATGCCACAATGTGGCACATTTGTCTCAATGGTTATCCTTGGCAGATTTAATGAAACAAACAGAAGAAAAATGCCCAGAAAACACAAAAATACCATCTGCAGCTCTAGTAAGGCTCCAGTTCACTCCCCGCAACGCCTATACACATGCAGCTCTGAAATTTACCAGCAAATTGGATGTCCAGTACAAGGTGCAGCGTAGACAACTCAGGATAAGTCATCCAGATGATCATTACTGCCAGGCCCAACTGAAATATTTGAAACAGTATGCCCTCTTGTACAAAGAGGAAGCTCAACTATTTTTTTGTGATGATAAGGCAAAAGTGCCCTATGGAGAACCAGGTGTTGCACTTTCCACCGGTGTCCGTGGAAAAAAAAACATTACACCAACAGACACTACTCTTAGTGCCACAGACCATGATCTTCATCACAAAGGCAGCTTGACCCCACCCATTTATTTGCAGTGCAATATTCCCGATGATCTTTCCAAGTCCTTTGTCTGAGGAAAAGTCTGAGTCATTGTCAATGACTCAGTCCTGCAAATGTCCAAACCAATACATCATGCAGCAGCTATTGTGAGACAAGCCCAGTCTCGTGGAAATCCCCCAAATATTTTGATAAAATTTTCAGATGGTGGAACTGACCACAGGAACATGCTTGAGGCAGTAAAATGTTCTGCCATAGTTTTATTCAAGGAGTTGAACTTGGATATGTATGTTGCTGCACGTTGTGCTCCAGGACAGAGTTGGTCCAACCCTGCCAAGGGTGTGATGTCAATATTAAACCTTGGTCTTCAAAACTGCACCCTGCAACGGGACCAGCTTGATGAAAACACAGAGAAGCTTATAAAACAATGTTCAGGAATGGAAGCAATGAGGAACAAACTATCAGATTCACCTGAATTGAGAGAAAAGTGGACACAAAGTATTGAACCAGTGCAGTCACGCATTGGCAACAGATTTCGACGCCTTGCTTTAAAGGATGAACCCCTGGAAGTTCAAGATCCGATTTCTGATGAAGCCATTAACCAACTGGAACAACATCTAACCAGACTTTTTCCAACTTTGGACATTACTAAACTAAACAAGCAGCACACTAATAAAGTGCCCACATATGGACTTTGGATGCAGCGTCACTGTCGTCAAAGGCAGTATACTTTCCAAATTAAAAAGTGTGAAGATCGCAATTGCTGTTCCGAGGTCAAAAGCAAATCTAAACTTCAGTGGCTACCAGACCCTGTCCTGGATGACAGTGGTGAGCATTACAAGTCCTTTGAAGCAGTCTTAGGCACCGAAACAGTGGCTCAATGTCCAACCAAGATCGCCACAGCTCAGAATATTACACCTGACGCCACAGGAACTCCCACGGTTACATCTAAAGGTATTGTGAACATTGTGCCAGATGACCCAGAACTCAGGGGTGATGCTGCTACATTCACAAGTCAGAATGCCAGGGTTTTAGCAACCTGTGTTGAATGTGGAAAACAGAGAATAATATACAGTAAGACAAGTCTAAGTCAGAGACAAAAATGATCAATCGCTATGTTGTTCTCTGAGAATGACTATACTTGTGGAGCTCCCTTCACTGAACCAAACCACACTTTACACGGTAAAGTTTTGGTGAGACTGAACATACAGTGTAGCAGTCCAATGGAGAAAGCCTACTACAGCAGTGACATTGGCAGAAAGGATACCTGTTATTATTGCGGTAATGACAAGGGACTGGTAGACAAGGACTTGACCAAAAGGTACAAGACGGTGTTCCCTTTGTGTGTGGCATGCGCACAAATAGGAGCAAAACATGCCTGCATGAGACCATTTGGCAAAGCTGCAAAAAAAGCCACAAAGAACACTCAATAAACATTCATACTTACCATACTTACCAGTGCTTGTACGTCTTGCATGTAATTCATGTAATTCTCTGTCTGGAAAAGACTTTTGTTAAGGGTGGCTGAGTCTGCCTTGATAAACATTTTGTAATATTGATGTTTGTTGATTACAGAAGGGTGACTTCATATGTTCTCTTGCAGTGTTTTGTTCTGTATTACCAATGAATGCTGAAGTTCTCATTGAAGTTTGTTAAGAAATCTGTCAGTAAAAGTTTTCCTGGAAGTTTTGACTTCATGAAGTATTTGTGGGACAGCAATACATGTACTATGAATATACTAAGTGCTCCTGTTGTTGGTTTGTAACTTGAATATGTTGAAGTGTTTATTGAAGAATTTCTTGTCACAAGATTTTCTTGGTGTTTTAGTAAATAAAAGTTTTCATTACAGGTTTAATAAATATTGGAAGTTTTATGAAAAAGCAGGGGCGTGTTTAGCCTATTTTTGGGGGTGCTCAAGCACCCCCGAAAACAAGCTCAGCACCCCCTAGCTCAGCACCCTCAAAAACACTGTTTTTGGACGTAATTTTCAGAAATAAGTGCCCTTGCGCACTGCGCAATGAATGTGTGCGCGGGCGTGTGTGTGTTCTTGAATTCACCTGTTACGTGATAGTTCTATGACCAGTAAAATCCCTCTCCTCCTTGCGTCCCCTCTGATTGGGTTGCCTGTCCGCGCGAGTGCTTGCTACGACATGGTGTTTTTTTTTAACTGGATTCCACGCCGATGAGGAACTCGAAGTAGCACCTGAGTATTACTGGCATAGCGAGATGTGATGGTACGAACTGGAGTTACAATTGTTAAACACAACACAATAATATGCATAATGCAATATTGATGTTCCCTGGTCTATGAACAGAATGATAAAAATGACATTTATCATCCATATCGAGATACTTTTGTGCAGAGCTGTACAAGTGCTACGGTGCTAGACCACCGTGTGTTAGTCAATTCTATTTAATGTAACATAGCGTTTACTAATGTAAACTAATGTAAAATCATAATAATACACACTATTATTACACAATACACAATAACACATTAATTAACAATTACCACTGTTCAAAATGAATAGCTCCAACATTACAAATGCAGTAGTACGTCTTGTTTAGTTAAAAATATAACGTAAATATTTGTGTCAGTGGTTGTAAATGTGTAGATATCATAGTTTATTGGGTCAGCTTCTGTTAAAACATTGCATAAGTCTAGTCTTGTCTAGTCTAGTCTTCTTGTCTAGTTAAGTCTAGTCTAAATGCAGAATAAACATGGAAACACTGTCGTTCAAGCCAGGTGCCTCTGTCAGCCCTGGGGGCTAAGCACCCCCAAAGATCAGATGCTAGAATCGCCCCTGTGAAAAAGTGTTTTCTTTACACCATTACAATGTTGCAGCTAAGACTTTGAAATGTATGCAATTTGCCCCCCTATTCAGAATACTATGAATTGGCTGCCAGGAAATCTCGATGGGTAAAAAAAAATTTCTAAAACCCGACCCTATTTTATCATCTCTCAAAAAAAAAAAATCCCTACCTACCGAGCCAAACTCAAAACAGCATGAAACCCTAAACAAAGTATTAATTTTTTTTTGGCCTAAGTGTGCTGAATACAGTGGTTTCTCTATGCTCTCTCGATGCCTCCACTATATCTTCCCATATCTGCTTGCTGTCTTGCTAACCAACAGGCTGCTAGCATGTTGTGATGCTGCTCATAGCTAGCCTACTATGTGAGCTGCATTGCTAACACATTGAAGCTGGAGCCAGTTCTGGAGCCCGTCTGTGTCATCGCTATTATTGCGCTGGGACTCTACATGTTTGCAAGTACATCTGCTGGCGCCCATAGTCACTTACCTTGCGGCCTGTTGTGTTGCCCGCCTGGCTGTGGAAGTGAAAGTCCTACCCGGTTAGTCGGATACCCAGCGTCGCAGAGCTGGCGAGTGGCCTGTTGCGCGCCGGGGCTCGGTGCGCTCTGGAGATCCTATCCTACTGCAGTCAGGGGTTGCGAGGGGCTGATGGCCTGCTTGGAGGCCCGATCTGACGGCTGGCGCGGAGACTGCTCCGATTTACACCAACAACGGTCACCTGGCAATCCGAGGCATGTAGCTCTTGCTGGGCGACACCGACATCTGCACGCGGGTTTACCATCTAGCCAGTCAACTCAGCTCCTTCCACCGCAAACCATTTTCTCCGACACCTGGGACTACAAGTACTGGTCTGTTCCTGGTTACTTTTATCAACCACCTTTTCATCAGATATTGACTTTCTCAACACGCGCCCTTATTTATATTTAGAATCAGCCTTCTAAATATGGAATATTTGGAGTAATAGATGCTGCGATTTCTGATCACTCACTCATTTTTGCTATAAGGAAAAATATTAAGTCCCCAAAAAGTCATATTCCCCAATTCTTAACAAAAATACCAAACTCTAAACTGCCCCAGTTTAATGATGAAATTAGTAACATCAACTGGGATTATGAGTTATCCTTGGATAACCCTGACCAAATTTTATCCCAATTTCACACCAAAATTGAGACAGTACGCGAAAAGTTCACCACTGCTGTTAAATTGCATGTTCGACAGAGGAAACTACCATGGGTTAATTTAGAACTAGTACAGCTTCTTAAGCAAAAAGCTGCTTCTTTAAAAACATATAGATTAAACAAAACAGCTGAAAGTAAAAATGATTTCATACTGATAAGAAATAAGTGTTCCGCTGAATTGCGTAAGGCAAAGGTGGCCTACTTTAAAGATCAAGTAACTCAAGCTGCCTCTAATCCTAAAACATTATGGCGGACACTTAAAACTATTACAGGAGACAATGTAAAGAATAAGAATACACATTTTCAGATTTCTTTTAATGGTACACTTATCTCTGATTCAGAAAAGATTGCAAGAGCTTTTAATGATTATTTTGTTACATCTGTGAAAGAATTTGCATCTAACTTTGCAACTCCCTCTCATCATATTGGTGTTTCTTCCCTAACACCTGATCAGTTCTCATTTGCTGAGATCACACAGGATGAACTGCTTAAAGTAGTGAATTCCTTGAAGAACTCTCATTCTTGTGATATATATGGTTTAAATACTAGCTTTCTGTCTACTCATGTTAGCACTTTCATACCTCTGTTCCATCACCTTATAAATCTCTGTATTAGGTTCTCTACCTTTCCTTCTTATTGGAAAACTGCCCAAATCATTCCAATCTTTAAATCTGATGATCCCACTAGTATATCAAATTATAGACCCATATCAATCCTTCCAGTAATGTCCAAATTACTTGAAAAAATCCTCTGTAATCAACTAAGTTTTTACCTTGAAAATGGAAACTGGCTTAATGACTCCCAGCATGGTTTTCGTGCCAAGCGATCAACTATGACGGCACTATTATTATTTACAGAACACATAAGACACTCTTTAAACAAAGGCTATATAACTGGTGCTATTTTTATTGATTTTCGTAAAGCTTTTGATATTGTAAACCATCAGATTCTGTTGGACAAACTTCTCATTTCAGTTATCTTCTTCTGTGATCTCAATGCTGTCTTCATATCTCACTAATAGGTCACAAGTTGTTAAGATTGGTCATGAAAGATCTGACTCTTTAGAGTGTAATATGGGTGTTCCCCAAGGTAGTATACTTGGTCCGTTACTTTTCCTGCTGTATATAAATGATCTTCCTTGCATTTGTAAATTCTCAAACTGTTTGTTGTATGCCGATGACACTGTTATTTTTTTTTCTGATTCTGACCCTAACACTATTAATTTAAAACTATCATCTGACCTTCAGCATCTTCATGATTGGCTGGAAACAAATCATTTAACCATCAACGTCAAGAAGACTGAATGTATGTATTTTTATTCCCAAAGGAAAAGCCTGTCCATCTCTGTCCCTATTACCCTTTCAAATCAAAACCTTGTGACCACAAAAACCTATAAATATCTTGGTGTGATTTTGGATTCACATCTTACTTACAGAGAACACACAATTAAGTTAGCAAGTAAAGTTAATCAGAAGCTATATGTTTATAGTAAGATCAGACCATATTTGTCACCCTCAGTATCACACACATATTTACACGCAATTATTCTTTCAACATTATCTTATTGTCTTCCTATTTGGTCTCTCACTACAAAAGAAATCACAGAACCAATTGCTAGATTATACAACAGAGCATTTAAGATCCACCATCAACTTCCTAGTTGGACACATCACTGTACTGCACTCACCCACTCAAATGCTCTTACTTTTCAGAACTACATTAACACCCATGCTATGACATTTTACTTTCAGCTACAATCAAACTGTCCCATAGCTAGTCTTGCTGTGTTCCTTCCAACAATTAACATGCAACAGGGGCGGACAACAAGATCAGTAACTAGGGCACTTCTTACAGTGCCAGCCTTTAGAAACACCTATGGCCAGCGATCATTCTTTCACACTTACACTAAAACATGGAATGATATTCCACATCACATCAGAATAACACCATCTATTACTCATTTTAAAAAGGCTTATATATTTCTTTTGCTGAATAGTTATACTTGCAACCACTAACACATCATACATACTTACACACACTGACATTATTCAAAACCTTAACTGATTTATGTCTGTGTAATATTGTTTTCTTTTGTTTACTTTTATCCTTGTCCCACGTTTTTGTGCTGTTATTGTACTGTATTGTGGTGTCTATACTTGTCAGTCTGGTGTTGGTGTCTTGTACTCCTGTTGTTTTATGTGCTGCAGAACAGGAACCTGCTGAAAACCAGCTGAAGCTGAGCTAGGCCCTTTAAACTGTAACTGTCTGTTACTTTTAAAAAATCCTGTATAATAAATGAAATGAATGAATGAATGAAAGTTTTTCTCTGCAACCACTCTTTTCTCCATGATTGGTGATTCGGTCCTCATTGTCCACATACCCATTCTGCTAGTGTATTCACTGGTATTTTTCTGACGTAAAAAGTAGTCCTCCAGTGAGCTGACTTTTACAACCCCAAATCAGAAAAAAAAAAACCATTGGGATGGTATAGAAAATGCAAATTAAAAAAAGAACGCAGTGATTTCTAAATTTTTGACTCGTATTTCATTACAAACAGCATGAACCCAAGATATTTCATGTTTTGTCTGGTCGACTTCATTTAATTTGTTATTATACATCCATTCTTGCATTTCAGGCCTACAACATATTCCAAAAAAAGTTGGGACGGGGCAATTTAGGGCTAGTAATGAGGTAAAGCAATTAAATATTGATGTGATTTGAAACAAGTGATTTCGTGGGCTCAGGATTACTTTGGCAAACCTTTGTCAGGCTCTACAATACAGAGTTACATCCACAAATCCCAGTTAAAACTTTACTGTGCAAAAAGGAACCCTTATATTAACTGTGTCCAGAAGCAGTGATGAGTTCTCTGAGCTCAGAGGCAGCTGGGATGGGCCATCACACAGTGGAAATGTGCATTGTGGTCAGATGAATCAGTATTCCAGGGCTTGTGGGGTTTTTCTTTTTTTGCTTTTTTTTGGTGTGGAAGAAATGGAAGCCATATGCTCCTGACTAAATACAAAAAGAACCATCCAGACTGTTACCAGGAACAAGTCCAAAAGCTAGGGTCTGCCTGTCATGGTATGGGGTTGTGTCAGTGCCTTTGGCAAAGGTAACGTACACTTATGTGATAGCAGCATTAATGCAGAAAAGTAGACTGAGATTTTAGAGCAACATATGCTGCCTTCAAGACAACATCTTTTCCGGGGATATTTCAACAAGACAATGCAAAACCACATTCTGCACACATTACAAAGGCATGGCTGTGGAAGGAGAGGGTGCCGGTCCCCTCTATTAGGGACAGAGAACATGTGGAGAATTTTGAAATGAAAAATATGACGGCGATGACCCCGTACTGTTGCACACCTTAAGACCTGTTTGCAGGAAGAATGGGACAAAATAACACCTGAGATGCTTCATCACTTGGTGTCTTCAGTCAATAAAACTTCATTTAAGTGTGGTGAGAAGGAATGGCAACATTACAAAGTGGTAAATGCTTTACTGTCCCAACTATTTTGAAATGTTTTGCAAGACTCAAAATCTTAATTTATTTAAAAAAAAAAAGAAAAAAAGACGTAAAACATCAAATAATGTGCTGCTGTGTTGTTTTGAATGCAAGACAGCTCAAAGATTATTTACAAATCATTGTTTTCAGTTTTAATTTCAATTTCAGTATACTGTCTAAACTTTTTCTGATTTTTCCGGTTGTACTATACATAGATTAACAAACCATGCTGCAGGATTTGTGCTCATGTAGCCAAGGTTTAAGACTACCCAGAAGCTGAGGATGAACACCAGCTATGACTCAGGAGAATCTGACCCAAATGGTGCAGCCGAAACAATGATGACTGATATGCTGAATAAGTATAAAAATTAAAAAAAGGGAGTGAGGGATGCTATGTCTGTAGCCATGTCAGAGAGACATTTCCAGTCTGATACTAAACCCACCAAATAATGCAAACACAGTGATGATATTCTGGTGCGGTCTTATGATATTGCCTCATATATGGTGCATGCAGGCCATTTATTAGCAATTTTCCTTCTTGCATTAAAACACGCACAGCAATGTTCAGCTATTGATCCCTTTGTGATGGAGCTGTTTGAAACCTTGCTCCTAATCCAGGACACAGGGTGGCTTACTGTCAGTCTGGTTTATGGGGAGTGCTAAGTATGGTTGCCGTAATCCATACTGCCTGGTGCATGTAAATCAGCCCTGCAAAACCTACCCTATGTGTCAGGGTCGCTCTTCAGGCCTGCAACCAAGAATGCTGCATTTGACTTATCTTAGAAGTGGGAAGTTGGGACTCAGAATTACATCATTTTTGTTCTCTGTGCATTTGAGCTAAAAATGGGGAAGAACATGTTTGTCTATTGTTAGCAACAAGCTACCCAGCTAATTGTGATGACTGACGTATATTTACTTCCTCAAATCAACAAACTGCATAATGTTATAGACTTAACAAGTGAATATGCCTGTATGTTGATTGAGCTAAAGCAAATATTTGTATATACAGCACAATCCATTTAAAGGTCAGAAATGTTGTGCACAGTCATGTTGATTTGACCTCACTTGTAGAACTTGGGTTGAGGTTGACACCTGACCCCCTCAAATTTTCCACAGCTTGGCCCATTGACCCACATTTGTTTGAGCAACAGTCATGCACTTGTGTTCCTAGAATGCACCTGAACATCCCCATTTACCCTGTAGGTCAAGCTTTAAACAGCAGGTATACAACTGAGAATCCCCCATTTTGAGAATCACTATAGTATGCTTGGTATTATGCTGTGCTTGACTAGAGGTTGCAACTTGTAATTCCCAACCTCCAACCAGGAAATGCCAAAGAATCCAAGTTCCTTCCCAGTTCATGCTGTAATCTCAAATCAACATGGCTGTGCACAGTATCAGAAGTAAATAAATAAATTAAAAAGTCACACTTTTTACCTTTAAATCAGTTATGCTATATACAGATTCCAAAAAAGTTTATACGCTGTGTAAAATGTAAATAAAAAAATAATGCAATGATTTGCAAATCCTTTTTGACCTATAGTCAATCAAATACAAAACAAGAACAAGATATTTAAATGTTCAAACTGATCAACTTTGTTTTTTTTGCAAATATACACTCATTCTGAATTTGATTCCTGTAATTTGTTCCAAAGAAGTTGGGATAGGGGCAACAAAAGACTGAGCATCCCACAACTTTCCCAAAACCCACCCGTTTGAAACATTCTACAGGTAAACTGGGTGTGGCATCCTCAAAAGGCTCAGTCATACACAAGCAAGGATGGGCAGAGGTTCACCACTTTGTGAAAACCTGTGTGGGCAAATATTTCAGCAGTTCAAGAACATTTCTCAATGAACAATTACAAGGAATTTAGGGATTTCGCCATCGACAATCTGTAATATCAAAAGATTCAGAGAATCTGGAGAAATCTCTGTAAGAGGAAAGGCCGAAAACCGACACCCGCAACTTTCAATCCCTTAGGTGGCACTGCATTAAAAACCAACACGATTGTATAAAGGCTATTACTACATGGGCTTGGGAACATTTCCGAAAACCATCCTCTGTAAATACAGTTTGTCGCTGCATCTACTGTGCAAAGCGAAAGCCACATATCAACAACATCTGGAAAGGCTGCCGAATTCTCTGGGCCTGAGTTCATCTGAAATGGACTGACGCAAAGTGGAAAAGCATGCTGTGGCCTGATGAGTCCACATTTCAAACTGCTTTTTGAAAATTGTGGACGGTTGTGTCCTCCAGGCTAAAGAGGAAAAGGACCATCCAGATTGTTAACAGGGAGAAGAAAAAAAAAAGCCTGCATCTGTGATGGTATGGGGGTATGGGTAACATGCACATCTATGAAGGCACCATTAATGGTCAAAGGTAGATACAGGTTTTGGAGCAATAGATGCTGCCATCCCAATGATTTATTTTTCTGAGATGTCCTTGCTTATTGGAGCAAGACAATGCCAAGCCACATTATGCATGTTACAACAGTGTAGCTTCAAAGTAAAAGAGTGTGGGTGCTAAACTGACCTACCTGCCTCCCACTGAAAATGTGTGGTGTAATATTTGACACTGGAGACTCTGGACTGTTGAGCAGCTTAAGGTGTATATCAAGCAAGAATGGGAAAGAATTTAACATTCAAAACTTCAACAATTAGTATATTCAGTTCCCAAACGCTTACTGAGTGGTGTTAAAAGAAAAGGTGATGTAACACTGTGGTAAACACACCCCCGTCCCAAAATTTTTAGAATGTGGTGCAGGCATCAAATTTAGAATATACTGTATACTTACAGTTATCAGTTTGAACATTAAATATCTTTTGTATTGTATTCAATTGAATATAGGTCAACAAGGATTTGCAAATCATTACATTATTTTTATGTTTTACACCATGCACGTCGTCACAAAAACATATGTAACGCAGGTCCTGATGTTGACAACACAATGTCACACAGTATACTGACTCATGAAAGTTGCTACACTCCTGCGTACATGCATGGCCATGCTTCGTTCTGTTCTTTCGCAACAGGAACAGTTTCTGAACTTTTGAGTGACCTTGTATTTGCCCACAGACGTTCGGCTTACTTTCTAGCTTTATAAGATATACTGCTGTTGTGATGTTAACTATAGTAACAGGAGAAGCGCAAGTATTGCTGTCTGGAGCTGGTATGCTGGCTCTGGGAGAAAGTCTCGTCCACTCTGCAAATTATGCTAACCATACACTAAAATATTTTTAAAAAGACTAAAGTCTGACACCTTCTCACATCAAAACACAATGTGTCATTAGTTAAGTGTTATGCTGGCCTTACGCCAAACGACTTTCAAGCAATTATCTATAATTTTGCAAAGTTCTCGCAGTGTCACTATTTGCATGAGCCAAGACTAAAGATAACATTAAACACAGTTGCTTTTATCAGAACATCAAAATGACCAAAAGACTGACTTAAGATGGCTATTCAACTGACTTAAAAGTTGCTTGGTGTAAGGTTGGCATTAGCTTTGCAACAGCAACTGTAGCGCCAGTTTGCTAACCCACAACCTAGCTAATGTTACATTACTTTTTTTGTTGTTCGCTCTCCATCATAGTACTTCTCTGTACAATGTGAAGTTGTTTTTTTTTTTATAGCAATAAAGACCTAAAAACACCAAGTTTGCTAGCACAGTGGCGTTATTTAGTCTGATGCACAATTCGAAAAGCTACGCTATGTAACATTTCATAACGCTAGCACATCTAGACCACCATCCCTGCCTGTTTCAACCGTTGGCTCCATCTTTATCTGAAAGGCGAGGTAGCCTAAACTGTTGCAATTAGATATTTGACTTTTGATTCCTCCTTTTATGACAGTAGAGTACAAGTTACTGTTAAAGTTACTAGTGATAATGTTATCGATCCACAGACTAAAATACTCCTCGGCTTAGATTTAGACAAAGTATTTGGCATCAACACCTACTTAAATATTGACAGGCTTACTGTCACACACACTATGGTACTTAAAAAAATAGAATAGAATAAAATAACACACCAATCTGTATTTTTATGTCTCCGCCACCTTAAGGTGCAGGAGGCATTATGTTTTCGGGTTGTCCGTCTGTCCGTCCTGAAACCTTGTGAACACGATATCTCAAAGGCTAATGAAAGGAATTTCACCACACTTTCACCATTTGTGCATTTGGGGACAAACATGAACTGATTAGATTTTGAGGTTAAAAGATCACAGGTCAAGATTACTGTGAGGTCAAATGTCCATCCCCAAACTTTGTGAACACCATATCTCAAAGACTACTGAAAGGAATTTCACCAAACTTTCACCATTTGTGCACTTTGGGGCAAAGATGAAATGATTAGATTTTGAGATCAAAAGGTCTAAGGTCAGGCGGCACGGTGGTGTAGTGGTTAGCGATGTCGCCTCACAGCAAGAAGGTCCGGGTTCGAGCCCTGTGGCCGGCAAGGGCCTTTCTGTGCAGAGTTTGCATGTTCTCCCCGTGTCCACGTGGGTTTCCTCCGGGTGCTCCGGTTTCCCCCACAGTCCAAAGACATGCAGGTTAGGTTAACTGGTGACTCTAAATTGACCGTAGGTGTGAATGTGAGTGTGAATGGTTGTCTGTGTCTATGTGTCAGCCCTGTGATGACCTGGCGACTTGTCCAGGGTGTACCCCATCTTTCACCCATAGTCAGCTGGGATAGGCTCCAGCTTGCCTGTGACCCTGTAGAACAGGATAAAGCAGCTACAGATAATGAGATGAGAGGTCTAAGGTCAAGGTCACTGTGAAGTCAAATGTCTGTCCACAAACCTTGTGAACACAAATTTTTTTTTCTTTTTTTCGTTTCCGGTTGAGAGTACGTCGTGCGCATTCTGGCTGCCGCTTCTCACCAGAGCTTTTGTATTTTATTTTTATTTTCTTTCTTTTTTAATTTTTATTTATTTATTTTTTCTGTGTGTTTGTGTAGTTTGATGTTTGTTTGTGTGTTTTGTCCGCCGGTGGTGGTGTAGCTCCGGACCCAGTTTTGGGCGTTGGTTCCCTCCAGGCCTTGGTTCGCTGTGAGCGATGCCTGCGCTCCCAGCTGTGGACTCCAGTGAGCTCGCTGCTCATTTAACATTCGTGGTTGTCCAGCGCTCTGCGCTTTAATGCTTGGCGTGATTTTCCAAGCGATGTTACTCGGTGGCGTCGCGGCGGCTGTGCAGGCGGTTTGGAACATACCAGCGCTCTGCGTGGCGGAGCTTCTCTGCTCGCTTTGTGGATCCACGGCATAGTGTTCGGGCGATGTGGCTGGCGGCGGCGCGGCGGCTGTGCTGGAGATGTGGGACTCGTTTTCATGCACCTTTCGGTGGGACTGTGGCTGCTACACCATGGGAATTACATCCTGACCCCTACTTGGTGGACTTTTTACTTTTTATTATTTATTCATTTATTATTTTTTCCCTTTTTTATTTATTTATTTGTCTATTATTGTAAAGCATCCTTGGGTTTCTTGAAAGGCGCTATATAAATTTAACTTATTATTATTATTATTATTATTATCTCCAAGGCAAATGAAAGGAATTTCACCAAACATGAACTGATTAGATTTTGAGGTTAAAAGGTCACAGGTCAAGATTACTGTGAGGTCAAATGTCCATCCCCAAATCACAGCTTAATAAGGCGTGTAGTCTACCAGGCGGAGGCATCCCCATCGACGCCATTGGCGTTGAGTTCTATCTAGTTATAACGATAAATATTTCTTCCCATTCCACCAGGCACGGCTACAATGCAGCCGCCACTCTAGACAATGCTTGCGTGATTCGACGTTTCAGAAGTGGCCACTTACTGGGTCACTTAAAAAACACGCCTATTGCTGCATTCAACTGTACAGAATGGCACAAAAATCAAGCAAAATGACCAAATAAAGTCAACAAAATCAGGTAGACAAAATGCTCTGCTTCCGAAACGCTCCTGGTGTGGTATGACGCCCCACCGAGCAGGAAATAAACCCACATGACAAAACTGCACTTGATGTAATCCGGTGTAAAATACCTTCAGGCAACAGACAATCCGGGGGCCCTTATCTTAAAAGCATGTACACAGAGCCATGGCCTCACTTTTGTTTATAAGTGCCTTGAGACCTCAAGAATGGCACAGGAATAATTTTAAGCATTAACAATAAATCTAATATAGTAATTTTTACGATTAAAGTGATGTATATAGGTAGCAGTCTGAGTGAATAACCTTGGCGTCCGTAACGTCACAGCAGATAGTCTATCGGTCTCATCGCCATTTCCGCTATACTAAAACACAGAGCTGACTGCAACTCCGATCCTCCATTTTGAGCTAATTTATCGCCATGCCACGTAGATGTGTTACTGGTGGGTGCAGCAACACGACAGAAGCTGGATTTACATTGCATTCACGGCCCAAGAATGTTCAAACTGCGAAGATTTGGACGCGCTTTGCGAGAAGTTCACGGGCACATTGGGCGCCAACGGAGTGGTCTCTCCTCTGCTCTGCACATTTTACTGAAGACTCGTACGAAACCTCTGATTTGTTGAGGAGTGTTGGCTATAAGCCCGTCAGGGCCGTAACCAGGATTTTTCAAATACCGAGGTCAAACATTGCGATACATCTTATTTGCCAAAAGAAAAATGTCCTAATATGGTGACTTTTCATACATTTTGGAAACGAGTCAAAATCACAAGCCCAACAAGATGAACATGTAGGTGAACATGTTTATTTTAACAATTTCAAAACTGCACGATCACAAAAGTATTTTGTGTGTGTGTGTGTGCGTGAGTGAGTGTGGGTGAGTGAGTGAGTGAGTGAGTGAGAGTGTGTGAGAGTGAGAGTTTGAGTGAGTGATGGAGAGTGAGTGAGTGAGTGAGTGAGAGTGACAACGCAATCTAGCCGAGCCTGAATGGACTTCAATTGCTTTTTAAAAAATATATGCCCTTTTCAATAGCAAAATACTAGACGGTTATTGGACAAAACCGACTAAAACGCTCCATTCGGAGACTGAGCCTCACTGGAGATGGGAGTCAATAAGAGGGGCGGGACAAGACTTCCCGAGAGGAGGCTCATCTCCAGCTGGTGATTGGAGGAGGAGCTGTGAACGCGGCTGGGCTGCTCATGATTGACAGAAAGCAGTCAGAGGTGGTACATCATGTTGTAAATAAAATGTGAACATAATAAGTTTGCTACCCGTTTTCATTTCCGTTCGAAAATACAACCAATGATCAAAACAATAGTGTCTTGTGTTCACGTTAGCCTATAGTCTGGTAAGTTAGCAAAATAGCTCAAGTCTCGTCAGCACCCAATAACTTCATAAACAACAGGTCACGACTGTCCAGCCTCTTCTGATCTGAAACGCACCAAATCAAATCGAGAGAGAGAATAAAAGAGTTTGTGCCGCCTGGAAAACGAAAATCCTATCTAGCTAAGTGGCTTCCACTGTTGTTGCTTGAAATGCTAATTAAAATTGCACTGTTAATGATCATAAGCATTCCGGACTGGCAAAATTAACTCACCTTCTTCCCTCTTTCTTTTTCTCTCACTTGCTGACTTTCCAGAGCTGAGTTTGGTTTGTTTTAGTGTAGTAGACTTCTTCATCTTATGTCAATTTTCAGATTCCACGACTAATTGACAAACTGCCTGGCTGCGGAGTCGGACCTTGATGAGAACACTTCTCAACTCTTGTGTATCCCGTGGTGTTTAGCTGACTATCGCGAGGCTGCCGAATATGAAATGTTTCTAATGTCGGATATTTCAGCTTCGTTTAAAAGTGATTATGTGGACTTTATTTTTAGACAAACAAATGAGAACAGGGGGATGCAAGCTGAATTTAGAATTTTCCACCGATCAAAGTCAGAACGATTTTCATCATATATTAATTTCACATTTCTGAGTGAAAAAAAAAAAAAAAAACCGTGGGAAAAAAAATGCCGAGGACATGACCTCGGTGTCCTCAATGATAGTTACGGCCCTGAAGCCCGTATTGAAAGAGGGTGCAGTACCAACAATTAAATAAAACTACAAGAAAAGGAAAGTATTTTATTTATTTTAAAAGGAAAGCGAGTTTAGTTGCACCAGTCCTCCCAGAGTGAGCCGAGGATTGTTGGTAAAACCCAGGACGGAATGGGACGTGACATATCACTCGGGCAGTGACCTCCCTGCAGTTGTTGCTAAAATCAGTGACATGCCGTTCTGTCCCGGGTTTTAGTATAATTGCCTGAGCCCAGCAGTAATGGCAGAGAATAGAGAATGAGTGGACCACCCGTCTGATTTCTCTGCTGGATATCGCCGCCATCTCGCCCTTACGTGGAAGAAGTGAGTGAACGGAGAACTGAACGAACAACTGAAAGTCAGATTGTTTCAAAACAATTGGCCACAAGATCGGCCTTCAAGAAGCGAGAACACAGACGGGTAAGCTGCGACTCTCATTTGGATTTAAAAAAAAAAACACCACCACGTCATTTACCTGTATTTAGATTAATACATGTAACTTGGGCGGCACGGTGGTGTAGTGGTTAGCGCTGTCGCCTCACAGCAAGAAGGTCCTGGGTTCGAGCCCCAGGGCCGGCGAGGGCCTTTCTGTGTGGAGTTTGCATGTTCTCCCCGTGTCCGCGTGGGTTTCCTCCGGGTGCTCCGGTTTCCCCCACAGTCCAAAGACATGCAGGTTAGGTTGACTGGTGACTCTGAATTGACCGTAGGTGTGAATGTCAGTGTGAATGGTTGTCTGTGTCTATGTGTCAGCCCTGTGATGACCTGGCGACTTGTCCAGGGTGTACCCCGCCTTTCGCCCGTAGTCAGCTGGGATAGGCTCCAGCTTGCCTGCGACCCTGTAGAAGGATAAAGCGGCTAGAGATAATGTGATGTGTGTGTGACATGTAACTTGTATTGTGTATTTAAGTTACCGGTATAAGATTATTTATTTTGCTTCAGAATGTGATTGTCTCAGTTCATCTGATTATTTAATGAGCCTTTTACGTTTTATCAGTGAAAATGCATGCATGTACATGTATGATGCATAAGTTATAACACCTATCCTGTTTTAATGAGAGTCAACCCACAATCAGTGAAGTCAAATCAGTCGGTACTTCTTACTTTCACCATAAATTTTTTATTTATATGACTTGTCTATAGCTGTATAAAAGGCCTCGGCCTTAAAGGGATAGTTCGGGATTTTTGACATGAATCTGTATGGCATCCCCATCAATAGTGTCGTGCAAACACACTGACTTACCCCTGACAGCATCCTGTGAGTCCAGTTCTTGTCCAGTTTTGGTCCAGACGAAAGTAGTCCGGCAAGTTTGTTGGGGTCACGAAAGTAAAACGTTTTTCGTCTCAAAACAGTATGTGTTCAAAAGAGTGATATATTTGCATCACAAAACCGTTGTCAAATAAAAAGTCAGACCTCGAAATCGCTTGGCACTATTTTCTCTCCCTTCTTATCACTGCGCGCTGCCGCCAGGTGACAGCCACGGCTGGTTCATTCATTGTTTACTAGTGATGGGAATTTCGGCTCTTTTGGCTCTTCTTACTATAAGGAGCCGGCTCTTTCGGAAGATTTTTTATAATTATTTCTCATGACTTGTACATTCACATCGAGTACACATATCAATGCAAATAAACACGAAGGGATTTACTAGACCAATTTATATCTGGAACTATTTTCAGCCACAGCACAGGCAAAGCACCGCTGCAGGCGCAAAGACACCGCGCAGCGCCTGAAAACGGGTTTTCAGGCGCTGCGCACCCGTTTTCAGGCGCTGCGCGGTGTCTTTGCGCCTGCAGCGGTGCTTTGCCTGTGCTGTGGCTGAAAATAGTTCCAGATATAAATTGGTCTATCCCTTCGTGTTAATTTAAAACCGGTTACCGCTATGATGTCACGCACTTAGGGCTGGCTGGCTCAGCAGGGCAACTCGAATGCCAACTTTACGGTTGATTTTAACTCTCAAATATATATTATATATATAATATTTTATTCCCATTTATGCAGCATACAAGAGTATCTGCATAAATGGGAATAAAAAGCGCAACACAAGTGTATCTGCTAGTTCGCAGCGCCAGGAGTTTTGCAAGATCTCGCAAAGGTACCTTTAAAAAAAAAATTAATTAAAAAAACCCTCCACACCTTTTCACAAATCTGTCTCATGAACAGAAACGTATGCATATAATGTAACAGTTAAAAATGTAAGCAGTGCTATAAACAATTGGACCAAAATAAATCAAACGTACATATTAGTGGGTGTGTGTAACTGGAACGTGAAGATAAATTTTATTACTTTTCAATTACACTTAACAATACACAGAGTAATTTATGTTTACATGCTCAACCACAAAGCAGTTTTAAGTGACTATTTTGAACACACACAAAAAAAGAACAGTTCCAAATTTAGAATTACTTGCAAAATTTATAGCGGTCAAAAAGGACGAACAATGTCTAAGGAGAAAAATCTATGGTGTAACAGCACAAGCTGACAAATCAGGAAACATTTAGTTTCACATCCTACCGTCAGAAGCACTTTGCACAGCTGATGGAGAAGAGAACACAACTTCTAAGGTCTTTTATCCCTCACTACTACAGAGAGTAGCTTGCACTGACCTAAGTGCAACATAAATAATACAAGAGATACAGTAGAAGAGGTGCTTCCACTCCATAATCTGTAATAAAATATCATTAATAGCAGGCTGTACAGCATGCTTATGACGATCTTGTGTGTGGGGTGTAAGCCACTATTTACAGAAAATAAACTTTTGGGGAGAAAAGAAAAATGCAATAAAAATATTAGATTCTAATAAATATTTATTATTAATTTAAGTTCAGCCATTCGTCATACCTTTTTGCGGGCAAGGATGTGTACTTTCGTTGCACATTCATGAGGACATCAAATGCTGATGAGCAACTGTCACTTTTTTTTATCTATTGCAACTGGATCGGTCCTTATGTCCGCTGTAAAAAATTTGTAGCCAAATTCATCCACTACAACTGTCATGGACATCTGTAGGTCGGCTTATGTCGAATCTGCTCGATGACCATTGTTGCCGACTCAAACGGTCAGGATATCGGCCAGAGCACAGTCTGCCACACGCATAATAAACTCGCCGACAGTTTCTCCTTCGGCAGACTGCTTAAATGCAGCTTGTCCCCCATTTAAACGAACCTTCACGAACGAAGTCATTGTGATTTGTTATTCGATTCTTCTCACATGGCATGAACACGCTTCCTGGACGCCGCCATTATTCGCAATGCGCTTTGGGAACTCTCGAGACACGAGACGCGAATACAGTGGGGTCAATACAGTGACCGAAAAAATGGCAAGTTGTATCGTGATGTATCAAATGGTCATGATAAAGATGCGATTTAACGTTTAATTTAGATTAAATAAAATTATTTTCACATCTGCATCTTTCAAGAGATCGGCGGGGGAAAAATAAAAAATAAATAAAGTTGAAATTTTTTTCAAGCGGCACTTTTCTCAGCACTTTGGCAGATCCGTCAACCAGATAATATAAAATGAGTGGCCTAATGATCATACAGAATTTTTTCCAACATCCGATGTATGCTAATTTTAATAGGGACATTCAAAGAAAAATACATCCATAATTCCTCATGTCAGTGGAACCCTTGGTGATTCCTCTAAAGATAATTCTATGTAATCATCCACAGACACACTAGAGAATTTCTAGCTGATGGTTAATGAGTTCACATCCCAGCTATAGAGGACTTTCACTGCAGTCACAGATTATCATGCAGCGTCTGCCATACTGCCAGGCAAACAAAGAAAGAGCCACAACAGTTAGTAATGAAAATCCAAACAACTGCAGTCAGTACAATCCCTCTGAAACGATTAAAAATTTGTTTTATACCAGCAGATTGTGTTACATTAAAAAGCTGAAACATGCAGGCATCACAGATCCATATTTTACCCACAAATGTATTTATTTATTCTGCACACTACGCTCGCTCTCTGTGCGCGCACGCTTGTTCACCGCTTCAGATGGATTAAATACAGAGGAGGAATTTCACTGTGCTTGAATTTACATGTTATAAAAATAAAAAAACAAAGGCTTCTTAATTTACACACTTTATTTTATTTATTTTGTATTTATGTATTTTTTTATTTTATTTTTTTTCCTTGTCTATAATTGTAAAGTGTCCTTGGGTTTCTTGAAAGGCGCTATATAAATTTAACTTATTATTATTATTATTACATGTATTTATTTCATTTGAAAAGTGTTCAACAAACCAGCTACCGGATTTGGGATACTACAGCATCCTAGACCGTTTAGTCTTTAGAACTTCTAAATACACTAGAGATGCTAAAGGCAGACAAAAGTACAGATGCCTAACAACATTTTGAGGCATGTTTTGTGCATGCCGGAATGTTACGGGAAATTCCTGAGAAAGAAAAATACTTTATTATGACAAAAGGTAAGCTCAAACGTGGGCTTCTAATAGTAATAAACAAGCCAGGGCCTAGATCTAGCATATTTTATGGTATTTAACATCATCTACATTATCAGTACATAAACAAGCTGCTAGTCGAGCCAAGCATTGGTCTAATAAAATTATATCGTGTCCAAAACCCACATTCTTCCACACTAACACAGCTTCCACACTAACCTGATATAAAATGCTCTCCAAACACACAGGAATGCTTTATCATCTAGTGCTCCCGTTTAACTGCAGCTCACCATTTTTCTCGTCTTTCTGGGTCCACCAGGAAGCAGTGAAAAGTTAAACCAGGCTTATCTCCACATCTGTTATTACATCCAAAAGCACAACAGGTCTCTGCCATTGTTCTTTTAGATGTAATTTCCATAAGTTTATCTGTAGATGCACTGAATCTGGCTTACAATCACTCGCGTATATTTGTGCTGGTTGAAAGAAAGAAAGCACAACTTTTTTCATCACACACTTGTGAAATTTCCTCTCTGCATTTAAACCATCTGAAGCAGTGAACATACACATGCGCACACACGTGAGCAATGAGCACACATACCCAGAGCAGTGGGCAGTCATGCTAACAGCGCCCGGGGAGCAATCGGGAGCCTCGCTCAAGGGCACCCCAGCCCAAGGCCGTCCTATATTAACCTAACTGCATGTCTTTGAACTGTGGGGGAAACCGGAACACCTGGAGGAAACCCACGCAGACATGGGGAGAACATGCAAACTCCACACAGAAAGGCCCTCACCGGCTGCTGGGTTTGAACCCAAAACCTTCTTGCTGTGAGGCGACCGTGCTAACCACTACACCACCCTGCCGCCCACTGTTGTTAAACACAAAGCTTGTCCAGCAACATGGCTGCTTAAACAAATCAACAGTTGTGGTGAAGTCACGTGAAAGTCCTCTATAGTACTCCACTTAGTCAAAATTTTCAGATACAATTCTGCCAGATATCTCCCGATTTATTAAAAAAATATATAAATATTGCACACTGCAGATATTTTATATACATCTTCTACCTAAAGAAAATCAAATCATTAATAAAAGAGATTAAAGGAAAACTTTCTGGATGTCACATAATATTAGCTTGTTCTCTCAGAAAAAAAAAATCCAAATTAGCTGAAGATATTTAAATGAAGGTGAAGACTGTACATTAAAGTGCATATCATGGGTAAATTCAGGAGCAAGATCAATGTAATTCTATTTTATATTAAACATCTGTCAGATTTTGTGCAATTTTTTTTTTTACCTTGCACAATACCAGAAAAATTCAGTTGAAATCAAGCCATTTGAGACGAATTGGTCCACCTCTGAAAAAACTTGGCATTTGGATTTCCCAGGAAACATTGATTTTCGTGACGTCACGTGCGGGACGCCTCCTTCTGAATCCTACATCAGCGCTGGTTTGTTTATGAGAAAACGACCTGGTGGTTTTCTGCAAATTTCTTCAACATTATCGCGTAATTATTAAAATGGTTAACAGATGGATCGTAGGAGGGTGTAGCAACACCAGTCTTGATGGGATTAGTACTCATCGTTTCCCAAAAGACCGGACAATGAGAGAGAAATGGGAGCGCTTGGTCTACACAGGCTGTGCACTGAAATCATGCAAAGCTCGCGCAGCCTGTTGGTGCTTCCGCAGGTAACGTCACGAATCTGGCTCCAAACTCCCTTGGGATTTTTCCAGACGCGTTTTGTTATTTAATTTTTTTCTGCTGTAGACTGATGGTCTTGTGCAAAATTACCCTTCTGGATGAGTGTGTAAAGGGACATTCTTTCATATAAAAAAAAAAGAAATTGGTCCAGAATATGCACTTTAAGCTCAACACATTTTTTACCACTTCAGCTTTCTATAAAACACCGCAAAGGGCAATGACTGTGTGACAATTTTTTTTTTCTGTGAGCATCAAAAGTCCATATACAGTCATGACTAATGAAGATGGACTGCATAGTCTTAAAAAAAAAAAAATCAAATCTGTTAGCGTGCATCAAGCTATATCAGACTATAGTGGGATTTGGACTGAATATTAAAAAAACCACACACACACCACTCCAAACTCAAGGTTACTTGGGACTAAATACAAACAATAAATCACAGAAAAACACAAAATACATAAAATGAATAAAATGGTGCCCTTTAAAAAACATTATATCTGCACATGTACATTTTAAAATTTTAACTAATTTCTCCATCAGTCTACATTAAAGCGTGGTATTCCATTACCAAAATGGAATTTTATGAAAAATTGCTCTTTGAGGAAAAAAAAAAAAAAAAAAAAGCTAATGTTTTACACATTCTTCCAGATGCTGATAGGGACACCAAGTTCAGCTCAGCCATGCAGTTCCTCCTTTGAATGCTGACAGATCTTGTTTTCAAATGATACTCCATCACTTTCTTTGTCCTGTTATTATGAAGAAATATCTGCTTCAGCAGTTTGGTTCTTTGAAGCTGCGTCACTTCCCATACATGGCTGTAGTTCAGCTGAAGCGCCTGCTGGTTTAGCAAATAAATAAAGCAAGCAAGCGAGTAAGTAAGGAGGCAAGTCAGTAAGCAAGATCCTTGATGAATATAGAGGACTTATGTAATTCACTTATGGCTGTAGTCACTTAGTCACTTATTTGAGCATGCATATAACTTAAAGGGTACCACTACAGCATTTAACCCTGATTGATTGAAAGTACAAGCCCTATAGATGATGATGCACACAAGTGCAGCCACCTAATTAGCTATTGAGCTTAAAAGTCCAAAAGCATGTCAAGTTTTATTGCACATGGGCAACCAATATGGTGTCCAGTATGGGACATACATTCGTTGACAACCAGGTACTGGAAGTTAAGAGTAGCCGATGTAAACATACTTGTTAGCCTGGATTTAGCCAGGTCAAAAAAAAAACAAAAAAAACCCCAGCTCTTTAAGTCAGTATGGACAGCGAAGAAGCCGGATATCTGTATCAATCTGGGAAGGAAAGGACTATCCACATCTGGTAAATGATTTCAGCAGCAAATCATCAGAGGATTCTAATAATGAAACCGGTGGTGCGTTGCAAGTGCAAAGTCAGGAAGGCAGGTCAAAGGATTCAGCAGCTATCCGGTGCTAATGTGGAAAGTGTGCCAAATGAAAAACTGATACTGAATGCATTTGTTGTAAAGAGCAAGAACTTTTATGCAATATAATACAGGCACAGGTCACTGAATTATTTCACAGATAAACCTGGATGGAAACATATGTCCAACGTAACCACTGGAAATGGACTATATACAGACCATGATAGCCTGTGTGTAGCATGGTAGCCTGATGTGAGAGGACCAGAACCAGATGGAGAACTCACAAATTAATAAGCCACCTGCTATATATGGAAACTCTGTGTGTCTCCGTACTAGCTATAAAGCCTATTTATTTATTTGTGTGCATGAACATATGTATAGACATGCAATCTGCAACAATTAGTTAATATGGTTTACAGGGATGTGATTTGGGGCTGGTGAAATTATCTGAAAATTTTAGCCGGGGGTCTGGGGGCCGCAGGCCCCCAGCTGGTCCAGGGCAGCGCCCTGGTGGGGGGACAAGGGGGGAAGCCCCCCGAAGCTCCTGGGTTTTGGGGTTTTCTGACTTAAAAATTGTACTAAAATGGCAAGCAAAACACACAAGAAAAAACTTGTCATGATTAACAAATTCAAGCCAATTTAATGGTCAACATGCAACTCTGACACACACACACTCTCGCTCACTCTCTCTCTCTCTCTCGCTCGCGCACACGCTCGCGCGCACACGTACTCTCTCTCGCGCGCCCAATCGCGCGCGCACACACACTCTCACTCTCTCTCTCTCTCTCACACACTCTCTCTCACACACACACACACTCTCACTCACACACACACTCTCACTCACACTCTCACTCACACTCTCACTCACACACACACACACACACACACACACACACACACACACACACACACACACTCTCACTCACACACACACACCCCAAAGAACCAGCGCGGCAGGGCCCGCTAGCCCCGCGCCTTGGGACGTAATTCGCCCCGAGGCGAGCCGCGGCGTTCCGCTTAGGTTTCGTTTCTATCCCGGGCTCCAGCCCGACTTTGGACGCTCGTAGCTCGGGCAGGGGAGGTCCCAGTATCCCCAAACTTGACAGCCAGAGACCTCTGCCCTCTCCCCAAAGAACGAAATCGCTGAACAAATGTCTCACAGTCTCATGTCCAACGTCTGTAGCAACCTCTTTCTCCAACCATTCCCAGCGGGACTTGTTTTTCACTATTCTGTCGATTTCTTTAACTCGATTTGCATCTTTACGCTCGATCACGGAGGCTGCCATCTTTCAACTCTGTTTGAAGCGAGCTTACGTACAGCTATCTAACAAGCGCGTTCATTGGTTGTTACAGAGAGATGGGCCAATCACGTACCTCGTTTCATCTCAATGCCGTAATTGCGTAAATGACGTAATTACGTCAATGAGATGAAACGAGGTACATGATTGGCCCATCGCTCTGTAACAACCAATGAATGCGCTCGCTTCAAACAAAGGAGTTGAAAGATGGCAGCCTCCATGATCGAGGCGTAAAGATGCAAATCCGAGGCTGCCATCTTTCAAACAAAGTCGGAACGAATAGGATACGAATGTGGATTTGAGGGAAAAATCGGAAACATTTTTTTTTTTCAAGTTTTGAGGTGAAAAAAGCGGAATTCCGCGAATTCGCGGAAAAATCACATCCCTGGGTTTATACGGGCTAGTGACTAATGTGAATTTATAGCGGAGCAGAGCAAAGTGAGGAGCAGCGGACAACATTTGACCACCAGACAACGAAATCTGTGCACCTTTATTTATATAAGATAGATGGATTTTATTCAGCGCTTATTTTTAATTTGCTTTTTAAGCCTAACGTGGGATTATTTGCTAACACATTTTACACTCATCTGGAACTCTGCTTTTATGCAGTGCCATATTTTATATATATAAGCTTTGAATGTCTATATTATTCTAGTTAATCAGCTTGCATGGCCCAAATCCCTTTTCCATGGACAGTGTTGGAATATTATTGGCACAGCATCAGGTTTGAGTCTAACATGACCTGCATAGCCCAAGAGATTCCTTTCAAAGCAATCAGGCTCAAAAGGGTCATCACAAACAACAGAATTTCTACCAGAGGAGTGTGTTTCTAAAGTGTGGCCTGTTCCCAAATTGTGTAGCCACTGTTTAGCAAGTCGTTTACATTGCTCAGTTGTCAGCAATGGAGTACAGAACAACTGCTTTCCCTCATTATCATGTTTATTATTTTTGCAGCCATAGGCTTTGCACGCTGCTGTTTTTTCCAACAGTGTTTTATACATCCAGCTGCATTGGGAGGGGGGGGGTCAGGAGCAGCAAGCCAATCAAGATACAGGAAACTTATCAACGATATGTCGTCATGCTGACCTTTAACACTACCCACAAAATGGCAATATGGCTGCACCCTTGAGTGAGTACGAATACAAAATAATTTTAAAGTATAGCTTTACACAACATAGTGAGAAAATATGGAGCAGTCAAAATGCATTTGTGCAAAATGTATAATATTTCTAGCCTAAGTTTACTTTTCGCTGTGGGTACCCTTTAATACAATGATTTGTCCATTGAGGGAGAAAACAAAAAAGAAATCTTAAAATAACATTACCTTTTAATCCATTTGCTTCACCTAAACAATGTGAAGAAACTAAGTTACAAGTTATTGTCATAAGTCCTCATTCAAAGAATTAGTAAGTGCAGAGTTAAATAAGCATAAACAATGGCTCATTACAAATTCTGAAAAAAGGCTGATTTAAACTTGTGTACTTGCATGCATGTATAACTAACAAACAAAAGACAGACATAGGGTAAGCACAAGTCACAGAAGCAAGTAGAGGAGGACAGCAACATGCACACCTCCAAAATCTGAAGGTCTTGTGCAATTCCACATTACTGTGCATCGGGCAAATGCCAACTGGTTAAACAGGAAGTTTATCCAATAGCCTCCGTGCCTTTTTTCAGCCCAAGTGCACATTAAGACCCGCCCACAATACAGTGCCCTCTATGATTATTGGCACCCCCTGTAAAGACTGGTACATTTTTGGTGAAGTAGCTTCATCACACACTGAACATAAAAAATAAATTAAAAAAAAAGAATACATCCTTTAACTGAAATCAGTTTATTCAGAGAGAAACAAATCCCTCATCAATAATTTTTTTGTGTGTATGTATTGAAAAAGGGTGCACTATTATTGGTACAACCTCCCTTTGCCAGTAAACCAGCACTGAGTCACCTATAACAATTTATAAGGTTGGAGATACAGAGCAGGGCATCGGAGACCATTCCTCTACACAATCTCTCCACATTGTCCAGGGTCCTTGGCCCTCTCTTGTGCTCTCTCCTCTTCAGCTCACCGCACAGGTTTTCAACGGGGTTCAGGTCAAGGGACTGAGATGGTCATGGTAAAAGCTTCTGTGGTCAGTTAACCATTTCTGTGTTGATTTGGACATATGCTTCAGATCACTGTCCTGCTGGAAGATCCAGTAGGACAATGACAGGCTTCAAAATCAAGTACTGCATTCCTAACGAGGTATCGCCAAGGGAACTCCGGAAAAACACAAGAGCAAGAGGGGAGAATAGAATAATGGAGTTTCTATATGCAGACGACCAAGCCATTTTTGTGGAGTCAATTGAGGAACTACAAACCATCCTCTGGATCTATGAGAACACGTACACTTGGTTCGGACTGAAAATGTCATACACCAAAATAGAAACAATGGCCTTTAATACCGATGAAGCCATCAAGAACCAAGACAGCCTCATCTATGTAAACAGCACTAAAATAAAGAATGTGAGAAGATTCCAATACCTAAGTTACACCATCACGAACTCCAGCGAGGACATGCAGATCCTTGGCTCGAGAATTAGATCCGCATTTGAAAAATGGAACGAGCTTAAACATGTCCTTACGGATCAGCGTTTACACCTGTCTACTAGAGTGCACTGCATGTGTGAGATCCCGACTCTTGTACAGTGTACAGACACGGCGACTGACTACGAAAGAAGTCACAAAGATCGAGGTCGTATGGAATGGATTCCTGAGGAAGATGGTTAAGGGTGGATACAGAAGACAGAAGGATGATAGAACTGAAGAAAACATGAAATGATAGAGGATTAGAGATTCAAACTCAAATGCAGACTTACACCACATTACTGAGACAAAACCAATCAAGTCCTTCTGCTTACACCAGCGATTAAAATACCTGGTGCATGTCTGCAGGATGGATAATGGAGACTTAAAGAAACAGGTACTTTTTGATGAACGCTCCCCAAGTTGGATGAAGTTGGAGAGACTGTTGGGGATAGATGCCCCACAGATAAGGAGAATAATGGATAGGACAAAATTTTTGCGTCTATTGAATACAACAGACACACCCTAAGGAGTCAAAATCTCCAGAAAAAGGGAACACGATGATGATGATGATGATCCAGTGACGACCCAGTTTTAGTTTCCTGACAGAAGCAGTCAGATTGATCTAAAATGTCCTGGTATTTCATGGAGTCCATGATGCCATGTACCCTAACAAGGTTTCCAGGGCCTCTGGAGGAAAAACAGCCCCAAAACATCAGAGAACTTATACAATATTTTACAGTTGGGATTGGGTTCTTTTCATTACAGCTATCCTTCTTTTTAAATCAAAACCCCCTTGAGTGTTTATTGCCAAAAAGCTCCATTTTTTTTCCATCATACCAGAGAACACAAACTCCAGTCAAAGTTATAGTAGTTTTTCACAAACTTCAGGCGCTTACATTTGTGGTTAACGGGCAGAAAAGGATTTTTTCTGGCAAACCTTCCAAATAACCTGTTGGCATAGAGGTGGCGTCTGATGGAAGTTTTGGAGACTTGGAAACCCAAAGATTTTACTTTTTCTTGTAATTTACCAACAGTGATCCTTGGGTATTTTTTTTTGCTTGCCTTAGCATCCTCCTCCTCCCTGTATGTGGGGGTAAAATAAACTTGGGTTCTCTTCCAGTTAAGTTTATAACAGTTCCGGTTGGTGTCCACTTTTTATTATTGCCCCCACAGTAGAAAAATGGACATTTTCAGGCAAGTAACCTTTTTTTTTAAACAATCATTCTCTGCCTTATGAAGGTCAACACACTTCTCCCTCATTTGGTTTGTGTTCTCTCTTATCTTTCCCTTGTTGATGGATGACTAACAGAGTCTGGGCTCCATCTCACCTCATATTTGCTCCCCAGTTAATCAGGAAGTCATGGATTACAGCTTGAAAGTTCCTACATACTCCAAGCAACTCATATGTACAATTTAAATGGGAAACATGCTTCAGTTACATTGTGTTCACTATAATTTCCAGGGGTGCCAATAATAGTGGCACGTGTGTTTTTGTTAAGTTATTTGTTGAGGGATTTGTTTTTTTTTTAAATTGAACTAAATTTATTCAGAGAAAGGCTGGATTTTTCTTTTTTTTTTTTTTAGTGTGAGATGAAGGTACTTCACCAAAAGGGGGGATTTTTTTCTAATCCTTTTAACTAATCTTTATAAGGGGTGCCAATAATTGTGGATGGCACTGTACGTTTGTAATCAATTCAGCTGGACAAATTCTACCAAATCTAAACAGAATTTAAAAAAGTCACTTAAAAACATAAGAGGGTCTCTTTTCCCTAATGAACACTAATCTAATTACGGTTGCAACAGGTTACTCAAAATCGAGCAATTTGATGATTTGAAAGGATGCAGCAGAGAAAAAAAAAAAGGTCTCAACTTTATGCTATCTCTGTTTTGTGATCATTTTTGCCATTGTTCAAGCCCTCAAGTTAAAAAAAATTAAAAATTAAATTAAAAATCAATAAGTAAGGCATGATCATTAGCTTTGTTCGTGAAATAAGGCAAGCGTACTAGTCAAAAGCTTGGACACCTATTTCAATGTTTTTTCTTTATTTTTATTAATTAAAGAGACACTTCATGTCTTAAAAGTAATGATGTCGTTTCTCTTTACTTAGTTCAGCGGTTCTTCACATAATATGAATTAACTTTTGACGAGGCACACATTTTAATTGAAAAGAATTCCAGGTGAATGAAGCTGGTTAAGATAATGCCAATAGTGTGCAAAGCGTCAAGGTAAACGCTGGCTACTTTGAAGAATCTAAAATACAAAACGTTTTTTTTAACACTTCTTTTGTTTACCACGTAATTCCATGTTATTTCATAGTTTTGATGTCTTCAGCATTGTGCTACAAAGCAGAAAATAGTCAAAATACAGAAAAGAAAAACGAAGAAAAAAACCCCAAACACTACGAATGTGTAGATGTGTCCAAACTTTTGACTGGTACTATATAAGGGAAGGCATATTTTTAAGCATAAGGTTGGCACAAATTATCAATAAGTAAAGCTGAGACAACTCAAATCACACCCATTCCTTTACTAGTTCTTTCTATTCTCCCTACTACTGTTTAGTTTTTTGTCGTCAGTTTACACCTACTAATTACCCCCCCCAATCACACAACAGCTAACAACCAGGGATGGTGAGACAGATGAAAACAGCAACAATCTTTTTCAAATGACTCCGAGGAAAGCGCTAGCTGCCCCTTTTCTGCGCACACGAGCTCAGACGTGCACAATTTGCTTGTGTTGCTCTGATCAGAGTATGACACCATCCTTCCCACTCAGACAACAGGCCAATTATTCTTTCTTCGACTCCTGATCAATCATCGGTAGCTCCCAAAGATGGAACAGATTTTTTCTTTTTTTTTTTGCATTACTCAGGAGCCCCATTTTCCAACAATTTTCTTTTCCTATACCTTCTGGTTTATTACATTACATCCCCTTGAGCGCATGCTAGAATTACAAGCAAGTATGCTGGTAGGCACCTATGTGCACATGCTCGTCCATGAGAAAACACAAATATAAATAAGGCCAAGGTACAAGAGTTGTATCACTCACCAGGTGTAGACTGAAGCTCATGAGAAGCTGCAGACATACAAACAAATGAAGCACAAACAATATAAACATAAAATTTCAGCAGCATTGCAGCAGTTTACTTACACACAGTCTTGTTGAGGTGTCCAATGGTATAAGCTGGGAAGGTTAAAAAAAAGGAACTTAGATGGGGGTTGGGAGAGTACAGGCTAACATAAAGAACGCGTTTCATACAACTAACCATTTCTTTAATATCTTAACAGGGTTTTTTTTTTAACTATTATAAATCCACCTTACGTAGTTGTTTTATAAAACAGCGTAAGAAAACAAAGCAAATGAACAACTGTATGACAGCTAGAGAAAAATGGACTACAGGCATATAAATCACAGCATGACATCTCAAATTTTATATTTATTTTGGAGAATGGTCTAAATTAGCTCACGTCAAGGAACCTTGTCTCATTAATCTTGATATAATACTGTCTGAAAAACCCTACACTATGTAGCTTTAATATTCTTTGTCAGGAATGTTGCTAGCTAGATTCATACAATATTTAGTCCATTATTTCCTAGTTATCTAATCCCGTAGGAAGCAATGAAATTAATGGCCTACAGTAGGCATCAGACCAGTCCAAAATGACGACCCCAATCTCCCATTAGCTGAAATGTCGTCTTGTCGCGACTGTGAATTTAAATTGCGTATACAGGGTGATGCGAGTGTGTGTGCAAATGAATTATTTTATTTATAAATGTATAACTTATACATGCACACAAATTTCTCTACAAAATTAGTCTGAACCTTTGAATGCAATTTGTGACCATTTCATGTTATTTTCATGATTTCATACCTCAGAATACAATATTATGTCCGTTATTTTCATAAAAGGAAGAATAAGTACAACATATACTTTTTTTTTAACAGCCATGTACTCCGAGCATATTCCCATGTTTTGTGTTTGTGTGAGAACTGATCTCAGATGTCCAAATGTCAGTCAGCTTTATTAAATTTATACTGTATATAAAAGACAGACACTATTCTCGCTATTCATTTCAACAGACCTTGCGTTTATACAAAAATAAATGCATGCTGGGCCGGTGGGCAGTAACCACCCCAAATTGCATTATTTCTGTATAACCACACGGTCGGTCATGTGTTATTCTTTACAAAGCTGGCCGCATTAAAACAGAATTCAATTACTGCAATGTGGTCACAGGGATTATTATAGGGATATATATTGTATATATCGAGGATTTTACGACAGCTTCAAACATAGCTCAACCAAAATCAGATATTTTTAACTGAATTATTAATTTTATAAAATGCATGTGACATTATTTAACAAAGGTTCAGAGGTGTTGACTGCAAAGTCATCTGATTTTTTTTTTTTTTTAATTGTGCATGGCATTTTCCTATGTCTCGCAAGAACATCATGTGGACGAGATGGGATCATTTTGATGTGCTCACGGTCGCGTTCCTCCATTTTGGGACTGAATATCCTACCTCTTGAGATAAACAGTATGGCCCTACGGAAACAGCCGAATGTGAGGAGCTTTAACTAATTAGCAGAACTATGGAACTGCATCACATCAAGAGGACATCATGCAGAAAACAGCATGACACTGCATCAACCTCAGAGAGTTTTGAGTTGCAGGTATGTAATTTGTGGTAGACATTCGCGAATAGATCTGTGAAATAAAAGACAAATATATCTTTTCTCTGTTACTGCTTTTGAGAGCGGGCCGAGAGGTTGCGCGGGAGCGAGGCTGCGCGAGAGCGGGCCGAGAGGTTGCGCAGGAACGGGCCGCGTAATAACAAACGCAATGCCCCCGAAGAAAGCTCCTACGGTCGAGGAGATTGAGGATATTAAAAAATCCCTCGACTTTCTGGGGGAAGAAATCTCTGCTGTCAGGGTGCAGCAGAAGACCATCCTGGACCTGGTAGAAGAGGTCAAAGCTCTGAGGCTGCAGAATTCAGAGAAGGCAAAGAGGATCGCCATTCTCGAGAACCGAGTGGAGGAGCTGGAGCAGTACACCCGGATGAATGACATCATTGTGACCGGACTGCAGATTCAACCCCGCTCATATGCTGGAGCAGTGGCGAGAAGAGACGGAGAGGAACTGAATGAGGAGGATGCTAACTCTGTGGAGAAACAGGTGTTAGCATTCCTGCACTCCAAGGGGATTGAGGTAAAAAGCAATAACATCGAAGCATGTCACCCTCTCCCACGGAGAAGCAACACAGGTAAACCAGCTGTAATAATGAGATTTGCCAACAGAAAGCATAAGATGCAATTGTTAAAACAAGGGAAGAAACTGAAAGGCTCAGATGTGTTTTTAAATGAGCACTTAACAAAAAAAAATGCAGATATTGCAAAAAAGGCGAGACTACTAAGGAAACAGGGGAAAATCCAAAACACTTGGACACAAAACTGCAAGATTTTCATCAAGTTGAGGGGATCTCCAGAAGAGGCCAAGATCTTGGTCATCCGAGATATTGGGGAACTGGACAAATTCTGAGGGAGCCAAATAAAGCAATTTACAATCATGACACAAGGACTGGACACTGGACACTGGACACAAGAACTGGACACTTTCCATTATACTGAGCACAAAATACAAGATATGGAAAATAATATTGATCCGGAAAATAATCTTTTCAGCAACATCAATATCAGCTGCCGGTATTACACTGAATATCAATACAATGCAAAGATCAGAGACGGAAATAAGATATCAATTATTCATTTCAATATCAGAAGTCTGTATGCCAATTTCCATAAAATGAAGGAATATCTCAGTCAGTTCAATACTCCATTCAATATAATAGCCATATCAGAAACTTGGATCAACGATGAGATGGGAGTAGATTTTGAGCTGAACGGGTATGAATTAAATTATATCAATAGAAAGAACAAAAGAGGAGGGGGAGTGGCAATATATGTTGATAATAGTTTGGAATATAAAATTAATAATAAAATGACGGTAGCTGTTGATGATTGGATGGAGTGTATTACAATAGAAATATGCTGTGAAAAAATGAAAAATATAATGGTGAGCTGTATATACAGATCTCCTGGATCAAGCATAGAAGTTTTTATAGATTGGATGGAAAGTATGTTTATAAAATCAACTCAGAAGGTCATGTACATCTGTGGTGATTTTAACATCGACCTCTTAAATCATAAGAAACATAAAATGACAGAAGAGTTCATTAATTCAATGTTAAGTATGGGACTGTACCCAACTATTACCAGACCAAGCAGGATCACTTCTCACAGCACCACTTTAATAGATAATATATTTACTAATATCCTGGAAAATAATATAGAGAGCGGTCTACTATTAACAGACATCAGTGACCATCTACCTATTTTTAATGTATATTACTGTAATTATAGCAAGAAAAAGGATAATAAAAATTATAAATATATAAGAATGAAAACTGAAGAAACCATGATTGCACTAAAAAATGACTTAATAATACAGGACTGGAATGTAGTTTATAAAGAAAAAGATGTTGATAAAGCATATGAGGAATTTTTAATAATATTCAATGAACTATATAATAAAAATTGTCCTATAAAGAAATACAGTAATATACATAAATATACAAATAGTCCGTGGGTCACCAAGGGGCTACAAAATGCCTGCAAAAAGAAAAATATATTATACAGACAATTCTTAAAGCATCGAACTATAGAGGCAGAGGAAAAATATAAAAAATATAAAAATAAATTAACTAATATTATGAGGATATGTAAGAAAGACTATTATAATAAATTAGTGGAGAAAAATAAAAACAATATTAAAGGTATATGGACTGTATTGAATGGTATTGTGAGAAATGGATCCAAAACTACAAATTACCCAGAGTACTACACTGTAAATGATAAGACCATAAATAATATGGAGGATGTGGTGAATGGTTTTAATCAATTCTTTGTAAATGTGGGACCAGATTTAGCGGCAAAAATAAAGGAACCCGAAACAACACAATGTGGGGACATAGAAGATATGGGGGACAGAAATCCAAGTACAATTTTTCTAACTGCAACTGATGAGGAAGAAATTATCCAAATTGTAAGAAAATGTAAAAACAAAACTTCTGCAGACTGGAATGATATAGACATGTCAACAGTAAAGACAGTTATTGAGGGAATTGTGAAACCACTCACCCACATCTGCAATTTATCTTTTCAATCAGGTACATTTCCAGACAAAATGAAAATTGCAAAAGTGATACCATTGTTTAAAACCGGAGATAGACACCATTTCACAAACTACAGGCCTGTTTCTTTACTCCCCCAATTCTCCAAAATACTCGAAAAACTTTTTTCAGATAGACTGGACAAATTCATTGAAAAACACAACCTCCTTACAGACAGTCAATATGGATTCAGAACGGACAGATCAACATCGATGGCACTAATGGAACTAATAGAGGAAATCACAAAATGTATAGACAATAAAAAAATAGCAATTGGAGTATTTGTGGACCTAAAAAAAGCATTCGATACTATTGATCATAGTATATTATTAAGTAAACTAGAAAAGTGTGGTGTTAGGGGAGTTGGGTGGAGCTGGCTGTCGAGCTATCTAAGAAACAGGCAACAGTTTGTGCAGATAGGTGACCATAAATCTGATTTCATGAACATTACATGCGGGGTACCACAGGGGTCAATATTAGGTCCGAAATTATTCATAATATACATCAATGACATATGTACAATTTCGCAAGAATTGAAATTTGTTTTGTTTGCAGATGACACCAATATTTTTTGTTCCGGTGAGAATTTGCAGCAGACTTTAGAGATAATCACAACTGAAATAAATAAACTAAAACTATGGTTTGACAAAAATAAATTATCATTAAATCTAAGCAAAACAAAGATTATGTTGTTTGGGAGACATAAAATAGATTGTAATGTAGAATTGATAATAGACAATACTAAGATAGAAATGGTACAGGAAATTAAATTTCTTGGTGTGATTTTGGATCCTAAAGTCTGCTGGAAACCTCATGTAGGATACGTACGAGCAAAACTGGCAAAGTGCTCGGCAATTCTGTGGAAAACAAAATATATTCTTGATTGTAAATCTTTGCATACTATATATTACTCATTATTTTTGCCATATCTGACTTATTGTGTCGAAGTCTGGGGAAACACCTACAAAACCACTCTGCAGCCGATATGTACAATACAGAAAAGAGCAATAAGGACAATAAACAAAACAGGATACAGAGATCACACAAACCCACTATTCATAAAATCACACATGTTGAAATTTATGGATCTGGTCAAATTCAGAACAGCACAAATAATGTACAAAGCAAGAAATAATCTATTGCCAAAAAATATACAAGGAATGTTTAGTGAGAGAGAGGGGGGATATAATCTAAGGGGAGACCTAAATTTTAAAAAACCAAAGGTTCGAACAAATATGAAAAGCATGTGCGTATCGAGCTGTGGGGTGACTTTATGGAACAGACTGGAGACAGAAATAAAACAAAGTGCAAATATAATTCTGTTTAAAAAAAGGTACAAAAAAATATTTTTAAACAAGTATATTGCAGAGGAAATATGTTAATGGAGGATGATGAGGGATAAATAGAATAGGGTTGATTGTTATATTAGAACTAGCTTAGTATATGGTATATATTTATTTATGGGGATAGATATCTTCATATTTACAGGGATAAGTATGTAGTAGATATTTTTTTTTTTTTGTAATTATATATTTATATAGATAGTTATGTGTATATGTATATATATGTATATGGATATGGTATGTAGTATATATTTATTTTTGTAATTATATATTTATATGGATAATCATGAAGTGTATATGTGGTATATATTTTTATAAGTGTATTAATGTAGTTTGGATTTCGGGGTAGTTAAAAAGGGGTGGGAAATTAAAAAAAGTATTGTACTTCTTCCCACTCCTTTTTCGAACAATGTGCGGTGTATTGTAATGTATTAGCTCTTTATATTATTTTATTTATTCTTTTTTTGTCACTTTTTTCATTTTCTTTCTTTTGTATGTATAAATAGTTACATACATTTTTATACATGTTCGAAATAAATAAATTCATTCATTCATTCATTCATTCATTCATTCATAAAAAAAAAATAAATTCATTCATTAAAGATCAGTAAAAGAAATAATCAATTTATCTCTCTGTAACACACGTGCGTGTGTGTACACACACAGACACACTAATGTGTGTGTGTGTGTGTATATATAAATAAATTAGTGTGTATATACCTGTGTACACACACACAATTTACATAATTTTATATATATATATATATATATATATATATATATATATATATATATAGCAGAGCTTTACATTAACTTTTTTGCTCACAATTTTGTTGCCAGGAAATCGAAGTTTTTTTATTCACCAAATGTTAAAGTTCGGAAGATCTAGATTTAATTATGAATGGCAGCATATAATTATATGATTATATATATATATATATATATATATATATATATATATATATAATCATATAATTTGAGTTCAATAAACAGAATACTGTGTTTATATTTTTGTCTGAATTGGTTGCATGTTTTCATATAGGGAGCTACCTTAACAGCACTGAATACTTGAGTGCTACTGTAGAGATACACTTAGATAGTGAGATAGTGTATCTCTACAGTAGCACTCAAGTATTCAGTGCTGTTAAGGTAGCTCCCTATATGAAAACATGCAACCAATTCAGACAAAAATATAAACACAGTATTCTGTTTACTGAACTCAAATTCAAGCCCCTTACAATATGAAATATCGTACAATATGAAAAATAACATTCAGTACAACTGAACTGATTCTAATATTAAAGGTCCAATTCAAAACATTTATCATTGAAAAACATTTGATATTTTGATATGCAAGTATTGTGTATTATCAAATATTATGTATCATCTATTAATTTTGTGTGTGTGTGTGTGTGTGTGTGTGTGTGTGTGAGAGAGAGAGAGAACATGTGTAGAGAGAGACATTAAATGTCCTCATTCCATTCATCATCAGATGAGTCTGAATGGTCCATGAAAAATGGTCTTCATGACCTGAGGCTTCCAGCAGGCCATAAGTTGATAGCTGGGGCGGGATCAACTTCTTTCCAATCGCGTGAACGTTTCTAAACAGCAGCTCCATCCTCTCCAGCTCAACCGACTTCATGACAGCCAGGGACTGAAAGCAATGCTGTCCTGCAGTGACCAGCCGTCTTTGCCTGTTTTGATGTTATAGTACCGATGTGTGCATTTGACTTTTTGTGGTCCTTTATAGTTGAGTTTAAAATGATTGGTGCCTGTCTTTGCCAGACTTTCTACAGTCTTCGCAGTACATGGTATTTTCGGTTTTGCTATGAACTAGCCAATCTCACCCAAACTTCCATTTGTCATTGAACTGTCTTATCTTCCTATTAGCGTCTCGTTCATCTCCATGGCCGCAGCCAGCTCTGAGGCCCCCACGGTCCGGACCTCGGTCATTTTTAAGAGCTGAAAATACATTTGTACGCTAAATATTTAACTGGATAAAAAAATAAAAAGAATAACATTAAAACGTCTCCGTAAAAAGTGCATTGTTAATGATGTTAAACGTTGATTCTGTCTCTGTATGGTGCGCACGGCTCTGAGACCAAGAACACAAAAGCGAATGAGCACACGCACGACTCGTGGGAGGAACGCAGTGCAGGAGACACGGGGTTTCCATGGTAACCATCAGTGCACTTTCATGAAGCTGTTAAATTTACATTTTCACACTTCGTAGTCAGCTGGGATAGGCTCCAGCTTGCCTGCGACCCTGTAGAACAGGATAAAGCAGCTAGAGATAATGAGATGAGATGAAAAAATAAATATATTATTTCCCAGCTTAAAGTTGGTCTGTATCGTGAAATACCGTGACCTCAGCCTAGAGGCCTCGGTCAGCATTTTCAAGACCTCGGTCATGGTATTTCACGACACGGACCCCCCCCCCCCAGCTGGTAAATAATACACACACACACACACACACACACGACGGTACTGTTCCGTCCCAGGTTATGAGAGATGCATTACACTGATTCTGACATGACATCGTGGCTACAGCCTACAAAAAAAAAAAAAAACCTTACGAATGAGTAGGTACGCCTTTTCGACCAACAGGGAACAGGTTCTTGAACCAATTCCATTCAGGACTCTTTGAACAAGAACAGAATCCGTTCTCTGTGGGTCGAAAAGGGGTAACGTTACGTTCCAGTTCGGTTATACTAAACATGGGCACTAAGGGCCAATTTATGCTGACAACACAGTCCTCGCAGATGGCGTCGCAGATGGCGTCTGCGAAGCCCCCCCACCTTCGCAGACGCTCTGCACACACCTCCCCAAAATTGTGACCACCGCAGACAGCCTCGCAGACAAGAGGGCTCTGATTGGTCCACTCTACATCCGCTGTACACGCACTTCCGCTTCCCTACTTTCCCGGTTTGGTTTGTTTTCACGACCGCCATTTTTAAAAACACGAGCGAAGATAGAGCAGCACGAAGAGCAGTTGATCGAGGATGTGAGGAAGTACGTACAGCTATACGACTCCAGTTCTAGTCATTATAAGTAACTGGAGGATAAACATTCCACTAACCACACCCACCAACTACTCCTAGAGATTTCGCGACTTCGCACCCCCTTGCGTTGTGGCGGTGAATAACATCGCACACGCCTATTATTCCCCACTCAACGATAAATTACAACTGTCTGCGAAAAGCTATCTGCGAAAGCCTCGTCGCAAGAGCATGCAGAGGCCTTAATGGAACGCTGCTCAGCCAATCAAATTAGTGAGTCTGTATATTACTGAACTGTTGTATAATTAGTTAATTAGCTGATTATAGCTGATTACAGCTGAGGGAAAATGGTGCATTCCAGGACCACATTCAGGAACCTGTGGTATAATGTGAACGTGGCCATGTTTTGCCTCTAGTGGCTTTCCATATAGGATGCGCCATCAAAACCCTATATTCAATATCTTGAAAGAAGCTAAAGAGGAGCTCAAGAGGAGCTCATATGACTCTCTGAGCAGATTGGGTTTACTTTTCAGGTTTACTCCGTACTACATGTGCAGCAGCGCGATTGTAGCCTGCCTTGTTTGTGATTTTAAAAATAAATCATTCGATAAGCCAAAGCAATAGAGTGGAAAGTTTCAACTTGTGTTTGCCTTGTATAACTTTGCTTAAAACATGGTGGTGTATACTGATTTTTTCCCAAAATTTATTTTTGTGTAGGTGTAACGGATGCCAGATTGTTAATGTATCTCAGTTCCATAGGCTACATGGTTAAGGTATCTTTTGTTCTCCTTGCTTGGGCCAGATCAAACCATTAAACAAGCTCAAATCATTCTTACTCTTGTCACATACATGATTTTTTTTCAAAACTGATTATATTCAGTTCAAACACCATTAAAAGTGATTTCAGGAATAGATCTCGTGTGGCGTGTAATTCACTGTCATTTAAATGTCGAAAAATTTTCGGCGCGCGCTTTGCGCATCACGGACCTCGGTGATTTTAAAATGCTGCTCCAGCCCTGCTCATCTCTGCCCCTTTTTTCCTGAGCAGCAGGGTTTGAAACTTCAGCGATATGCCGCCACATAGTGCGCTTGTCAGTCGTCAGCAACTTTGTTGCTTCGTTCATTAACGGCAGGTTACCGTATCACTGATTTTATCTGAGACATTAACGAACGTTCTAAACAATTCTAATATGTTGTCAGAATGTTTATGCAGGTGCTCATGGGAGTTGTAGGCGCGTAATATTACATTGCAATGAGTTTATTATATCAGATGCCTTCAGAGAAAACTACAATTAAAATATATTGTCATACCACAGAATAAACCACCTGCCAAAGTGGCTAGTGGGACTAAAGTCATTACCCGCCAAAGCCGAATTTTACCCGCATTTGGCGGGTGCTAATGTAAAGCCCTGGTGTGTGTGTGAATATGTGTAGAGAGAGACATTAATGTCCTCATTACATTCATCATCAGATGAGCCTGAATGGTCCATGAAAAATGGTCTTCGTGACCTGAGGCTTCCAGCAGGTCATAAGTTGATAGCTGGGGCGGGATCAACTTCTTTCCAATCGCGTGAACGTTTCTAAACAGCAGCTCCATCCTCTCCAGCTCAGCCGACTTCATGACAGCATTGCTTTCAGTCCCTGGCTGTCCTGTAGTGACCAGCCGTCTTCGCATGTTTTGATGTTATAGTACCGATGTGTGCATTTGACTTTTCGTGGTCCTTTATAGTTTCGAGTTTAAAATTGCTGGTGCCTGTCTTTGCCAGACTTTCTACAGTCTTCGCAGTACATGGTATTTTCGGTTTTGCTATGAACTAGCCAATCTCACCCGAACTTCCATTTGTCATTGAACTGTCTTATCTTCCTATTAGCGTCTTCTTCATCTCCATGGCCGCAGCCAGCTCTGAGGCCCCTGCGGTCTGGATCTCGGTCATTTTTAAGAGCTGAAAATACATTTGTACGCTAAATATTCAACTGGATAAAAAATAAAAGAATAACATTAAAACGTCTCCGTAAAAAGTGCATTGTTAATGATGTTAAACGTTGATTCTGTCTCTGTTTGGTGCGCACGGCTCTGAGACCAAGAACACAAAAGCGAATGAGCGCACGCACGACTCGGGGGAGGAACGCAGTGCAGGAGACACAGGGTTTCCATGGTAACCATCAGCGCACTTTCATGAAGCTGTTAAATTTACATTTTCAAACTTCGTAGTCAGCTGGGATAGGCTCCAGCTTGCCTGCGACCCTGTAGAACAGGATAAAGCGGCTAGAGATAATGAGATGAGATGAAAAAATAAATATATTATTTCCCAGTTTAAGGTCAGTCTGTATCGTGAAATACCGTGACCTCGGTCAGCATTTTCAAGACCTCGGTCACGGTATTAAACGATACGGACCCCCCCCAGCTGGTAAATAATACACACACACACGACGGTACTGTTCCGTCCCGGGTTATGAGAGATGCGTTACACTGATTCTGACAACATGATGACATTGTGGCTACAGCCTACAAAAAAAAAAAAAAAAAAAAACCACAACTTACGAATGAGTAGGTACACCTTTTCGACCAACAGGGAACAGGTTCTTGAACCAATGCCGTTCAGGATTCTTTGAACAAGAACAGAATCTGTTCTCTGTGGGTTGAAAAGGGGTAACGTCCCAGTTCGGTTATACTAAACATAGGCACTAATGGAACGCTGCTCAGCCAATCAAATTAGTGAGTCTGTATATTACTGAACTGTTGTATAATTGGTTAATTAGCTGATTATAGCTGAACCAGGGGAAAATGGTGCATTCCAGGACCACATTCAGGAACCTGTGGTATAATGTGAACGTGGCCATGTTTTGCCTCTAGTGGCTTTCCATATAGGATGTGCCATCAAAACCCTATATTCAATATCTTGAAAGAAGCTAAAGAGGAGCTCAAGAGGAGCTCATATGACTCTCTGAGCAGATCGGGTTTACTTTTCAGGTTTACTCCGTACTACATGTGCAGCAGCGCGGTTGTAGCCTGCCTTGTTTGTGATTTTAAAAATAAATCATTCGATAAGCCAAAGCAATAGAGTGGAAAGTTTCAATTTATGTTTGCCTTGGATAACTTTGCCTAAAACATGGTGGTGTATACTGATTTTTTTTTTTTCCCCCCGGAATGTTTTTTGTGTAGGTGTAACGGATGCCAGATTGTTAATGTATCTCAGTTCCACAGTCTACATGGTTAAGGTATCTTTTGTCCTCCTTGCTTGGGCCAGATCAAACCATTAAACAAGCTTAAATTATTCTTACTCTTGCCACATACATGAGTTTTTTTTTTCAAAACTGATGATATTCAATTCAAACACCATTACAAGTAATTTCAGGAATAGATCTCGTGTGATGTGTAATTCACCCCTCTCATTTAAATATGTCAAATGTTTCGGCGCGCGCTTTGCGCATCACGATCCTCGGTGATTTTAAAATGCTGCTCCAGCCCTGCTCATCTCTGCTCCTTTTTCCCTGAGCAGCAGGGTTTGGAACTCCAGCTATATGCCGCCATATAGTGCGCTTGTCAGTCGTCAGCAACTTTGTTGCTTCGTTCATTAACTGCAGGTTACCGTATCACTGATTTTATCTGAGACGTTAACGAACGTTCTAAACAATTCTAACATGTTGTCAGAATGTTTATGCAGGTGCTCATGGGAGTTGTAGGCACGTAATATTACATTGCAGTGCGTTTATTATATCAGATGCCTTCAGAGAAAACTACAATTAAAATATATTGTCATACCACAGAATAAACCACCCGCCAAAGTGGCTAGTGGGACTAAAGTCATTACCCGCCAAAGCCGAATTTTACCCGCATTTGGCGGGTGCTAATGTAAAGCCCTGATATATATAGTGTATGTGTTATATATATATATATATATATATATATATATATATATATATATATATATTGTCCTGGGTATGACGTTAAACTGCAACCGGTGATAGGACCATGGTTCGGCTGCGGGGAGAGTGGAGTGACCCCTTAGCTATCACTACTCCCAGGCTTGCTCTGGCCCGGAGTGACAGCACCTATCAAGGGCCCCAACTATGGGTAAATAGTCTCACTGCCTTGTGAGTGCTAGGGATAGTGGAAGGCTAAGGAAGTAAACCCTGACAGAAAACTCAGAGCGGAGCCCCGTTAGGCGGTTTGACCTGGCTACCAGTCAACTCTTCCGGCAGCTCCTGCAGCCAAGTTGGTGCCAGATGTACTACACTGCTTTCCTCTGGACCACATCGGCGAGGCCGAGAGGGGAGTCCTGACGCTTGGGCAACTCAGGATCTCCATAACCCTGCCCAGGCGTTTTGCGTCATGGAGAGGTCACTCCATCTTTGTGGTTACAAGCAAGGGCACAACACGGGAGTCAGCAGTTACGGGTAATAAGTCCTATTTCAATTGGCATAGAAAATGGATGCCACGGGCTGACTCCGAAGGTGGGAGGAGCTGCCACGCTCCACTGATCAGCTACTGCCTGCCTGAAGCTGGGCAGCCCCCAGTCAATAGGGTGCTGATCCGTCACGGTCTGCCGCTCCTTTGGGTGCAAGGGGCTTAGGGTGCTCGACAAGCAGGCCGATACTCAGCACACCTGCTCGCACAAAGCAAAGGAAGTCTCCAGCACTTTGTATAGCAAGCTGGAACATTAGGACAATGTTAACAGGATTGCCAAATGACTTACAACTTATCGATGACAACCGAAAAATAGCTGTCATTGATGCTGAACTTGCCAGACTAAACGTGGACATTGCTGCACTCCAAGAAACTAGACTTGCAAATGATAGCTCGTTACAAGAAAGCCAATACACCTTCTTCTGGAAGGGGAAACACCAGGATGACAGATGTGAACACAGAGTTGGGTTCGCAGTAAGAACATCTCTCCTAACCATGATAGAAGCACCTTCTGGCAGTACCAAACAGCTACTGTGCCTTCGTCTAAACTCCACAAACAGTCCAGTAAACCTTGTGTCTGTCTATGC